>NC_135888.1:106929132-108129132 GCF_964194155.1 Cetorhinus maximus
TCACTCACTTCAACACCCACACCCTCACTCACTTCAACACCCACGCCCTCACTCACTCCCACGCCCTCACTCACTCCCACGCCCTCACTCACTCCCACGGCCTCACTCACTCCCACGGCCTCACTCACTCCCACGCCCTCACTCACTCCCACGCCCTCACTCACTCCCACACCCACACCCTCACTCCCATGCCCACACTCACACCCTCACTCACTCCCACACCATCACACACTCCCACACCCTCACTCACTCCCACATCCACACCCTCACTCACTCCCACACCCTCACTCACTCACACAACCTTTCCCTCACTCATCCCCACACGGACACCCTCACTCACTCCTACACGCACACCCTCATTCACTCCCTCTCCCACACCCACTTCCTCACTCACTCCCACACACACTTCCTCACTCACTTCCACACCCACTTCCTCACTCAGTCCTACACCCACACCCTCACTCACTCTCACACCAATACCCTCACTCACTCCCACACACTCACTTACTTCCACAACCACACCCTCGCTCACTCCCACACCCACTCCCTCACTCCCACACCCTCACTCACTCCCACGCCCTCACTCACTCCCACTCCCTCACTCACTCCCATGCCCTCACTCACTCCCACGACCACACCCACACCCTCACTCACTCCCACGTCCACACCCATGCCCTCACTCACTCCCACGCCCTCACTCACTCCCACGCCCTCACTCACTCCCACGACCACACCCACACCCTCACTCACTCCCACGACCACACCCACGCCCTCACTCACTCCCACGCCCTCACTCACTCCCACACCCTCACTCACTCCCACGCCCTCACTCACCTCCACGCCCTCACTCACTCCCACGACCACACCCACACCCTCACTCACTCCCACACCAATACCCTCACTCACTCCCACACCAATACCCTCACTCACTCCCACACCAATACCCTCACTCACTCCCAGACCAATACCCTCACTCACTCCCTCACCTATAGCCTCACTCACTCGCACACCAATACCCTCACTCACTCCCACACCCTCACTCCCACACCCTCATTCACTTCCCCACCCACACCCTCACTCACTCCCACACCCTCACTCACTCCCACACCCTCACTCACCCGCACCCTCACTTTCACTCACTCCCACATCCACACCCTCATTCACTCACACCAATACCCTCACACACTCCCGCACCCTCACACTCCCACACGCACATCCTCACTCACACCCTTACTCACTTCCACACCCACACCCTCACTCACTCCCACACCTTCACTCACTCCCACACCCTCACTCACCCCCACACCCTCACTCCCACACCCTCACCCTTACTCACTCCCACACCCTCACACTCCCACAACCTTTCCCTCACTCATCCCCACACGGACACCCTCACTCACTCCCACGACATCACTTACTCCCACACCCTCACTCACTCCCACACCCTCACTCACTCCTACACGCACACCCTCATTCACTTCCACTCCCTCAATCACTTCCACATCCACACCCTCACTCACTCCCACACTCACTCCCTCACTCACTCCCACACCAATACCCTCACTCACTCCCACACCCTCACACTCCCACCCACACACCCTCACTCACTCCCTCACCCTCACTTACTTCCAGAACCACTCCCTCACTCGCTTCCACACCCTTACCCTCCCTCACTCACTCACTCCCAAACCCACACCCTCACTCACTTCAACACCCACGCCCTCACTCACTCCCACGCCCTCACTCACTCCCATGCCCTCACTCACTCCCACGCCCTCACTCACTCCCACGCCCTCACTCACTCCCATGCCCTCACTCACTCCCACGCTCTCACTCACTCCCACGCCCTCACTCACTCCCACGCCCTCACTCACTCCCACCCCCTCACTCACTTCCACGCCCTCACTCACTCCCACGCCCTCACTCACTCCCACCCCCTCACTCACTTCCACGTCCTCCCTCACTCCCACGCCCTCACCCACGCCCCCACCCACTCCCACGCCCTCACCCACTCCCACACCCTCACCCTCTCCCACGCCCTCACCCACTCCCGCACCCACTCCCACGCTCCCACCCACTCCCACACCCCCACCCACTCCCACACCCCCACCCACTCCCACACCCCCACCCACTCCCACGCCCCCACCCACTCCTACGCCCCCACCCACGCCCACGCCCTCACCCACTCCCACGCCCTCACCCACTCCCACGCCCTCACCCACTCCCACGCCCTCACTCACTCCCACACCCACACCCTCTTTCACTCCCACAGCCACACCCTCACTCCCACGCCCACACTCACACCCTCACTCACTCCCACACCCTCACTCACTCCCACATCCACACCCTCACTCATTCCCATACCCTCACTCACGCCCACAACCTTTCCCTCACTCATCCCCACACGGACACCCTCACTCACTCCTACACGCACACCCTCATTCACTCCCACTCCCTCACTCACTCCCACACCCACACCCTCACTCACTCCCACACCCACTTCCTCACTCCCACACCCACTTCCTCACTCACTCCCACACCCACTTCCTCACTCACTCCCACACCCACTTCCTCACTCACTCCCACACCCACTCCTCACTCACTCCCACACCCACTTCCTCACTCACTCCCACACCCACTTCCTCACTCACTCCCACACCCACTTCCTCACTCACTCCCACACCCACATCCTCACTCACTCCCACACCCACATCCTCACTCACTCCCACACCAATACCCTCACTCACTCCCACACCCTCACACTCCCACACACACACCCTCACTCACTCCCACACCACACCCTCACTCACTCCCACACCAATACCCTCACTCACTCCCACACCCTCACTCACTCCCACACTCTCACTCACTCCCTCACCCTCACTCACTCCCACGCCCTCACTCACTCCCACCCCCTCACTCACTTCCACGCCCTCACTCACTCCCACGCCCTCACTCACTCCCACCCCCTCACTCACTTCCACGCCCTCACTCACTCCCACACTCTCACTCACTCCCTCACCCTCACTTACTTCCACAACCACACCCGCACTCACTCCCACTCCCTCACTCACTCCCACACCCGCTTCCTCACTCACTCCCACACCCACTTCCTCACTTACTCCCACACCCTCACTCACTCCCACATCCACACCCTCATTCATTCCCACACACACACCCTCTTTCACTCCCACACCCAACCCACACCCTCTTTCACTCCCACACCCACTCCCTCACTCCCACACCCGCTTCCTCACTCACTCCCACACCCACTTCCTCACTTACTCCCACACCCACACCCTCACTCACTCCCACGCCAATACCCTCACTCACTCCCACGCCAATACCCTCACTCACTCCCACGCCCTCACATTCCCACACGCACACCCTCATGCACTCCCTCACCCTCACTTACTTCCACAACCACACCCTCACTCTCTCCCACACCCTCACTCACTCCCACACCCATGCCCTCACTCAATCCCACACCCACACCCTCACTCACTCCCACACTCACGCCCTCACTCCCTCCCACGCCCTCACTCCCTCCCACGCCCTCATTCCCTCCCACACCCTCACTCCCTCCCACCCCTCACTCCCTCCCACCCCCTTACTCCCTCCCACCCCCTTACTCCCTCCCACGCCCTCACACTCCCTCCCACGCCCTCACTCACTCCCTCCCACGCCCTCACTCACTCACTTCCACGCCCTCACTCACTCCCAAACCCTCACTCACTCCCACACCCTCACTCACTCCTTACTTACATCCACACCCAAACCCTCACTCACTCCCACTCCCTCACTCACTTCCACACCCTCACCCTCACACTCCCACACCCTCACCCTCACTCACTCCCTCACCCTCACTCACTCCCACACCTTCACCCTCACTCACTCCCACATCCACACCCTCATTCACTCCCACACCCACACCCTCATTCACTCCCACACCCACACCCTCTTTCACTTCCACACCCACCCCCACACCCTCTTTCACTCCCACACCCACACCCTCTTTCACTCCCACACCCACACCCACACCCTCTTTCACTCCCACACCCACACCCCCTTTCACTCCCACACCCACACCCACACCCTCACTCAGTCCCACACCCACACCCACACCCTCACTCACTCCCACACCCTCACTCACTCCCACACCCTCACTCACTCCCACACCCTCACTCACTCCCACACACACACTCTCACTCACTCCCTCACCCTCACTAACTTCAAGAACCACACCCTCACTCACTCCCACAGCCACACCCTCACTCACTCCCACAGCCACACCCTCACTCACTCCCACAGCCACAACCTCACTCCCACGCCCTCACTCACTCCCACTCCCACACCCTCACTCACTCCCTCGTCCACACCCTCACTCACTCCAACACCCTCACTCACCCCCACACCCTCCTCACTCCCACACCCAAACACACACTCTCTCCGAAACTTACCCACGCACTCATTCCACACATGCACACGCATACGCACACACTCATTCACTCACTCACACACTCACTCCCACACCCACGCCCTCACTCACTCCCATGCCCTCACTCACTCCCATGCCCTCACTCACTCCCACACGCTCACTCACTCCCGCACCCATATCCTCACTCCCATACCCTCCCTCACTCCCACCCGCACACCCTCACTCACTCCCACACCCAAACACACACTCTCGCCCGAACCTACGCACACACTCATTCCCCCCCACACACAAACACACACACACACTCATTCACTCACTCACTCGCACACACACATTCACTCCCACACCCACACACTCCCACACACCTACACACTGACTCACTCCCACACCCACACACACTCACTCACTCCCACATGCACATCTTCACTCACCCCCACACCCACACACTCATTCACTCCCACAGCCACACTAAATTACACACTCTCTCCCTCTCTCTTACCCTTAGGCAGTGAGTCTTTTCATCCTCACCACGCACACCCACCATCCTGCTTGCATCATTGCATCCATCCTCTTCTGGCCCAGAGCAAGTCCCCCTCCCCCACAACACCGCCCAGTCCCAGAGCGAGTCTCTCCCTCTCGCGCATTCTCCCCAATACCTCTGCTTCCGGAGCCCACTCTCTGTGACCAGTGTTGCTGTTCATCCAATCATAGATTGCTTCTCTTCATCTTTTGTTGCTGATAAGCTTACAAGTGGCTCATCAGCAGCAAATGTGGGAGAGCAACAACCTGTGATTGGAGGAGCATTTTCTTTAAGAATCTTCCACTGTACTTATCTTGAGGGGCCAAATTGGGGGGCTTTGCCCATGGGCAGGATGTTGGACAAGCCTGTTCTATATTTTCTCACACTAATCTTAAATCTACATTCAAACTAAAAAAGCAGCTGTCATTAGACTGTATTATCTTACAAAGCTCTTGGGCATCCTGCATTTTGGGCCCCCTCTGTCGTTTGGGGGCCCCATGCTAGGGCACAGTGTGTTTCACTGTAAATCCGCCCTGGTGATGAGGACATTTTTTTTTTGAAAACAAAAAAAGTTACAATTTTTAAATCTCCTTTCCTGACTGGATTTTTTTTTAAAAAACAATAAACTGTAACCTTATTAAGGCAATGGGGGAACTGCATTCCACCCAAGTGCGATGAAAAGGAACAGACTCTCAACCCCACTACCACCAACCTCCCCCCACAACCTGCTGCAGCCCCCCTCCCCCTCCAGGGTGCATGAAAGACTCCATCTTCTGTTGACTTGTGCACTATTAGTCTTCAAAAGTTTCTGAGGTGAGACAAATAAAGGTAATTACTGACCTACAACACAATGACTACAGCAGACATGGTATTCCAATTCCTCTGCAATATAGAGCTAGCAAGGCTTATTAAGAACTGTTTACCAAGCCACAGAGCGGAGATCAGAAGAACATATTGAAAGGCTGCAAAAGAGCCTTATCTCTCTCTCCCTCTCGGAAGTATTGTGCACGGATATTGCAACTATCCTGAGAAGAGAAAATCCAGTGCAAACCAGCATCTTTTGGGTATAAAATGTGGAAACCCGCTCTGTACCAGGAAGACAACTGAACAAAATGGCCGCAACATGGCATCACTGCATAGAGACCAGCTAAAGGACAATTAACCTTATAGTTCTTTGATTGTTTATTTTCTTCACGACTGTAAAAAATCTTTAAATCTATCCTCATCTGTACAAGTGTGTGTGAGAGGCCAAGGAATGTGTGTGACATATGAATAAGGGTTACAACTTACCTAGTTTTTTTGATTAGGGAAGTAGGGTCAATAAACTTACCTTGTGCTTTCATTTAAATTTAGGAAACCTGTCTGATTAATGATTTATAATCTGAAAGCATGCATAGTGGGAGTCCTGCAGTATTGGCAAAGTACATCCTCACTAAATTCACAACTAAGCCCTGTTACATCTAGACCTGGAGTGGTAAATTAGAGGAGTTAATTTTTACCCCTCCTTACATGGCCGTAACAAGCATTTGAGGACTAACACCCGGGATTAGATCCCACAAACTACGAGGGAATTGGAGTTGTGAAAGTAACTTGATCCCTAGAAGTAAATTTTCTGTTAAAAAAAAAACAACTGCCACAGGTTTTCTTGGGTTTAAAGTGCAAAAATGTTCACATTCGAAGCCAGTACCTTTCTAGAGCAGATGGAAATGACTTTTGATCATTTAAAAGTACTGTCCCTCGACGAGTCGAAAAGTTTAGCGAAGGAATTGGAGTTAGAATTTCGCCCGAAAGCCAGGAATCCTGAAATTTTAAAACTAGTGGCTAGAGAATAAGATCGCAAACCTGGAGAGGTTGCAAGAGACAGCCTAATTTTAGCGAAATTACAGATTGAACAGAGACAGCTTGAGCTGGATTCCAAGTAGGGAATGAGAAGAGAGAGAAAAAGGAAGAGAGGAACAGGAGGGAGAACAAGTTTTCCAAAGAGAACAGGAAGAAAGGGAGATAAGAATATGTGAACTAGGTAGGGACCAGTCCCCTGTGGCCACTGAAGGCATCCCCAGCTCAAGTCTAAGAAGTGAGTTATTCAAGTTTGTCCATTCAATCTCTAAGTTTGACTAGGAAAAGGTCCAAACCTTCTTCATCTCTTTTGAGGGAGTAGATCAGCAAGTAAGGTGGCCAGTAGAAAGTTGGACCCTGCTCCTGCAAAGGAAGCTATCAGGCAGGGCTCACGAAGTTTACTCCCTGTTGTCTGATAAAAGCTCGGCAAGCTATGAGGTGGTAAAGAAGGCTATTTTAAGTTCATACAAACTGATGCTGGAGTCATACAGTCAGAAATTCCATACCCTCTTAAAATGGCAGGACCGGAGGTACATTGAATTTGAACAGTTTAAGCAGCTCACGTTTGATTGGTTGGTATGAGCGCTTAAGGTAGAGGCCACATATGAAAACCTTTGAGAAATAATGCTTCTTGAAGAGTTCAAAATTCCTTCCCTCTCCCTATAAAAACACACCTAGAGGAACAGAAAGTAGCAGGGGCCAGGCAGGCAGCAACTCTAGTAGATGATTATGATCTTATGCAGAAGCCCTCATCCCAAAGGAAACACTTTCCTAATCAGCCCCAGCAACCTTGAAAGGATAGAAGGTGGGAGAGTGATAGGAAGCCGAGCACCCATGGGAGAGAGGGGGCAGCTGGAAACACAGGGACACCTCCTCAAACCAGAAAGGATGGTGCTGAGGAAAGGAATGAGGCGCAGAAGCCTGCATGTTTCAATTGCCGTAAGCCCGGACGCCTTTGTGCTGATTGTTGGAAATTACGGGAAAAGCCCATAGGATTTATTGGGGCACAAAGGCCCTGTGCAGAAAAAGAGAGTCAGACAGAAAACATAGACTGTGGCTCTGAGTGCAGCAGCCCATGTCCAAATGCAGCGAGATCTGGACAATATCCAGGCTTGGGGTGACAAATGGCAAGTAACATTCGTGCCACACAAATGAGAGTGAATCTCATTTCATTCCATGTGAAGGGGAGGGGGTGGGGGGGGGGAAGTATTATAAGAATTTTTTTTTAAACAAAAAAAGTTACAATTTTTAATTCTCCATAAAAACAATACACTTATTATCAAGTTTAAAGAACAATAATCTTAATTAAAAAACATTAATCTTATTAAGGCAATGGGGGATTGCTAGCCAGCCATAATATACAATTTGCATTCCACCCAAGTGCGATGAAAAGCAACAGGTTCTCAACTGACTCCCCCTCCCTCACCCGGCCTAGGGAGGGTGAAACACCCCATCTCCTGTTGACTTTTATACTACTATTCTTAAAAAGTTTTTGATATGAGACATCAAAAAGTTAATTATCTGTTCCACAACACAATGACTACAGTAGATGGGAACACCACCACCTGGAAGTTCCCCTCCAAGTCACTGACCATCCTGACTTGGAAATATATCGCCGTTCCTTCACTGTCGCTGGATCAAAATCGTGGAACTCCTTTCCTAACAGCACTGTGGGTGTACCTACACCACATGGAGGCTAGTGGTTTAAGAAGGCAGCTCACCACCGCCTTCTCAAGAGAAACTAGCGATGGGCAATAAATGCTGGCCCAGACAGTGAAGCCCAGATCCCGTGAATGAATAAAGAAAAAATACGTGGTAATCCAATTCCTCTGGAATTTACAGCCGGCAAGACCTTTTAAGAACTGTTTACCAGGCTGCAAAGAGCTCTCTCTCTTTCTCTCGGAAGTATCGTGCACGGATATTGCAGAGTAACAATCCAAAGAAGAGAAAATCTACAGAAAACCAAGATCTTTTGGGTATAAAGCATGGAAATCTGCTTCATCTAGCTACACCCAGGAAGACAACTGAACAAAGCGGCCACAATGTGGAATCAATGCATCGAGACTAGCCAAAGGACAGTTAACTGTATAGCACTTTGATTATTAATTTTTTTGATGAACTGTAAAAAATCTTTAAGTCTATCATCATATTCTACCATCTCTATTAGTGTGTGTGGGGTCCCAAAGAATATGTGTGATCGATGAATGAGGGTTACAATTTATCTAGTTTTTTAAATTCAGGAAGTAAACCTATCTCATGCTTTGATTTAAACTCAGAAAACCTTCCTGATTAATGCTTTATAATCTGAAAGCATACATAGTGGGACCCCTGCAGGGTTGGCAAAGCACATCCTCGCTAAATTCACAACTAAACTCTGTTACAGCCAGACCTGGAGTGATGAATTAGGGTACCACTCTTCACGTGATCGTAACAACAGGCCTTGACTCCCTGCATTCAATGTCATAGGACAGCAACTAGTATGTATATATAAAGTGAAGAGTTATAAGAAAGAGACTGATTAGGAGATAGTAGGGAACCAGAATCTGCAAGCAAATTAATAGTCAGCACCTAATCCCCAAAGCAGAAAAATGGTTCATTTGTGCTTTTGGCTGTTAATGCCATTAAACTCAATTGGAAACATTGAGGTTTCAATAACCACTTTACACAGGCATTTCAGGCAACTTTATGAACATCTCAGAGAGTAAGGGAGAAGTAGAGATAGTTGAAATCTGAGTAGTTAAAGGCACATTGGGCCAAAGGAATGTAATGACTGAAACTGAAGTATTGTTTTGTTAATCATAGATCTTGCAAACTAAGCACAATACAATAGCATACTTTAATACTTTTAGTTGATATTTAGCCATCTTGTAAATCACCTTGCAATGAATAAAATTGACTTCTGTGTATTATGTTACAGTGGTGCAAGACCTTATAAGAAAGAAAGAAAGACTTGCATTTATATGGCACCTTTTATGATCCCAGGGTGACTCTAAGTGTTTTGCAGCCAATGAAGTATTTTTGAATTGCAGTCACTGGTGTGATGTAGGACATGTGGCAGCCAATTTGCACACAGCAAGTTCCTACAAATAGCGATGTGATAATGCAATGTGATAAGGCAATCTGTTTCTGTGTCATTGATTGAGGGAAAAATATTGGCAAGAACGCCAGGGATAACTCCCCTTGCTCTTCTTCAAAATGGTGTCATATCTTTTATGTTCACCTGAGAGGGCAGAAGAGGCTGCAGTTTAATGTTTTAACCAAAAGATAACACTTCTGACTGTGCAGCACTCCCACAGTACCGAGGTGTCAACCTAGATTTTAGTGCTCACATCTCTAGTGTGGGACTTGAAACCACAACCCTCCAACTCATAGGATGGTACTATGAGCTGAGCCATGGCTGGCATTATCTATATTACTGTGTGCTTCTAACTTCTCACAGAGTGAACATCCCAGCTCCTTTGAAGTGCCGTGTAAAGTAATGGAACCTGTATGTTTCTAACTGAAGGAGAGAGGGAATGTCTACAAGGTGATTTACCAATGTGCACTGTTGTGCATGTTCTGATAGTTGGTTACGCAATAGCTGTCGAAGAGATCTGGAAGTCAGATGACCAGCCACGCTCTCAATATTATAATATAAAAGCAAAATACTGTAATATAAAAGCAAAATCTGAAGTAAGAACAGAAAATGCTGGGAAAACTCAGCAGGTCTGACAGCATCTGTGGAGAGAAAGACAGAGTTAACGTTTCGAGTCCGTATGACTCTTCTTCAGAGCTAAATAGAAGTAGAAATGTGATGAAATTTATAGTGTTTAAGGTGGGTGGAGCAGGTGAAGCTGGATAGAAGGTCAGCAATGTGTGGGGCCTAAGGAGAGATTGAAAAAGATGTCATGGACAAAAAGACAAAGGGAGTGTTAATGGTAGTGGTTAGGGCTAAAGAAGGTGCTGATAGTGGCATAAAGATAAGAAAGCAGAATACGTTAATAGAAGAACAAGGGTCAGCACTCTGTGAAAGAACAACATGGAAAAAGGAACAGATGCCCTATTGAGGGTGGGGTAGGGGGAGGAGGAGGTGGTTGGAGAAAAAGCATAGAAAAAGGGATAAAAAAGGGGATAAGTAAATGAATAAAAATAAAAGTAAGTAGATAAAAAATAAAAATATATTTAAAAGTGGGATTAAAAAAGGGGTGAAGATCAAGGAGAGAGTTCATGGTCTGAAGTTGTTGAACTCAATGTTGAGCCCAGAAGGCTGTAAAGTGCCTAATCGGAAGATGAAGTACTGTTCCTCTAGTTTGCGTTGGGCTTCATTGGAACATTGCAGCAGGCCGAGGACGGACATGTGGGTATCAGAGCAGGGCAGTGTGTTGAAATGGCAAGTGGCAGGAAGGTCTGGGTCATGCTTGCGGACAGACCAAAGGTATTCTGCGAAGCGGTCACCCAGTTTGCATTTGGTCTCCCCACAGTAGAGGAAACTGCACTGGGAGCAGCGAATGCAGTAGACCAAATTGAAGGAGGTGCAAGTGAAGTGCTGCTTCACCTGAAAGGAGTGTTTGGCTCTTGGACGGTGAGGAGGGAGGAGATAAAGGGGCAGGTGTTGCGCCTTCTGCGTTTACATGGAAGGGTGCTGTGGGAAGGGAATGAGGTGTTGGGGTGATGGAGGAGTGGACCAGGGTCTCCCGGACACCGAGCCACACTGTCAAGCCAATCTGCTTCTTTCTGTTCTGTGCCAATACATTAGTACCAAAGTGCCTCAATATCGCTAGTGATGTGGATGAAGTTTGAATAACTCTCTTGTAATTTGAAGTGGCTTTCTGCAATTCATTGAATTTGCTTGCCATTTACACAGATAAAGTTTGTAATTTATTTTATTCTGTTTTTCCCTACTTATTTCTCCTCCAGATAATTCATCGCGATATCAAACCGGAGAATGTTCTGGTCTCGGGGTCTGGTGTTGTTAAACTATGTGATTTCGGCTTTGCCCGTTCAGTGGCTGCACCAGGAGAGCCTTACACAGAATATGTGGCCACTCGATGGTACAGGGCTCCAGAGTTAGTAGTCGGTGACACCAAATATGGAAAGTAGGTACATATTGTAAAGAATGTTTTTCTTTTATTTCTCTTAATTTACAGAAGTAGAAGAATGTGCAACTATTCCCTCCAGCAGTACTGTGCTATTGAGCCATACAGATGAAGTACCCTTGTTTGTGCTAAGCTAATTTGAGTCAGGTGCAACAATAGATCTCAATATCCACAGGCTGGAGAGAGGAAAAAAAACAACCAAAATCTCCAGTTTTGATAACTATCCAGTGCACAGTGCTGCATGGACACTTATGTAGGACATCAGGTGAAGAAAACTTGTTCAGGCTCACGGAGACGCCCTTGAGGTTGAATAGCCCACTGATAGTAATTTTCTAGGATCACACATGAAGAACAGTCATTTCGGGAGAAGAAATCAAGGACAAAAACAGAGAAAAATTAGGAGAAAGAAATACCCCCATGACATTCTTGAAGCTGGCTGACTTTACTTGCTTTTGTGAATTGGTCAGAAACTGGATGACAGGGAGTCAAACAGAAGGCCTTGAGAGAGGTGACTGCAAGGTTGGCCAGCAACGAGGCCTTCAAAGACTTTAGACAGAAAGACCAGCTTAGATACAGAGTGGTAGTTTGATATGATAGAGTAGTCAAGGACAGGCTTTTTCAAGTAAATGCTTGATGATAAGAAGAGTGTCGCAATGTTGGCAAACATGGAACTGAGAAGGAGAAACAAAGTAGTTGGGAGTAGGATTAGAACATGCTCAGGCATCAGATGGCAGGGTTTAGAGGAAAATCTAATCTTGAAAGATGAGAAAGAAACTGCAGAGTGTTGAGTGAATGTGGGTTTTTGGGGGTTAGAAACAAAGAAGTTCACAAGCTCCTGACATACTCAAAGTGAGCAATGGAAGGACTGGAAGTTTAAGGTTGGAGAAAGCAATTAGTGGCAGAGTAGCGGTTATGAGCATTTGGTCACAGAGAGCGAAAGGTGGCACCATTTGAGGCTGGTCGAACACCTCATACACTCTGGCCTATAGTTTACAGACAAGTCCATGGAGGTGTCTGTTGAATTAGGGAGACCAGTGAGGATAGGAGGCCATCCGACATCTGGTGGAAAACAAGACTGAGGGGGGGAAAGGAGGCAAAGAAATTGGGGAATGTGAGCAAGGTAAGTTCACTCTGCAAGTTGCCAGAGATGAGGAGATGCTGAATACAAAGCTTGAGTGAGATTGGAAAGAAGCTTTTGATCTCAGGTGTGGGAGGAAGGGTGTGGTGTTAGGTTGTTGGTAGATAATAATAAGACTCTTAAAGGACAGGGGCAATGGCGGTTGAGAGTAAGGCAATATAATGTGGAGAAGGTACTGGGTTGTCTTGGTGTAGGCCAAGGCAAGACATAGGGGTGATGCCATGCTGCCTTCATGAGGTCAGCAACTTGGTGTGTTGGGAGTTATTGGTGTTGGTTCATTGCTGATTACTTAGCAGTTGGGGTGACATGTCAGTGCACTGGCATAACATTGTGCATCAAAAAGTGATTTCCCCAGACTTTGTCAAAGCCTCCTCCTTCTGAATTGAGATGATTAAGAACATAAGAAATGTGGGCAGGAGTAGGCCATTTGGCCCCTCAAACCTGCTACCCCATCATTAAGATCATGGCTGATCTAATTGTGGCCTTAACTCCACTTTCCTGCCTGTCCCCCATAACCCTTGACTCCCTTGTAAATCAAAAATCTGTCTAAATCAGCCTTGAATATATTCAATGACCCAGCCTCCACTGTTCACTGAGGGAGAATTCCAAACACTAACAAGCTCGGAGAGAAGAAATTCCTCTTCAACTCCGACTCAAATGGGATACCCCTTATTTTGATACTGTGCCCCCTTGTTCTAGTTTCCTGGATGAGAGGATAAATCCTCTCAGCATCTACCCTGTCAAGCCCCCTCAGAATCTTGTATGTTTCAATACGATCACCTCTCATTCTTCTAAGCTTCAATGAGTATAGGTCCAAACTTTCCTCATAAGACAACACCTTCACTCCAGACATCAGTCTATTGAATCTTCTCTGAACTTCCCTGTAGTAATTATGGTTTTGTTAAATGTCGGACTGTACCTTTAAGAATAGTCCTGTGATGTAACATCACATGATCTGTGTAAACCAATGTGTGAGCAGCAGAGGCTACCTCCACAGTCAGTGTAGAGATAGAGATGGAGTTGAAAGCACACATGTAGTTGCTGCTGGCTGTATTGTAAATAAACCTAATGTTTCCACTTAGAAAGTTGTCTGCAGATCAACTCTATTACAAATAGGTGACTAGGCCACACTACAACATTCCCCCAATGCAAGCACATCCCTTTTTAAGCAAGGTGACCAAATCTGTACACAGTACTCTAGGAGTGGTCTCACCAATGTAATGTACAATTGTAGCAGTTGTAGCAAGACTCCCCATTATTAAAATCGATCGCCCTTGTAATAAGGACCAACATTCCATTTGCCTTCTTAGTTACTTGCAATACCTGCACACTGACTTTTTGTGATTCATGTACAAGAACACCCAGGGCCCTCAGTACCACAGCATTCTGCAGTCTCTTTCCATTTAAATAATACTTTGCTACCCAGAACAATGAAGATTATCTCTTTTCATTTGGAGTAGTTATTAACTGACATTAGCTGAGCTCACTAGATAGTAGTTGAATATCTGGGTGTGCTATTAATACATTTATGCAGTTTTGCAGCAGAGCTGTCTACCCAGGACCAGGCTCACAGGCCTGGTACAACATGGGTTTTATGCAGATATTTTTGTTGCAGCAATTTATTAAATATCAAGATTAACGACTCGATGTACACACTTGATGCTGTGATACCTCAAAATTAAGTGAACAATTGAGACCAGGTGCTATCTTACAGCAATTAAAACACAAAAATGTCTCTCACAAACTGCAAGTTATAGAATACATTGATGAATAAACCTTATTAATTAGCTAAGTGCATTCTATGTAACAGCCTCAAAAGCAATGATGCCTTCACAGAAATAGCCTCATAGGGAACTAAGTTATTGTTAATTATTCATTTTTATCTGCTTTTTTAAAAACATATTTTGTTGTGCAGTTTTAGCTAATTGGATGCATTACATTTAATGCTATACTAACTGTAAAGATGATCAGAAGGCCCTTGCAGTAATATTACAGGGTCACTAATTAAACTGCTAACTATGCAAAATAGTCTCAATCCTGCAAGAGTTGACTCATGCTGTTATGTGGTGCAGATGACTCCAGTGATTTTTGTTCTGATTGGTGAAAGCAAAAGTGTCGGCTGTCAGCCCTGCATTAGCTCATATCAATATTCTATTTTTGCATCAGAAAACGATGGGCTGTAGTAAATTAATTAATTGCAGGGGTGCTCCTTACTTTCTTTTCCATTTGGCTTATCACAAACTGCAAAATAAATAATCGCTGACTTCAGCAACTGGTCACTATTGTGATGGTTAGAAATCATCTTGAATTAATAAGAAGCACATGTTTAAGTGTACATGATTATACAGTGTCATATGCAGGGAATTTAATTAAGTAGTGCCTGTTTAATGCTGCATCATAAAAAAACAAAATGCAATAAAGCATTTACATTTTTGTTAGGCAGAAGTATTAAGGGTTACAGAACCAAGGCAGATAGGTGGAGTTGAGATACAGATCATCTTCATATAATTGAATGGTAAAATAGGCTTGAGGAGCTGAATGGCCTCCTCCTGTTCCTATGTAAGTACTCCTGAACTGTCAGTCTCAATATTCAACTTCTATATTTATTTCAGAAAGAGACAATTTGATCCTTCGGTGCTTGTAGCTACACCAGATCATTTTCATTTTTGGGATTCCTAATTTGAATGCCTTTATTTTATTGAGAAAAAATAATTCATGATATGCCAGCAGCAGGCTAAATGTTAGCAAGTGTAGTAAATTTCAGAATCCCTGTTAATAACACACTCACTGGTCAGTATTGATATAAGGGGTTGATGTTTGGACATTTGAACTTGGAAGAAAATAGACAAGACTATTTACAAAAATCTTATAGCTGGAAAAAAACACATTCCCAATGAATTATTATGTGGAGGTTAGGGTTAGAAGATGAAAAATAATTGGACCAGGGAGTATAGATGTTATTCAATCTCCATTTCAAAATCATCATCTATCTTTATTTTTGTATTGGACCTTGACTTTATAAAGTATAGGTAAATAGCAAAACAAAAGGCAGTTTGGGAAGCAAAGAAGTCTCACTCTTATGGTAGATTCCTCATTATTTGAGTATGTCCAACCTACAAATGATTTCATCATCTTCTGTGGGTCCTCTCAATACTGAAGAGTCCAACGAGGGATCAGCATGGACATCCACTGACTGACAGTTCATGTTGTTGTTGTTGTTGGTGCTTAGGGATAGAGTTGGTTGGAGTCTCAAATTTATTCTGCAGTACATGCTGAGGAACTGAGATCCTCAAAACAATAATTTATGTTCTTATGATGATAGTAAGTGTCAGGACTGGTGAGAGATTGTAATGGCACCAGACAAGTTTATACAGGTGTTTACCATTGGATGATGTATGGATGTGGAAACTTATAAGAGAAAAAACTAACACAATGCTGTAAAAAAAGCATGATAACAGGAAGTAAGATCTTGTTGACAGGAAGCGTTCACAGAATATTATAACTGTTTGCTAAAAAATTTAGAAAAGTGGAATAAATTATCACCTGCTCCAATAATGCATAAAATTGCCACCTCAATACAGTTTGCACACGTGTTAGCTCTAATATACAGAGCAACTAAACTCTTTAGTCTTTATGTTCAAGGATGCTTTCTAGGAGATAACTAACTGATTCCAATAAATATTTCTTGAAACATTTATACATATTTTCTTTACAAGGCCTGTGGACATTTGGGCATTTGGATGCATGAGTATTGAAATGGCAACAGGAAATCCTTACCTGCCAGGGAACTCTGACTTGGATCAGATCCACAAGATAGTGACACAAGTGGGTGAGTACAAATCAAAAGGCTTAATTATTACTCAAGGTCTATTTTTTCATATAAATTTAACATCATGTTTTTTAAAAAGTGCACATAAATTTAACATCACCCATTAAAGTAAGTATCCTTACAGTAGCTACAAGTAAGAGATTGGATTATAAGAGTAAAGAAATCTTATTACATTTATACAAGGCATTGCTGAGGCCACACCTGGAGTACTGTGTTCAGTTGTGGTCTCCTTGCTCAAAGAAGGATATAATTTCCCTACAGGGAGTACAACAAAGGTTCCATAGATTGATTCCTGGGATCTGGCGATTGTCCTATGTGGCTTATATTCCCTGGAGTTTAGAAGAAATGAGCGGTGATGTAATTGAAACATATAACATTCTTAAGGGGCTTGACAGATCAGATAATGAGAAAATGTTTCTACTGACTGGGGAATCTAGAACACAGGGTCACAGGGCTGGATTTTTGCTACCAATTTCCTGACTTGGCAGAGCCACCTCAGTTTAAAGGGCCGGTTAGATCCAATTTTCGTTCCTGGGATGCGGGGGCAGGCCCCTGATCCCAGAAGCAGACACTAGGCCTCCTTGCCCTCCATGTCCCCTCCATGCCAACTCATGCCCTCCACCCACCTCCCATGCCCCTCAAATCCCCCATGGTCCCTCGATGTCCATGCAACCTTCATGACAACTCACGCCCTCCATCCAAACACCTTCATACCAACTCCAAAGCCACTCAACCATTATCCACCATGGGAAAACCCAGGAGTCCTGTGGAAATGGGAAAAAAAACTTCTAACAATCTAACACAGCTCTCACTCACACACTTAATAGTGGAAGAAACCCCATCCATGAAATCTATTGAAAGATTTTTTAAAAATCTCCTCCAGTGGCTAATCTCTTATAAAAACAAACAAATTTCTATTCAGACCCCTCAAAGACAACTAACTAATCCTTTACTAGTCTCTTTAAACTGTCAATCAAGCTGTGAACTCAGAACCCACTGCTGAAATAATTGTATAAATGTAACTTTTAGAATGACATAATGCTGGCCCAAGGGGAAATGCCATTAAAGGCCTCTGTTGAAACTGCCCAAACAGATGGTAAAGTTTTTTCTAAAATAAAAACAGAAAATTCTGGAAAAACTCGGCAGGTCTGACAGCATCTGTGGAGAGAGAAAGAGTTAACGTTTCGAGTACGTATGACCCTTCTTCAGAGCTGGATCCAGCTATGGAGAAGGGTCATACAGACTTAAAATGTTAAGTTTGTTTCTCTCTCCACAGATGCTGTTATACCAGCTGAGTTTTTCCAAGTTTGCTGTTTTTATTTCAGATTTTCAGCATCCGCAGTATTTTGCTTTTATCTTAAAGTTTTTTCTAACCTACACCAGATGGCCTATCAATCAAAGCAGTCCAACAGAGGTTTTTTAAAAATGCTCACTGATAGCTTCAACCAGTCTTTTCATGTTTAAAGAGTGGGGGATTTAACAAACTTCAGATCATGATACTTAAACAGACCTTCTCCACCCATCAAGAGCATTTATATATCAATTTGTGACTCCCACACTGCAGGTTAAGGCCCTTGAACCAGACAAAATGGGGTCTGTTTCAACTCAGCACAGTTTAAATGGCCCTGCTGAGTTTGGGTTTCCCTCCTGTGTGAATCATGCCCCACCACATAAACAGATTTTTGGTCTCTCAGGGAATGAAGGGATATGGGGAGTGCGTGGGAAAATGGAGTTGAAGCCCAAGGTCTGCCATGATCGTATTGAATGGCAGAGCAGGCTTGATGAGCCTGCTCCTGCTCCTATTTTTTGTGTTCTTGTTCTTGCCCCCTTCCTCTTGCTGGCAAAAAGAGGATCTGTTGGAAATGGGGGTGGGACTTTCATGTTTGGGTTCTAATTCCGTGAAAATCCAGTCCACAGTCTCAGAATAAGGCTCTATTTAGGACTGAGACGAGGAGACATTTTTTCACTTAAAGCACCGTGACTCTTTGGAATTCTCTAACTCTAGGAGCTGTGGATGCTCAGCCATTGAGTCGATATTCGTGACAGAGATCTTTTGACTTTTGGGTACCAAGGGAATTAAGGGATATGGGGATAGTGTGGGAAGGTGGAGTTGAGGGAAATGATCAGCCATAATCTTGTTTGGCAAACCAGACTTGAAGGGTCATATAGCCCACTCTAGCTCCTATTTCTTTTGTCCTTATGTAAATGTAACTATTTTAAAGACCAGTTAATCTGCACATAGTCCTAAACACTCTGCTGGGAGATATCGGTATGCACACTTGCATCTCCCCCTTATAAGCCTATGATTTTATTTACTCTACTTTGTTTTCCTCCTCTTCTGAAGGCTTTGACTCACGTTGGGCTGCAGCTCCATTGGTGGATGTAGTTTTTTACTACCTTGCAAAGTTCCAGTCTTGATGCTGAGCCTAAAAAGTGGGTGTCAGAAAACTTTTCGACTGTAGGTGAATCACAGATTACACTCATCCAATTTTATCCAGCACACAAACGTGTGCATATGCTCGTGCACATGGATGCAATTCTGGCTGGTTTTCTTTTCCATTGCCATGGAACTGAAACTAGTAATTGAGCCCAACCAGCACACCAGCTGAAATGATCTAAATTAATGCTGGGAAGGGATTAAATCTTGTACCTTTCTGGTCTGTATGGTTTAGCAACACATTATATGACGCTCTTGCCCACTACAGTATTGGACAGTTATGTTCTAGTGTTTCATTCTTTAAAGCTCAGGCAGCAACAGCAATGAGCTTCTGTGATATCATTAATAAGTGTTAGGCATGCACGCTCTGGAACAAATTGCCCCACATTACTGTTTTTAATTGTTGAGGTCATATCTACTGAATTTCAGGAATTACAAATTTGGCATTTTCTCTAATAACTGAATATTTCATTTACAATATATCTTAATTTTGACAATGGAGGTGAACTGTCACTGGTTCTAAGTACAAATGTTTGAGCAGTATTTTTGTTTGTAGATGTGAATACATGAATATTGCATAAGTAGCATTAACATAACGTCGTGTTCCAATATTGATATACATGACTAAGAACTTCAGACTGTATAAAGCTAGTGTAGTCAGATTAGCTTGCAGACTACAGGATAACAAAGAGATGCTGTAAGTCTTGAGTCTGGAAACCTCAGTTGGTGATTTCACAGTAAAGTAGGCTCTGCATTGTAGAATTGCTCCTTTTTGAATCTCCTGAATATAATCTGCAAAATTATTCTATAATTAAAGGTCTGGTGTCTGCCTGGTGTGTCAATAGGTCATGGGAAAGGATATTACTGGTTGTTTTAGTAGTGAATTTGTATGACCCAATCATAAACATTATTTCTTTAAAAAGAGCCAATCACAAACTATAAAAACAGTCAGATCCTGTGAACCGCAATTAGAGTTCCTCACCCAGTGCACTATATCCTCCTCAAAATATGATTTGTGACGTAATAAACCCATAAAAAAAATTCATATGGCCAGGAATTTTAGGACTCCACCTCACCCATTCTGCCACCTGATGAGTTGGCGGCAAACACATCCCCTCTCACACTGACTGCCCCACAGCCATTTAGCACTAGGAGCTTTAATTGACTGGAGGTGGGATTTCCGCTCCTTTCTCGGGAGGAAGCCCCACTTCAGGGAGCTGCCAGCCAATCGACTCTCCAGTTCCAGCAGCGCCAGAAGCTGCAGTGGACAGGATTGTGACTACAAATAGTCCCAAGAGACTAAGGCCAGGATTTTCCAGTCCCAATAGCGGTGGGTGTAATGGCGGGCGGGGGAGGGGGGTGGGGGACAATGTTACGAGAGCTGAAAAATCATCTTCCTGCCGGTATGAAATGACGGCAGGAATGTGCGCTCCTGTCCATCATGGCGAATCGCCATTTCTGCCAGAAGCTGGCTTGAAGCCATTTTGCATCCCGTTAATGGAATATAGATGAAGCTGGAACTGGAATTTTCCTCCGCATCCAATTATCCACACCGCCAGCGGGATATCACTCCAGTCCGGAACATGTCCGGACCAACGTGACGTGGACTCACCTGGAAGAAGGCCTGGGGCAGCTTGTGGAGAGTGGAGGACGGAGGCCTCCAGAGACCGTGGACCCTGGAACACTGTGCAGCAGTGGGTGGGTGGAGCATCGACCATGTGGATCTTCTCAATGCAGCAGCTTCCAGAATGTGGATCTTTGTACTGCAGGTGGTCGGCCATATGAGGTACTGTTGGGTGGAAATAGTCTGAGCTTGGGGGTGGGAGGATGAGCTGGGGAGGAGAGGAATGGTGAGGAAGGACAGGTGTAGAGGCCTAGAAGGAGGCAGGGGAGGTTGGGGGTGGTAGGGAAAAGAGAGAGATGCTGTGTGGGTCGTGGAATAGGTGAGGTGGTTTATGGGGCAGGAGGGTGGGAAGGGTTGAGTTGGATGCAGCCGGGGTGGGAGGTGTGCAGGTGCGAACGAGCAAGGAGGGTGTGCAGCTGTGAATAGGCATGGGGGTTAAGAGGGGAAAGGGGTTCAGAGGGAGGAGTCTGTGTTGTCAACTGATGAGTCCTGGGAGACATGCTGAGGGAATTGGTGATATGAAGGGATGGTGAGGGTTAAAGGGGGCAGTGGCAGCTGGTAGGGTGAAGGTCCTGCGCCGATGGGTGCAGGGACACTGCGGTTTGTTGGAGGGGACACGGAAGTAAAAGCGGATTCTGGGGGCCAGCAGGAAGGGGCATATCTGTTGTCACGGGGGTGAGCTCCTCGGTAAGGTAGGAGACATAGACATTCACCTGTACGGGAAGGAGGGTGAAGGGTTATAGGGTGACTGTGGGGAGGTCAATGGTCATGCCAGGAGGGTCATTGGTTATGGGGGGAGGGTATTGGTCACGGTGGGGGGAGGTTGGAAGGTGTTGGACTCTACCTGAAAAGTCACTCGCACTGTGGCCGCTTGCAAATGTCTAGGGCCTCGCAGTGGAGATCTCGAGATGCTGCATGGGAGTTGGGTATTCGGGGGTGGGTGGAGTGGCAGTACTGACAATGCTAAGGTATTCCAACAGATGAGCGCGTGACGGGCAAAGGCTCAGCTAGTGTGGGAGGCTCTTGCACATGGCTCACAAGAGCCCTGGCCAAGATCCCTGTCTCCCTGCACATGCAAGATTCTGGGGGACATGGACCCAGCCTGGGGTGTCCCCCTGAAGATGACATCCACAGCAGGGGTGGAGGCAGCCTACTGACCAGTTTGCCCTGTTATTTTGGATGACCTTGGCAGGTGTCCTCTGGAGGCCCCAGGCCTGGATGGCCCCTGCTTACTTTGGCTGTCCTGCAGTGGGGCAGCTGCTCCCTCTGCGATCACAGAGGATGAAGCTGAAGGGGTCACAGGAAAGGGGAGTTCCGAAGGGCCAGACACCCTCAGAGTCCTGAGTTGAGGGCCAAGGAGTGTCTAACAGCCACTCCTCCTACTTTTGAGAACGCTTGCCTGACTCATTGAGGAGAAGGGGCACCTGGAGGGAGGTTGAGGTGCCCCGTTCCCCCTCTCGCGTAACCACAGCAAGATCTCACCCATGACTACAGCGATGGGGTGCAGGTCTGCACAGCGATGGAGTGCAGGTCAGCACAGCGATGGAGTGCAGGTCAGCACAGCGATGGGGTGCAGGTCAGCACAGCGATGGAGTGCAGGTCAGCACAGCGATGGGGTGCAGGTCAGCACAGCGATGGAGTGCAGGTCAGCACCGATGGGGTGCAGGTCAGCACAGCGATGGAGTGCAGGTCAGCACAGCGATGGGGTGCAGGTCAGCACAGCGATGGGGTGCAGGTCAGCACAGCGATGGGGTGCAGGTCAGCACAGCGATGGGGTGCAGGTCTGTACAGCGATGGAGTGCAGGTCAGCACAGCGATGGAGTGCAGGTCAGCACAGCGATGGAGTGCAGGTCAGCACAGCGATGGGGTGCAGGTCAGCACAGCGATGGGGTGCAGGTCAGCACAGCGATGGGGTGCAGGTCAGCACAGCGATGGGGTGCAGGTCTGCACAGCGATGGGGTGCAGGTCTGCACAGCGATGGAGAGCAGGTCAGCACAGCGATGGGGTGCAGGTCTGCACAGCGATGGGGTGCAGGTCTGCACAGCGATGGGGTGCAGGTCTGCACAGCGATGGGGTGCAGGTCTGCACAGCGATGGGGTGCAGGTCTGCACAGCGATGGGGTGCAGGTCTGCACAGCGATGGGGTGCAGGTCTGTACAGCGATGGAGTGCAGGTCAGCACAGCGATGGGGTGCAGGTCTGCACAGCGATGGAGTGCAGGTCTGCACAGCGATGGAGTGCAGGTCAGCACAGCGATGGGGTGCAGGCCTGCACAGCGATGGAGTGCAGGTTAGCATGTATCTACAACAGAAACTTGGTGCACTGCTGGACAAGGTTCTCCATGGCGCTTGCCATCCTCCCCAGAGAGGCCTCCTTGCACACACAGGTCAGAACCACTTAACAGAGAGCAGGTGGATAGACTCCTCCGCCTCTTATGCCACTCTGTTGAGGGCCTCCACCACCTCTGCTTAATGTTACCCCGCCTCTCGCTGCCTCTCCAGCATCTCATGCAGGGCTGATCCCAGAGGCTCGTCATCTGACTCGGACATCGCAAATGCCTCTTCCCCAGCAGTCTTCCGAGTGCCAGTGAGCTTGGCTGACTCTGCCTACTTCTGCTGCGGACACGTGTCTGTGTGGTGACCACCAGAATATGAGATCCTGCCAAGACTAGATCTAGTACCCACCGAGGTGTGTGTCTCTGGGCAAATGGAGGGTGCAGGTAACTGCTGTGATGCCTCTACAGGTGCACTTTCTTCCTCCTCCCCAATGTCCCTGGTCCTCTGTGGGCTGGAGGTACTGCTGGACAAGGCTTCCTCTTCCTGCCTCCCCCACATCCTGCTGGTACCTGTAAGTGAGAGAGGAGAGAGTGAGTGACTACATGAGCTGCCTCCAACATGGAGGAACGCATGACCCTTAGGTTCCTATGTGACTACATTATGCATGGATCCTTACTGGATGGAGGCTGCCCACTGACCTCTCCATCTCAAAGGTCAGTCTGGTTCCTCTCCTGCCAGCTGGGCGGCCTGCTCCTCAAAGTCACTGTGGTTTCTCAGTTCAGATCGGACCCCTCCCACCTTCTCTCTCTCTCCTGTTGTGCTGTTACTTTTTGTGCACAAAGAGAGAAGATGGGGTTAAGAGCAATTGGGTTTCAGGTATCTTTCTCATCTTTCAGTCTTACACATAACCCACTGGATTGTCTGCCATCTGATTGATGCACTGCAGGTTGTCCACAAGGGTTCTGGGCCAGCACTCTTCAGAGCGATGAGCCCATGCAGATAGAAGGATAAGGCTCAGAGAAACATGTCATTAGTGGTGCTTGCTGCTGCCCTTAACGCCTAACCCCCTTCTCCCCACCTCAGGCATCATCGGAGCTCTCTGTGTGGATGGATCAGGGACCCACAGTGTTCTCTCCACCTGCAGACTAGATGGACTGCAGTGGGGCTACGAGGCATCGTCTTATCATGTTGGGTAGCTCTTTTATTCATGGGCTGCAAGGATGGTGGCCTTGCCACTGAGGCCTATGTCCCCTCCACCAGTCAGTGAGGTGAGTGTGAGCAGCTGTGTTCACTTACCCTGGCAGCGCAGAACAGGCCATTCATCCATTTCTTGCACAGCAGGGCAGTCCTCCAGTGGAGGCCGTGAACACTGACCACCCTGGTGACTTCCTCCCATGCAGGGTTGGTCACACGGCACGGCTTCCTCCTTCCACCCTCAGGATACAGGATGCCCCTCCTGGCCTCCACTGCATTGAGCAACACATCGAGGGAAGCATCGCTAAATCTGGGGACTGGAGCTCCCTGGAATCACTGGGCCATCTCCTCCTTCCATAGTGGGCTTGGGACAAAGAAGTTGATGTCCAGACACCTTTTAAATATGGTGCCCGGTTAGGATGGCAGGGCGCACACCATTCAGCCCACCCCGCTGCGCAATACGTCAGGAAACCTCCAACTGCATAATTAATGAGCCCAGCATTATGCGATTCAGCACGAATTTCCATTGGGCTCCGCAGTGGGAAACACTCCTGGTCCGCATCCGCCACGAAACTTAGGCTTGAAATGGAAAATTCTGGTCTAAGTCCCGGGAGTCCCGAACCAAGTAAGTGTGTGGGTCTTAGGGCGGGGAGGGGAGGTGAGGCCTGGTGGGTGGGCAGAGGAGACATGGGGGTGTTGGTAGAGAGACCAGTTTGGGGGATGAGCACTCGTACAGGGGGAAGATCATATGTGGCTTGCTTGATGTTGAAAGGAGACTGTTATGGAAGCAACACCCCCTCCCCCTTCACCCCCCCCCCCCCCCCCCCCTTTCCCCCCTCCCCCCCCCTCTTTAAGAATAAGATTATTCTTAAAGCTACAGTCCTATGTTTATCAAAACTATAATTACTACATTCCTTCTCCTTTAACTTTTCTGTACATTTTGTATTTACAAGGATATTTATCTCATGACATCACAATATTTACACAGGTCATGAAATTATAAGTTCAGTCTTTCAGGTGGTTTCCTGATCTGTGTGGAACGTCGTAGCTCCACAACTTCTGATTCGTTTGCAGGAAACACATTCTCTGGAACCACATTAACATCAGCTATCTTATTAGGCACATGCAGTTTAGTTGTTTTCCACTCCGACAGAGACATTGGGCATGTCTATAACAAAAACAGAATTACCTGGAAAAACTCAGCAGGTCTGGCAGCATCGGCGGAGAAGAAAAGAGTTGACGTTTCGAGTCCACATGACCCTTCAGCAGAACTGAGTGAAGTTAGGAGAGGGGTGAAATATAAGCTGGTTTAAGGTTGGGGGTGGGGGGGGGAGGGTGGTTGTAGGGACAAGCAAGCAGTGATAGGAGCAGATAATCAAAAGATGTCACAGATAAAAGGAACAAAGACGTGTTAAAGAAGGTGGTGATATTATTGGCTGTGTCAGAAAGATGTCCTGAGACCAGCTCTGTGCTGAGAAAATTGTGAATTTCAAGCAGCCATCCAGTTTCAAGCCAGAAAAGTCTTTGTTTTCAGGAAGCAGTCTGTTTCTGAACTTTCATCGGATTACCACAAGAGAGTGGAAGATAGTGAGAAGTTGGAGTGGTATACTTTATTAAAGTAGCAGCAATTTGTGCCTTGGGTAATATTACTGGATTTTTATGGTTAAAAATCTGTAAGGGAGCTGTTGCCAAGCAGTTTACTTATGTATTCTGACCAAGTGGGTTTTTTGGGGACTGTTTTGTAAGACTGCTTCAGCTATGTAATTAAACTAGTGCGTTTAAGTTTTTTTTCTTCTTGTTAATAAATCTTTTAATGTTAAAATCCTAAAAGTGTCACTACGATTCTATTTTCTGGGATCAGTAGTTTTCCCCTCGTTTTCAAAATACAAAAAAAAGTTATGATCAGTAAGACAAGTTTCCCTCTGGGATTTGGCTAGCTCAGTGAATAACACCGGCTGTTGTAACAAATTTGAGGGGGTCTTTGCGGGATTTAAAATTCCTTGATTGAATTGGGATTTGTGAATTTAAAGGATATGAGTACAAGGACAGTACTGAACTCAGGTTTGTGCTGAAGGATTTTAAAGTGGTCGCACTGCAACATGGCTTTGACAATTGCTAAGACTTTTCTGGGAGTGGAAGATGTAACTGTGGAGTATTTGAAATCTTTGACTAAAACTCAGCTGAGAAAGAGTTAGCAGATGAAGTGCAGGCAGAAATAAAAACAGACTTATATAAGGCTGATATTGTTAAAGTACTACTCAGCATTTAAAGTTAGAGGAGGAGACGGCTGAAACTAGGGTGTCACAGCTAGAGGTAGTGAGACTTAGGTTGCAGAGGAAGCAGCTAGATATAGAAAAAGATAGGGATAGGCAGAAACTTGAATTGGAAGAAAAAGAAAGAGAAATGAGAAAACTTGAATTAGAGAGAAAGGGAAAAGAGAAAGGAAAGGATAGATTAAAAGAAGTAGAGATGAAAAAAGCTTCAATGGGAAAAAGAGGAGCAGGAAGAGGAAAAGAAGAGATTGCAAAAGATAGAAATGCAAAAGCTTGAACTTCAACTTCAGAGAGAGAGAAGCTAGCAAGTAAGGAAAGACGTAAGGAAAGAGGTGGAGATCTCCAGAGAGATTAAGAGGCCAGATAGTATGTATTGTCTAAAGAGAAGCTTAGAATAAAGGAGGGAAAGAGAGACAGTGATTCAGATGGTCACATTTGAGGAATTTGATTTAACTAAGAATCTTCATGTAAGTGCTTAAATTTATAGAGGATGGAGTTGAAAGATATTTCACCTCGTTTGAAAAGATAGCTATAAAATTGAATTGGCCAAGAGATGCTTGGACTATAATGTTACAGAGTGTTTTGTCAGGTACAGCAATGAATGTGCATGCTAACTTATCAGAGGAACAATCTGCAGACTACGAGGTAGCAAAAAAGGCAGTATTAAATGCTTATGAGCTTGTCCCTGAAGTTTATCAGTTGAAGCTTAGGACTATAAGAAAGAGACCTAATCAGGCATTTGTAGGGTTTGCAAGAGAAAAAAAAAACTCTCTGGGATCAATGGTTTAGGGCGTTAAAGTTGGACAAGACTTTTAAAAATGTGAGAGAGATTAAGATTACAGAAGAATTTAGAAACAGTATTCCAGTAACTATCAAGACATATTTGGATGAAAGACACAGCAAAAAGATCAGGGAAGCTGCTGTTTTAGCTGTTACTTATGATATTTCACACAGACAGTTGAGTGTAGGAAATGAGTCATATGTAAATCAGCAAGGGAATTGGAGGTTTAGAAAACCTAGTGATGGTAACAGTATTATTAACAAGGAGCCAGTTGAAGGGGGCCAGTCTGTTAAAGATGGTTAGATAGAAGGCAAAGGTGAAGGAAGAGAAGTAATATGTTATCACTGTAACAAGGTTGGACATACAAGATCAAATTGTTGGAGGTTAAATGGGAAACCGACTGCAGTGAAAAGAGCTCAGACGAGTTCTATAAATAAAAGTGCCGTGGGTTCTAAGACCCAGATGCAAGTCAGGCCAGTAGCCTTTGTACAGGTGAAAAAAGGAAGAGTCAGTATTAGCCAGAAAGGTGGGAATGCATTCACAACCTATCCAAGGGAGTTCTGAAGAGCAAGTTACAAAGATGTTTAAAGGCTTTATATGTGAAGGGAAAGTATATCTGTGTGTTCCAGGAACAGCATGAAAGACTGTTAAGATCTTAAGAGATACAGGGCTAGCCAGTCATTAATGTTATGGAATAGTGCCATCTGCTGTCCAGAAGAGTTATTGCAGGAAAAAGTGTTACTTAGTGGAATTCATGGAGCGTTCAAACCTATTTTGTTATATAAAGTAAATTTAAAGAGTGATTTGAAAACAGGGGAGGTGGTGGAGAAATTACCTATTGCAAAGGAAATTTATTCTAGGGATTATTCAGTTTATTCTAGGGAATGATATAGCTGGATTGCAAATATTGACTACGCCTACTGTAGTACTGGAACCTGTTGAGATGCAATTAACAGAGGTATTACAGAAGAAGCATCCTGGATTGTTTTCAGATTGCGTAGTGACAAGGTCACAAATTTAAACAGGAAGAGGAAGAATCTAAAATACAGGGGGAGAATACCGAACCTCAGTTGGCTGGATCAATCTTTGAAAAGATTACTCAGGAAGAGGAGATTAGAGAGGATGAGATTGAGGTGTTTAGTTCATTGAAGTTAGTGGAGTTATAGCAGCAGGATCCAGACTTAAAGCAGTTATACTAGACAGCTTATTTTGAAACTGAAGCAGAACCCATTCCAGAGTGTTATTACCTTAAAGACAATATGTTAATGAGGAAGTGGAGACAGCCTCATGTCCTGGCAGATGAAAAGTGGGTAATAGTGCACCAAGTAGTGATACCATCTGGGTACCGGAATGAAATTTTGAGAGTGGCTCATGAAATCGCAATGGCAGGACATTTGGGAATTAGGAAAACTCAAGCTAAGATACAAAAACATTTCTATTGGCCTGGACTACATGAAGATGTAGTTAAATTCTGTCAAACATGCCCCACATGCCAAGTGATAGGAAAACCTTAGGCATTAATTAAACCTGCACTTTTAATTCCAATTCCCGCATTTGAGGAACCATTTAGCAGAATCCTGATTGATTGTGTAGGATCCCTCCCTAAGACTAAAAATGGGAATCGATATTTACTGACAATCATGAATATGTCCATGAAATTTCCTGAAGCAACACCTTTCAGGAAAATCATAGCAAAGGTGAGGAGTTAATCAAATTCTTTACAAGATATGTGTTACCAAAAGGAATACAGTCTGATCAGGGTGCAAATTTCATGTCACAGCTTTTTAAAGAGGTATTGAATTGCCAATGAATAAAGCAATTTAGGTTGTCAGCCTATCACCCTGAATCACAAAGTGCTTTAGAAAGATGGCATCAAGCTTTAAAGATTATGATTAGAGCATGTAGCCAAGACTACCCACATGATTGGGATCGGGGAATTCCATTCTTGTTGTTCACTATTAGGGATGCCCCTAATGAGTCAACAGGGTTTAGTCCTTTCGAGTTAATTCATGGTCATGAAATAAGGGAACCACTCAAACTGATTCAGGAGAAATTAGTAAATCAAAAGTTCTGAAACAACTCTCCTCGATTATGTGACAAAATTCAGAGAAAGATTGAATAGGGCATGTGAGCTAGCTAGGGAGCATTTAAATGTATCTCAGCAAGTGACGAAGGCAAATGTAGATAAATGGACAAAGGCTCGTAGTTTTGTGGCTGGGGATAAAGTGTTAGTATTGTTGCCAGTGTCAGGTGAACCATTAAAGGCAAGGTTTAGTGGACCTTACCAGATTGAAAAGAGACTGAGTAAGGTAAACTATGTAGTAAGTTGAGCACACATGAGTGTGCCATGTAAGTGTGCTAACTTTGACAGAGAGGATAAACAGAAGGAGACACTGGTAGTTGTAGGTAAGCAGGAGGAAACAGAAATTAAAAATTCTGAATTTGACCTTCCTCTGATTAAATTGAACAATGAGGAAGTACTTAAGAATCTAAATGTGATGTTAAGTTACCTTCCAGAAAACAGTCGAAGTGATTTACAAGAGCTGTTGCAGTCACACAAAGCAATTTGGGGAAATAGAACAGGGAAGACAAATTTGGCTTTGCATGTTATTGATGTGGGGGATTCAGTTTCAATATATGCAACACGCATATAGATTAAATCCAGTAAAATTGGCCTAAGTGCAGAAAGAAATTGAATTTATGCTTCAAAATGACATCATAGAGCCCAGTCCCAGTAATTGGACTTCAACCATTGTAATGGTGCCAAAACCTGATGGCTCACAAAGATGATGTGCTCATTACTGCAAAGTAAAACGCAGTAGCAAAGGCAGATTCATATCCTATTCCACGGTTGGGGGATTGTATCAAAAAAGTGGGACAGTTCACATTTATCACAAAAATTGACTTGCTGCGAGGATACTGGCAAGTGCCATTATCAGGAAGGACAAAAGAGATATCAGCTTTTGTGAACAGGATGGTTTATACCAATGCAAAGTAAAGCCCTTTGGTATGAAAAATGCACCAGGAACATTTCCAAGACTAACAAACAAAGTGATTGAAGGACTAAGCAATTGTGCTGTCTATATTGATGACTTAGTAGTATTCAGTCAAACCTGGGAGGAACATCTGTGACATTTAAAGGAATTGTTTGACCAACTACAGGAAGCTAATTTGGTTGTAAATTTGGCTAAAAGTGAATTTGCGAAAACAAAAGTTACATATTTAGGCCACACTGTTGGACATGATCAAGTAGTCCTGCGAGATGCAAAAGTAAAAGCTATTGTAAAGTTCTCAGTGCCTACAATGAAATTGAGATTTCTGTGCATGAGTGGATTTTATCGGAAATTCGTGCCAAATTTCAGCTCCACTGACTCGATTATTGGAAAAGGACAGGAGATTCCAATGGCACAGGAGTGTCAGACTGCATTTGACAGCTTGGATGCTGTACTGACCACTGCACCTGTTCGAACAGCACCTGATTGTACAAAAGCAGTTTAAAATAGCCATTGACACCAGTGATGTGTGTGTTGGTGCTGTGTTGCTACAGTGGAGTATTTCTCATGGAAGTTGAACGTGCATCAGAAGAAATATTCAACTGCACAAAAAGTGATTTTAAGTTTGGTTTTAGCTTTACAGCATTTTGAAGTGTATATTGCAAATAACTCTTCCAAGACAGCACTATATAAGGACCACAATCATTTGAAGTTTCTGGAAAGGTTTCGAGATAAAAACGCCAGACTGTTCCAGTGGAGTTGGATATTGCAACCGTTCAATTTAAAAATTATACAAGTGGCTGTATAAGAGAATTTAATTGCAGATGCGTTGTCAAGAGTTTAAATTCAAAAGAACTTGGATATTAGTATATTAAGAATGGACTGGAATGAACTTTATTCTTATAAAAGAATTGTATATATTTTCATGGTTGATGCATGTACACCATAGCGTAATAGTTTTTTTTAGATAATTGTAATAAAAAATACGAAGTGGGTTGAGAAAATGAAAACGTCTTTCTGAAATATGATGTTTCATTTTTTTTCCATTGTGGGAGGTGTGAAGGTGGATGTTATCTTTTTAAATATTTTTGGGAACATGGTGGTATTCTGTAAAGAAGGCTCTGTGCGTGCGTGTGTGTGTCTATGGATAACTAAACTAGGGGAAGGTTAGTAAAATCAGCTTGTCTGTGGGCACTGAGATATGAAAGGTAAAGGAGCTAGATGCATGCATTTGTAATGAGAGGCAGTGGTGAAGTTGAATGTACAAGTAAATAGGTTGGGTTTTAAAATTTGCATTAGGTGAGAGGTAAGGACTTGACTGTTCAGCTGCTAAATTTCAAAGGGACAAGGGACTTTTACAACTGAAAGGTTTCATAATTAAACAAGGGAAGATTATTACATTTTGTTTGGCGTAAATGTGGAGACAAAGGAATAAATGAAAATTTTTTATATTTTGGAAAAGTTGAGTTCAAAGAGGTGCTTAAGAGAATGAATGAATTCATTCTAGGATAAAAGGGAAAAATGACTTTTAAGGAGATGTTTAGTTGAGTTGAGGTGGCTGTGTCAGAAAGATGTCCTGAGACCAGCTCTGTGCTGAGAAAAGTTGTGAATTTGAAGCAGCCATCCAGTTTCAAGCCAGAAGAGTCTTTGTTTTCAGAAAGCAGCCTGTTTCTGAACTTCTGCCCGATTGCCACAGGAGAGTGGAAGAGAGTGAGAAGTTGTGTGGTATACTTTATTAAAGTAGCAGCAGCTTTTGCCTTGAGTAATATTACTGAATTTTTATGGTTAAAAATCTATAAGGGAGCTGTTGCCAAGTAGTTTCCTTGTGTATTCTGACCAAGTGGGTTTTCTGGGGAATGTTTTGCAGGGCTGTTTCAATTGTGTAACTTTACTCTTGTGTGTTTAAGTTTTTTTTTCTTCTTGTTAATAAATCTTTTAATGTTAAAATCCTAAAACTGTTACTGAGATTCTATGCTTCTGGGATTAGTAGTTTTCCCCTAGTTTTCAAAATACAAAAAAAAAGTTATGATCAGTAAGACAAGTCTCCCTTTGGTATTTGGCTTGCTCAGCGAATAACATCAGCTGCAGTCATAACACTGCATATGTGCGATGATTAGAAGTTGTTGTCTGACTTCCTTGTAAATTACGGTGAGTGCTGTTAACTTCACCATTATTTTTACAGAATAATCTGGTCCATGAACTACAAATCCCATTGAGTGTAAAGATAACATTATAACCTGAGCTATATGTTAATTCAGATAAATACACAGTCTGCTTCAGAACTCTTACAGTAATATTTGTTGCAGTCGAATAACTTCTAAGCTACATTATTTTAATTAGCACTGTTTATTTTGATCAGGAAACTTAACACCACGTCTCAAGAGTCTTTTTAGCAAAAATCCTACGTTTGCCGGGGTATGTCTACCAGACATCCAAAGACCTGAATCACCAGAAAAGAGACTGTTAAGATGTAATCCCTTGTTGACTGTGCTGGTAAAGGTAAAATGGAGAGAGAGACCATCATTAATCAGTTATCAGAGGCATGTGTTTTGTGATTATCCAATTTTCTTAAAAAGGGAATATTACTCTACTGAATGGCACCTAATTATTAAAAGGAAGATACTGTGTGCACTTACTGGTCTTTCTCAGTCAGCCATTGTTACTGATTTAAGATTGCAGAATGCAGTCAATGTGGATCCAGACATTTTCTATAGATTTACCCTCCCCCCAATATAGCATGATAGCATTCTATTCATAGCACATCATCATCAGGAATGGTGAACTGTGACAGGAACATCTTTTTCATTGTATCACTGGGTATCACTGGGGAAAAAAAACACTAAGGCTAAAAATTTCCAGCATTCCAAAATACTTTCACTTCCCACTGCAATTCTGGTGGGAGTCCAGTCGAAGGATCACAAACTTAATCATAGTCCAGACCTCTAAAGGTGATATTTTTTTTCTCATGAAGTTATTGTCAAATATCTGACAAATCTTCCTTTATGGGCTGGTGGGTTTGGGAATGGAGGGACAATTGGCCCCATTATGGGGGCTAGCAGGCTCCAGCCTTAGCTTACTTGGTATGGGTAGTCAGGTGCTAGTAATGTGTCCCTAGTGTTACACATGTATGAAAATTCAAGTGACAGAACCTTCCACTGTTACTGCACAGTGACCTTCGATAAGTGTGATCCTGGCATAAAAGGCTAAGCATTTTCATGGTTACTGTGTCTGGGAGGAGATACTGAGCTCCACATTATGGTAGAGCTAAGTTAACAGTAGTATATATGTATGTGCTAACCTAGTAATGTTTCTGGATGAGCAAAATGTATTCATTCCAGATCAGAACTGCTCTTTTTTTGGGTGAAGTGGTATTCTTCATCTTCTGGAGAGTGGTGGTCTTTCAGAATCAACTTTAAGTGCCAGACGCTTCTATAAAGAGTACAGGAGGGCATGCCAGCAGCACCAGGCATACCTAAAAATGAGGTGTCAACCTGGTGAAGCTACAACACAAGACTACTTGTGTGGCAAACAGCAGATGCAGCATGCAATAGACAGAGTTAAGTGATCCCACAACCAACAGATCAGATCTAAGCTCTGCAGTCCTGCCACATCCAGTTGTGAATGGTGGTGGACAATTAAAAAACTAATTGGAGGAGGAGGCTCCACAAATATCCCCATCCTCAGTGATGGGGGAGCCCAGCACATCAGTGGAAATGACAAAGCTGAAGCATTTGCAACCATCTTCAGCCAGAAGTGCCAAGTGGCTGATCCACCTCAGCCTGCTCTGGAGGTCCCCAGTATCATAGATGCCAGTCTTCAGCCAATTCAATTCACTCCACGTGATATCAAGAAATGGCTGAAGGCACAGGATAGTGCAAAGGCTATGGGCCCTGACAATATTCTGTCAATAGTACTGGAGACTTGTGCTCCAGAACTTGCTGCACCCCTAGCCAAGCTGTTCTAGTACAGCTACAACACTGGCATCTGCCCAGCAATGTGGAAGATTGCCCAGGTATGTCCTGTCCACAAAAAGCAGGACAAATTGAACTGAGCCAATTGCCACCCTGTCAGTCTACCCTCAATCATCAGCAAAGAGATGGAAGGGGTCATCGACAGTGCTATCAAGCAGCACTTACTCAGCAATAACTTGCTCACTGACACTCAGTTTGGGTTCCGCCAGGGCCACACAGCTCCTGATTTCTTTATAGCCATGGTCTGAACATGGACAAAAGAGCTGAACTCCAGGGGTGAGGTGAGAGCGACTGCCCTTGAAATCAAGGCAACATTCGACCGAGTGTGGCATCAAGGAGCCCGAGCAAAACTGAAATGTATGGGAGTCAGGAGGAAAGCTCTCCATTGGTTGGAGTCATACCTAGCACAAAGGAAGATGGTTATTGTTGTTGGAGGTCAATCATCTCAGTCCCAGGAGATCGCTGCATGCGTTTCTCTGGGCAGTGTCCTCAGCCCAACTATCTTCAGCTGCTTCATCAATGACTTTCCCACCAACATAAGATCAGAAGTGGGGATGTTCGCTGGTGATTGCACAAAGTTCAGCGCCATTTGCGACTCCTCAGATACTAAAGCAGTCCATGTCCACACACTGCAAGGCCTGGACAACTTTCAGGTTGGGCTGATAAATAGCAAGTAACACTCAAGACTCACAAGTGCCAGGCAATGACCATCTCCAACAAGAGAGAATCTAAGCATCTCCCTTTGACATTCAATTGCATCACCAACGCTGAATCCCTCACTATCAACATCCTGGGGTCACCATTGACCAGAAACTGAACTAGATCAGTCATATAAATACTGTGGCTACAAGAGCAGGTCAGGGACTGGGGATTCTGCAGTGAGTAACTCCACCTGACTTCCCAAAGCCTGCCTATCTACAAGGCTCAATTCAGGATTATGATGGAATACTCTCCACTTGCCTGGATAAGTGCAATTCCAACAACACTCAAGAAGCTTGACACCATCCAGGATGATTGGCACCCCATCCACCACCTTAAATATTCACTCCCTCCACACCTGACGTACAGTGACAGCAGTGTATATATCAACAAGATGCACTACAGCCATTCATCAAGGATCCTTCGAAAGCACCTTATATCACCTAGAAGGACAGATGTATGGAAACACCACCACCTGCAAGTTCCCCTCCAAGCCACTCACCATCCTGACTTGGAAAAATACCAGCATTCCTTCACTGTCGCTGGGTCAAAATCCTGGAACTCCCTCCCTAACAGCTCTGTGGGTGTACCTACACAACATGGACTGCAGTGGTTCAAGAAGATGGGTCACCAGCACCATCTCAAGGGCAATTAGGGATGGGTAATAAATGCTGTCCTAGCCAGCGACACCCACATCCTGTGAAAAAAAAAACAAATAAAAAATACAGATTACAGACTTGTGAAAACTGATTGAAAAGTCAGATATATCTGAAGATCTGTAAGTCACAGACGCTCACCTTCTTGCAATCATAATCCCAGACATCCTTTTGCTCATGCCCTCACAATCACACTCCCGTTCATACTCACATACTGACACTCACAATTATGCACATACACATAATTACACTCACGCTGACAGTGGTATTTACAGTAAGTCCTCACTCAAAGTTGTGGTTGCATTCATGGGGCGAAATTTTCCAGTCGGCGTGTGGGGGTGGGCCCAACACGTAAAATGACGCGCGAAGAAGTTGGGTGTGCATCCCAACATCATCGCGTGCCATCACGGCGTTTCGTTCAGTGGGCGCGTGCCGGAGTCAGCTGTGCGCCTGTCGAAATGTAAACAGCCTATTAAGGACATTAAGAAATTAATTGAACCACTTGTTACCTTAAGGTTGGCGGGCAGGCAAAAAGCCCAAGTGACCGCGTTTTTCAGGAAACCTCATCTACGAGCAGGATGAGGTTTCCTGAAGCTTTCATTAAATAAATAAATAAATTTTCATCCATATAAAAACATATCCCAACTCATGTGACACAGTCACATAAGGGGACATGTTTAAATATATTTTTAACTCATTTCGTTAATTATTTTAATATCCATTCAATCTCCCTGAGGCAGCTCCACGCCTCAGGGAGATTGCTGCGCTCTTTCTGCCAGACAAAGAACCATGGCTGAAAGACCTCTGGCTTCAAACAACGGACACACTATGGACCCGGAGAAATCTGCCTTCCAGTCATTGGTATGATCCTACAACCACTGAGGTATGGCGGTACACAGATTTGAGAGCTGATGTACGTCATCCGTAACCATCCTCTCTCTTGTGCAGCGATGCCTGTATAGCCTTGGATTCTCTCAAATGTAGATAATGTCAAGACAACCACTGTCATTAACCAAACAGAACTGCACTCAAACAAAAAAGATAAGAGTATTCTGACAGGGACTTCAGCTCTGAGCTGTTTTCTCTCTTTGTGCAGCAGGTTTGTCCATTCTTGCTACAGGTCTAGGAAGACCTTCAATGGTCAGATCAGCCAACCACCCAGGAGGTAACCACGATGCCTCCTATGGAAGAGGTGAAAGAGATTGATTAGTAGCCTAAGAAGCCTCTACCACTGGCACCGACAGCAGGTCAACAGTGCAACCATTGTGCATGCGCTGCAACCTACTGTCAGCATGCCAAAGCCGCAAGAGATGCTGGAACCTGGTAGCAGCCGTCCATGGCCGACAACGAAAAGAAGAGAGCATATCACTGAACCTTCTTCTCGCCACAGGAACTTTCTCCCTCAGCCAGAGAGGACATCGAGATGACCCAAATAACAACGGAAAAAGTGAAAGAAGTGACAAGGAGGCAAACACGATGTTCGTCCACCCTGCAAGAAACAAGTTAGAGTAGCAGCAACCACTGATCAACACAACAGCCAAACTGACCAAGTGTAGTTCAACACGAAGGAATGGAAGAAACGAAGTGTGCTAGAGTAATTGATATTATTTGATATTAAGTATCTTCCAAAAGGTTTAATTTAATTTAAAGGGGAAAGTCAAGGCAGGAGAGCTCAAAGCCGTAGTGTGCTCCTCCTGCTCTATGTGGGAAGCCAGAGACATTTCCGGTGCCCGGGGCCAGCATGTGTGCAGGAAGTGTCTCCAGCTGCAGCTCCTGGAAGCCCGGGTTTCGGAGCTGGAGTGGCGGCTGAGGACACTGTGGAGCATCCGCAAGGTGGAGAGTATCGTGGATAGCACGTATAGAGAGGTGGTCACACTTTAGGCTAAAAGTCCACAGGCAGGAAGGGAATGGGCGACCACCAGGCAGAGCAAGAGGACTAGGTAGGCAGTGCAGGAATCTCCTGTGGTTATTCCCCTGCAAAACAGATATACCGCTTTGGATACTGTTAAGGGGAATGACCTCTCAGGAGAAAGCAGCAACAGCCAAATTCGTTGCACCATGGTTGGCTCTGCTGCACAGGGGAGGAGTAAAAATTGTGGGAATGCAATAGTTATAGGGCATTCAATTTTAAGGGGAATAGATAGGCGTTTCTGTGGCCGCAAACGAGACTCCAGGATGGTATGTTGCCTCCCTGGTGCTAGGGTCAAGGATGTGAGCATGACAGGACATTCCGAAGGAGGAGGGTGAACAGTCAGCGGTCGTGGTACACATTGGTACAAACAACATAGGTAAAAAAAGGGATGAGGTCCTAAAAGCAGAATATGAGGAGTTAGGAAGTAAATTGAAAAGTACGACCTCAAAGGTAGTGATCTCAGGATTACTACCAGTGCCATGTGCTAGTCAGAGTAGGAATAGCAGGATATATCAGGTGAATATGTGGCTGAAGAGATGGTGTGAGGGGGAGGGTTTCAGATTCCTGGAACATTGGGACCGGTTCTGGGAGAGGTGGGACCAGTACTTATTGGACGGGTTACACCTGGGCAGGACCGGCACTGATGTTCTAGGGGGTGGGGAGGGTTTAAACTAAAATGGCAGGGGGATGGGAACCTATGCAAGGAGTCAGAGGAGGGGGAATCAAGGACAAGAACAAAAGACAGAAAGGGGAGCAAGAAAAGTGATAGGCAGAGAAATCAAGGGCAAGAATCAAACAGGGCCTCAGTGAAAAATAGTGGGAACGGGACAAGTAATGTTAAAAAGACAAGCCTTAAGGCTTTGTGCCTTAATGCAAGGAGCATTCGCAATAAAGTGGATGAATTAGCTGCGCAAATAAATGTAAACAGGTATGATTTAGTCGGGATTACGGACACATGGCTGCAGGGTGACCAGGGATGGGAACTGAACATCCAGGGGTATTCAGTATTTAAGAAGGACAGACAAAAAAGAAAAGGCGGTGGAGCTGCATTGCTGGCTAAAGAGGAAATTAACACTTTAGTGAGGAAAGATATTGGCTCCGGCAATGTGGAATCTGTAAGGGTAGAGCTGAGAAACACTAAGGGGCAAAAAACGTTAGTGGGGGTTGTATGTAGACCCCCAAACTGTAGTGGTGATGTTGAGAATGGCATTAAACAGGAAATTAGAGATGAATGCAATAAAGGAACATCTGTAATTATGGGTGACTTTAATCTGCATATAGATTGGGCAAATCAAATTAGTAACAATACAGTAGAGGAGGAGTTCCAGGAGTGCATGCGGGATGTTTTTCTGGACCAATACGTTGAGAAACCAACTAGAGAACAGGCCATCTTAGACTGGGTATTGTGCAATGAGAAAGGAATAATTGGCAATCTAGTTGTGCGAGGCCCCTTGGGGATGAGTGACCATAATATGTTAGAATTCTTCATCAAGATGGAGAGTGACGTAGTTGATTCTGAGACTAGGGTCCTGACTCTTAATAAAGGAAACTACGATGGTATGAGGCGCAAGTTGGCTATGATGGATTGGGAAACGTTACTTATAGGGATGACGGTGGATAGGCAATGGAAAACATTCAAAGAGTGCATGGATGAACTGCAACAATTCTTTATCCCTGTCTGGCACAAATGTAAAACAGGAAAGGTGGCCAAACCATGGCTTACAAGGGAAATTTGAGATAGTATTAGATCTAAGGAAGAAACATACAAATTGGCTAAAAAGAACAACAGACCTGAGGATTGGGAGCAGTTTAGAATTCAGCAAAGGAGGATCAAGGGACTGATTAAGAAGGGGAAAATAGAGTCCGAGAGTAAGCTTGTGGGGAACATAAAAACTGACTGTAAAGGTTTCTACAGGTAAGTGAAGAGAAAAAGATTGGTGAAGACAAATGTAGGTCCCTTACAGTCAGAAACAAGGGAATTTATAATGGGGAACAAAGAAATGATTGACCAACTAAATAAATACTTTGGTTCTGTCTTCACAAAGGAGGACACAAATAACATACCAGAAATGTTGGGGAACACAGGGTTTAGTGAGAGGGAGGAACTGAAAGAAATCGTTATTAGTAGGGAAATGGTGTTGGGGAAATTGATGGGATTGAATGCTGATAAATCCCCAGGGCCTGATAATCTACATCCCAGAGTACTTAAGGAAGTGACCCTAGAAATAGTGGATGCATTGGCAGTCATCTTCCGAGATTCTACAGACTCTGGAACAGTTCTTACAGATTGGAGGGTAGCTAATGTAACCCCATTATTTAGAAAAGGAGGTAGAGAGAAAACAGGGAATTATAGACCAATCAGCCTGAAGTCGGTAGTGGGGAAAATTCTAAAGTCCATAATAAAAGATTTAATAGCTGAGCACTTGGAAAACAGTGGCAGAATCGGACAGAGTCAGCATGGATTTACAAAAAGAAAATTATGCTTGACAAATCTACTGGAATTTTTCGATGATGTAACTAGTAGAGTTGATGAGGGGGAGCCACTGGATGTGGTTTATTTGGACTTTCAGAAGGCTTTCGACAAAGTCCCACATAAAAGATTAGCATGTAAAATTAAAGCGCATGGGATTGGGGGTAGTGTATTGAGATGGATAGAAAACTGGTTGGCAGACAGGAAACAAAGAGTAGGAATAGACGGGTCTTTTTCCGAATGGCAGGCAGTGACTAGTGGGGTACCCCAGGGATTGGTGCTGGGACCCCAGCTATTCACAATATATATTAATGATTTAGATGAGGGAACTAAATGTAATATCTCCAAATTTGCAGATGACACAAAGCTGGGTGGGAGGGTGAGCTGTGAGGAGGATGCAGAGTTGCTTCAGTGTGATTTGGACAAGCTGAGTGAGTGGGCAAATGCATGGCAGATGCAATATAATGTGGATAATTGTGAGGTTAACCACTTTGGAAGCAAAAACAGGAAGGCAGATTATTATCTGAATGGCTATAAATTGAGAGAGGGGAATGTGCAGCGAGACCTGGGTGTCCTTGTACACCAGTCGCTGAAGGTAAGCATGCAGGTGCAGCAGGCGGTAAAGAAGGCAAATGGTATGTTGGCCTTCATAGCAAGAAGATTCGAGTACAGGAGCAGGGATGTCTTGCTGCAATTATATGGGGCCTTGATGAGTTGACACCTAGAATATTGCGTGCAGTTTTGGTCTCCTTATCTGAGGAAGGATGTACTTGCTATAGAGGGAGTGCAGCGAAGGTTTACCAGACTGGTTTCTGGGATGGAGGGACTGACATATGAGGAGAGATTGAGTTGGCTAGGATAATATTCGCTGGAGTTCAGAAGAATGAGGGGAGATCTCATAGAAACCTATAAAATTCTAACAGGACTAGACAGGGTAGATGCAGGAAGGATGTTTCCGATGGTGGGGGAGTCCAGAACCAGGGGTCTGAGGATACGGGATGGACCATTTGGGACAGATGAGTAGAAACTTCTTCACCCAGAGAGTGGTGAGCCTGTGTAATTCGCTACCACAGAAAATAGTTGAGGCCAAAACATTGTATGTTTTCAAGAAGGAGTTAGATATAGCTCTTGGGGCGAAAGGGATCACAGGATATGGGGAGAAAGCGGGAGCAGGCTATTGAGTTGGATGATCAGCCATGATCATGATGAATGGCGGAGCAGGCTTGAAGGGCTGAATGGCCTACTTATGCTCCTATTTTCTCTGTTTCTATGAATGAAAGCATAGCCAGATGCTAGCTCAACCTCCAAACCACCAGGAAGAACCAGCAGTGACAGAGCCTACCACTCCTCCAACAGAACTGTGAACAGGATATGGAAGGGTTATAAGACCTCCAGACCGCCTGAACCTTTAAATTCAAGGACTTGATGGGGAGATGGAGTAGTGATAATGTAGTAATAGTGATAATGTACTAGCAATGTAAATGTAAGACATGAAGTAAACTAGTATAACTCCAAATATATTGGGTAAAGCCTTGGGGGGAGGTGTACTAGAAAGTCTGGCACATGTAGGGTTAATGTAGGACTGAGTACAGTACTGCCCACACAGTGATGTGAGAAGGCACATGACCCAGACCCAGGGTCTACGTGTGTCGACCTAAGCATGGAGACAGCTCCTAGTTTGTACTCTTTACTGTACATGTGTAAATAGTTCTCGTAGTTAATAAAGACCTATTGTTAACCTACAGAAGACTACGGAGACTTCTTTAAGACATACCGATCTGTAACCAACATCCCACAACACCCTCCATCATACTTTCAGGTGGATGTGAAAGATCCTATGAGATAATTTGTTATTTTGAACTGATAAACATTTACAACTCAACCAATACCACTAATAGCAGAATATCTGTTCATTTACCTCATTGTTGTTTTGAGGGCTCTTGCTGTGTACAAATGTGCAACTGTGTTGACATAAATAACAACAGTGACTGCAGTTTACAATAATTCATTTTATGGATGCATTTTAGAGTGTTTCTGAGAGACATGAAAAAAAGAGAAAACATTGCATTTTTATAGCATCTTTCGCAACCTCAGGATGTACCAAAGGGGCTCTACAGTCAATGAAGTACTTTTTAACTGTGGTTAACCGTTATGATGCAAGAAATGCGGCAGGCAATTTGTGCACAGCAAGCTCCCACAAATAGTAAAGTGACAATGGCCAGAAAACCTGTTTTTTCCTGGGATGTTGTATGAGGGATAAATAGTGGCCACCACACCAGGGATAACTCTCTCTTCTTCAAAATAGTGCCATGGGATCCTTGATACCATCTTTGGGAGCAGACAGGTTTTAGCATCTTATCTGAAAGGTGGCATCTCTGACAACTCAGCACTCCCACAGTACTCCAGTAGAGCATCAACCTAGATAGTTGTGCTCATCTCTCTGGAGTGGGATGTGAATTTACAATCTTCTGACATAGAGGAAAGAGCCCGTACCCAGTGATCCACTGCTGGAGCTAATGAGTGCTTTATGAATCCATGTACTCGTACATGGGTTCTCATACAGGGAAATTCCACTTCCAGTGTGAGGCACAATAGTAAGGTATCTTTTATGAAATGAATTCTGTTTTTGAGTCCTGGTTAAGAGGCCTGACCTTCTGGGAAGTCAGCTATGATTCCGTTTGGGTGCCAGGCTAACTGACCTTCTATGGCTTAATTGTTGAAGTTGGGGTTTTTGTTTACTCATAACTGAGAGACAGTTACAGGTTTTGCTTGACAGAAGTATTGATTGGAAATGTATATTTTCTCAGAAATGCTTACAGATGGACCCAGACAAGAGATCTTCATGCACAGAGCTGCTGAAAGCTGAATATTTCACAGCAGATGGATTCTCAGTGAAGTGAGGACCTTTCAATTTGGAATAAAAGCTATTTTACTGGAAATTTATAACATAGTCACTTATTTTTCACCTAAATGATTAAATGGAGATTCACACATTTATGGGAGTGTAAACCATAATACTTAATTGATTCTAATTTTTTTAAATAGTGATTACATTAGACCTCTTTATTCTGCATATTCCCCAGTGAATCGTAGACCACCTGCAGTGGGAAGACTCCTGTTTCCAGCTTCCTAGTGCCTTGTCCTACAAGTTTAAGTAGGAAGGTGGGTGGTAGAAGTATAATGCACAGACTGGAATGCATACATAGTGACGACAACTTGACTCTGCTCTGGTGGTTCTCCTCATAACTCAGCTTTACTGCTGAAATGGGAGACAATGAATCAAATCTTCCACAAGGTGGAAGGAAAAGTTGGAGGATCAGTCCCCTAAAACCCAGCCAGTTTAGTAAGGTTTTCAGAGAAGCAAATCCATCACCCTTACCCTTTTTGGCTTACATGTTATTTTAGTCCCATTTTATGTAGTTGACTCTAAATGCCCTATGATGTGGCTAGCAAACCATTAAATAGTAAACAATCACTGTCATGTTAATTCTGTATCTAACACCAATGTGGAAGCCCCATCACCACAAAGACTGCTTGATTCCTTCTAAGAGCATCTGGAGATGGGCATTAAGTGTGGCTTGTCTGCGTAACCCAGATTCCAAGAACAAGTGAACAAAAGGCTCACTCTCCAGTAGGACTTCGCAAAGTAGGATGGCAGAGTTGTGCTAGCAGTTGATTTGCCTACCGGCATAGCTTGGTACTGGCATGTTTTTCCAACATGTGTTTTATCTCAATGGTGATAGAAGTTACCTTTCTGTGAAAAGGTCAGTGCAGAGAGCTTTAGACTCCCAGGACATTGGGACCAGTTCTGGGGGAGATGGAACCTGTACAAGCCAGACAAGTTGCATCTTAATAGGGATGTGAGGTCCACTGGTGCTATTGGGGAGGATTTAAATTAACTTTGCAAAGGGTTGGGCATCTGAGTGTGGATTCAGAAGGGAGGAAAGCAAAGTTCGAAACTCAAGGCAGAAATTAATAAGAAAATGTTGAACACAGAAGAAACATAGACAAGAAAGGAATTGCTGATTAATGGCATATATTTCAACGTAAGGTGGAAAAGGCAGATGAGCTGAAGGTGCAGAAAGACACTTGGAAGTGTGATATCATGACTTTTACTGAAACATGGCTTTAAGAAGAGCAGGAATGGCAGTTCAACATGCCTGGTTATAGGATTTTTAGATGGGATAAAAAGGAGTGAAAACAGGAGTGAGGGTCACAATATTGGTTAAATAAACAATCACTACTGTGAGGAAGAATGATATGCTAGAAGGATTGTCAAATGAGGCCATATGGGTTGAAATGAAGAACAAAGGAGCAATAGTCACACTGTTGGAAGTATACTATAGACCCCCAAACAATCAGAGGGAGATAGCAGAGCAAATATGTAGGCAAAATTCTGAGAAGTACAGAAACAATAGATAGTAATAGTAGGGGATTACAACCTCCCTAATATTAACTGGGATAGAACCAGTGTAAAGGTATAGAGGGGGCAGAATTCTGAAAATGTTTTCAGGACAATTTTTTTTTGCCAGTACATAGAAAGCCCAACAAGAGAAGCAACAGTTCTTACTTAGTTTTATGGAATGATGTGGGGCAGATGTAAGGGGTATCAGTAGCATTTTATCAACATTTTAAAAAATTCATTCATAAGATGTGGGCGTCGCTGGCTAAGCCAGCATTTATTGCCCATCCCTAATTGCCCTTGAGAACTGAGTGCTTTTCAGAGGCAGCTAAGAGCCAACCACATTGCTCTGGGTCTGGAGTCACATGTAGGCCAGACCAGGTAAGGATGGCACATTTCCTTTCCCTAAAGGACATTAGTGAACCAGATGGGATTTAAGTGGTAGTGTTAATTATTCGCTTGGATCTAGTGTAGTTATGGAAAAAAAAAGATAAAAATAAACCAGGAGTAAAAGTTCTCAATTGGGGAAAGGACAATTTTACTAAGCTGAGATGTGATTTATCAGAAGTGGACTGGAAACAACTACTTGAAGGTAAATCAATGTCAGAGGAGTGAGATAGTGAGAGTTCAGCGAAAAGATGTTCCCACAAAGAAAAAGGGTGGGACTACCAAATCTAGAGCCTCCTGGATGTCAAGGAGCGTATGGGGTAAGATAAGGCAAAAAGGAAGTGTATGTCTGATACTGAGAGCTCAATACTGTAGAAAACCTAGAGGAACCCAGAAAGTACAGTGGTGAAATTAAAAAAGAAATTAGGTTAGCAAAGAGAGGGCAGGAAAAAGTATTGACAAGTAAAATCCAAAGAAGTTTTATAAATAGATAAAGAGCAAAGAGTAGAAAATAATTCAGATCAAAAATGTAACCTGGCTGTGGAGATGGAAGATGCAAGCATGGTTCTTAAAGGAATAGTTTGTGTTTGTTTTCACAAAAGAGCAGGACAATGCCCTTGGTCTACAGGTGCTAGTTAGCTGGGAGCAGTGGACTTTGTTTCAGTGAATCAGGGTGACAGTAGGTTAATTTCTTCAATAAGTATGCAATAAAAAATTAAATCACCAAAAGATTGAATGTGTTCATTGCAGTAGTCAACTGTAATTGAATAATAATAATTAGCCCACAAGAATTGAGGTTTGTTTGCAGGATCCCTTGAAATACCTCATTTGTACTTGCAGATTTATCCCAGAGATTCAGGCTCAAGTTCTTAAGGATATGAAAGATAATCCACTCTTGATCAGAAAACGTAAAAACATCAGCAAAGAAATCACAGAATATGAAAAGATGATGCTAAATGTCAAACAAAATGCTAAAAAGCATGGAAAGGTGAGAATTTTTGTGTTCTTTTATGAGATTAGAATTTGAACACACATGACTGCTCAAATATTTATTGAGAATAATATTTTAAAAAGAACTGAGTCCAGTGAGTTAGGCACTGCCCTTTCATTGCTGGAATGTGGGTTAAAATCAAGCCCAATTGATGGGGAAAATTCTATACTGGCTGTAAAGACCCTGTTTGCTGTTTATGGAATTACACCATCAGTCATACTCAGAAGAGTGCACAGGCGTGGCTACTTTGGCAAATATAAATTTCACACTGACGCTTGGGGGAGAAAAACCTTGTAAGTTAACAGATAACAACAGTAACACTAACTAACTGCATCAAGTAACAAACTGAGTGGGGAGGGGAATAAGATAGGAAAGTGGGTGCGATAGTATGGAAATATTCTTTTGTGATGATTTTTTTTAACCATCTTGAAATCATCCACTCATTAAAAAATGCATTAACATACTTAAGAGCATCCAAACCAAGCCACTAAGAAGTCGTCTCAAGTCAAGTTTCAGTTTCGCCTGATAAGGATTACACATTCTCTTACCTTTGGATTGTATTCCACTCACCCATATCCGAAAAGCTTAGCTGCAGTTTAGCACAAGCTTAGAAATCCCCACGTGTGGATGGGAGTACTACAGAAAGAAGTCCAGCTAAATCCACAAAGCTTAGCACTGGTTAACTTCCTGCTGCTTATTCAGCTCAGGCTACCCTACCTTTTAGGGCATTGACTTGCACGGTTGTTGACAGAGAAGTGGGAAGAATCAAAGTCCTCAGTAACAGACCTACACCTCCTGATCCATTTAATGTGCCAGGTAAAGTAATGCAGATCTGCCTGACTTTTCGATCTGTTTATTGCTTCTGATGGGAGGGGTGAATCAGTTCCAATCTTCTGCTGTAATAGTTCCACAAACACTGATACAGTCCACTCTGCTTAATTCAGAACTCTGTGATCTAAATGTCTATATAGCAGAATGTTTTGGCGAAATGAATTTTGTACTTATTATCTAGAGACCTCATATTCCAACCCCAATGATTTAATCTGGAAACACCAGGTGTGGCAATTGGGTGTTTCCTTGATAGACCCACAGCGCTCAATGTTTATAACAAAATTAATTTGCCTCCGATATCTTGTAACATTCCTTCAATATTATCGTCCCTTTTTTTACGTTCCACGACGTATTGCTGAAAGAAATATTTTGTGGAATGTAAAATACTGCAGGAATTCACCAAGGCTCCTTAGACAGCACCTTCCAAACCCACAACCATTACCATTTAGAAGGACAAGGGCAGTAGATAGATGGGAACACCACCACCTGGAAGTTCCCCTCCAAGTCACTCACCATCCTGACTTGGAAATATATTGTTGTTTCTTCACTGTTGCTGGGTCAAAATCCTGGAACTCCCTTCCTAACAGCACTGTGGGTGTACCTACACCACAGGGACTGCAGCGGTTCAAGAAGGCAGCTCACCACCACCTTCTCAATGGCAACTAGGGATGGGTAATAAATGCTGGCCCAGCCAGCGAAACGCACTTCCCGTGAATGAATAAAAAAAAAAGGAAACTCACCAAAATATTCTATAAACTCATCTTGTAGACCACTCTTGCCAGTCTGATTTTCCCAGCCTCTGAGGATTAAAGTCCCCCACAATTATTACATTTCCTTTGTTACAAGTTCCAATAATTTCTTGTTTATTGCTCTGCCCAATAGCCTAACTACTGTTAGGGGACCTATAAACTACTCCTGTCATTGTTTTTTGATTCTTGCTATTCCTAATTCCCACTGATTCTACTTCATGAGATCTTCAGAGGCCAGATCCTTTCTCACTGATGTCATTAGTGATGACATAATGACCTTATGTCACCATTTACTATCAGGGTTACCCCTCCTCCTTCACCATTTTGCCTGGCTTTCCAAAATATTGTGTACCCTGGAATATTTATTTTCCAACCTTGATCAACTTGTAACCATGTCTGATCATAATCTGTATTGGCAATTATATCTGAATCATTTACCTCTATCTCTGCCACTAGTTCTTCTATCTTATTTGCAGATGCTTTGTGTATTCAGATAAAAAAACCTTTAATTTAATTTTTTTACTTCTATTGCCTGCAACGATGTTATTCGCTAGCGTACAATTTTTGTTAAACTTCCTGTGAGGTGGCAGGTGGATAGGGTGACAGGTGGGTGAGGTGGTAGGTGGGCAGGGCGGCAGATGGCTAGGATGGTAGTTGGGTAGAATGGCAGGTGGGTGTGGTGGTAGAGGGGTAGTCTGGAAGGTGGGTGAGGTGTTTGATGGGTAGGGTGCTAGATAGGTAGGGTGGCAAGTGGGTGAGGTGGTAGGTGGTTGTGGTAGCAGGTGGCTCCAGTGGCAGGTGGGTGAGGTGGTAGCCGTGTCTGAGGGGTAAGTCAGGCGGTCGGGGGTTTGGTTGGGTGGTTGGTGGGGGTAGTGGAGTGTTTGGCGGGGGTAATCAGGGGTTCAGGAGGGTAGTCGGGGTGTCAGCGTGAGTAATTAGGATGTCAGTTCTGGAGTTACTCAGGAGCTAGACTAGGATTTTTCTGAGTAACATTTCCTGTTCAGGTATGTAAATCAGAACAATCAAAAGTTACTGACTCTAGCTCAGAGTTGGAGACATTCATGGAGAGTTGTAGGGAGCTGGGGAATTGCCTATTGGAGGTTGACACATCCTGGGCAATTCCCATGTAGGTCAGCATATCAGGAATTCTACAGGGTCCCGAGCGCATTACTGGTCATACCTCTAGTCTCCAATGATTTGGAGACCCGAAGATTTGGGCCATAGTTAAATGTATGGAACTGTCTCCCATGAAAAGCAGTTGATGCTAGTTTAAGTAATAATTTTACATCTGAGGTTGATAGATGTTTGCTAGCCAAGGTTTTAAGGGATGTGGAAACATGGTGGAGTTAGGGTATAGATACGCCTTGATTTCATTGAATGGCTTGAAAATAGAACAGGCTTGAGGGGGCTGGATGGCCTACTCCTTTTCCTATAATCTTCTCCATGACCAGAACAGGGATCATACCATTAGCAATGTTCATAACTTCAAACCAAGATTAAATTAGGAAGCTTAATATTTTAATAAAGGCCGGGATTTCCCAGCCCTATTGTGGTGTGACCCGCCACAGGAGATTCGGCAGTCCAGCCAAAAGTCCATTGACTTTCAGCGGGACCGGATAGTCCTGGCAGCGAGCGGGGCTGGGAAATCCCGCCCTAAGTATTTCTCAAATCGTAATTTAAGAATAATTGTGGGATTTAGCTTTTAAGTAAAGAAACGTCATTCAGTGCGACCTCTGTCCAGCGTCTGCCCCCAGTGGCACAACTTTGATCAGGAACTTGGCAGAATTGGACAAATGGAATTGTGTACTTAAGTGCAATGGCACCAGTGTGATTGGGTCATTGTGACACACGAGAATTTTGATCTAAACCTTAAATCAATAATCATAATTGACTGTTAACAGATTTTGCCTTTTAGAAAATTTGGCTTTTTTTTCTAGTCCAGAGTGGCCTCTGCAACATATATTTTAAAAAATCTGAATACTGGCCAACCTTAGAAAAAAACCTGATGTTTCCTCGTAGGTTATGCTTTTGAATGATGTTTGGGATCAAAGTTAATCCAAGAAGCTCCAAAAGGACAAGTCATGTCCAAATTATTTTTTACACTGCTTAATCATACAGAATGCAATTTTCTTTTCATACAGGATGCTACAAAGGACAAGGAACCTAAAAGCAGGAAATACAAACGTACTAGCACAAAAGCAGAAACAATAAAGGCAGAACAAGTAGATCATCCGACTGTATGGAAATCTTTTCAAATGCCTGAGGAAGCCATACAGAAAAATTCTTCTGAAGGAACAGAAGGGAAGCAAACAGGAACTGAAAGGAAGCAAACAGGAACTGAAGGGAAGCAAACAGGAACTGAAGGGAAGCAAACAGGAACTGAAGGGAAGCAAACAGGAACTGAAAGGAAGCAAACAGGAACTGAAGGGAAGCAAACAGGAATAACTGAAGGGAAGTATATTAACTGTAATAAAACAAATCCAGCAGTCACTTCTCTGAAAGATTTGAACAATAATGGGGAAGCTCTAAATGCTACAACAGCTGCCAGCATCCCTCCAATTGGCATCCATACAGGAATGACTACTTCAATACCTCCCAATAAAAATCTCAATCCTGACGCCAATGATAATTCAGTGTCAAACTCAAGGTAACTACTCAGGAAATATGTTTTAAAAAAAACTATCATTGATATACCAGTCTATGAATGGATTTCTCCATGAGACTATATTAATGACTCTTTATATAATGCATAGTCAAAATCACACATAGTTCCTAATTTGACAAGCTTCACTTGTGATTTGTAGTTGGTTAATATTTTGATTGTTATAGGAAAGTAACAGGGTAGAACAAAACTGACAATATCCCCTGTAAAACCATCATTCTATTACAGTGGCCTTGGAGAGTGGCCTCGGGTAAGTGAGGAAGTATTGGAGTGGCCCACCTGAGACAATGCCAAAAGGAAAAAGTCATACTCCCACTCTGATATACCACAATCCTCAGAGCACCATTTTGATGCATAATGTCTTATAACTGTATCTAGACAAAAAAAACCCTCTTCCTTCCATGTCTTTCATGTTGCACAAACATACACTGTTCTTATACAGGATTACCTGGAGCAGGTCCTTATCTACTGACTTAGTTGCCATTCCACTGTCATCTAAGTGTAAACTGAATCCTAATTTCTAATTCCTAAATCTTAAATCCTTTGTTTATTCTGTTAAAGTAACAATCATTGTCATTATCATACACCCGGCTCATCATAATATTGTCAAATACCAATCTCGACAACATTTTGGTATAACCTATCAATTGCTTACAGCTTGCTGTCAGGTTGAAATACATCAAGCTCATTCTTTGTACAAACGAGCTAGCTTACAGTATCAGGTTTAAACATAGATTCTTTTGAAAAAAATCAAGAGTTTGAATTTGTATTTGTTGGTGAGGAATGTTGAAAAATGGATCACTTTTCCACTTTGGCTCCTTGATAGGTACATAATTACTTAGGTGCAGAGTAAAGTTCTGTTCCAAAAACATGCTTTTATTTCATCCACCAAAGAGCATGACAGCTACACCAATGTCACATTTCTGTTTCTCACACTCTTTTGTTATCCCTCTGACTGAATTTATAAGTTTAAACCTAGTTTCTGCCAAAAGATGAACTATTTTGTGTAAGACAACATACTCAGTAGGAACTGAATCAATACTGTCCAAATTCTTTTTAAAGAGGACTCTTATCACTAGGAAAAATAGACTTTCACCTCATAAATCGGGGCTGGATTCAAACTGAAATGTCAGAAGTGTTTGGAAGACATTAACTCACTATGCCAATTGGTTTCATGATGCACACAAAAGACCACCATCACCCTGTCCCTTGTTCCTGTCTGGGTGCATCAGATCAAAGATATACTGCTTTTTTGTTGAGAACATAAACTTGCAATTTTTTTATAGGGCACAAGAAAAGGTGAAGATAAAAGCCAGCCCTTGTAGTAGCCAGGTGGCAGAAACTCTTCTAGCCCCAGTAAGTGATTAGATAAGGCGTGCATGCATTAAGTAGGTATGGTTTACTTGTTAGCTTATAAGGAACATGTTTTTAAAAGTTTAATGCTAATTAGGTGATTTAAAAAAAAAATAGTGCGGTATCCCACTTTACACACATCGGCTTTATTTTGCTAAATAAGCAAACAGAAGAAAGTATAGTCCTTGATACATAAGTGACAATGACTCTAAATGAAGTATGTGGAATCATATGAACTACAGTACCTTTTCCCCTCTGTTGTACATAATTAGTAACAGCATACCATATTTGTAAATTTTTATATGTATATACATTGCTTAAGAGTTAGTATCCTGCCAATCTTTGAATCATTCCCCAGTAAGACTCTGGGCTGGCAACTTGTCTCCAACCTGTGCTGATGCTACCCTTGGCTTGGCCTACTCAAGGCATGTGATAGCAAATAGAGTTGACTAGGCTGGGTCAATTCTCCCACACCATGAGGATTATCCTCTGCCCAATGTTTCAACTTGATTGCAAGATCAAGATCAGGAACTCACATGAAATAATTTTTGGATGGTTTATATTATTTCAGTACAGTGATACAGTGTTTGGGTATCAACACGGGGCCTACCATGTCTGCCACAACATCAGACTTAAGGTCTTCTTATTTTTCTTCAATTTAAAATGGTTTTTCTTTTTGTTCTCCTTAGTTTCGTCCCTTTCACTCCAATGTAGCATTGCCAGATTGGACTAAGATGCCAGGCAAAAGTGCTGTTTCTGGGCTCTACAGTTGTTTAGCAATATGACTCAAATTAGCTTTTTGATTTGTATATGTTAGATAATTCTGACATTCTATTGCTTTAAAAATGATTTTTCAAGCTTCTGGAGTAGTGAGTAATATATTTACCAGTAAAAATTGTTTAATTGACGTTGACAACAAAAATCACTTTATATTTAAGGAAAGGGGACAATTAGTCCCAAACAGTCAGCCCACTTATACACTCTGCCTTGGATTGCATGACCTAAGTTGGAGTCCCAGATTTTCACACCAAGGTTCCCCAGATGATAGAAATCAGAATAGTTAGAGAAAACCCATCCACCGCTTTCTTCATGGATGGCCAGACATAGCAGAATGGAGTTCTGGTGTTTGCACAGATTGCAGGATTCTCTTATGGTATTGTTTACTGTGTCCATATCACCATGCAGGTTCCTTTATACAACACACTTGCTTTCATGAATCATGAGCGGTTCCATTTTAATACTCTGCAACTGCTGTCTGACAAACAGGAGCACATTATTCAGGTCTAAATCCATCTTCATAGCAGCTGCCATGGTTGACTGCAGAGTGCACTGATCATTGTTATCGCTTGTCCATTGATTTGGGGCTGATGCCTACTCAGGGTTGTGAGTTTCTGCCATGGGTCTTCATGTGATTGAACAGGCTGATTCTTGACCCACAGATCTTTGGGCACATGTGGCAGGACAAGAGATAGTGGGATCTGGAGTGTAGGATTTTCTTCCTTTCTTTCCAACTCTGCCACCACTCTACCTCATCATTAAGGTGTTGGACTCAAAGCATGATGCAGCTTGATGGACAAGCTGATGCCATTCTAAACGATTGGTGGTAAGTCCTTAAAGCCAAGGACGCTGCGCTTCGAGGAGAGTTTCAGAATGTCTTTGAAGCGTTTCTTTGTCCTCCCCTGGAATGTTGGCTGTTTGAAGCATTGAGAAAACAGGACCAAGTGAGGGAGAATGTTTTCAGCTATCCAGGTGCAGTGTCCAGTCCATCAAAGTTGGTTTTGCAGGAGTTTTGCCTGAATGCTAGTGGACCTGGCTTCAAGAAGGACAATAGCGTTTGTTCAAAGGTTCTCCCATTGAATCTGGAGGAGGCAGCAGAGGCATTGCTGTTGGAATATTTCTAGCTCTCTTATGTATTGCTGAGACACAGTCCAGGTCTCACTGCAGTACAGGAGTGTGGTGATGACAACTGCTCTGTACATGAGGACTTTTGCTGACTTGCAGACGATTTGCTGTCAAATATTCATTGTTGTAGTTTATAGAAGGCTGAATTAGCACAGCTGACCAGGTTTGTATATCTGTCAATGGTGGCCTTTTGAGAGAGTAGCTGCCAAGGTATGGGAAGTGCTCAACATATTCCAGGGTCTCTCCTTTTTTTTTTTACATTTGTTCATGGGATGTGGGCGTCACTGACTCGGCCAGCATTTATTACCCACCCCTAGTTGCCCTAGAGCATTTAAGAGTAAACCACATTGCTGAGGGGCTGGAGTCACATGTAAGCCAGACCAGGTAAGGACGGCAGATTTCCTTCCCTAAAGGACATTAGTGAACCAGGTGGGTTTTTACAACAATCGATAATGGTTTCATTCTCATTATTAGACTTGAAAAACATACGTGAGAGGTGGAATAGTTGGCTGACCAGGTGTGCGTTGATATGAGTTTTATTTTGGCAAAATGCAGGGAACAGGCCAAGTTTTTTGTTTGCAGAATTGAAGAGATCGAGAATGGGTAACGACACAGCAGTCATACACAAACTGGAGATCATGTACATTTTTGGAGGTCAGTTCAGTTTTGGCATGGAGGCAACCAAGATTACGGTGTTTTCCATGTAGATAATATTTAATACTGAAACCAAAGAGCAGTTGATCTTTGAGGTGAATAGCTACTGTCAGGAAGTTTGTAAATAGTACGGCGGCTATCACACAGCCTTGTTTGACCCCAGTCCAGATTTTGAAGGCACTTGTTTCAGATCTCCCACTCAAGATAGTTGCAGTCATATCACCATGAAGCAATTGCAGGATTGTGATGACGTTTCTTGGACATCCAAAACTGTGGAGCACAATCCACAGAGTCTCGTAATTTAATGAGTCAGATGCTTTGATCAGGTTGATGGATGCAATGAAGAGTCCCTGGTATTGTTCTTGATGTTTTTCTTGGATTTGTCTGACAACAAGACCCTGTTGGAGGTTCCTCTGGAAGGTCTAAATCCACCCTCTGTCTCTGGGAGGATTTCCTCAGCCACAGGAAGTAGGCGATTCAGGAGAATGTGTGTCAGGATTTTCCCTGCTACGGACAAGAAGAAAATACCTCAATAGTTTCCACAGCGTGATTTATCTCCTTTCTTGAAAATAGTTACGATGGTCTTATTCCTGAATACAGGTTTGGGGGGTGGTTTTTGGCGGGTGGCGTGCATGGATGGAGGGGAGGAGTTATTTTTTCTTCCAAGTCCTTAGGATGAGTGCATGGAGTCTTGATTTGAGCATAAGTCTGCCAGCTTGGAAGATCTCAGCTGGAATACCATCAGGGCTTTGTTGCTTTACATCTGTTTGATTGCTTGTTGCAGCATTGAGGGATAGCCAGGAGAGTATCAGCTGCCGCTGTGGATTCATGTTTGAGGCATTGTTGAAAATGTTCTTTCTAGTGTGACAGGATGGCATTGTCATCTTTAAGAAGAGAAACACCATCCTGTAAACAAAAGGGATTTAATCCATTTGCCATCAGTCTTTAGATGGCCCTGGTGGCTTCAAAAAGGCTTTGCTTGTCATGATGATCAGCATATGGTTAGATCCCTCAGACATTCTCTTCCAACCACATGCCCTTTATCTTCTGGATTTGTCTTTAGGTTTCAGCCTTGAGCTGTTGGAATGCTGCCTTCTTGAGTTGCGACCTTGGGTTGTCCTGCCAGGTGATGAAGACTGCTTGTTTTTTGTTCTAGGAGGTCACATATTTGGGCATTGTTTTCATTGAACCAGTGCTGGTGTTGATGATGCCTGAATCCAATGGTTTGGGCACAGGGGCCCAGTACAGCTGACTTTATTTGATCCCGCTGTTCTTTAGTTGAGTTGAATGTGTGCAGATTTTCCAGATTGGTCATGAGTTTCACTCGGACCTCCTTCCTTTGGTCAGACTGTTTTAGGGCGGCAGAGACATCGATCTTCTTCCTCTTGGACTTTTGGGCTTGCGATATCTTGTTTCTGGGTTGAAGTTCATCTGTCCAGCAGGCATCAGTCCCCCTCACGGATCAAGTGATACAGATATCACTTAGATCTTTGACTCGAAGAATTACATAATCCAGGAGCTGTCAGCGCTTTGATCTAGGATGCTTTCATGTGGTTTTGTATTTGTCCTTCTGGCTGAAGAGAGTTTTTATTATAATGAGGCCATGCTGAGCACACTTTGTCACCAGTAGGACACCATTAGCATTAGCTTTTCCCACACAGTTTTTCCCAATGGTTCCACTCCAGACGTCAGAGTCACAGCCAACCTAGGCATTAAAGTCCCCAGAAGGATGATCTTTTGGGCATGGCAGTGAGGACTTCACCAAGGTCAGAATGGAACTTTTCCTTAACAATTTCATCGGAGTCAAGAGTCGGTGAATAAGCGCTGATGATGGGAGCATATTGGTTATGGCTGAACTGTAGGTAAAGTGTCATGAATCTTTTGGGAGTTCTGGCAGTACATCCAAGATCCTATTCCAGACGGCAAAACTAACTCCAATGGCACATTGTCAGCCTTTCCTTTCCAGTAGAATGTGTATCCTCCTGCTTGTTCTTTTAGCTGCCCCGCTCCAGGAAGGTGAATCTCACTGAGGGCAGCAATGTCAGTTTGATACTTCACATGATATGATTGCAGTTCTTCTTTCTGGACGGTTACTTGAGATTATCCATGAGTGTTCAAAAATTCCAAGGAGCAAAATTTAGAATTTTCTTTCTTTGACCACAAAGATGGTGATTCCACAGGGTGTGGTTCCCCAGCCAGGTGAAAGTGTGACAGCCTATTTTTAGGGCATCTTTTCTGTCCTCTTCCCAGTTTGGGGTGAGCAGAGGGTGAGAAGAGGGCTGCTCAGTCATAGATGCCGTTTCCCAAGGATACCTCTGTCCCAACATGGGTGTTCAGTGACCTCCATGCACATACTGCCTATATGCAGATTCTTATAGGAACTCCCAATAGCCCTGCCTGTCCCTGTTGCCAATTCTCCATCACCACAGGATTTGGTAGATGGACCCTGGTAGAAACCTGCACGTGACCTTGTTTAACGTGAGGACCTCGGGGCGCGTCATTGTCACATGACCTTGATGGGGTGATGGTCAGATTTCAGTGACTTGTCGAGCCACAATGACCAGGACCACATCCGTTGAGTTTCACAGTCTTCTTTCGCCTGTCTGGGGTCTTTCATGCCAGGGTTGGCTTTGACGCTGATGTTGAGGACTTTACAGGCCGCACTTTGTTGGGCACATTCCCTGACCTTGCCTCCATAGCTGGCCCTACTGGGACCAAGGAGCCCCAGAGGGCATTAATAAAGGGATTGTTGGAGTGCACAAGATTCTCCACTACTTCAAGGTTACAATCCATGAAGAAGAGTGTGTTGATAATGGACAGGAAATCGAATGGTAATTTCTTCCACCCAGAGCTCAACTGGTTTTCTGCAGAGAGGGAGAAAATGGGGCAGGATAATTCCTGGCACTCAAATATCTTGTCTGAAAGCAGATAGGAGCCTTGTGGATATATTTAAATCTTGATCAAGTGAATTGATTACAACACTGATGCCTCTTTCCGTCCTTACTGCCTGATGAATGTCACTTTTTGCTTCCGTCCATGAACCATGAGCTGTACAAATTCTGAGGCAGACAGTTTAAATGCTACTTCAGGGGATCTTTCAGTTGACATTGGAACAAGTTGTAACAAATCTTTGAAGATATTTTTCTTGCAATAGATTGTGGAGTTTTATCATCATAACAGTTTTAAACATTCTTCTAGTCACTGTTGTACGCCCTGATCTGTAATGAAATTTTTAGTATTTCAACTGTTTCTTGATAGAATCCTCCTCTGGCAGGAGAAGCAGGAGGAAGTTGTAAACTGAGCTACAGCTCAAGAGAGAGCAACAAAAAGTAGCATGTTCAGAGGAATTCTCACCTTTCCAATAGAGTTTGTAGGCCCTGAATAACATAGCTGCAGTTCAGATAGAAGGCAGACTGATTTTACAAATAATCCATGAGAGCATTGCACTACATGCTATAAGGTGTGCAGCCAACTGCTACAGTGAGCACGACACTGTGAGTTGTTGTCAAGATCACAGCTGTCCAGAACTTCTTTGTTTTCGGCCCCTTTCAGTCATTTCGGGGACACGTGTGAGAAACGTCAATTACTCTGTAATCCATATTTATATTAAACAGGCGACAACTGATACCCTGTCTGTTGCAAATACATTTATCACTTTTTCCATTGATTGCAGAAACAGCAGGGCAGAACTTTGGGGTTTTGCAGGACTCCTGCAAGTCCAGAGCATTTACAGCACCCACGTCATCCTGCAGGCTCCCCCATACAACGTGGACACTCCTACAAGTCACAAGAAGCTCACTTTAATAGTTTGCAACTGAACAGCAACACATCATGCAGGCCTATATCCACTTTCCTAGCTGTTGCTATCTGATTCTTTTATATTACATCAGACATCTATTCCTCCCTTGTTTGTCCCTGTACAGTACATTAGGCACTGGTTGCTTGGAGACAAGGGCTTTCCTTTGTGCATCAGCCTTATGATCGCTCTTAGAAACCTATGTTCAGTATTTGAACAGTTGAATGGGCAGACTATTGGAGTCCTCAATCAATGATTCAGATGCCTGGACAGTTCAGGTGACTTCTTGCAACATAGCCCAGGAAGAGTGTTCCACCTGATTGCAGTGTGCTGAATGCACTCCAGTGGAGACAACAAATAAAACCACCAATGGAGGAGGACTTTCTTTGTTTTGAGGAGGAGGACACTGATGACATAGAAAACGGCAAGCAAGTGGGATGCGTCAAACAGTTGCCTAGAACCAAAGCTCTTTAGCAGAATCTCCCTGAAAAGAATTTAAGCTGAACAATCCATGCTCCCCTGAATTAACAATCATGTCCAACATCTGACCCAGTCCTTCCATCAATACCAAATAACAACAACTTATATAGCACCCTTAACGTAATGAAACATCCCAAGGCGCTTCACAGGAGCATTATAAAACAAATGCTGGGATTTTCCAGCCCCGTTGTGGCGGCACCCGCCTCAGGATATTCGGTGACCCAGCCAAAAGTCCATTGACTTTGGCTAAAGCATGGGAAGGGGTAGACTGCTTTGGCTCATTTAAAGATTTATGACATGCTTATAGTTAGCAACCTCAAACCTGAGACTTCATCACAGACCACAAAAATTTGATGTGTGCTGGGCAGTCTGGACCAACTTTCTTTGTGGTACCAATGAGGATAATAATTAGAGAGACACAATTGCAAAAGTGAAGTAATCAGGAGGAATGGTTTCATTTTCCATTCCCATTTCATGGTTGACTTTTGGTAGGACCATACAATCCCAGCGGCAGGCGGGCTGTAAAATCCCACCCAAAGAATGACAAAGAGCCACATAAGGAGATTTAAGGTCAGGTGACTGAAAGCTTGTTCAAAGAGGTAGGTTTTAAGAAGTGTCTTAAAGGAGAAAAGTGAGGTAGAGAGGCAGAGAGGTGTGGTGAGAGAATTCCACAACCTGGGGCCTACACATTTGAACGCATGGCCATCAATGGTGGAGCAATCATAATTGGGAATGGATAACAGGACAGAATTAGAAGAACGCAGGTATCTCAGAGAAGTGTGTGGTTGGAGGAGATGTCAGAGATAGCAAGGGCAAGGCCATGGAGAGATTTGAAAACAAGCACTTGGAGCCAATATAGGTCAATGGGCACAGGGGTAATGGGGGAATGGGAATTGCTGCAAGTCAAGACATGGGCAGGAGAGCTTTGGATTTATGGAGGGTAGAATGTGGGTGACCAGCCAGGAGTTCATTGGAATAGTCAAGATAGAGGTAACTAAAAACATGAATGAGGATTTCAGCAGCAGATGAGCTGAGACAGGGACGAAGTCAGGCAATGTTATGGAATTGGAAACAGGTGGTCTTAGTGATGGCACAAATATGAGGTTGGAAGCTCATCTCAGGATCAGATGTGACACCAAGGTTGCAAACAAACTGACTTAATCTCAAACTGTCACCAGGGAGCAGGATGGAGTCAATAGTTAAGGAACAGAGTTTGGAGCAGGGACTGAAAACAATGGCTTCAGTCTTCCCAATACTTAATTGGATTCATGTTGCATAACATTGCAAGATCATCAGTTAGTGCAGGAACACTTTGTACACAACAATTGTATATATCATTGTGGCCCTAATGACTTAGAGAAACGCTTACACCCTATTTGTCACCCTTGTGTGAGCTGCTAGTGTCTACCTGACATGCTCCATTACCCATCTATTCTAGTGTTTCTACAAGGTGGCACCCACGTGGCTACAGCATGGGAAGGGTAGACTGCTTTGGCTCATTTAAAGATTTAAGACATGTTTATAGTCAGCAACCTCAAATCTGAGACTTCATTGCCGACCACAACAATTTGATGTGCGCTGGGCAGTCTAGACCAACTTTCTTTCTGATACCAGTGAGGCTAATAATTAGAGATACAATTGCAAAAGTGAAGTAATTGGGAGAAATGGTTTCATTTTCCATTCCCATATCATGGTTGGCCCTGCTACTAAGCTGCAACTCAGACTCCCGGAGCCCAGTGATCTGAGTCAAACACCCATGCGTTCTATCACCCTGCCCGTCTGAAGTGGGTGAAGTTGTTAAGACTAGAGTCTGAATGGCTTCAGTATGAGCTGACCAGAGATATTGTTATTACTGCTGTTACAGGTGGGTGAGCTGCAGCATATGTGGAGGTGACCACATGCTCCAGGGTTAACTGCAAAATGTTGATGCCCTGCGTGAAAACCCGACATGAGTGGGTTGTCGACTCTTCCATTCTATCTGACATGTTTTGGAAGATGCGTGGTAGGAAGTCCAATATAACTTCAACAATTGTTGGTGCTTAGAAATCATTATTTTTTAAATGGTGAGCCACACCTCTGTCCTGTTCAATAGAATTGAGATGTGAATAAGCCTCCAGTTAATTGGTGGGCTTTCCTTGCCACCTTCTCCCGTTCCTGCTCCCTTGTGTTCAGTGAATCCCCCGATGCAGTCATCTTAGGCTCACTATTCATGTCAGGTGGGCTGCCAATTTCTGTGCTGGTGCTAGGCAAAGTAAGAGCAAGTGATGGTGCCTGATCATCAGGGTTTCCACGTCCGTTTGTCTGGCACAAGCATCTGAGTGTAAGAAAAGGGGAGACAGACAAGGGTCAGAATAAAGTTTCAAAGGCAAGCACTTGTAGACAGTGTGGGTAGAAATTCAATGCAGGTGCTGGAGAGGCAGACACCTTGGGCAGAATTTTACCAGTCGGTGAGCGGGGGCGGGGCGTGCTCACCGACGCATAAAATGATGCGCGGTGACGTCGGGGGGAACTCCCGACATCAGCACGCCTGATTTAAATTTTCAGGAAGGTGGGAACGCAGCAAAATCAGCTGCGCGCCTGCCAAGCTGTCAATGGCCAATTGAGGCCATTGACAGGATCAATTAAATAATTAAAGGACCTGCCCGTCCAACCTTAAGATTGGCCGGTCGGCCGGGAGTCCCAGCAGGAAGTAGAAAAAACATGAAACCTCATCCACGGGTGGGATAAGGTTTCATGTAAGCTTTAAAAAATTTTAATAAAGATTTTGAAAAAATTATGGACATGTCCCAACTCATGTTGTCACATGAGGGGACATGTAAGGGAATTTTTTTTTTTCTATTTTTAATATTTTTGAAAGTAGAGGCGATCTCCCTGAGGCAGCACTTAGCCTCAGGGAGAAGAATGCGCTCTTTCGTGCGCATGCGTGAAAGAGCGCACTCTCGATTTTGGGAATCCTCCCCCACCCACACAGGGAGCGCATAGCACTTTTGTGCGGATTTCAAGCTCACGTAAAATGGCGCTGCGCCTCCGATCAGGGGCGCTGATTGGAAGTGCGCCCATACGCGCCTGCCCATCAACTCTCTCCCCCCCCCCCCCCACAATGGGGGGAAAATTCAGCCCCTTATTCTACTTCTCTGCTCAGTGGAAAGGGATAAATAAATCTTGCCAGACCTGGTTGAAATGGATGCTATCTCATTGAAGGAATTGCAGGAATAAACACAGTGACACATGGAGGGAAAATAAAGTGCAGAATAGGAGAGGAGAAGAACCACCAATATGGCACATCACAGCAGCTTTGTCCATCCATCAAAGGGAAATAGTCTATGTTGCTGTCAAATACCAAGAAAAGACATACATGGCTTTTTGTAAACAATGGCTAAACATATTTTAATATTCAACATGCCCTCTGCAGGTATGCACTAAATTGTAATTTTTACTTCCTCCAAAATAAGGCTCCCACCTTCCACGTCAATGCACTTACCATTCATCAGCATAAGCCTTACAAGAGAGAACTAGATCCACCCCATATCTTATTGGGCTAATTCAAGATATCAAGTGCTAAAGGGTTCTTTATTTCTCTAGTCTTCCATACCTAATGTACGTCAAGGTGTCTGCAATTAAGACCATTTAATTCAAGATTTCCACGTCAGCCAGAAGGTTTTACATTGACATGCACTTTAACCTTACACTCAATTCTTTTGTCAAAAATGAATTGGGAGCCTTACTGAGGAAAGCTATCCAAGTCTTCATCACTCATATTAAGTCACATCTGAGCCATCCAAGCAGGTGTGATCCCACATGCCTTCAAGTTTGGTTCTCTTCCCAGTAAAATTGTCCAGTTGCCGATGAGGTCTGGGACTAGTGAAATAAGAAAAAAATCTTGTAGGTAGTTGCACTTACTAGTTACAAATTGTAGACTAATGCAAGGTGATGCCTCTGGAACTCCATGTCTGCCATTGGCTAGGGACCAGAAAATGGTCCTTTTCCAATTTCTACCTAAAAGAAAGAAATAACTTGCATTTTTAAGGTGCCGTTTATGTATTAAAGATGTCCCACAGTACTTCACAGGCACTCAATTGCTTTGAAGTGTAGTCAAAATTGTTTTGTAGGGAAATGTAGCATCTAATTTGAACACTGCAAGGTACCAGACTCACAGCACTGAGATAAATGAGCAGTGCTCTTTCAATGGTGTTGGTTGAAGGATGAACATTGGCCAAGATCCTGGAATTATTCCCTGCTCTTCTTTGAAACATTTTGAGGTGAAATTTACATGGGGGTTCTCTTGCTCTTCCACCAGAGTTATGATGAACAATTATGAATTCACCCTTCACACTGGAAATTTATTTTAATATTTGTTCATACAATATGAATGTCACTGGTAAGACTAGCATTTGTTGTCCATTCCTAATTGACCTTCAGAAAGGGCTGGTGAGCTTCTTGAACAACTGCAGTGTTAGCGAAGGAGTTTGAGGATTTTGACCTAGTGCCGATGAGGGAACAATTATATATTTCCAAATCAGGATATTGTGTGATGTGGAGGGGAACTTGCAGGTGATGGTATTCTCATGCATCTGCTACCTTTGTTCTTCTAGGTAGTAGAGGTCAAGGGTTTGGGAAGTGTTGTTGACAGAGGCTTGGTAAATTTCAGTAGTGTACCTTGTAGATGGTTGTCATGGAAAGAATGTGTTTGCTTTCTTACTGCCCATAATCAGAAGATTTTGTATGGAAGGAGGTGTCTCTTTCCTTCTTCTTGGAGTGTGCATTCCAATTAAATAATTCAGCACCAGCCTCAGTGAGCTTAAAAATAAAGTTGTTATTCTCAAACGCTTACCCCGAATTAAATTCAATGTCACACGCATTCAGTCTCACTATTGCACCCACATACACAAAGATTGGATACAGATGAAGGTCATCCACTTTTACACATTACAGTTATCTCAGTCTCTGGTTTAAGATCTTCAGTCTCCCACGTGGCAGGCCTGTGGTCTTTTGATTGGATTCGATGATTAACGTTGGAATGAGGGTCTCGTAAAGTGAAGGGTTCATGGCAGTTTGTGAGGTTTCTTGTTGTCCAATAGCTGGAAGGTTGGTTTTCACGTGAACTTGAAACTGGAATAAATGGGTCTTTTTCTGATTGGCAGGACGTGACGAGTGGCGTCCCACAGGGGTCTGCACTGGGCCCTCAACTTTTTACGATTTACATCAATGACTTCAATAAGGGGAGTGAAGACATGGTAGCTAAATTTGCAGATGACACAAAGATTGGTAGGAAAGTATGTTGTGAAGAGGACATGAGGAGGTTGCAAATGGATATAGATAGGTTGAGTGAGTGGGCAAAGATCTGGCAAATGGAGTTTAATGTGGGAAAATGTAAAGTTGTTCACTTTGGTAGGAAGAACAAAAAAGCAGCATACTACTTAAATGGAGAACGTCTGCATAATTCTGAGGTGCAAAGGGATCTAGGTGTTCTAGCACAAGTCACAAAAAGTTAGTATGCAGGTACGGCAAGTAATTAATAAGGCTAATGGAATGCTATTCTTTATTACGAGAGGGATTGAACATAAAGTAAGGATAATATACTTCATTTATACAGGGCATTGGTGAGACTGCACCTCGAATATTGTGTGCAGTTTTGGTCTCCTTATTTAAGGAGATTTAAGAAATGCATTGGAGGCGGTTCAAAGGAGGTTTACTAAATTCATACCTGGAACGAGGTGGTTGTCTTATGAGGAAAGGTTGGACAGACTGGGCTTGTTTCCAATGGAGTTTAGAAGAGTGAGGGGTGATTTGATTGAAGTATAGAAGATCCTGAACGGCCTTGACAAAGTGGACATCAAAAGGATATTTCCTCTTGTGAAAGAGTCCAGAGTTAGGGGGCACTGTTTTAAAATTAGGGGTTGCCCTTTTAGGACAGAGATGAGGAGAAATATTTTCTCTGAGAGTTGTGTGACTTTGGAATTCTCTGCCTCAGAAGATGATGGAGGCAGGGTCATTGAATATTTTTAAGGCAGAGGTAGATAGATTCTTGTTGGGCAAAGGAATCAAAGGTTATTGGGGTTAGATGAGGAAGTGGAAATCGAAACACAAGATGATCAGCCATGATCTTATTGAATGGCGGGGCAGGCTCGAAGGGCAAATGGTCTACTCCTGTTCGTATTTCTTATGGAACAGGTTACGTATTCTGGCTGCCTGATGTCTTGCAACTTGTTTCTGGGCCTGGTTCACAGACTGGTTGAACTGATGGCTTTGGAGAAAGTACTGCAAACAACTCTTAGCTGATTTTTGAAAGCAGACAAAAACATAGCTGCCTCACCACATGACTTTCCACAAGTTCAAGACCTTTTCCAAATAAGGCATAATGTTTATGTTGATTACATATCCTGTGCTGTGGGTTAACACCTCTGCAGTCCACCCAGTTTAGTTTGGATGGGGAAAGCCATCATGATACAATGGGATGGCGATAGGGGCCAGTCACTTCAATCTGCCACCAATTGACTTTTAACCTTCCCTTTTGTTCAGCATGAAACATGGAGACATGCAGCCTGGAAAACCCCATAGTCTTTTGTGTTGGCCCAACCTTAAAGTCCTCGGAGGGCTATGAATGTCCATATTTAATTAGGTATTCGCTTGAGATTTGGTACTGTCTGTAGTGCGAATGCAAAGGACACATGTTTGCAGCAGCCATTTTAATACCTTGTTTGTGTCCAGTTTTCTTAAAATTATTGACTGAAAGTTCATAATGTCAGTATGACATTCCTCCCAGGTTATGGTCAAGGTTCTCCTAAGTTATGGAGAAAGCATGATATTTGGAACAGTGTTTAATAATATTGACTATATTTGGAAAAACTTCTTTTTCTGTTATCACATTTATGTTTAAACCAATTTTTGAATGAACTTTAGAATTATCAAGGTGATGGTTCCCAGTGTAGGGAATGGAATACTTTTTTCAGCTTTTTGAACACAAAGTCTGTACCAAGATGCTGCACAGTCAACCAGAGTCAATGTTATTAAACATTGTTCCAAATATCATGCTTTCTCTATGATTTAAGAGAACCTTGACCATAATCTGAGAGGAATCTCATTGTTGATGTTTCCACTTACCCACATGTTATTCTTATAACCTCTCTGGGTAAGGCTGATAAATAAGTCTCAGATATGTAAAGTATTGCCCTATTGTGCAACCTTATCCCCAGATTTATTTTATTTTGAATTAATTGGATGACCTATGAAGTATTTTGTTTCAGATAATGTTGTTTATATTACTGTAAACCATGTGCTAGAATCCAGGGGAAGGGGAAGAAAAAATAACAGAAGAAAACTAAACAACATCATGAAAGAAACTAGTTGACTAAATGCTGGTGGTGTTAATTCAAGCTATGACTGGGAAACTCAGTGAAGAATAAATGTTTTTAAAGAAAAGGCACTGCTAATAGGGATTAGAACACCTTTATATTTTGGGGTATTTTCTAATCTTCTTACCCTGGATAATTTTAGTCTTCCATCTTACATCATTCTCATGGTAAGTCCCAACTCCTCACACTTTTCAAAGTGTCTATCCTTAATTCGAAATCTAGGTTAACATGTGGCAGCATGCTGTGAATTGAACAATAAACCCTGTTTGATAATTCTTCTTCATTTTCATAAGATCCCACATAAACACATTGTTTTAACTTTAAAATATCAAACTAATTTATTTCACAGAAGATGAACAACCATGTAAGAAATATGTTATAATATAGTGACATATTGATTTCCACCTAAATCTTCGAGTGGGAAAAGTAATGAAGAGATTGCAATTCTGAGAAGTAAGCTAATACTTTGCAAATAGCATTTTAAAGTTTTTATTTTCTTTGATAATATTGAACGAGCTAGTATTGACTGGCTTCTTTCCTGACATTTCAAAATATCGCCTCCTGTAGGCTTTTCTAACTTAAGCAGAAGTCTTTTTATTACCTGAAAAAGAATTACTGGAATTTTGTGAGTTGTGAATGTCTGATCTCTCAAATTCAAAATAGAACATATAAACTGAATCAATTGCACATTTAAGTTCAGATGATCTCTCATGCTCTCTCAAGCTTGTAACTGATGAAACTTGCAAGGTTTTATTGTGATTAGCCTGTCACAACATACTGGCTTTAGCTGGTTGCTGAATACCATGTGCAGTTTGTATTTAAAGGGACATCCACTGATTCAAAACTAGACAAAAAATACTTTAATTTTGTCACGGCTACCAAGAACTTCCTTCCTCAGTTGAAGGATATTAATAGAATGGTGGAATGTGATAAATGCAGATGGTACTAAAACAGATCTTTATTGAGGTAATGGTTATGCTGGCAACCAAGAGAATCTGTTTGATGTTGTCGCAAATCAAGAAGGGTGGGGTTGGAGCAAAAGTGTACCTGTGTGAACAAGAAAATCTGAGGGAGGCATGGGAAGCAGCCAGACCATTTTTTCCTTCTTAAGGGTGCTAACAGAATGTTGGTTGGCCACCCCAGAATCTCAATATCTGCCCATTGGGTGGAGTCCAAGACGTATGAGGCATGGGGAAGTCCTAGCTGGAGCATTCACCTGAAGGTAAGTGACTAAAATGCCTGTGCAGTCAGTATATTCCATTTGATTTGCTTCAATGGGTGTTTTAACACGTCAGAGTAACCACCATGTTGACCCACAGAATTATGAAAATCAGAAGAAGGGGGCTGGAGGACGGTTCACCATGATACCTCACCTGGGTTCAATGGCAAGGAGACCACCTTCCAAAAATAGCTTATGGTGGAATAGGAGAAACAAGTGGGATATAATGCATCCAGATACACTTCTACCCAAACTGAGTCTATGCCCACTCATCAAGCCACTAAGGAAAACTGCCTGTCTAGTTCTTCAGGTAAGCTGTCCTGCTCCTTCCCATAGAAATTTCTTCCAAATCATATCAACACACTGTTTTTAAATCAGGGTTTTTTGGATATGTGGAGTGTAAGGAATTCAATGGTGCTCTCCATTGGAAAGATTTGTGTATTTTCTTATTATTTCATGGGATGTGAGCATTGCTGGCAAGGCCAGCATTTGCTGCCCCTCTCTAATTGCCCCTGTGAAAGTGGTGATGAACTGCTGCAGTCCATGTGATGTGGGTACACGCATAGTGCTATTGTGAGTTGAAATATCTAAGAAACCCATCAAAACCTAAATGTCAATTGAATAGGGTGATGCAAAATCAGGTAACCAAAATATAAAACCAAAATAGAAAGAATGTCTGAAAGGTGCAGCAAAAAGTACTTGGCTAGAAAATAGTAATTTCTCTTCTCTTAGAATTAGTGATAATCAGAGAAGTGCTTTACCTAATTTCATGAACAAACATCTGTTCTTTAATCATCTGTATGCACTTCAGCTAGTTATATTACCTTGTATAAACGAAATAATTTTCCCTATAATGGTCACTCAAATATTGGGCCATAATTTCCTAGGAGTGGCAATCAACATCAGAGTGCCACTCTGTGACCAATTACTTACTCTAAATTTTTTCCATGCCTGTCTCATCTGATCTTCTGACTCAGGCCGGGCAAGATCCAGGCAGCACAGCTATCTCCAAGGCCCAGTGTCGCAGTCCAGCTCTGTCAGATTGAAGAAGGACATGGAGGTGGGGGGTGACAGCATCGGAGGGGAATGGTGGGGTTCAGACATCAGCGAGGTGGGAGGTGTCGAACATTAGGGGGTTGGTCGAACATCAGGGGTGGTGTGATGGCTGGGGGCGGTTCGGACATCAGCAGGTTGGGACATGATGGGGGTGGTCAGGGGTTGGTCATCAGGGTGGTGTGGGGGCAGTCGGACATCGGGTGGGGGTGGGGAGGGGGTCGGACATTGGAAGGGGTTGGGGGGGGTGTTGGACATCGGTGGGGTGTGGTGTCGTAGGTCAAGAGGGAGGACCGGTCAGGTCAGGAGCGGGGATAGGACCTGCAGGGAGGGCGGAAGGAGGTATATGTACGGTCAGATCAGTGGTGGGGGGGTTCGGGATGGCAGGGGTGATGGTCAGTCCTGCGGGGGTGGGTCGGGTTAGGTCGGGGGGGATTCCCATAAGGAGTCTGGGGGGTGGGGAATACATTGTGGGGAGGGGGTGTAGTTGGAGGTGGGGGCAAACACCTGGGGGATCAGGGGTGTGGGGTGTCCCTTGGTGGGGGGTCCCCGTGGGGGGCTGGTTTGTGTTTTTGCAATAGTTACCCAGAAGTTAGAAGATGTTTGAATTCTTCTAACCTTTTCTGAGTAACTATCTGTGTAACACAGCTGGAACCATCAGATGTTTGCAATTTAAGTCGCATTTTCAGATGGTTCCTGCTTAGGGTAATTGCTTAGAGGAAGTTTGCACTTAAGACCAACAGAGGACAACTAAAAAAGAAATAAGGAGGGAGAAGATTAAATATGAGGGTAAACTAGCCAGTAATATAAAAGAAGATTGCAAGAGTTTTTTTAGACATATAAAGGGTAAGAGAGAGGCAAAAGTGGACATTGGGCCGCTGGAAAATGATGCTGGAGAAGTAGTAGTGGAGAACAAAGAAATGGCGGAGGAACTGAATAGGTACTTTGCGTCAGTCTTCATGGTGGAAGACACGAGTAACATCCCCAAAGTTCAAGAGAGTCGGGGGGCAGAGGTGAGTATGGTGGCCATTACCAAGGAGAAGGTGCTAGGAAAATTGAAAGGTCTGAAGGTGGATAAATCACCTGGACCAGATGGATTACACCCCAGAGTTCTGAAGGAGATAGCTGAAGAGATAGTGGAGGCGTTAGCGGTGATCTTTCAGGAATCACTGGAGTCAGGGAGGGTCCCAGAGGACTGGAAAATCGCTAATGTAACCCCCCTGTTTAAGAAGGGAGTGAGGCAAAAGACGGGAAATTACAAGCCGATTAGCCTGACCTCGGTCGTTGGTAAGATTTTAGAGTCCATTATTAAGGATGAGATGTCAAAATACTTGGAAGTACATGGTAAAATAGGGTAAAGTCAACATGGTTTCATCAAGGGGAGGTCATGCCTGACAAATCTGTTAGAATTCTTTGAGGAGGTAATGAGTAGGTTAGACAAAGGAGAGCCAATAGATGTTATCTACTTGGACTTCCAGAAGGCCTTTGACAAGGTGCCACACAGGAGGCTGCTCAGTAAGATAAGAGCCCATGGTGTTAGAGGCAAGGTACTAGCATGGATAGAAGATTGGCTGTCTGGCAGGAGGCAGAGAGTGGGCATAAGGGGGTCCTTCTCAGGATGGCGGCCGGTGACTAGTGGAGTTCCGCAGGGGTCAGTGTTGGGACCACAGCTTTTCACTTTATACATTAATGATCTAGATGAAGGAACTGAGGGTATCCTGGCTAAGTTTGCAGATGATACAAAGATAGGTGGAGGGACAGGTAGAATTGAGGAGGCGGGGAGTCTGCAGAAGGATTTGGACAGGTTAGCAGAATGGGCAAAGAAGTGGCAGATGGAATACAACGTGGGGAAGTGTGAAGTTATGCATTTTGGTAGGAAGAATAGAGGCATAGACTATTTTCTAAATGGGAGAGAATTCAGAAATCTGGAGTGCAAAGGGACTTGGGAGTCCTAGTCCAGGATTCTCTTAAGGTTAACTTGCAGGTTGAGTCGATAGTTAGGAAGGCAAATGCAATGTTGGCATTTATTTCGAGAGGACTAGAGTATAAAAGCAGGGATGTGCTGCTGAGGCTTTATAAGGCACTGGTCAGACCACATTTAGAATATTGTGAGCAATTTTGGGCCTCGTATCTCAAGAAGGATGTGCTGGCCGTGGAGAGGGTCCAGAGGAGGTTCACAAGAATGATCCCAGGAATGAAAGGCTTAACATATGAGGAACGTTTGAGGACTCTGGGTCTATACTCGATGGAGTTTAGAAGGATGAGGGGGGATCTGATTGAAACTTACAGAATACTGAAAGGCCTGGATAGAGTGGACGTGGGGAAGATGTTTCCATTAGTAGGAAAGATTAGGACCCGAGGGCACAGCCTCAGAGTAAAGGGAAGACCTTTTAGAACAGAGATGAGGAGAAACTTCTTTAGCCAGAAAGTGGTGAATCTATGGAATTCATTGCCACAGAAGGCTGTGGAGGCCAGGTCATTGAGTGTATTTAAGACCGAGATAGATAGGTTCTTGATTGGTAAGGGGATCAAAGGTTACGGGGAGAAGGCGGGAGAATGGGGTTGAGAAACTTATCAGCCATGATTGAATGGCGGAGCAGACTCGATGGGCTGAATGGCCTAATTTCTGCTCCAATGTCTTATGGTCTTATGGTCTTATGCACTTCTGGGCAATTGTCATGCAAACCCTGACCTTTGAAGTTCTGAGAGAGGTACCCCAGCGCATCTTTGGGGTACTCCCCAAATCCGACGCTGGAGAGCTCGGAGGTTAACTATCCCAGATCCCTATTCCCTTGTAGGCTGCTTTGCTGGCCTCTGATAATATTCAAGCTATTTCATTTCCATTTTTCTCCAAAAGTGATTGCTTGAAATAGGAATCATGTTCCCAATGATTTTTTTCCAATTGGTAAAAGTCTATCTTAATTAATTGGGGAATTTTCAAATTAATCGGGATGGACAAAACTTTTAACTTTTCCTGGGGCGCTGGGTATAAAATGGACGGTAGAGGATCGGTTGCCTGTGATACCCCCCAGCCAATTATCCTTTCCACCAAATCAGCCACAGGGTATAATTGGTGCTGATCCACTACTATCTCTTTTATGCCTCTGCTGAAATTGATCCATTCAATCAATTAGAATGCTTGTTTTAGAATTTAATCAAGGGAGTTGTGAAAATCTTTGGAGCTACCATTTCCCAAGAATGGAAGAAACAGGCTTTTCTTTCACCCCCTGCCTTGCCTTGAATCTGTTGATTTTTGTTTCATCATGTGTTTGGGGTCTAGATGGTGTTCTTTGGGGTTTGTCAATTCTTCAAAAGTAAGGTGCTTGAGCCTGTGGTTTGTTAAAACCATTACTCTTTATTTACAACTACTATATAAACATTAGGAAAAGTGCATGAGTTTGGAACTTCTGCTTCCTCCAAATCACTGTTACTCAATCATGTGATGTTACATCATCATTGTACCAGCATCACGTGATGATGTTAGCCCTTTACTCTATATCTCTCCCCAAGTCTTTATCCCAATTAAATACAACCTCCTATATCTCCCCACAAAGTCTCAGACTTCACAGGGTTAGTCTCTAAGGTGCCTTGACCAATTTCCCTTATCTTGTCTGATCTCTTTCTGACATTCCACACTCTCCCTTCTGTTGGAATGAGTGTCCTTCTCCTGGATGGCTGGAGAGCTTCGTCTTCTTTCATCTTCTTTATCTCCAACAGGATATGAGTAGTAATCCCAAGTTTCTATTGGCTTTCTTTCCAAGGATATTAAGGCTGCGGTTTCCCCTTATGGTACCCTGGTCCATCTCAACCCCACCTGATCTCAGTTGTGGAGCTCTTTCGATTATTATCCCTTCTTTCTGTTAGTTTTGTATCTATACTCTGTCCTCAGGTTTCAGGACAGATAAGTCTTGTGCTCTGTGCCTGAAGTTAAAATTACGAGCCTGTTAGTTTCTCTGTACTTCCTCATGCTGTTTCACACTCTCCTGGTTGTTCGAGGTAACATTAGGTTTTAGTTTTTACTGCAAAGCTGGAAATTATGTTCTCAATATCCCATCAGCAATGGTTGGTGAGAAACCATTTTGTAGCGCTGAGGCTCTGTGACTCAGAAGATCTAAATTAAGGTCTTCGTTGTTCTTCATCAAGTCTTTTGATGATTCAAACACCTCTCTCAGCTTTTCCATTTGCCCGAAGATAATGAGGTGAGCTGGTTATATGAATTAATCTGTATTCCTTTGCAAAATTTTGGAATAATTCATTAGCAAACTGCAGACCATTGTCTGATACCAAAATGTCCGGCATGCCATATGTTGCATAAATTGTCTTCAGTGATTGAATGACTGTTGTTGAGACTTGAGTCCCAATTGCATGCTTGTTGTGGGATGGCCGAGTTGGTACTTTAGATAGAGTAGTTCAGCAGACACTTCTTAGGTGGAACACATTCTGTTTATTTACAAGGTACTCAGCAGTTACACATGTGTGCTCCTACACCAAACTCTATCTGCTCATTTGCGGACTACTGACTTCCAGTTAGCCCGCGCTACTGCACTATTAGTTACACAAGATCATGTGACCTTCCTTTATAACATCCTTCTTAAAGGTATACTGCATACCATATATAACGGGTTACCACATCCCTTCCCCTTTAACTTGGAACATACATTTTACATTTTCAATTACAATTTTTTCAAAATAGCAAATTTTTTACACTGCTAAGTAATCTACAAATTCAGTCTTTCTGGGGGTTTCCTTTGGCATGTAGAACATCTCAGCTCTACAACTTCAGATGCTTTGTTAGGAACCTCATTTTCTGGAGTTGTCTGAACATCAGGTTCTTCGGTGGGTACCTGCAGATCTGTTTCCTCAACTCTTGTAGGTACAACAGGCACTTCAGACACATCTGTACTAGGTTGAGTTCTTTCAGTGGGAAATGTTGACTCGGTTGTGAGCACTGATGGAATCATTTCTTGATGATTTGTCTCTCTCTTCCTCAAATTATCCACATGTCTCTGTATGACTTGGTCTTCCACCTTCACATGGTAAGATAGAGGTCCAGTCACTGCACTTATTTTACCTGGTAACCACTTTGGTCCTTCTCCAAAGTTCTTCACATATACCGTCTCTCCCACGGTAAATTTCCTTTCACGACTGTGCCAGTCGTGTCTAGTTTTCTGACTTCCTTGACTCCTTCCCACCTGGATGTGCACTGTGTAGTTCACTTAACAATGGCTTTCTTCCCTTTGGAGGAACTATCATTCGTGCTCCCCACAATAAGATACCATCTGGCTGGTTATTTTATGTCTTCTGTTAAAGTACGGTTTCATTTAATCAGATACAGGCTCCTGTAATCAACCATGTAGCACTTGCTCTCGTACTTGAGATAGGACTGGGTCCTGACTTGTCCAGTCTCTGATCTGTCTAGCACATATCAGCAACGAATCTAAGAAATTTAACAATAACACAAGTTCTTGTGGAACTGGGACATCTTCATCATTTTCTTGTAAAGGCAAACGACTAAGTGCATCAGCGTTTACAATTTGATCTCCAGGCCTATGTACAAAAGTGTACTCGTATGCTGCCAGGATCAACACCCATCGTTGTATTCTTGCTGAGGCTATGGGTGGTATAGCCTTGTCCTTGCTGAACAATCCTAGCAGTGGCTTGTGGTCAGAAACGATTGTAAAATGACAGCCGTATTTGGACTGGTGAAATTTCTTGACACCAAAGATGATTGGCAGGCCTTCTTTTTCTATCTGTGGGTATGCCTTTTCTGCTGTGGTGAGCGTTCTTGACACATATCCTATAGGCCGTTCCTTGCCGTCGTCCATCCGGTGGGAGAACACTGCCCCCACTCTGTAGGGGGATGCATCACATGTCAGCACCAATTCTTTCCTCTGGTCATAATGTACTTATAGGTTGGATGAGTGCAACAATTGTTTTGCCTTAAGGAAGACTTCTTTTGGGGTGCCTCTCAAGACCAGCGTACTTATCATGAGTAGATAATGCAGGGGTGCCAGTTCTGTAGATAAATTGGGTAAGAACTGCCCATTATAATTGATCATTCCCAAGAATGATTTGAGTTCGGAGGTGTTCTTTGGTGCAGGTGCCTCTCTTATGGTTCTCACTTTTTCCTCAACCGGGTGGAGGCCCTGTGAATCTACCCAGTGACCCAAATAGATTACCTCCCTTGCTTGGAACGTACACTTTTCTTTTTTTAAATGCACTCCAGCCTGCAAGAAATGTTTTAAGACTCCTTCTAAGTTCGCCTAATGCTCCTTTTCAGAGAGTCCTGTCACCAAAACATCACCTAAACAGACTACAACCTGGGGCAGTCCTTGCAGTAAATTTTCAATTGTTCTCTGGAAGCTGGCGCAAGCTGAGGAGACGCCAAAAGGCAATTGAGTATATTGGTACAACCCCTTGTGGGTATTAATTGTGACAAGTTCCTGGGAGGCCTTCTCTAACTCTAATTGTTGATAAGCATGACTCATATCAAGCTTCATGTAGGCGGTTCTATCTGCCAGCTTGGCATACAGGTCTTTGATTTTTGGTATGGAGTGTCTATCCAGCTTAGCCACATCATTAACTGTCAATTTGTAGCCTTCACAAATTCGAACGCTTTGGCCAGGTTTAAGTACGGGGACTATTGGCCATTATTATTATCCCATTCTGAGAGCTACACAGGTTGTATAACGCCCAGTTTCTGTAATCTGTCCAGTTCAGTGTCGACCTTTTCCCGCAGTGCATAAGGTACTGGTCTTGCCTTTATGAATCGCAGGGTTGCCTCTGGATCCACATGAATTTTTCCTTGCAGCCTCTGGATCTTCCCAAGTTCATCCTTGAAAACTGAGGCGTATTTTTGTAGTAACTCTGGTATCCCACTTGGTCTCAGCTGGACAATTTCCACCCATTCTAACTTAATCTTCTTTAGCCAGTTTCGTCCCAGGAGACTTGGCCTCTCGCCTGCTACCACCATCAAGGGTAGATTTGCCAATTGGCTTCCGTAATGCACAGTTACTCTGCTAATGCTCTCAGTCAACAAGCTGTTATCTCTAAGTGACCTTGGTGAAGTCTTTGAAGGATATCAAGCTGATGTGTTCTCGGAATGACTATTTTGTCATTAAAACTAGGAGATCATCATTGATTCTGAGGTGTTTCTCTGTTCAAAATACTTCCATAGTACTGGATTGTTAGGCATATGATCTGGCCATCCTTCCAGACAGTATTTTCTTATCTAGATACGTTTGTCATCTTGCTGCTGTGCTTGTTTTATCAGCAATAGCTGGTGGGTGTTGAATAATGAGAGATGTATATACTTCCACCTCCTTGATGAAATGCAAATCCTCTAAATTGAACCCTTCAACTGGTATCCTCGGTAGTGTATCTGCTGTCGTCTGGTACTTCCCTTGAACATACTATGTTATGGAGTCATATCTCATTAAACTTAATCTGAACCGTTAGGTTGTAGGCGGCCTCTCCCCAATCTCTTTCATGCTCAGAAGAGCGACAAGTGGTTTATGGTCTGTTTTAATTTTAAATTGCAGTCCCACCGCATAGTCTGAGAATTTCTCATACACCCATGTTGTTGACAGTGCTTTCTTCTCAATTGTAGGGTATATTTTCTCATTGCCTGTGAGTACCTTCAGATGTAGTAAACTGGTCGATGCAGGGGTGTATTTACAATGAAACGCACTGTGCCATGGCCCAGGGCACCCAAATGACAGGGTGGCCCCAAAATGAATGAGTTTCAAAATGTTCAAACTGTGTGCTTGAACTGATGCTGCATTTGCAAAGTTAAAAAGGAGATGCCAAGTAAATGAGTTATTTTTGGGACCAAGTCCCATGTGTGATGGGAGTGACAGGCACCTGGGGTGGTCTCAGAAACATCTCTGCCTCTGATCAGCTAAAAAACATATCTGAAGAAAACGCATTTCAGATGAACTTACTTTACTGACAAATGATCATTTCGCAGAGCAAGTCTGTCTCAGTCTCTGTCAAACCTTCACAAAGTAAATAGTAAGACTCCACTATTCCACCTTTGAAAAGTAAGTTTGAATGGAGATTGAAATATTCAGAAATGATATTACCAGAGAGCTAGGATAGCTCCTTTTCCAATCAGGCTGCCACAGCAATTATATTTCCCCCTTTTTTTGATAAATCCCTCTCCTCCCACATACGCTCTCTCTCTCTCTGATGCGAGGCATGCTACTTGCTAACAAGCCTAGAGTAGACCGCTAGGGGCACATGGTGAGCCAACTCGCTCTACACAACAAAGTGAAGTCCATCTGCTCCCCTCAGCCCATGATCGCCAATGCAAGAAGGGAGCTCACTCACTGGTTGTTTGAATGAATAGCCAGGGCCACAGGTTAAAGGTATCAGTGATGGTACCGGTGCTAGCAGTCTGGTCTTGGGGTCAGAGGGTTTTGGGTTCAAGTCCCACTCCCGTCCACACAGACACTCCAGGGAAGTACTGACCTGTTAGAGGTGCCACCTTTGGATGTAAAAGATCCCATGAGGCTATTTTGAAGAAGAGCAGGTGAGTTACCCTTGGTGTCCTGGCCAATATTTATCCCTCAATCAACATCACACCAAATAGATTCTGGTCGTTATCACATTGTTTGTGGGGCCTTACTGAGTGCAAACTGGCTGGCATTTCCCACAATCCCACTTCGAAAGTACTAGTCATTGGCTGCATAGCTTTGGGACTTCTGGTGTCGTGAAAGATGCTATATAATTGTAAGTCTTTAAATTTTGGTATTTCTATGAGGTGGTTTTAAAAGCACCAGCCTACTATGCTGAGGCAGGAGGAACTGTAGTCCACACACATGCTTACGACTAGCTTCTTACCTCAGTAATGCCAAGTTAGACTCAATGACAGGAAATAAATAGAGACAGATTTACCGGGCACTGCTCTAGACTACATCTTATCAGCCGGTTTTATAGTCAATCTTTCCTTGGCTCTCACTCCAGACATCGTGTCCAATGCAGAGAGATACCAGAAACTGGATTAGAAAATTGACTGTGGTCAGATGCTAGGGGGAAGATGTTGGGCAGTCCTGGAGCTTCACTCCACACATTCCCATTCTCTCTTAATGATCAGCAAACTTTGATTGGGAGAGGAGTTTCAGTAAAACTTTGGCCAGTTTGTTCGGAGGTTGAAACATTGACCTTGAGCCGAGTTTTAATTTGATTTTAATTTAAATGATTGTAATGCGGGCCAGCCTGAAACCACAACAGCAGCTTATGCTCTTCCACTGTGCGATAATGTTATGAGATTTTCCAGTGAGTGATGAGATCTTAGTAAAGTGCAATGTTTCTCAGGTCTCCTGGGTAACAGATGTGTTGTGAGTGCTGTTTTGCCTCAATAAACTGTTGGCATTGGAGCAAGGCTCCAGTCTGCTGTCTCTGTCTTTGAACAAAATATTACCAACAGACTGACATTTCGATGTTCGAGTGGGCATCTAGTCAGCTTCCCTCTCCTCCCTGCAGACACTCCCTCTCCTTCTTCCTCTCTATGTATAACCTGTCCTTGGTTTTTGGCTTTTCTTGTCAGCAAGTTCCATGTTTGCTCACCTCATGTCACAATATTTACCATCTTTACCATCATTCAGACAAGAGATAAGCTTGGATTTCAACAAGGCAATTATTCATACAAGCATGTTTTTACAAGTGGAGAAGAACTGATCAATTTGTGTATTTCTTGGCTTCGCCTTTCAGGGAGGTGGGGGTTGGCCAAAAATGAAGATGAGCACAGGGCCCCACTAACTGTAAATCCGCTACTGGGTCTATGTTTACTGTCTCTCTGTACTTGAAATAATACTGCATCCAGACCTATAGATGATGCATCCACTGCTACTATGGTCTGTAGTTCTGGGTCATAATGTGCTAAAATATCAGAGGAAATTAAAAGATTTTTGATTTTCTCAAAAGCATTTTGCTGGTCCACATTCCAGCATCATTTTTGACCCTGTATCAAGAGCTATTTCAAAGGCTTATTGACCTCTGTCAAATTTGGTAGGATGTTGCCTACTTGGTTGACCATCCCAAGGAATCCCTGAAGTTCAGTAATGTCCTGGGTTATGGAAACTCTTTGATCACCTTTGATTTTTGTGGGCTGACTCTCATTCCAGAAGCTGTAGAATGTGATCTAGAAATTTAATCATAGGTTTGGCAAACTCACATTTCTCATTCAATGTTAGGCCTGCATCCTGTAAGACTTTCAGGACTGCTCTGACTCTGTGATCATGCTCTTCTTTCATGGAAACATGTACAAGTATGTTGTTCAAATGGCATGCTATGCCTTCCGTGCCTTCTAGGGTTTGTGATATTTTTCTCTTGAAAATTTCAGGAGCGGACACAATTCTGAATGATAATCTATTAAAGCAGTAATGACCTGATGGTGTTATAAAAGTGGTCAGCTATCTGGATTCTTTGTCCAGCAACAACTGCCAAAATCTGCTCTTTGCATCTAATTTGGTGAATAGAGTACCCTTGAGGCTGTCATGTGGATCTCACATTCCACTGATTTATTTAGTTGAGTTAAATCCATGCAGATTCTAATTCAGCATTTGGCTTTGGAACTGTGACCATTCCTGAACACCATTTTGTTGGCTGTAGCATGTTCTCAATTTCACCGTTGACTTTGTCCAAGAGTGGGTGAGGGACCTTCCTCGGTGTAAAGAGGCAAATTAGCATCAGCTCTTAGGGTGACATGGTACTCGGTCTTCAACCTTCCCAAGCCTATAAATAATCTTGGAAATTAATTCCTTAATGTAGTGCTGTAATGCTTATCAGTAATTTCATCGACTTTATAGATTAGCTTCCGTTTTAAGCATGCCTTACTTATTAGTAAAGGAAACGCTTGACTCTGCATGACGTACATTCTCTATCTTTGTACTTCAATTTTGCCATGTGTTGGCCTGTGACTTTCAGTGTAGTCCCACCTGAACCCTGTAACATGATAGATGAAGGTTGTAGTGTAATGTGCTTAAGCCACTTTACTTCATTGCATAAGACAGACACTCCTGCCCCTGTGTCTAATTTAAATTCTGTGGGTGTTCATTTACTTGAAGATTAGTACTCCAGTATTTGTTTTCCATTTCATTTACCTCCCTTAGGAAAGTTATTTCATTTTTGTGTGATTCTTCCACTCCTTGTATGGGGTTTGACTTTAATATTTTTTCCTCTTTTTTGTAGGCCATCACTGTTTTAGATTAGTGGACAATTTTAAAATGTCCTATTTTTCCACAGTTTTGGCACTCTGCTCCCCCTGCTAGGCATTCTTTCCACTTGTGCAGGTTTCTCCCGCCACACTGAGAGCATTTCAAGATGGCAGTTGGCGCACTTTTCCATGTTTTCGCAGGCTTCTGCTTTGGTGTGCTTTCCCTCTTCTGGCCTACATACTAAAAAACCTCACCCATTCTTTTCCATGGGACCTCATCTGCCCACATCCATTTTGCTTTCTGAACTCAGTTTGCCCCACAATTTGTACTGCCTATATTAGAGTTAAATCTTCTCTCCTATGCAAGAGATCTGATAGAGCTTCATCTTAGACCCCAACTGCTATGTGATCACAAATCAATTCTTTCCTCAATAAACCATAGTCGCAGTTTTCTGCCAGCTTGTATAGATCATTGACGAACGAATCTATGCTCTCACCTGATCTTTGTTTTCGCTTGTTAAATTTTGGCCTTTCTATAATTAAATTTTTGCAAACACTGAAATATGAATCAAATGTTTCCGGGACTTCTTTGTAAGAAGTTGAAATCTCATTGATTCCCTACCTTGCTAAATACATCTTTGCCAAAGCTCCAACTGCATAGAGTAATGTATTGATCTTTTGTTCTTTTTTTGTAAAAACCAAAAGTGGTTCTATATATGGAAAACCTCTTTCTCAAGTTGTCCCACTGCAGAACCTGTTGTGAGCCATCAAAACTCCAGAATGGTTCTAGGAGTAGTAGTGAGGATTCCATGCTTGTACCAAGCCCTGAAATGGTTGCTGCTTCACTGGTGTTGCTTGTTGATTCTGGTCTGTGCTCACGGCATCTAGACTCCAGGTCTGTGTCTCAGCTTGTATCTGCTGCACCCGCGAAGCTCTGACTTTTTGGTGAGTTTTGAATCTGATGCTTTTGTCCTTTTAAGGATCTCTTGGCTTGCCCAGTCTGTAACTGCTTCTTGGAGCTTTTTCTGGGTCTTTTACTCGCTGTCCGCTGCCGCCATGTTTCATCGTGTGTCCAGGGGCTAGACAGGGTTCTTTGGGGTTTGTCTGTTCTCCCAAAGTAAGCTGCTTGAGACTGTAGTTTGTTAAAACCATTACTCTTTATTTACAACTACTATATACATATTAGGAACTCTGCACGTGTTTGGAACTTCTTCCTCAAGATCTCTGTTGCTCAATCACATGGTGTTACATCATCATTACATCGTGTGCGTCTGATGTTAACCCTTTGCTCTACATCTCCCCCCAAGTCTTTATCCCAATTATTTATATCCTCCTACAATTGTAGATGGAGTTACTAGGCTGATTTTAACTTGTTAAAATCTGCTTTAGTAGTATGTAATAGCCTTAAAATGGCAGACTCACCTCACTGTTAATATTGACATTTTGCAGGGACCCTCCTCTGGGTGCTTCAGGCGATAGAGGGTGGAACTAGTCAGAACCTTCCCCAGACCTGTAAATACAACCTGGGAACTTATTTTCTCCAGCTATATCTTCACGACATTGGACGTGAGCTTTTAGAGACCTATGCCCCGGAACATTCAGACATCTTTTTTTCACCACTGGCTTCCATTCTTTTGCCTGAAGGGTGTATGTATGTATGTTCGGAATTTAGCATTCTCACATGTATAACACTAGATTTATCGAAGTATAACAGCATTTTTCAATCACAAACCCAATCCCCTAGTTCATGTAAACCTGTTTATAATGGTTAAGAGTCCTCTATGCTCCTGGCTCTTGCACATATCTTGGTACTTCTGCAAATTTGCAGATCATTCTCCCAATATTTACATCTAGATTATTAGTGGAAATTGTAAATGACAACACCACGTGGGAAACCACTCATGACTGATCTCCAAGCAGATCCAAATCCACTTATAACCACTTTCTGCCGACCAGCCTTCAGCTAATTCCCAATCCAGTACTGTCCGTTGCCACTAATTCCACAAGATCCTGTCTGTAGAGAAGCCTCTTATACATTATCTTATCTTAAGCTTTCTGAAAGTCTACATAGGCGATGTCAACAAAAATCAAGGTTGACACTCCAGTGCAGTATTGAGGGAGTGCAACACAGTTGGAGGCACCATCTTACAGATGCAACGTTAATTCGAGGTCCCATTTATCTACTCGGGTGGATGTAAAAGATCCAACGGCACCACTTCAGAGAAGATCAGGGAGTTATCCCTGGTGTCCTGACCAATATTCATCCCTCATTCACCAAAAAAACCCCCAGATTATCTGGTTATTATCACACTGTTGCTTGTGAAAGTTTGCTGTATGCAAATTGGCCACTGTTTCCTATATTGCAACAGTGACTACATTTCGAAGTACTTTACAGAAGAACATAAGAAATAAGAACAGGAGTAAGCCATGCAGTCTCTTGAGACTGCTCCACCATTTAATAAATTCATGGCTGATCTGACTGTGGCCTCCATTTTCCTGCCTGTCCCCCATAACCCTCAACTTCCTTCTAGATCAAAAATCTGTCTCACTGAGCCTTGAATATATTCAATAGTCCAGCCTCCACAGCTCTCTGAGGTACAGAGTTCCAAATATTAATGACCCTTTAAGAGAAGAAATTCCTCCTCATCTCCATCTTAAAAGGGAGGCCCCTTATTTGGATACTGTGCTCCCCAGTTGCACCTTTCCCCAAGAAACATTCTTTCAGCATCTACCCTGCCAAACTCCCTCAGGAACTTACATGTTTCAATCAATGAGATCACCTCTCATTCTTCTCAGTGCATACAGGCCAAACCTGCTCAAACTTTCCTCATTAGACAACCACTTCATCACAGGAATCAACCGCGTGAACCTTCTCTGAACTGCCTCCAATGCAAGTATATCCTTTCTTAAATAAGGAGACCAAAGCTGTATGCAGTACTTTAGGTGTGGTCTCACCAACTTCCTCTTCAGCTGTAGCAAGACTTCCCTACTTTTATACTCCATTCTGCTTGCAATAAAGGCCAACATTCTATTTGCCTTCCTAATTGCTGTATCTGCATGCTACCTTTTGTGTTTCAGGCATGAGGACACCCAGATCTCTCTTTATCGCAGCACTCTGCAGTCTCTTTTGATGTATTTTCTATTTTTTCTACCAAATTGGAGAACCTCATATTTTCCAACATTATACTTCACCTGCCAAATTTTAGCCCACTTTCTTAACCTATCAAATCCCTCTGCAGACCGCGTGTGTCCTTCTCACAACCTGCTTTCCTGCCTATTTTTGTATCAGCAGCAAATTTGGCTACATTACACCCAGTCCCTTCACCCAAGCCATTAATGTAGATTGTAAATAGTGGAGACCTCAGCACTGATCCCTGTGACACCCACGCATTACAACCAGAAAATTACCCATTTATCCTGACTCCCTACTTCCTGTTAGTTAGCCAATCCTCTATCCATGTTAATATATTAACCTCGCTTCTTGAGCTCTTACCTAGTGTAGTAACCTATTATGTGGTATCTTATTGAATGCCTTTTGAACATCTAAATATACGACATCCACTCATTCCCCTTTATTCCCCTGCTTGGTACATCCTCAAAGAACCCTAATAAATTTGTCAAACGTCATTGGCTGTTAAGCGCTTTGAGACATCCAGTGGTCATGAAAAGCACTATATAAATGCAAGTCTTTCTTTGTTTTTCTTTCCTTATCAACTGTCATGTGAATTCCTCGAAAACTAACAGCCAAACCGGTAAAACAGGACCTTTTTATGGGATAAAGGCAAAATACTGCGGATGCTGGAAATCTGAAACAAAAACAAAAAAATGCTGGAAAAACTCAGCAGGTCTGACAGTATCTGTGAAGAGAAAGACAGAGTTAACGTTTCGAGTCCGTATGACTCTTCTTCAGAGCTGAAGAAGAATCATATGGACTTGAAACGTTAACTCTGTCTTTCTCTCCACAGATGCTGTCAGATCTACTAAGTTTTACCTTTTTATGGGAACCCTGTTCGGTGTCCCTGATGTGGGCTTCTCTGTGTCGGTATTCATATTATATATTCACAGTAAATCACTCAAGCATCTTCCTTATTACTGATGTCAAGCTAATGGATGTATAGTTAGCAGGATATGCTTTTAAAAAAAACTTGCCTTTGTGCAGTACTGTCACGACCACCAAATACCTCAAAATGCTTTACAGCTAATGAAGTTTTTTTTGAAGTGAAGTCACTGTTGTAGGTCTTGTGGCACAACGGGTAGTGTCCCTATCTCTGAACCAGAAGCTCTGGACTTGAGTACCACCCAGGGACTGAATTTTTTGGGTGATGGGGTTTCCTTTTCCACCATCCAAAGAGTCAGTGAGGAACACATCCCCACAGACTCAGAGGGCCCCACAGCCATTTCACGCTCGAATGAGCATCAATTGGCTGCAGGCAGGACTTCCGCCCCTCACTCAGAAGTCCTGCCTTAGAGAGTTGCCAATCTGATTGGCCAGTCCCTGGAGCGACAAGATCTGCAGTGGACTGAAGAGGAACTTCAGGATTTTGCCAGAGCCTAAGTCCTGGGACCGGAGAGCAAGGAAAGTTTAAGGTGCCCTAGGGCAGGGAGCGTAGGGAAGGCCTAGAGGGTTGCAAAAGGGAAATCGGGATATGAGGGGAGAGGCTGTGGGGGGCGGGGGTGGTGAGAGGGAGGGAGGGAGGTCCAGCGGCACTGAACATTAAGGGGGGGGGTGATGCCCAAAGTCAGGAGGAGGCTTCTGATGGAGACACTGCACCCCCTTCCCGCCCAAGATCTAAGCCTTCCCCATGCCAGGTAAATCCTCTCGCCAATGTAAAAATTGAGGCTGGGCAGGAAACGGCCCTTTAGTAGCCAATAATTGGCTACTTAAGGGCCTTAATTGGGGCAAGGGCGTGTGTTCCTCACCCCTCCGCTTAAAAACCCACCAGCAGGAGAGCGTACGGTTCAGGCCTAGGACTTGGTGAGCATAGAAGGTGTCTTCATAATGTGGCCAAACAGGTTGATTATCAACATGTAAATCGTTCTGATATGCCCCCGGCAGGTGTAAGAGTGGGAGAGCCTCCTGATCAGCCAGAACCTGCAGAAGGCAACGGCAATCTGCTGCACTACCTTGCCAGGCATTACCAAGGACTAACCACATGGAAATCCATGTTCACCAATGCCTTCTTAAGGCATGGTACCTGAAGAGCGAGAGAGAGGGAGAGTCACTGTTGTAATTTAGGAAACATGGCACCTGGCAGGCAATTTTTGTGCACAATGAATTCCCACAACATTGTATTTCATGCCACTGCACTGGAACAGGAAATCGGTGCCGTTGACATCATCATTGTTTGCCCACTGTTGCTACCCTCAAGCTTGCTGCCACCCTACTTGCTGCTTCGCTCGGGGAGTGGGCACCAAGCGAGGCAGCAAGAGGGTCAACAAGAGAGGCCATGAGTGGGAGGTCAGCTGGGTGGCGAGTGAGGCAGCATGCGGGCAGCGATAGGCAGGCATCCAAAACATTGTTCTTTGATGCAGGCAGCTACTTATGGCATCACTGGCAGTGACATCACAGGCACTGTGACCGCAGGTGCAGTTGACTGCACCCTCTGCAGTTTCAGTAGCAACAAATGCAGCCTTCCCGCAAACAGCAATGTGATAATGGACAGATAATCTGTTCTTTCATGATGTTGATTGAGGGGAAATATTTGTCAGAACACCAGGGATAACTCCCTTGCTCTTATTCAAAATAATGCCATGGAATGGGGCCTTGGGTTAAAGTCTCATCGAAAAGGCAGCATCTCCAACAATGCAGCTCTCCTTCAGTACTGGAGTATCAGCTTTGCTTTTTGTGCTCAAGCCTTGGAGTAGGAGTTGAACCCAGAATCTTGTGACTCAGAGGCAAGAGTGCCACCAACCGAACCATGAATGACATTCCCCTTGTTTAATGATTTGAACTGTGTTAGCCTCTTCCCAGACTCCAGTGAGCTATTGAAAATATGTGCAAAGGACTCACCCAAAATAACTGCTTTCTGAAGGTTGGTAAGAAACCATGATTAAATATTCCGGATATTATTTTCAACCACAAATGCAATAACTTAGCTAATCACAGCTGTGACAATGTCAAAGGTGCTGCAGTTGACCTCAGAGGGCAAATCCACTAGGATACTACTCACTAGGATTCCCACTCCTGATTGCTATTCAGTGACTCTTGCTGGAAGAGTGTGTATACTGGTAAACCAAATCAAATTCAGTTCTTATGCCCCTCACAAATTGTCGGCCAACATTCGTTGTCAAAGGTCATATGTGAATGTTGGTTATTTGAATGAATTACTTGAGGGCAACTGATGCCCAGTTACTTATGAAGGCATCAGTACCTTGAGGAGAGGTTGGTTAGGAGAAATTGGCCAGAGGAATTGATGAAAAGAAAAATAGTGAATACTTCTAAAATCTATACACTTCCTGATACATGGCTTGAAAAAATCCCAGTTCTGTTGTCATGCTCCTCTTTACCTTGTTTGTTACAATGCAATTCCTACATTTCTGCCTGGTTAAATTAAACTATGAATTAATTAGGGGGTCTGGAAGCCACAATCAGTTTGGTGATTTTTTTTATTATGGGATGGTGTCATTATCAAAACATTTTTCAGCCTTTGGCATTTAAAGTTAGGATATAGTGCTCCCTTGTCAAATATAACAGATATTACATGCAGTGTTAACTTTTTCTGTACACTGCACCATCAAAGCCACCAGAATAGGTTTGATAAAGAGTTAAACTGCCCCTCTTAACTGATTAGTACCACAAGGTCAAGAATGAATTGGGTTATCTGCCTTTAATAACAGCCTTAGAAGAGTACCTCTTGTTGCATCACTGTGACATTTATGTTTCCCACCGTAAATACCCTCCGAAAATAAGTCCCATGCCATTTGATGTTAGTGCTTTGAATTTGTCTGGATCGGTTACAATTGCAAACAATATTCTATCTGACATAATCTACTGCAGTGGGTACACTGGTTGAGTGGGGTAGATGAAAAATATTTTCTCCATTTGGTCAAACTCATTCCAGGAGGTATGGGAAGCTCGAGAAATTTTTCTATATTATGTTTGTCCGATGTAAAATACCAAAATTGTGCTCTTTTCCGTTCCGTTTGTATGTGTTGTATGTTAATAAAGCAGCCTTTTAGTAATGACTCCTGGCTGTCTTCTTTCCTTAAATGGAAACCACAAAAATCACTAACTTTTGGAAAAACATGAATGGAGCCATGAAATGTAATGAGATAAATTTATCTTGCATCGTACTGATCTTAATGAGCTGGATTTTCATGTTGTCAGGGGGACTCCGTGGAGGGGTGAAAATGGTGGCTGCAACTCAAATCCAGGATTTTCAGGGCTTCTGGTTTTCAGTAGAGCCTTTTAAGGTGTGGGCTGGTTCGAGTTGCAAGCCCACACCCTGCACTCCCAACCTGGCTGGCTCCATTGTGGAGATAGGCATGTCCTAGTCCTCCACAATTTTCATGGAGTTGGGCCAGCTTTTCGAAGAGTCATGGTTCATGGCACCTCAGGGATGTCATGAACCATAGTCTGCATAGGAGGATCTTTTGAAAGGTAAGTTCGAAAAGTCCCCCTCATGCCCCCTATGCCAAGGCATGCTCCCAAACAACCCCTAAGGCCCCTCATGCCTCCCATGGCAAGCTGTGGCACTTGCATGCCCACTCACCAGTCATTCATTGATAACTTTCCACTTTCTGAAAAAAACTCCTTTTTACTCCAGGCCAATAAAAGTGTCAATCATCTAGATTATTTAAACTATCAATAGTGGAAACTGGAAGCACTTGAAACCTCTTTATCTTGTGTAGATAAACATTGTGCAATTGACAGAAGAGATCAAAGAGCCAGAGCTCTCAACCAAACAATGTTTTCCTTGGGCTCAGCTGTTTCAACAGTCTAATAGATTTCTGAGCCTCCTTATGCATTCTTGGTAAAGAGCCCATGATTGACACTTTTAAAGGCCTGTAGTAAAAAGGAGTTTTTTTTTAAAGAAACTGGAAGGTCATCAATGAATGACTTTTTTTTAAAAGCTTCTTCTACACATCGTATTGTTACTATAGGGTTCATTGGTTCTATACAGTGTATTGTGGGTGAGTAGGCATGGAAGTGCCATAGCTTAATGTGGGGGACATCAGGAGCCATGGGGGTGATGGGTCGGGGGCACACCTTGACATGGTGGCATGAGGGACCATGGAGGGGGTGGATAAGGGGCATATCTTGGCATGGGGGCCATGAGAGGCCATGGGGAGGTGGGTGGGGGGCATAAGGTGGTTTAGATGGGGCATATGGTGTGTGGGATGGGTGAGTGGGTGTGAGGGATGAAGGATAGAGGACCTTCCTTTCTTGATTTAACTGGAACAAAGTCCCATAGCACTGAGGCGGGCTTTTTACACAGCCCGATTTGGCATCAGGTAGCCCCTACCTCTGAACTTTTTTCCTGAGGCCGGCTGCCCAGAATGAAAATCCTGTCTTTCCTGGCACTTTCTGCTGAGGTAGGCGGGCCATGCCAAGAAATTGCCCAACTCCCGTTATCACCTCGAGGATGAAAATCCAACTCAACAGGTACGAATGTTATCATGGCACCAGAATGGTATGAAATGGTTTTAAGTTTGCAATCCTCTATATGCCAAATTGATTAACTCAACCAGAAAAATTTCCAATATTTCTATCCAATGCTTATGTGTTGTTTAAACTTATTTTTAAAGGTACGTTCTGCCCTTCGCCTTTCTTAGGTCCCATGTGCAGTGAACCATGACTAAGAAAAGAGTGGATGACCTTCCAGGCTTCTGCCAATGTTGCTTTGAAGGTAGCTGCCAGGAGATGACAAGTATGACCTGAGGTGACTTGCACTGATTTTTCATGGCAATCCATGACAGCACAAGTTAGGAATTTATCTTGTGAAGGATCAGTAGTATAAATTGAAATGACTAAGTATAATGGGCCGCATGTTGGTTCCATCTAATATTTTAAAAAGAAGTTTGGGTTCTATTCACATGTGGTATGATCACAAATATGTGCTACTGAGAGGAAGGAAGTTCATAGCACCTGGAACCACCACACTGACTGACTAGGCTACCAAAGAAAAACTTTAGTTCTAATACTCCTCCCCATCTCACACTGGACAGATACAGAGTGGTGTATTTGTTTTTATCCAGGCAAGTGGAGAGTATTCCATCACACTCCTAACTTGAGTCTTGTAGACGGTGGACAGGCCTTGGGGAGTCAGGAGGTGAGTTACTTGCTGCAGGATTCCTAGCCGCTGACCTGCTCTTGTAGACATAGTACTTATATGTTCAACTTATGGTCCCCCCAGGATGTTGGTAGTGGGGGATTCAGTGATGGTAATGCCATTGAATGTCAATGGGCGATGGTTAGATTCTCTCTTGTTGGAGATGGTCATTACATGGCACTTGTGTGGCACAAATGTTACTTGCCACTTGTCAGCCCAAGCCTGATATTGTCCATCTTGCATTTGGATATGGATTGCTTCAGTATCTGAGGAGTCGTGAGTCACCCCCATTTTTGACTTTATGATGGAAGGAAGGTCATTGATGAAACAGCTGAAAATGGTTGGGCCTAAGGCACTACTCTGAGGAACTCCTGCAATGATGTCCTGGAACTGAGATAATTGACCTCCAACAACCACAACCATCTTCCTTTGTGCTAGGTATGACTCCAACCAGTGGAGAGTTTTCCCCCTGATTCTCATTGACCTCAGTTTTGCTAGGGCTCCTTGATGCCACACTTGGTCAAATGCGGCCTTGATGTCAAGCACAGTCACACTCACCTCACCTCTGGAGTTCAGCTCTTTTGTCCATGTTTGAACCAAGATTGTAATGAGGTCAGGAGCTGAATGGCTCTGGCAGAAACCAAACTGAGCGTCAGTGAGCACCACTTGATAGCACTGGTGATGACCCCTTCCATCACTTTCCTGATGATCGAGAATAGACTGATGGGGCGGTAATTGGCCAGCTTGGATTTGTCCTGCTTTTTGTGTACAGGACATACCTGGGCAATTTTCCACATTGCCTGGTAGATGTGTAATCTAACAGTATCTATATGTGGTAGGCCTGATCATTTGCAGGTCTTGGTGTCACCGTGAGTGCAGGCCTGTTACCTAGCAGATTACTCTGGTAAGAAACAAAGGTGGAATCAGGGACAGCCTCTGGGCCTTCTGCTGTTGTTGGAGAAAAGCAGCTAGAGGCCTCCAGGCCTGAAAATCCATGGGAGGCTACAAGAGAAGTTTGGACATATTCTCAAGCTGCCTTTGCCTTGCTGCCTGACCCCCTCAAATGCATCAATATGAGGAGGTTCCAAATATAAAGTTATTCCTAGCTTCTTTTGCCTTACAGAGTTAATCTGTCCCACAGTGAGAAAGCTGAGAAGGAAGAGGCAGGAGAACCACCTCGCAACATTTCCACAGCTACCTTCCTGTTCACCTGTTGTAAACTTAGGCATAAGCTAGATCTATTTCTCTGGGGAAGCCTGCAAATCCTGGCAGAGAGCGCTATAGTACTAGGAAGAACCATTCCTAAACATTATGGGGAGGACTTTGGGCCCTTTGTTTCATGGTTTAGTCTTCCTTAATGTGAATTTGTTGGAAATTAAGCAAATTGCGTGACATGTTAGGAATATTTCATAGGTTGAAACAATTCAAAGATAAATCAGCCTTGCCACTGTCATGTAAACTTGCCGTTGAGTCAGAAGGTTGTAGATCCAAGACCCACTCTATGACTGAAGCACACAATCTAGGCTGGCACATTGGTGCAGCACTGAATGAGTTCCATATTATTGGAGGTGCCATCTTTTGCTTGGGATGTTAACGTGAAGTTCTGTCTGCCTGTTCAAAAATTCTCATGGCACCAATTGAAGAATAATAGAATTCTCCCAGTGTTCTGTTCAAAATCCATCCCTTAACCAGCACCACCCACCTAGATTAACTGGTCATTTACCACATTACTGTTTTTGGGATCTTGCTGTGTGATAATTAGCTTTTGCTTTCCCTTTAAAACAACAGTGACTGTACTTCAAAAATAAAATCGAGAATGCAAAAGGTCTTTTATAATAACAATTTTCCTTTCCTCGCCTTCTGTGTCTTCTGCCCATTGAGAGCAGTAATTTTGAAAGATGTATTACGAATACAATCTGATGGGTACACAATGCACAACAAATACTGATTTGGTGAGCAGGCACAATATTGCACCCTTGTACCACTTGTACCTTATACCTTGTTCTCCAAATTCAGTCTCCAAAATTATCAACGTACTTTTGGATAGTTCACTGTTACCATACTAAGATAAAGGCAAAATATTGCGGATGCTGGAAATCTGAAACAAAAACAAAAAATGGTGGAAAAACTCAGCAGGTCTGACAGCATCTGTGGAGAGAAAAACAGAGTTAATGTTTCGAGTCCATATAACTGGCTGGTTACTAATTATACAGTGATTCATGTTTAACACATGTGAATGTTTATAGAACAGAATACAAAATGGCTTCTTTAGCCCAGTGTTAGTACAAAATGGCATCTAGACCTTGTTAGTTTATACAGTCAATACAATGTGAAAGCTCCCTAAAAATTGTCAAGTTAAACTAAAATCTACTGCCCATGCAGGCCTACTTACAAGATGGATGACTTTAGACCCTGTTGGTGGGATCCCGGCCAAGGAATTAGCTTAACCCTTGAAAAAACTGTAAAGGATTTTTTTATTAAATTCCCAGATTGGTCCCCTTTACACAGAGCCAAGAAGAAAATGGCCGAGGCCTAAAGAATCCCACCCTACCCAGATGCTGAAGATGTGCCCAAGGTATAAGTGCCGGCCCTAAGGAAATGAGATGCCCTCCAGCACTGGCCTTGAAAACTTCAGTGGAATCAGCATTGGAGTGTATCAGGAGGAGCAATCCTGACATAAGTGCCAAGAATTTTTGGTCCCATTATGATGTTTTATTTTATCCACTGTTTTACCTGTCCCTTTGCTGATGGTGAGTTAGAGGATGCTTATTTTATGATAATAGGGATGTTATGTCATGTAATGCACATTATCCCCATCAGAACCATTCATTTCTTGAGCCACTTGTCTCGTTGCTGTTTTACTTTGAGCAAATCGATAAATTCTGCTCAATTAAGTATGATAGAAATGTCACAGAAAATAGGTGTGATGCCTAAAGACGTTTGTGCCACATACAAGTCTGTTAATGCACGTAAAACAAAGTTTTTCTCATTCTTATCTCTCTCATCTTCATGGGAGTCGCTTTTGTCCCTTTATGTCCTCCTCTGTTTCTCTATATCTATAGCCATCTCTATGTCCTCTTCTGCTACTCTGTTTTATCTTCAGGTCTGGATTTGCCTATATCTTCTATTCTGCTTCTGTCGTGTCTTATGTTTCTGCTGTTCTCTCTTGCTTTGTCATGTCTTGTGCTGGACTCTCTCTTTTTCTCTTCTTGTTTCTGATCCTCTCCTGTTGTTCTTAGCTTTTCTACTGATCCTGCCTATACTTTCTTTTTTTTCACTCGGGCTGGGCCATCATGGATAGCAAATAGTCGGTGGGAAAAAAGACCACGGCCCAGTGGCATGTTGGATCCGAGGAAGGATCGGGCATAGGCTGGATCTGGTGTGGTGGCATCTGGATGGGATCATGGAAGCACAGGAAAGTGGATGGTGCTATGGAGCTATGCAGAGGTTCCAGAGGATTGAATGGTAATTATAATGGGAAGTATGATTTTATAGTTTGAAACACAGCTTAAAATTACCTGGCCTCATGGAAATAATATGGCTACTAAACTGTAAAACTGGAAGTTCACGTGACATAAACAGGAAGCCTCTAAACATTATATGAATAGAAAGAGAGAGAATATAACTAGAATTAATTTTAGTTTAATTATCCTAATTCTTTTATTCTGGGTGTAAATAAGCACTAAAAATTTACCAGCAGCAGGGCTGTCATTTTTAATTATTTTTTAAAATAGACTTTAATCTACCACAATGCCAAGTCTAAACACACAAAGATAGTCTAGCAGTTTAGAACCCTGATTCTGAAATATACACTATGCAACATTAGGGGCAGAACATGTCAAAATGTTTTTTTCCCCAACCAACTGCTCAGTCAGAGTCTGGACCAATAGGGTATGAACGTCAGATGAGTTTTTTGAGGGGGCTATGAGTGATCTCAGAGGTTCAAACCTGCGTACATGGCACACATGCTCAATCCTGGTGCAAGTCTTGCCAGGTGCTATGCTGGTGCAGGCGTTAACATGTAGTTATCATGTACCAAATGTATGCAGGGTATTCAGATTATGATGTCAATCATTTGGCACCAGTGCGGCCATTTTCAGGCTCAGCGCTCCAGCAACACCGTCTCTACATCATTCATGGTTAAGCATGTGGTCAGCAGCAGGGAGACCCCTGCCCACCTCACATCAACTGCTTTCAGAAAAGTCTCCTATATGCTTCTAAGACTTGGACAATCTACATCAGGCACCTCAAAGCATGGGAGGAGTACCACCATCGGTACTTCACAAGAACCTTCAAATCCATTGACCAAAAAGGTGGTCCTCTCTCAAGCCAACTGTTGGGCAGTACATGTCATTTGCATGCCCGATCCCAGACTCCTGAAGAAATTGCTCTTCTCTGAACTCAGTCATGGCAGGAGACTCCCAGGAGAACAATGGGAATGCTTTAGGGATGTCCTCAAAGCATCCGTGAAGAGGTCAAACGTACCCGCGGACTCATGGGAAACTTTGGCTTGTGAGCAAACAAAATGGAGAAGGCTCATTTGGGAAGGCACTGAATACATCAAGGGACTTCGTCTGGAAAGTGCAGAGGTGATGTCAAGGCATGGAGGGAGTACACAAAACTCCAAACAATCCGCCTACCCAACCCTTCAAGCACCACCTGCCCTGCATGTAGCAGACTCTGCAGATTGCACATTGAACTTATCAACCATCTCTGAACCCATTGAATCAGGAAGCAAGCCATCCTCGATCCAGAAGGACTGCCTAAGAAGAAAACTTTCAGATCAGTTGTTGATTGATTTCTGCTGACCTTTGCTGCAATTGTACAAGTGTTTCGTGCTTTCTAGAATTTAAAATGATTGAAGTCTACAGGGAGTGGTGTGGCACTGAAGGAGTTTGTCCTGACTTCAAGATTTCTGCACAGCCCTGTTGCTCCTAGATATGGAGACATGGATGCACTAGTAGTCAACCCCCTTGGAATGCAGCATGACTGGGCAAATGTGCAGAGACCACTCAGAGCAGGGCAAGCTGCTAGAAGAAAGAAGAGGAGAAGAAGGGCTCTCAGCAGGAGGTCATATCCACTCAGGGTATTCAGGGAACAGTTCTCTTACCTCAACCTTAGCTAGGAACAGTGGTTCAGTAAGAACATCTTCAGTCTGCCACCAATTCTGTCACTTTCTGAAGCCACAACTACAAGCTCAGAACAGGACGAAGACGGCATTGCCAGTGGATGTGAAGTCCACTGTGGCCACAAACCTATGTGTTGGGCTCCTTCCAGGCTGGCACTGGAGATATTTGCAACAGCTTACTGTTTGCTGTCTGCTGTTGAGTAAGGAAGGCTACTTCAACTCTGATTGCAAAGAGAGCTGACTATATTTCACTCTTTCTTGCCAGAGAGTAGCAGGTGGAGCAAGCATGTGACTTTGTGGCTATTGCAGGTTTCCCCATGTTGCACAGTGCCATTGGCAGCACAAACGCCACTTGTGGATGCCACATATTAACTCTGAGATGTATTCCAACTGAGAGGAATTCCAGCCCCTCAACATTCAGCTGGTGTGTGATCATACATAGTGTATCATATAGATCAGCGTCTGGTACCTTGGCAACAAACTTGATGCCTTCATTCTGTGGCAGTCTGCTCTGCCAGCTGCATTTGAGCTACCATGGCAAACCAAAGGGTGGCTACTAGACGACAAAAGCTATCCACTGACAACATGGCCCATGACACTGGTGTGCTACCCATGCACATGTGAGTAGCACACATACAATGAAAGCCATGTAACCACACAAGATGTGATCAAGCAGACCATTGGCATGCTGAAAAACTGGCTGGGATTTTCTGGCCCCACCTGCCGCCAGGAAATTCTGGTCCCGCTGAAAGTCAATGGACTTTTGGTAGGTCTGTCCTTTCCCTCATGGCGGGTCCCGACATGGTAGTGCCAGAAAATTCCAGCCAATGATACTGATCCCGGAACCACTCTGGACGAACCTGCAGTATTTGGCAAAACAGGCGTCAAGATTCATAGTGGTCTGTTGTATTCTGTCTAACCTCGCTAATATGAAGGCACAGCCCTTGCCAGCAGTAGTATGGTGAGTTGTGAAAGAGCAGAAGAAAGAGGAGGAGAAGGAGGAGGCAGAGGAAGAGAAAAGGAGAAGGCAACCAACACAGGCTGTGCATGAACAACTCAGCCGACTGCAATCCCAGTAAACGTAATCCCAATTCCCCATGCACCAACGGACCTACACATTAGCTTCCCTCTGTCACTGACCATCATGGAGTCCACTTGGCCACAATACAAAAATTAAAGCCACCAGTAAATAAACATTCCAAACCAATTATATAAATTAAACATTTCATCTAGCAGAAAAAAAGTCAACTAATTGCCCTTGTGCATTCCATTAGACCCTGTCTTTGGTGTGCCTTTGCCTATCCAAGTGCTCCTATGCAGTGCAGCATGGCTTGTGGGAGGCTGTTGATTTTCATTCTGCAGATGGCATTGGACGATGTCCTCAAGCAGATTTGGACCTAAAAAGCCTGGCTGTGGACTGCACTATGTCAGCATCGGCAGCAGCAGTCTGAGCTGGCTGGTTGGCAGACAACAGTAAGGGTGTGTGGCAGTGGTGGGAAGATAAATACAGCCTTTCTGAGAGACACAACAGATTTGTTCTCTATGGGGTCACTACCACCATACCCCCGCCCCACACCCCCCCCCACCCCACCCTTGCAGGGTCACACCTCAACAATTCTAGTAATCTGTTAGAGGACCGATTGCTGGACTGCTGTGAGAGCCTGCAAAGCCCCTTTCAACACTAGTATTGACAACCATAATGGCCACAGTCTGAGCTTCCATGACAATAACCTGACCTTGCATGAAAACAATTGAAGCTTGCTTTGCAGAAGTGTGAGCCTCCACTGCAACACCCAGACATTAGCTGGCTTCTGCTTGTGCTACAATGAAAGCTGAGACATTAGCCATCAGATGTTGCATTATGGTTCGTTCCACCAGTGTGCTAATGGAATTGCCCACCACTTCCGTGTTGGAAAGGAATGGCACCAAGCTCTGCAAAAAGCCTGTGCAAAGTTCATGCAGGAGAACTCCAAGCTCCTTGACAGTGCATGCAGACTTTCTGGCAAGCTTGCCAACGCAACAAGTATTTCAATGTGCATACCCATCAATGTTCACATCATCACACATTAGGCCACCACATCAAAGTGCTCATCAGAGTCCTGAAGAGTCCAGAAATTGTGTACGATCTTGTCCTCCAGCACCTGCTTTCCCCCTGCTCATGCCTGTGTGCCACTTGTGCTCAGTGACTTCCATTTGCATATGCCATCTCTAACCTAGACTCTAAAGTACGCACAAACTGGTGGCTGAGTATGTGAAATCAAGTGACTGTGCTTCTTCATCATCACTGCCTTTTTGCTCTTCTACCTGTTGTACTTCCACCACTGCCTGACCAGGTTGCAGTTTTTAGGTTTTTGGAGAAAGGCGTAGGGTAGGGTTGTGGCGAGTGGAGGGAAGTAAGAGGTGCCTATTTACACCAGCTGCAACTTCTAACACAGAAGAGATTGTAGGATGAGGAGGAAGTATGTTGTGAGCAGAAGGATTTTGTAAGAGGATTTCAAAATCTTCTATAGTTTCAGCCCCGCTACTGGCTACAATCTCAGCAATTGCTACTCCAATGATATCACGCACTGTCTCCTCCATGGAAGTAAGGACTGTCTCCCAATGGTTAGCATCTACTGCCTCAGTTGTGCATCACCTTGTCCTGCAAGAGAGGGAAGTGTATCAGTGGTTGTGTGCAATCTGTTTGGATATTATGGCTGTCATGATTGAATAGCTGGCAGTGTGTGCAAGCAGTGAGATGTACATATGAACATACAAAATAGGAGCAGAAGTAGGCCATTCAACCCCTCAAGCCTGCTGTGTCATTTGATAAGATCATGGCTGATATGTTTGTATTTTTAATTACACATTCCCATCTACCCCCAATAAGCTTTGATTCCCTTGCCTAACAAGAATCTAGCTACCTCCGCCTTAAAAATATTCAATGGCCCTGCCTCCACCGCCTTCTGAGGCAGAGAGTTCCAAAGTCACACAACCCTTTGAGAGAATAAAATTCTCCTCATCTCTGTCCTAAAAGGGCAACCCCTAATTTTAAAACAGTGCCCCCTAGTTCTGGACTCACCCAAAAGAGGAAACATCTTTTCCACGTCCACCTTGTCAATACCATTCAGGATCTTATATACTTCAATCAAGTCACCCTCATTCTTCTAAACTCCAGTGGAAACAACCCCAGTCTGTCTAACCTTTCCTCATTAGAAAACCCGCTCATTCAAGGTATCAATCTAGTACACCTTCTCTGAAATGCCTCTGATGCATTTACATCCTTCCTTAAATAAGGAGAGCAAAACTGCACACAGTATTTGAGATGTGGTCTCACCAATGTCCTGTATAACTGAAGCATAACATCCTTTTATGTTCAATTCTTGTTGTAATAAAGGGTAGCATTCCATTAGCCTTCTTAGTTACTTGCTGTACCTGCATACTAACTTTTTGTGACTCATGCACAAGACCATCTAGATCCCTCTGCGCCTAGGAATTCTGCAGCCATCCTCCGTTTAAGTAATACTGTACTTTTTATTCTTCCTGCCAAAGTGAACAACTTCACATTTTCACACATTGTACTCCATTTACCAGATTTTTGCCCACTCACCCAACCTATCTATATCAGTCTGCAACCTCCTTATGTCCTCTTCACAACATACTTTCCTACCTATCTTAGTGTCATCTATAAATTTAACTACCATACCTTCACTCCCCTCATCTAAGTAATGAAAAAAATTGTAGAAAGTTTAGGCCCCAGCACAGACCCCTGCAGGACTCCATTCATTACATTCTGCCAATCAGAAAAAGACCCATTTATGCATACTCTCTGTTTTCTGCTAGCCAGCCAATCTTCTTTCCAGGCTAATATGTTACCCACTACACCATGAGCTTTTATTTTCCGTAATAACTTTTGGGACAGCATTTTCTGGTGGCGAGTGGGGGCGGGGCCCGCTCATCAACATGTAAAATGACGCGGGGTGACGTCAGGTGTGCGTCCCAACGTCACCCCGCGTCATTTAGATTTTCAGTTCAGCGGATGGGCGGCTGAGTTGGCTGCGCGCCTGCCGAACTGTCAACGGCCTATTATGGCCATTAAAAAACTAATTAATGAACTTAAAAACAAAAAGCTAAAAGCTACTGCGGATGCTGGAAATCCAAAACAAAAACAGAATTACCTGGAAAAACTCAGCAGGTCTGGCAGCACCGGCGGAGAAGAAATCAGTTAACGTTTCGAGCCTTCATGGCCCTTCGGCAGAACTGAAGCATAGTTAGAAGAAGGGAGAAATATAAATTGGTTTAAGGTGGGGGGGGGGGGGTGTGGGTGGTGGGGGGAGAGAGAGACATTGAGGGTGTGGTGATTGTGGAGATGAGCAGATAATCAAAAGATGTCACAGACAAAAGGGTCAAAGAGGTGTTTTGTCTGAGAAAAGTGCTAATTAAGAATGGAGGACAGGATATTCAAAGTACAGCTCTAGTGGGGGTGGGGTGGAAAGGCTAACAAGGTTTTAGTTTTAGATTTAAAAATAATGGAAATAGGTGGGGAAAGAAGAATCTATATAAATTATTGAAAAAAAGCGGGGGGTGGGGGGGGGGAAGAAACGGGGTGGGGATGGGGGGAGGGGGAGCTTAAGATCTAAAGTTGTTGAATTCAATATTCAGCCCGGAAGGCTGTAAAGTGCCTAGTCGGAAGATGAGGTGCTGTTCCTCCAATTAATGAACTTAATGGGCCTGCCCTTCCAACCTTAAGGTTGGTGGGCAGGCGAGGAGGCCAGGCGGCCTTCGGATAATGCATGAAACCGCACCCATGGGCGGGATGAGGTTTCATGTAAGATTTAAAATTTCACGAAAATTTTTTAATAAAAGTAATGGACATGTTCCACCTCATGTGACAGTTTCACATGAGGGGACATGTCCTTAAATTTTTTTCCGTCTTTAATTAGGTTTTCAAAAGTAACACTGACCTCCCTGAGGCATCATTTTACCTCAGGGAGATCTGTGCGCTCTTCCGGGCGGATGTCACGCTGGACGGGCCTTAATTGGCCCGCCCATGTAAAATGGCAGCGCGCCCCCAATTGGGGGCACCGATAATGAACCCGCCCTCCTGCGCCCACTCCCGCACAACCCCCCTGACGGGGGGGGAAAATGCTGCCCTTGATGTAGCCCCTTATCAAATACCATCTGGAAATCCAAGTACAGCACGTCTACAGGCATATCCTTATCTTTATCCACAGTCCATGTTACTCCTTCAAGAAACTCCAACTTCACAAAACCATGCTGACTCTTCCCATTTACCTTGAGTTTCTCTAAGTGTCCAGCTATAACCTCCATAATGATCGATTCTGACACCTTCCCCACTACAGACGTCAAGCTAAATGGTCTATAGCTTCCCGTTTCCTGCCTGCCACCATTCTTGAATAGAAGGGTTATATTTGTTACTTTCCAGTTTGATGGAACCTTTCCAGAATCTAGCGAATTTTTGAAAATTAACACCCGCAGTTCCATCAGTTTGCTCCGTACCTTTTCCCTGGTGATTGTAATTTCACCAAGTTCCCGTCTCCCTTCAACCTTGTGATTTACAGCTATTAATGGAATGTTTTTTTGTATCCTCCATAGTGAAGATAAAACAAAATATTTGTTCATTACATTTGTTATTTCCTTATTATCTACTATTAACTCCCCATTCTCACTCTCTAGAGGACCAACGCTCACTTTACTTGCTCGTTTCCTTTTTAAATAATTGTAGAAAATCTTGCTATCCATTTCTACATTTCTAGCTAGCTTCCTCTCATATTCTAATTTCTTTCTCCTGATAATCTTTTCGTCATTCCCTGCCGTTCTTTATATTCTGACCAATCATCTGACCTGTCACTCCTCTTTGCACAGTTATATGCTTTTTCCTTAAGTTTGATGCTTTCCTTAACTTCTTTAATTAACCATGGATGATGGGTCCTCCCCTTAGAATTTTTCTTTATAGTGGGAATATACTTATTCTGAGCAATCTGAAATATTCCCTTAAACGTCTGCCACTGCTTCGCTATTGATCTATCCCCTAGCCTAGTATCCCAGTTCACTTCAGCTAGCTCAGCTTTCATGCCCACATAATTGCTCTTATTTAAGTTTAAAATACTAGCCTTAGACCCACTCTTCTCCTTTTCAAACCAGATGTCACTGCTACCTAGGGGTGCCTTCACTCAGGTCATTAATTAATCCTGTCACGTTATACAATACCAAGTCTAATATAACCTGCTGTCTTGTTGGTTCCAGAAAGTGCTGCTGTAAAAAAAACTATCTTGAAAGCAAGCTATGAGCTCCTCATCCAGACTACTACTGTCAATCTGAGTTTTCCAGTTTATACTTTGTCCTACATTGTGATTACTGTTAGGGGGCCTGTAGACCGCTCCCACTAGTAACTTCTTTCCCCTACTATTCCTCATCTCCACCCAAACCGATACTACATCCCAATCTCCTGAACCAAGGTCATCTCTAACTTTTGCACCAATGCCATCCTTGATTAACAGTGCTATCCCTCCACCTTTACCTAGCTTCCTATTCTTGAATGTCACATACCTGTCAATATTCAGGACCATGTCCTTGTCATCCTGCTGTCACATCTCTGTAATTGCTATCAGGTTATATTTATTTACTTCAATGTGTACTATCAACTCATCTACTTTGTTATGAATGCTATGCGCATTCAGATACAGAGCCTTTAGTTTTGTCTTCTTATCTTTGTAACATCTAGCCTTCACTATTGGTGTATTATTAGGTTTTATCTCTCCATCCTTTCCTGCTATTCTACGATCCTCATTGCCCACGTTACTATCATGGTCTCCTGCCTTGAATGTACCCCTTGATTTTCTACATCTACTCAAGCTTGATCCCTCCCCTCCACTGTTTAGTTTAAAGCCCTCTCTACTTCCCTAGTTATGCGATTCACAAGAACACCCATCCCAGCACAGTTCAGGTGTAGAACGTCCCAACGGTACAGCCACTACTTTCCCCGGAACTGGCACCAGTGCTCCACAAACCGGAACCTACTTCTCCCACACCAGTCTTTGATCCATGCATTCATCTCCCTAATCTTGTTCGCCCTATGCCAATTTGCACGTGGTTCAGATTATTACTTTTGTGGTTTTGGTTCTTAATTTGGTACCTAGCTTCTCATATTGACTATGCAGAAACTCTTTCCTTGTCCTGCCAATGTCGTTGGTACCTACATGGATCATGACAACTGGATCCTACCCCTACCACTGCAAGTTCCTCTCCAGCCCTGAGCAGATGTCCCGAACCCAGGCACCAGGCAGGCAACACAACCTTCTGGACTCCCGCTCTTTGCTGCAGAGAACAGTATCAATTCCCCTCACTATACTGTCCCTTACTACCACTACATTCCTGTTTGCTCCCCCAACTTGAACAGCTTCCTGTACCATGGTGCCATGGCCAGCTTGCTCATCCACCTTGCAGACCTCACTTTCATCCACACAGGTTGACAAGGTCTTGCATGGGAGACTGGTCAAGAAGGTAAGAGCCCATGAGATTCAGGGCAATTTGGCAAATTGGATCCAAAATTGGCTGAGTGGCAGGAGGCAGAGGGTGATGGTCGAAGGCTGCTTTTGTGACTTGAAGCCTGTGTCCAGTGGCATACCACAGGGTTTGGTGCTGGGTCCCTTGCTATTTGTAGCGTATATTAATGATCTAGACATGAATGTAGGAGGTATGATCAGTAAGTTCACAGATGAGACAAAAATTGGTGTTGTGGTAACTAGCAAGGAGGAAAGCCTTAGATTACAGGACAATGTAGAAGGCCTGGTCAGATGGGCAGAGCAGTGGCAAATGAATTTAATCCTGGGAAGTGTGAGGTGATGCATTTTGGGAGGACTAACAAAGTAAGGGAGTACATGATGAATGGTAGGAAGTACAGAGGATCAAAGGTACCTTGGTGTGCATGTCTATAGATCCTTGAAGGCAGCAGGACAGGTAGATAAGATGGTTAAGAAGGCATATGGGATACTTGCCTTTATTAGACGAGGCATTGAATACAAGAGCAGGGAGGTTATGTGTCACTTTTTGTGTCACTGCATTCAGGTCATCAACCTTGGCTCCATGGTTATTGGCTCCCATTGCTTTCTCAGAACTTGTCTGGAGGACCTCTTTACTTCCTCTGGATAGAGTACATTCTTCTCCTCTGCACTTCCTTGACCACAGCTTCCAGTGCAGCATTGGAAAATCTTGGAGCCCGCTGTCTCCCATGGCATGCCATCTTTGTATCTTTCCTATGTCAAAATCAGTTGTAGATTGACTTCCAGCACCTGCTTCAACCATAATGCACCTCCCCTTTATGAGGTGCAAGATGACTTTAAATAGTGCAGTAACTGGTGCTGGCTGCTCACAGTTTTGGTCCCCTTGTTGAGGCATGCAGCAGCTCAACAACACAGTTAGCACTGGCTCGACAATACAATCATTTTAATGAGTTAGCAGCATGAAGTTTGGAAGCGACAGGCATGGGTTAATCACACATCATGTCTCCTGCACTTATTTTCGTGGGTTATTGAATTTTAAGGCTAAAATTACTAAAGTTTTCACCATTTTAATGATTGGAGCTTCTTTAATGTTTAATGTCTACATTAATGGCTACAAATCTTTGAATAAATTATTTATACTTAAGTTGTTCAAAACTAGCTCCCCCAGAAAAAAGAATGCTGTTAATGCCAGATTAGAGGCTGGATAGACATTTGGAGAAAGCTCTTTCTTAAAAGGCTGTTCCTAGGATTCAGGCAGTGTTGGCAATGTTGCATTTATTATCCATCCAAAGTTGCCCTACAACTTTGGTGGTCAATTTTCTCCTAAACTGCTGAAATCCTTCACTTGGTGGCACTGTCACAATGGTGCTAGGTAGTGAATTCCATGATATTGATTCAGTTTCTTATTGAAGGAGTTGTGAATGCAGTTGAACACCTTGAAGTCAACAATACACCCCAATCGTGATTTTATGATGGAGGGAAGGTCACTGATGAAGCCGCTGAAGATAGTTGAGCCAAGGATGCTTTCCCAAAGAACTTCTTTAGTACTGCCCTAGGAATGCAATGATTAGCCTCCACCAACCACAACCATCTTCCTTATTGTGAGTATGACTCCAAACACTGGAGGACTTTCGATCCCTTTGACCTCCATTGACCTCAGTTTTACTAGGGCTCCTTGGTTCCTCATGCAGTCAAAGACATCGATTGTCACCTCTCCTCTGGTAAGTTTAAGTCCAGATGCACTTCCTTCAGTGTACTTGGGAAAGGATGATTAATATCTAGCAAGTATTGATATGTTTTAGAATTGGATACTATATGAACATAAACAATTCTTATTACTTAAATAAGACCGATGCTTTACTTTTTTTAGTGAAATTTGAATTCAATAAAAGGATCTGGAATTAAAAGTTTACTGATGACCGTGAAACCATTGTCAATTGTCATTAAAAAAACCCATCTGGTTCACTAATATCCTTTAGGGATGGAAATCTGCCATCCTTACCTGGTCTGGCCTACATGTGATTCCAGACCCACAGCAATGTGGTTGACTCTTAAATGCCCTAGCAAGCCACTCAGTTCTCAAGGGCAATTAGGGATGGGCCATAAATGCCAGCCTAGCCAGCGATGCCCCCATCCCATGAATAAAAAAAAAATTGAAATTCGTTTTGAATATAATTACCAGTTGGATATTTCTGTGTTTATTTTGGCCATATTCCTAATGCAAGTCTTGCTTTAAGAACCTAAGGAAATGAAGAAGTAGGTCATGTGCAATATACACAGTTATTCCACAATTTATTTATGCGCCAAAGCAAGGTGAAGAACAACCAGTCCTGAAATATTTCCCTGACCTACAAAGATAATTGAATGAAAACTTCAACTTCTCAACCTAACATATAATCCACATTAATTATCCCTGGAAGGCAGGTTAGCTCAGTTGATTAGATGGTTAGCGTGTGGTTCAGAATAACGCCAACAGTATAGGGTTTGATCTCTGTTCCAGTTGAGGTAGGCTTGCGGCCTGCCTCCTTACCCTGCCTGGAGTAAAATCACAGCAAAAATTATGGTTCAGCAACCCTTGAACAATCAAGGATGCTCCATGGAGAAGGGGAATGATCCCTGACAAGTTGCATTTTAGAGGTCACCAGAATGTTTCATGGAGTAATGATCTATTAACAATTTTAGGTCAATAATATAAAAACATTCAATAATTTAAAAAAATAAAAACACAAAGCAACTACACTCAGACAGGGCAGCTTTATGGGTCTATGAAAGCAATGGACTCCAGCCTCAAGAACCATGAATTAGTATTTGAATTGTGCCGAAAATTCAAAATCAGTTTTCTTTATTGGATGACCTTCAGCCGTTCTTAGATCCCTAGATTAGAATTACTTTATAACTATCCTATTATACTTTGCTGTTGCATAATAATATCACACATGAATCCTTCTCCAGGAATAGAATGATTACTGGACACAGAAGTGAAATAGCGCATGCTTTTCGAAGAGCAATGTGTCAGATGCTGTCACAGACAAAGAGATTGAAGAAATAAATTATTTTTGAGGAATGTTTATTTTGCCATGGTGGGAGTCAGTCTTGGTATTATCTAGGATTTGAAATAGATTAAATAAATACCAGTTACTTCACTACAGCTACCTTAAAGGAATTATGCTTTTTCCTTTCAGTTTTCATCCATTTTTACTTGTTTTTTTTCATATTTCATTCTTTTCTTCTAAAGGTAATCACTTGCACTGCAGTCAATTCTACAAATGTCAGACATCCCTGATATCACATTGTTCTTCATTTGTGAGAATAACAGGAATTCTTGGCATGCTATTCAACTCAGAGATCACCCTGTTCTTGTCTTGCCTGATGTCTACATACGCATGGGGCATTGGACAGCAAATAGAAGAGGGAACTGAGTCTGTGGGCAGAATTTTCAGGTCAGCGTGCAGGTGCAGGTGACCCACTCAAGTGTAAAATAGCGCGTGATGACATTGGGCGAGCATCCCGACGTCATCCCACGCTCGCGATATTTCGGTCGGCAGGCGCGTGCCCGCCGACAATTAAGAAGGCACTTAAGCCTGTTAAAGTTGTAATTGTCCCCAATTTTTCATGGTCCGTCCAACCTTACGGTCGGCAGATAGGCAAATTGGCCAGGCGGTCTTTATATTTTTCATGAAACCTCATCAAGGGCTGGGTGAGGTTTCTGTTATTAAATAAAAATAATAAAAATCTATGGACAGAATTTTTATAATGTATATGTTCAGGTGATTGTTTCTGATGCTTGGACATTTTTGTTTTCTGATTTTAAATCTTTATTTAACGCTTTTGAAGTCTTCAGCTCCCTGAGGCAGCTCTCTGTCTTCAGGGAGCTTCCATTCTGCACTCGCCTGCGCTTACATCAGCGCCCACCCTCCTCCTGCCCCCACTCCAGCAGTACTGAGCATTTCAGCATGTGCATCACGCTGGCTGGCTGTTATTTCGACTGCTCCTGAGCTCGCTGACCATGCTCGCCCTCTGAACTGAAAATTCCGCCCTGTGTTTCTCTTCTACCCCAGTGTTTTGAGCTCAATTGTTGTGATCTTGTTGCAGCAATCAGCTAACTCAGCAATGATTAAGGATCACTGTCATATGACATGTTGTATTTACCCACTCAGATGTCGGTGGAATTGGACTTTATTTTTTTACTCCTATGATCCACTAACTGAGTAATTCAGAACCTTGATATGAAGATAGTGTACATTGTGGTGCCAGAATGTGACAGAGTGCTGGGATATAAATTCACAGCAATAATCCGCAATATTGGTGAGTGCCCATTCTCAGCCACATCATTACATGAATGGTCTAAGCTGAAATCTGCTGTCTTCCCACAGAGAAGTATCCTGCCTGTTAGAGGCTGGTTTCTGAGCAGCATTAGTAAAGGCCTGGGAGCAGGTTGCCAGCTTTCTGCCTTGAATGTAACATGGGATTAGAAGATTTAATTGGAAAAAGTAACGAAAAAATAAATGAAATTGTGGGATTGTCACCTTTAGTAGAAAATTTTGACGGTTTCAAAACTAAGTTTTGTTTTAATGAAGTGAAAAAGTCCAGCATAGCAGGTTACAACCTGATGTATTATCAAATCACAGTGATCTAACTGGGTTTTCTGGTATTTGGAATACATAGCAGATCTCACCATTAGCGATGCAGATTTGTTTTTTCTTTGCTTCAGGCTCAAAATGAGGATACTGGTCTTGGCGAGCAACCTGTGCAGATAGAGCAAGAACCAATTGGAAGCAAAAAGAAGCCAAAGATGATTAAGACAGGAAAGGGAGATCTCCATTTTCCAGAGCTCACATCAACTGGCCATCAACTGGATGTGAAGGGGCTAGAAGGTACAGAAAGACTCCCCAATGTAATAAAATGTAACTATTTGATCTCAGAACTAGCTGGCCTAATCCCATGACAGTGCTGAAAATTGTGCATGTCTGGGAAGCTGGCGGAAGGCAGCAGATATCACCTTTGACAAATTCTCTATAACCACTGATGACTTCATCTACTCTTCTCACATTCTGATAAATAGTACAGCAAAGAGGGAGGAGTTTTGCGTTAAATTGGAAACCAGGTCCAGAGGTTAAGATATAGAGAACTAATTCACTGCATCATTTTGAAACACTTAGGGGAAATCTTAACCTAACCCATTTATTGGGAAATAGACACGCTTGGGTGTGCCGCTGGGTTTGTACTGTGCCAATGGAGAGTAATATTGGGTTGAGTGTAAAATTGGTATTCCACCCAATCTTATGGTTTGCCACTCAGCGAGTTAGATTAAAATAACCCCCTTTATATCAACCAGCTCTTTAGGATATAATGTTCTGAAAATACACAGGGGAAGCTGGATAGGGCCCAAAAAAAGTGCATGGGGATTTTTTTTATTTGTTTATGGGATGTGGGCATCGCTGGCTAGGCCAGCATTTATTTCCAATCCCTAATTGCCCTTTAGAAGGTGGTGGGTGAGCAGCTTTCTTGAACAGCTGCAGTCTATTTGTTGTAGGAACACCCACAATGCTGTTAGGAAGGGAGCTCCAGGATTTTGACCCAGCGACAGTGAAGGAACGTCGATATATTTCCAAGTCAGGATGGTGTGTGACTTGGAGGGGAACTTGCAGGTGGTGATGTTCCCATGCATCTGCTGTCCTTGTCCTTCTAGATGATAGCAGTCACAGGTTTGGAAAGTTGTGATGCACTATTAACTTGAGCCTGTTTGTTCTGATACAGGCAACATGCAAATAAAGCAGCCTACACATTGCCTACACTTCCAAAACTAAATGCACTGTGGATAGGCTGGTTGCCTAAGTAGGAGGTACAAAATCGTGAAAAGCTAGCTTGAGTTCAAGTTAGCCTTTGCTACTTAAAGCCAGACTGTTCTTCTCAAAGGGGAGCTGTAGTTTGGCTGGGACAAGGTGCTGAAATTCATTTCACATGTGACTTTGACCTGGGAAATGCACAAGAATAGAACAGCATGATAAAAATCATGCTCTAAGGTTCTTTGACAGCTGGAACAGCTGCTGTGGCTTCCCCACCCAGACCAGATTTAAAATTACTGCGGGCCCAATGACCATACCACAATCTACATGTTAGAAGGCCACCTTTGCCACCTGCTCAGAAGCAGAAGAATCAAATGGAAGATGGCAGCCTCCGGGTGAAAGTGTAATGATCCTAAGAGTCAGTTTTGGGTCAAGTCCTCTTCAAGCTCGATAAATGACCAGGATTCAGGGGTAGTAAGCAACACGAATTTGTAGATGGTATGAAACTTGGCAAAGTAGCAGATCATGATGCGGATAGTTATAGGCCTTCAGGATGATGTGAATGGGGTGGTAAAATGAGCAGAAGCAAGGCAGGTGAAGTTCAATGTGGAGAAACATGAAACATTTGGGATAATTGGCAAGATTTTGAAAATTATGGATGAGCAGAGAGACCTTGATGTCCATATGCACAAATCCATAAAGGTGGCACAACTAGTTGATATGGTGGTTAAAAAAGCATATTGACCTATGGAAGACACATCGTCTAAAATCACTGTAACACGCTCACTGACATCCGTCCTTCTTGTAGGACAAGGTGGCCAAAAAGCACAGGAAACAGGCAGACGAGTGCCTCGCCTGTATCTACTGAACCCTCTGCAGGAGACAGTGTTCTACATCATGGGGCTGTCTGTGACTGAGGCTGTTGCATCCTATGTGGCTGAGAACATTCAGGATGATGGTATGAACCTGCCTTCTGCGCCTTCTCAAATCCCACTTCACCCTCATCCCACTACCTGCTATGAAGTGCAGGCTGCAGATGATGTAACCATTGACCTCTTGCTTTCCACCCCACCCCCACCGCACTTACCTTACCTGCATTTCTGCTTTCAGATGCCCAGGAACTGCCACCTGGCCAGACAAGGCAGCTTCACTATGAAGGGTGCAAATAACAGCAGACGTCTGGTGAAGAAGCACCATTACTTGTTCTGACAATCGCAGCCACTAGCTCAGATACTGGCACTGTGTGCACTTTAGAGGGTAATGTAGAGTTGGGTGAGTCACAGGGCGTGAGCCACGCCGGGAGGTAAGGATGGTTCATATGCCAGTTTACCAGAGGGCGAGTTCACAGACGGCATCTGCTACAGGGGATTCAGATAAAGACCTCGATTGGGCAGTCTAAAGGAGATCACTGGTGGACAGGCAAGCATAAAGACATGCTTAGTTCATTGGTAGGCCTGCCACAGAGCCTCTTGCCACTGTCAAGGAGCATAGAGGAGTCCAGCTCCAACTTGACACGGGGCTTTGTGCAGAACTTGGAGCCCATCCTTTCCAGTGTGGAAGTGGTGGCCAACTCCACTGTGGACCCACCCATGATGCAGCATCTGGTAACTGATACCTCAGCTCCTCTGCAGTACAAGCAGAAGCCACCAAAAGCCTCATTGCTGCAATGGAAGCTCAGGTTGAGGTGAGAGTCATGCTAGTTTGCATGCAAGCCCAACTTGGGTGCCATGCGGTCCCATGGCTGCAGATACCAGTGCTTAAAAGAGCATGTAAGTCCTCACAGCAGTCTAACAATATGTCCTCCAACAGATTACTAGGATTGCCGAGGCACCGCCTTGGGGGAGTGGCAGTGGTTTCATGGTGCACAAATCCATTGTCCTCTCTCAGGATTACAGCATTCGTGCTTCCACCACTGCCACTGCAACAGCGCATTTGCTGTTGCCTATCAGCCAGCCAGCCCTGACTGCTGCTCCCCATGCTGAGGTCATTGTGTCTGAAATGGGGTCTTCAAGTCCAGAGCACTCAAGAATATCCTGCAAGGCCATCTGCGTTATCCCCCCATGAAAATCAGTGTCTTCCACCAGCTATGTTGCAGCCCTGGGTAAAACTGTTTAGGAGAACTAGAACAGGTAAAGGCACCCATAAGACAGACACTAAGCAAATGCACTAGTGAATCGATCAGTTTTCTTTGTATTACTCAAAATATTGTTGGATAAAGTTGCTATGGAATGTTTTTTGTTGGTGGTTTATATTCCAGCACTTTGGCCAAGAAGACACTGTGATGATCCTTGGCAGATGGATTGGCAGGTGGGGAATTGGGAAGCTATCATGTTGTAAGGATGACATCTCAGGGGAATTGGAGTCTGATATCCGCTCATGGACAGCTTGCCCAGAGCGAAGGAATCCCAGCTGCCTCCTCCCTTCCTCCTTCCTCTTCCTCCTCCAGCAGCACTACAGAGCCAAATTTCACTGCCTGAATTTTTCATCTAAGTTGATTTTATTTTAAGGTTGGGTTGGTTTAAGAAAGAATGCATTAAACTGAATTGCCGAATAAAATACATGTGAACCATTCATGTTTTATGCTGACATCACCATTCCTGTTGTGCTTTTTAAAAAATACGTTTTTAATCGTTCATGGGATGTGAGTGTCACTGGCATGACCAGCATTTGGTGGCCATCCATAATTGTTCTTGGTGGTGAACCTCCTTCTTGAACAACTGCAGTCATGTGGTGTAGGTACACCCACAGTGCTGTAAGGAAGAGTGTTCCAGGATTTTGGCCCAGCGACAGTGAAGGAACGGCAATATATTCCCAGGATGGTGTGTAGCTTGGAGGGGAACTTCCAGGTGGTGGTGTTCCCAGGCATCTGCTGCCCTTGTCCTTCTAGGTGGTAGTGGTCGCAGGAGGCTTGCAGTGCATCTTGTATATGATACACACTATGTGCCGGTGTTGGAGGGAGTGAATGTTTAAGGTGGTGGGATGGTGTGCCGATTAAATGGGCTGCTTCTGCAGAATTCCCAGCCTCTGACCTGCTCTTGTAGCCACAGTATTTATATGGCTAGTCCATTTAAGTTTCTAGTCAATGGTAACCCCCAGGATGTTGATGGTGGGGAATTCAGCTATGGTAATGCCACTGAATGTCAAGGTTCTTGCTAGTTAGAGATGGTCATTGCCTGGTACTTGAGTGACACTCAGTTACTTGCCACTCAGCAGCCCAAGCTTGAATGTTGTCCAGGTCTTGCTGCATGTGGACTCTGACTGCTTCGTTATTAGAAGTTGTGAATCATACTGAATACCATTCAATTATCAGAAAGCATCCCCACTCCTGACCTTATGTTGGAGGAAAGGTCATTGATGAAACAACTGAAGATGGCTGGGCCTAGCACAGTACCCTGAGGAGCTCCTGCACAATGTCTTGGGATTGAGATGTTTAGCCTCCAAATCCATAACAATCTTTTTTACTAGGAATGACTCCAACCAGTGGAAAGTTTTCCCCCAGTTCCCATTGACTTCAATTTTGCCAAGGCTCCTTGATGTCATACTCAGTCAAATGCTACCATGAGGTCAGGGGCAGTCACTCTCACACCACCTCTTGAATTCTATTTTGTTCACGTTTGCACCAAGACGGTAATGAAGTCTGCAGCCAGTTGGCCCTGGCAGAACCCAAACTGAGCATCAGTGAGTAGATTATTGCTGTGCAAGTGCCACTTGTTAGCACTGTTGATGACCCCTTCCATCACTTTGCTGATGATCGATACGATTGATGGGGCAATAATTGGCCAGATTGGATTTGTCCTGCTTTTTCTGGTCAGGTCATACCTGGGCAATTTTCCACACTCTGCTGTGTTGTGGCTGGACTGGGACAACTTGGCTAAGTGCGTGGCTAGTTCTGGAGCACAAGTCTTCAGAACTACTGCCAGGATGTTGTCAGGGTCCACAGCCTTTGCTGTATCCAGTGCCTCTAGCAAAAGTTTCTTGACATCACGTGGAGTGAATCGAACTGGCTGAAGACTGACATCTGTGATGCTGGGGAATTCAGGAGGAGGGCGAGATTCATCATCCACTCAGCACTTCTGACTGAAGATGGTTGCAAATGATTCGGCCTTCTCTTTTGCACTCAACAGGAAGTGTTGGAAATACTCAGCAGGTATTTCCAGCACTTTCTGTTTTTATTTCAGACTTCCAGCTTCTGTAGTATTTTGCTTTTGTCTTTTGTTGGGTTCCTCATCATGTTGTCTACTTATTAGCATTTGATAAATATCAGCTTGGGATTTAAACTTTGGGGGTTTTCCTCAAATGCTGTCCACATGCATGGAACGTATACTCACGATCAGATAAATCCTGTGCCTGCTCATCCGCAGGCACGTGGAAGCTGATGAGTAAAGTAAAAATAATTCATAATCCTATTCAGTTCATTAAGGAGAAGTCTCAGCTGGTCATCATAGACCATCAGAAACCAGTGGCAAATCACACATTCGTCTTGTTCAAACTTGATAGTTCCCCTGAAACCTCTGGAGATATATATTTATATATATCGACCTGAGGAACTCTGGGTGGTAAGCATCAAGATTTCATGTAAATATTAATATTCAGGAACTTTGCACTTTAGCATGTTTTAGAATGTTTTTATACCTTCTCGAGAAAGATAGCTAAGACTTTGACAGCGTGCCATTGCTGCTGTTCATGATTCCAGTTACTGTTTGAACAAACCTGTTGAGCAACTTTTAGTTTAACCGCATTCTAGTGATCTGTCAGGAGCATGTGAGGACATATTTATATAACTGGTAATACTAGTGACCCATGTGCTCAATATCAATTACAAAGTTTCTGGCGGATAAAGTTACATTTTAGGTCATAGCAAAGGAGGGCTCGCAGACAGGAATGGTGCGAGATGCCCAGGCCACAAGGGAACAAGTATTTCCCCTGCTTACCCACACCAACACCACACCAGTCTGTCAGGAAATGTAAACCATGAGAAAAATCATGAGTAGAGATTCAAAAAGGTAGTGTAATTCTTTTGCAGAGTAGCCTTTCTTAAAAGGATATAATGTCTGTAATTAACTGGATTTTTTTGTGTTAGTTGTAATTTGGAGCCTGACAACAGCTTTTGCTTTCAATAATAAATGTATATGCCAGCTATCAGCGTTTCACAGTAGCAGTCAGCATTTCTGCAGCTGTATTGGCTTGTCAGCATAAATAACTATTGCCTCAAAGATAGAATCATAGTCGATTGAAAATATTGATAAATGTACCATACAGTGTCAAAAATCACAACTTTCTAAAGGGAGCATCCCTCAGACCCCCTTAATAAATGAATCTTCTACCTTAAGTCTCACATTACCCTTCAGATATTTCTAAATTCAACATTGCAAAAAATGCACTTTAGTATTCTTCAGTTTTTCCCTGCATGACCATTTAGGTATGCCTGCAGCTGAAGACAGGACAAATCTATGTCACATTGCACTCTTGTTCACATGACGAGGGTTTGGATTCTCAGAGAAAAATGGTTGGAATTGCAGAATGTGGTGGTTTCAGATATTGAGAGCACAGGAACCTGTGTGATGGCAGAGTGTTACCTCTCAAGCCACATTTTCTAACTGGCTGGTGGGCAGCATTCCCTGTTGGTCTGGGCAATTCCTAGACTGGGGTGTGGGATATGACTAGAAAAATAAATTAAGTTCAGTATCACTGAAACTAAAAAGTCAAATACTTATCCTTTCTAACCTGAAGGTTGCCAAGCAATCCTCTGGAGGAACCCAGAAACGTTGGCTCATGTTAATAGGGAGGTGGGAAGGGTGGGGGCTTGGGCTGGTGATATTGAGGTCCTGTCAACCTTAATGGCAGAGCCACTTTTAAATAACCTGCTACCAACTTCTATCTGGAAGCTGGTCAATTGACAGCCTGTCCAGCGAGTGGGAGCTCACTCAAGAGGCAGGAGGCCAGAACCAGGGACCCGTAGGGATGGTTACTGGGGGTCTTGGTACGATCGGGGGCAGGGGGTGGGTATGTCTTTCCACCATTGAAGGGTGGGGGGAGCCCTGTGCAAGGCAGGCCCAAGGCTTCCTTGCGAGGTCCGGAGGAGCACTCCTGTCCCTCCCGGTCCACAAGAAAACCTGAATAACAAATGTAAAACTTACCTTCCAAATCTCTTGGGCGAGGATCGACTCCTGACACATTTTGCCCAATGGGTGAACTGATATTGCCCCACAACCCCACCTCCACTCAGGTTTCAGCTTGAAATTACAGGTCGGGTCCTGATGACATAATCTGACCCGACCTGCAGAGTTAAAACAGGAGCCCACATCCTCCCTGTGGGTGTCCTGCTCACCTGCCTGAAAGAACAGGTAATACGGGAATGTGTCGGGAGCGAAGTGGGATTCAAGGGAGTAAGTGAATTCTGTTATTTTCAGTGCCCACCCAGCCAGTACCTGCCAGCTAGCGGAAGTAAGAATCAGGGCCAGTGTTTCTGAATTCTGAAAAATGTGCTTATTTCTTGACTATAGTAAATCATTATCTTGAATAGATTGAAAAGTGTATTCATTATGTACAGAACTCCAGAATTGAACACTAAGGTGCAATTACTCAGCATTTCAGCCCGCACAGTTTTTACAACTTCTTTTTAATCTGGTAAGAAATTAGAGCTGCAGATAAATTAAACGTCAGTATGCTCATCTGAGAACTCAGAACAACAGAGATTAAATTTGTCATTGTGCTGAGAGATCATTGTACACATCAGTGATAAACAACTGATGCCTCATGTTACATGTCAGCCTTATTAACTAGTTATAAAGAAAACAGCAGAATGTATCAACTATTAGAATTAACATGTCTACTGTGTTAAATGCACATTGCATCATGTCTCCTTGATATGTGTGAAATAAGCCTGAGCAAGGCACAGGTTTCAGCATGGCTGAGTTAGTTTGAAAAAGGTACTATGTTGAACTACAGCATAATCCTCACTGTTATAAATTTAGAATACCATTAATCAATCTCCTGTGGTACTGCACATGGGGCAGGGATGGTGCGTGGAGTTAAGGCAAAATGTAGTCTTCAAGTGAAGCGGGGCCAGAGGATGGGGAATAATTGGACCGGTGCTTGCATTCATTCATTATTTTAAAGCGTCCAGTCTTCTTATTTTTGTACAATTCTTTGATTTTATATTATCATTTGTAGGAAATATTAAAAACATTCTGGCTTTAGGAAGTCAGAGAAATAGAGTTAGTTGAAGCAAAGGAATTTCACTGCAGTACAGGTTGTGGAACAATTACTTTAGGTTGGAACCCTATTCTTAGAATGATGATAGATACAGAGTATTCTTTCCACTTACACGTGGGGGAACATGCGGGAGCAGGTGCCGGTGGCCAGCCTTCCGATCAGTGCCCCCGGTCGGCTGGAGTGGGGGGCATTTTATGTGGGTGGGCCAATTAAGGCTCGCCTGGCGTGACGTCCACCAGGAAGCGCTATGCGCTCCCTGCGCGGGCGGTGGGATTCCCTCAGCCGGGAGTTCGCTCTTTTGCGCATGCACACAAAAGAGCGCACTGATCTCCCTGAGGCAAAGTGCTGCCTCAGGGAGATCAGCTCCGAATAAAAAGTTGACAGAAAGGTAATAAAAAAATTTCCCTGACATGTCCTCTCATGTGACACTGTCACATGAGCTGGGACATGTCCTTAACTTTTATTTAAACAATTGATAAACATTTAAAAGCCCTCATGAAACCTCATCCCGCCCATGGATGAGGTTTCATGCTTTTTCTGAATCTCGCCTGGGCTCCCAGCCTGCCCGCCAACCTTAAGGCTGGACGGGCAGGTCCATCAATCAAGTTAATTAGTTTTTTAATGGCCTTAATAGGCCGTTGACAGTTCAGCAGGCACGCAGCCGATTCCCGCAGAACTGAAAATCTAAATGACACCGGGATGCACGCCCGAAGTATCCCCGCATCATTTGACGTGTTGGCGAGCGGGCCCCGCCCCCACTCGCCGACTGGAAAAACCTGCCCCTGGTGGTGTCTTTACTAAGCCTTATTTTCAAGTTACAGAAAACAATTATCAGTTGCTTAGCATAAGAGTGCTTGAGCTCATCCCGCGTGGTCGATCTGCCAATGACTTCTCCTCTCACGTCTTCCAGTGACTGACCAGGTCGCTCTTTCCTGACTACAGTCCAGATCTTCTCCCGCTCCAGCTTTTAAATTCTTGGCTGCATTCCACATTCGTCCAGAAGCCAATTTCAGCTCCCTGATTGGATTTCAATCATTTCATTGTCTATTGTAGGCCAGACTCTACTGACTGTGCCTTCCTTTATCTCAACACTGATTAGATCAGCCCAATTCATTGTAAATTTCAACTTGTTATCAAAGCTGTGACACTCATAAGTTCTTCGGTCCAATGTTCTCTCCAATCGTGTTATTCCACAGCCCACCCCTCCTGCTTGTTGCACGCATGGTTACACCACAACTGGTTTTTACATAATACATCTTTTTCAGCATTTATAAATCATCCTATAAGGTTGAGGACCTCCAAGATTCAAAATTGAGCTATTAGAGTGCCACCACTGGCCAGGGGATGTAACTTACAGTGTGACACGTTTAGATAGGCAGTTTCTAAGATAAATGTAGACATGGGAATTTCTCATGGAAAAAGTTGACGGGAAGTGCAGACTGATATAAATATTTTAAGGATTACTAGTCAGTTTCCTGTATGCTATACCCTGCAAGTCAGAGAATATGCGCATGCACATACCTGTCTCTGCTGTCATGGTATTGCTGTCTCTCCTTTCTGTTTCCATCTCTCTTTCTCTTCTATCACTCACTTTGTGTTACTAACCCTGCTGGAATGCCTAGAGTTCAGGAATTAAAGGTTAATACTTTGGAGAATGTTCCAGAAGATTTTCAATAATCTGCCCACATTGGTCCAGGAGGGGTCAGTTAAGATGAATGCGTAGACTGGAATAAAATTGGAGATGGCTATACTCGCAGAGCTCAGAATTTTCTCATTTACTTTTCTTACCTTTCCACTGTGTAACCTAATTGTACTTGTTGGCCCAACCAAGTCAAAGGTTTAATGGCATTCTCTTATTGAAGTTCATGTTGAATGTCGACCATCTTTCTATCTTACATGTCCTAATGTACATGCACAGGCGGGATTCTATTTTGATGGCTTTTGATGCTGTAGTTGAGCTTTAGTGAGGTTTAACTAATACCGTGCTTTCCTGGCTTACCAAACCCTGATAAGGCTTTGCTTCCCTTTGGGCAGACTTTAGATAGTCAGTATGGTTTAACTTCAAACCTTTTATTAAGAGCTATTTACAAAGACCTCAGAGTAAGCATGTGGTATATGGGAGACAGACTGTTCTGCTCCTAGCTCTCTTGGAGGCTCTCAGTCATCTGATTACTGATGTCACAGTTACATCATTAGTATCATCATGGTTTCATTAACATATAACCCATTACTCTCCATCTCCCCCCAAGTACAATCTCAAACTGTTACATTCTTTTGTTAAACAATTTACATTTCATTTTCCAACATGTGAAAACTTCTTGTGCTGTTACAGATTCTATCCAACTCCTATCCTTACCCCAACCCTCACCCAAGTCACTGTCACAAAGGGCTTTCATCCCTCACAGTGTTCTCAGCTCTCTTCGAGGACATTGTGGACATATGCAGTCACTCGCCTTTTTCTTTGAAGACAAACACATTGGCAGGATGGGTCGTGATCTCTTCGATAACTGAACTGCAAAGGCTGTGAAACCTTTTCAACAAAAGGCTGATGCTTGAGAGAAGACTTCAGGACATGGAAAATCACACTCTCTTGAACGAGAAGAGAGCAAACTAACATTTCCTTCAGAAACCTCAGCTCCATCTTTGCACACTGGAGAAAGGCCTGAGAAGATGAAGCATCTTCAACTTTGATGAAGAATTCTACAGCTGTATCATTCACTCCTGCATGGATGACAAGCAAAGTATTCAATATCTGAGATTTGAATAAATCTGGAAGATGAGAAGAAGAATGATGAAAATCCTGTGGACCTTGCAGGATATGAAGGAAATGTGATTTCCCTACTACACTTAGGGTACAAGGTGCACTTTCTGTAGGTACTAATAACATTGCCCCGCTTGTTTCAGCATGAGGCTCCTCCACTATCGGCAATTGGATGACGGTGTCAATATAAGAAGGTAGGTCTACACCATCTTCAACAATGGAGTAATTCTCCAGAACTGGAGCGAGATTAAATTCATGTATAGGACTGTTCAACTGTAGAAACTCTGTAGTTTTGGCCTCTCCTTCTACACTGAAGGATGATCTAAGTGTAAGGATGACTTGCTGATAGATTGAAGTGTGGGTGTCAATGTACTTGCACACAAACTAATAGGCTCTGCATTTTTTCTAGCAGATTGATCCAACTTGGAATCAAGCATTTTGTTCTCCCTGAATACCTCACTGTGGTCAGCCAGCGATATACAATGCATCTCATTGGTGGGTTCAGTGGGACAAATATACAAATTCAGCTATTCCGCAGCAAACACAGCTGACTCCTCAAAAAGGTCCAGAGAGACTTCAAATGCTTTGGCAAGGGGTTCAAAGAGTACAACGATCTCTAGGACCTCATGTTCCAATGGATCACTGGTTTCTGCAACGGCTTCCTTCTCATGACCTTTGTTAGGAAAGGCCCAACCTAGGTCTAGAAGCTCCTCTGGTGGATGTTCACCATCTTCTTCAGTGCCTTCTATTTCCGCGCCTTCTAGCTTGTCTGTGAAAAGTATTGAGAGATCTACTATCTCCGCTTGGGGTCCAGTGGATGTGCTTCTATAATAAAGAATGATTCTCTACGTAAAGAAATAACTTCACCAGCTGCTGCTGAATTGAAATCTGTTGGTTCTTCAACCAACATTGGAAATTCTTCCTTGAATGATACCTCGCTTCCTTGTACTTAGGCCTCATTGAGTTCCATAAAAGACCAAGTCTTAAACACGCTGACCTGCTGAGCGGAGAAATTGGCTGATTCTGCAAAATATTGAGTGTTTCATTAATTTCTTTCTCTTCATGACAACGGGTGAACTGACTCTTTATTGGAGGTTTGTGCCCCCAGGCCTCTGTAGCTTTAAACCAGATAATTGAATTTGACTTCTTTAAGCCAACTTAGAAGCCCGTCCAATCTGTCTGACGAAACAGAGGCTCCTGCAGCGGTGTCGAGTTTAAATTCCATTCTGTAGCCTTGTACTTCTAATTCCACAGCCTAGAACTGTTTATTGGTCTCTTTGATCTCTCTTAGTAAATCACTTGGTTGGAAAGGTATGTCACCTATTTCCTGGACTTCACATTCGCTGGTAACATGTTCAAATTTTCTTCCCCTGAATGTTGTTCTTGATTTACAAAATTGTCTAAAATGAACAGTCCTGCCACAGAGAAAGCATTCAGCTCCCCCTGCTGCGCAGTATTCACAGCAGTGCTGTCTGTTCACGCCACATCTTGAGCAGCTGACTGTAGATGGAAAAGCTCGCCCTGCCCCCTTGCTGGTTTTCGCAGAAGGAAAAACAATTCGGACCAGAGTTCTTATTTCCCAGTTTTTACTGTTTTCTCATTAGAAACATAGAAAAATAGGAGCAGGAGTAGGTCATTCGGCCCTTCGAGCCTGCTCTGCAGTTCAGTATGATCATGGCTGATCCTCTATCACAACACTGTACTCCCGCTCTCTCCCCATATCCCTTGACGTCTTCAGAGTCCAGAAATCTATCTATTTCCTTCTTAAGTATATTCAGTGACTTGGCCTCCGCTGCACTCTGTGGTAGAGAATTCCATAGGTTCACCACCCTCTGAGTGAAGTTTCTCCTCATCTCAATCCTAAATGGTCTACCCTGTATCCTGAATTTGTGACCCCTTGTTCTAGACCCCCCTGCCAGAGGAAACATCATCCCTGCATCCAGTCTGTCCAGCCTTGTCAGAATTTTATATGTTTCAGTCAAATCCCCTCTCATTCTTCTGAACTCCAGTGAATACAGGCCTAGTCAGCCCAATCTCTCCTCATACGACAATCCTGCCATCCCAGGAATCAGGCTGCACTCCGTCTATGGCAAGTATATCCTTTCTTAGGTAAGGAGACTAAAACTGCACACAATACTCCAGGTGTGGTCTCACCAAAGCCCTGTATAGCTGCAGTAAGACATCCTTGCTCCTGTACTCAAGTCCTCTCGCAATGAAGGCCAGCCTTAACCGCTTGCTACACCTGCATGCTTGCTTTCAGTGATCGGTGTGCAAGGAGACCCAGGCCCCTTTGTACATCAACATTTCACAATTGTCCTGGGTTGATGGGCTTTTTCGCGGGCTTTTCATGGGCAGGGCCCCCAACCCTGTCGTATGTGAACTGGACTGACTCCTCCTGAGCCTTGACATTGCCTCGAATCACACGTCGGTTTTGGCATCTCAACTCGGCTTGCCCGGTGATCTGCTTGACCTTCTCTAGCATCAGATCCCCTTTTGATTGTAATAAGTTGAACAATGCGCCATCGAGGACACTAACTACAATGTAGTCTCTAATCAACTCGTGTTTTAAAGCTCTGTAACCGCAAGCACTTGCTAACCAGTATAGATTATTAATGAAGGAATTGGTGATCTCCCCTGGCCTTTGGGTTCTCTAATTAAATTTTGCTCTTCCCATTACCAAGTTCTTTTTGGGACTGAAGAATTTCTCAAAGGCCTTCTTCACCTCTTTGTGTTATGCTGAGTTTTCCTCAAAAGTCTTGCCTCACGAAAATGAGGTTCTCACACGTGGTTTCCCCAGCAACCCCGAAGCCGTTCAGTACCTTTCAGACCGTGTCTTCCAGAGTTTCCATTTCTGTCCTTGCTGTGGACCTTCGATGTGTTGGAAAGGCTGTGAAAAGGGTGGTGGCTGCTCAGTGGCTGGTGACATCGTGTGTCTTTCATTGTCCCTTCACCGTGGTAATTTCTGGGTCTGATTTGCATCACCACGAGGTCAATTTTCTTCCTCCACTGGTTGTAACTAGTGGGTCACCGATCTGTGGCCGCAGTTTGCTACACTGTGGCCTCCAGTGCTGCCGCCATGTTTTGATGGCTTTTGGTGCTGTAGCCAAGCTTTGGTGAGGTTTAACTAATACTGTGCTTTCCTGGCTTACCAAACCTTGATAAGGTTTTGCTTCCCTTTGGGCAAACTTGAGATAGTCAGTATGGTTTAACTTTAAAGCTTTTATTAACATCTATTTACAGAGACCTCAGACTAAGCACATGGTATACAGGAGACAGATCGTTCTGCTCCGAGCTCTCTTGGAGACACTGTCAGTCATCTGACTACTGATGTCCAAGTGATATCATTAATATCATCGTGGTCTCATTAACATATTCATTAACTCTACAGATTCCTCATGCATGCTTGAAACAAAGTTTAGTTGCTGTGAGGAGCTATTTTAAAGTTAGGACCTTTTCTTTGCCAGCTTGCATTGTGGTACTCTGCACTTTTTATGGACGTGAGACCGTGAGCTGAGGTTTGGACTCTCATTCAGAGTCACCGAATGTCAAATTCAGAGCAAGGCATCGTTTTTTGCTGTTCCAGACAATTATAAAATAAATCCCTTGCTATGCCCTTGTTGGTAGTTACCAATGAGATAACAGTGAAAATGGACAAATCCAATCACCTTTTACAAGCAGCCCTGAGTTGGCAATGACTATATGGATTATATGACTGTGGAGTATATCTAACTGCAGGGGGTAACCCTACACTCAGCTCATGCTTAATCTATCCATTTCATTAGCTCCAGTTAGTCCCCCAAGAGGGGGTAATACAAGGCCACAGAATCCATCATCCTTATATGTTTTCATCCTCCCTTCCTTTCCTACACTCCCTTTCTGTATGTTCCCCTCAAAAAGACTTTAGGGGCAGGATTTTTAGGTTGGACGGGCGCGATCGCCGGGTCTGGGATCAGCCGGGGAGCTGACCGCCGACCGTGATCAGCCCCCGACTGCAAATTCACGCTGGCTGGCCAATTAACGGCCAGCCAGCATGAAGCACGCACTGAAAGGCTCAGCACTGCCGGCGTGGGGTGGGAGGAGGGTGAGCGCTCACAGAAAGTCCCTGAAGGCAGAGAGCTGCCTCAGGGAGCGGAAGACCTTAACAACCTAAATTAAAGGTCACAGAAATTGGAAAAAAAGTGTCCAGGCTTCATAATCAGTCACCTGAAAATGTAGGTAATGAAAATGCTGTCCACATAAATTTATTGTTATTTTAATTTATCACAGAAACCTCATCCCGCCCGTGGATGAGGTTTCCTGAAAAATGCAAAGGCTGCCTGGTCGATTCGCCAGCCCGCCAACCCTAATGTTGGACAGGCAATGAAAAATCTCTGTTAATTGCGCCGTTAATTGTCTTAATAGTCCTCTTAATTGTCAGCGGGCACGCTTCCAAGTTTAGCATGCACCCGCCGACTGAAATATCGGGACGCTCGCCCGATGTCATCACGCGCTATCTTATGCTCAAGCGGGTCGGGCGCGCGCCCGGCCGTTGAAAAATTCTGCCCTAACTGTGGTTTGGCAGGAGAGGGGGCAGAAACTGTTTAGTCTCCTGTCTCCAGCCATCATGAGGCTTGGTGGGCCAGCTGGTCTTTTCCTGCCCCGTCAATTTCATGTCTTCGTATATTTGATTTCAAGATACAATCATTTTTAAAAATCAACTAGAATGAGGGAAAAAACTGTTTTCTTTTCTCTATATTTGTGCTTTTCTCTATCTCTCTGCCTTTTGTTTTGTAAGTGTTAGAAATGAAAAGAATTTCCATATGGTGCCAGTGGTAAAGATTTGTGCCCACAGAGTCTGAAAACTTGTTTACAATGTAGTTTCCTGGTTCAGCTGTTCTGCATACTCATTGGAATTGTGATTGGCACAAATCCCATGTAAAATGCATTAACCTTCTGGGTTGCTTGCAAATTACTGTACAGCCTTTAAAAAGCCATTTGTGGTTGAAGATGTCAGAACTAGAGTTGGCTCACTAGCCTGACTGTCACCTTACTCGGCTCCATGTCTTGTGAATTTTTAATGCCACTTTTCATGAATGCCCACCATAGGATTAATTGGTACACAAGGCTCCTTAGATTACACCTTCCAAACCCACAATCACTACCATCTAGAAGGACAAGGACAGCAGATAAATGGGAAGACCACCACCTGGAAGTTCCCCTCCAAGTCAATCACCATCCTGACTTGGAACTCTATCACCATTCCTTCTCTGTCGCTGGATCAAAATCCTGGAACTCCCTAGCAGCACTGTGGGTGTACCCACACCACATGGACTGCAGCAGTTCAAGAGGGCAGCTCACCCCCAATTTCTCAAGGGCAAATAGGGATGGGCAATAAATGCTGGCCCAGCCAGCGAAGCCCGTATCTCCTGAATGAATAAAAAAAACACACAGACAACCGGGCATGGCACACAGGTAGTGAAGAGAATGTCGCAATTTCACAGTGACCTACAAAGCAAATTGAGATCAGGAGACAGATTGTTGGTGTCAGTGGTAGCAAAGCAGCAAGCCTGCCAGATATGGCACTAGTGCCACCTTGAAGGGAGGAGCCACTTGCACAGAGTGCCAACTCTCTCACCAACTCTCAGGACTGCATATCAATGTCAAAAGAAGATCAATTACTTCACAACAATGGGCAAGAAAACAAAAAGGTCACGCGCCATGTTTGGGCACCTTGAGCATGTTATTCACTCTTTAAGAGTAACAGCTTACAACTAACCCTAATGCATTATGGTTAAACAGGACACTAACATTGGGTCTTACACTATGGCAACTCATCTTCGCTAACAGCAATTACATGCATGCATCATCCTGAAACACCATCCTCCACTTTAACATGCTGAAAGTCCTATTATCATTTATTTCAGCTCCCCCATTGCAACTTGGCATACTTTTCTCAACTGTTAGCATTCCCCTTAATTATTAAATCATGTTGCAGGAGAAAATGGTACACAATATCTGCAAGAGGCAGGTCACCGGCAAGGGGATACAAAATATTAAACACTTCAGGTTTTAGAAAGAGAAGGCCATGAAGCTCACAAGTGCTACCTGCAAGGAGGTAACACTGGTACTAAGTGCCAACTCTCTGTCCCAAGAACAGCATAACAATGCTGCAAAACGTTTATTGCCCTCACCAGGGCAGGCAAGGTAACATACCAGACACAAGGTAACATAACAGACGCTCTCTCTTCTGATAATTGTCCATCTTCTGTATCAGCACATTCTGCTCTCTGATTATGAATTCTGGTTGTGGCGTGTGCTAAAGCTCTGGATCCTGCAATGTGACTACTCAACTCCTCTAATGGTAATTACTCAAATGAAAAGCCTAAAATCTCTTCCTCCCGGTTGTACATCACTTACTTATGCTCTTCCATGCTACTTGACACGCACTCCTCAACTGCCAGCCTTCCCCTTATTTACTCAATCTCATCAGGACGGTGTACAATTATGAGAAAGACACCACGGGAGGGGGTATCCAATTCTTAAGACAACTCACGAGGAGAAGGCCCTGGAGCTTATGAGCAGGTACTCTGCTCGAGCAGTGCGAAACAGTTGACGGGGAATTGCTGACACCAGCTGAGTAACTGAACACCCACACTGTCACCCTGGCATATCTATGAAACATCAAATAGCTACAAGTTTTCTAGAAAGCTTCCTCAGTCCATGCATTGTTTTTACTACTGTCTCATTTTTATCACTGCACAGTTTTTTGTAAACAAGGTTATATTTTATTTTTAGTGGCTTCAATTTGGTGCTTCAAAGTTTTACTCACTGAATTCTTTGGCAAATTATTTAGCTTTAGTTTTCAACTGGTAACCATTAAGTGGGACTTCTGACAAGTGCTGAAAATCTGACATTGCAGTTGTATATCATTGGGAATGGCAGCAAGTACTTCAGAGCTGCATTGGTGAATCCAGGGTACTCAGACCTTACAAAGAGCCAAATGTTCGACAAATTTTTCTTGTGGATACCAGCTTCAGTGGGTTGCATTTTGGACCAGGCCACAGACCAACTGGAAGACACCCGTTGATCATCAGTGGACTCTTTGAGAACCGCTGTCCTAAACAACGCTTCATCTTCTTTGGCCATCTTAATTTCACGCTTCTGTTTCCTATCCCAGTTCTCATTGTTTTTTACCAGTCCTTCAAGGCATCCATTTTTCTTTATAAACTTATAGAAAACTGGGATTTAGAAATGCTTAGAAATCTTTAAGTCTGCTTTTTGAATCTTCATCACTTTCACACTGTTTAAATCATCAACTTGCTCGCCCGATGACCTTGCACTGCTTTACTTCTTGAGCCGATTTGAAAAGCAATTCAACACCATCACAACGCCAACACATTAGAGATGTTGACAAACAAACCCAATCAGATTGAAAGGTGAAAGCCTCAGGTTTGAAGTTCAGAAGTCTTCTTACACTGGGAGGTTTGTAAGCAACACTTGCATATAAGCAGGAATTGCAAATATTGATATTGCAATAAAGCAAACTTTTCACAATTGGAAGTTTAGATGAAAACGGTTGGAATGGTTGAATTCAAAGAGCAATTGTATTTAAGCAAGTTGCAAATAAACAGTTACGATGCCCACCTGTGAAGTAACCTCCACAGAAACACTGACTACAGATCTGGTGGAAATAGGAACGAGAATGAAAAGCATCCACATTCCATCTTTCAGACCAAGTGGCTGTGGTGGATCTATTGTCTTTCAGGATCACCATCCCTCTTCTCATTGGGGATTCATAGCCCAGTGGGATGGCAATAGCTGCCTTTCAGGCTGTTAGTACATGCCAGGTCTCCACCTCAAAACGCCACATCAATGAAACACAGGAAACAACAGCAGGCATCCCAGGAAAAAGTGCACTTATTTGGTGAAGATTATTGACACCGTCACGTAGCAGCAAAAATGACTGATGTGTTATCAGAGACATTTTCTGATATGGTAATCACTCCATGGGCAGAAAAGTGGCTGGAGTCAGGGGGCATCTTAGCAATAGGCAAATTAGCCTGTTGGCTTCACCTATACAGGTGCAACAACCCAACAGTAATCCCAGGCCTAAATGTTCACCAAATATCAGGTACAATATAATACGCGCAGGCTGTTTGAATGGATCAATAACATTTGCTATTTACAAACTGGTGTTCTAATTCCAGGAAAATGCAAGATGCTGAAGAAAGAGTTGAGAATCCCTTCACTGGTGACTTCGGACCAGGATCAAACTAGAAGTGCTCCCCACCAGGTAAAATGAACACGTATAATATTACAAACTTTAAATATTTGACATTTGTCAAAAAATCTGAAATTCCCTGATGATGAATGCAGTATCTGATTATTTGGTTAGACAATATGATTTGTCACTTCCTCCTCCTCTCTCCTGTTACCTATTCAAATAATCGTATACTTTCCATAACATTATAGACATAAAATATTCTGTAACAGGAAAGACATACTCATCAGAGTGAGCCAGAACAGGGGTAGAGGACATCGCGATGGGCCTCCACAGCATCCAGAAGGTGTCCCAGGGATGTGTCAGTGAATCGGGGGGTTGCACCCTTCTTGGCTTTTGGGGCCATGTCTTCACCTGAGCAGTCCTGGGCGTGCGCAGCAGCTACAGTTTAAATATGGTGCCCTGCATGAGGAAGCAGCAAGGTAATGGCATGGCAGGCAAATCGGATGCTGCCCGCCAGTGAGATGGTGTGTTTCCTGTGGCTGCATAATTAATGAGGCTGGAATGGGACGACATGACACAAAAACCCGCCATTGCGGCCGGCGGGTAAAATGACTTTTTTCCTGCCCGTTAACGCACTTTCTGCAAATCTGGGACGATTCCGCCCATAAGACTGGTTGAATATCAGGGAAAACTGGTTAAGCTTTAGAGAATATTAGCCTTAGTATTATACATTGCTTTCATTTTATTTTTAAAATACAGTTGGAGGTGTGTCAACTCTACCTAGATTGGCCAGCAGATGGCAGCCAAGTCCATATCAGTTCTAACTGGCTTCCTAGGCTCTTAGAAATACTTAAGCTTAAGGCATAAGGCGTGTTCCCTGTTAATAGCAATTACACAAGGAATATTTTTCTTCAAATGCCTCATAGATAATAGGCAATACTATGAACTTATTACCAAAGGAGATAAAAACAAAAACAAAAACAAGGTCATGTGGACCCGAAACGTCGACTCTTTTCTTCTCCACCGATGCTGCCAGACCTGCTGAGTTTTTCCAGGTAATTCTGTTTTTGTTTTTATTACCAAAGGACCTCTCTGTCGACAACCAGTTATGATTGGGACTCATTTACCTTCCATAGAATCCCAGAATTGTTATGGTGCAGAAATAGGCCATTTGCCCCATTGTGTCTGCATCGCTCTCCAAATGAGCAACTCACCTAGTCATTGCCCCGCCTCCTCTCGTAACTCTGCACATTTTCCTTTTTCAGATAACAATCTAATTCTCTTTTGATTGCTTCAATTGAACCCGCCTCCACCACACTCTCAGGCACTGCATTCCAGACCCTAACCACTTGTTGCGTAAAAAGTTTCTCCTGATGTCACTTTTTGCTTCTTTTACTAATTACTTTAAACCTAGTTCCTCTTGTTCTCAATCCCTACATGAGTGGGAACAGCTTCTCCCTATCTACTCTGTCCAGGCCCCTCGTGATTTTGAATACCTCTACCAAATTTCCTCTCAGCCTTCTTTGAGGAAAACTGCCCTAACCTCTCCAATCTATCTTCGTAACTGAAGTTCCTCATCCCTGGAACCATTCTTGTGAATCTTTTCCGCACCATCTCCAATGCCTTCACTTCCTTCCTAAAGCGCAGCGCCCAGAACTGGATGCAATACTCCAACTGAGGCCGAACTAGTGACTTATACAAATAATTTCCCTGCTCTTGTACTCAATGCTCCTAGTAATTAACCCCAGGATACTGTATGCTTTATTAACTGCGCTCTCAACCCGACCTGTCACCTTCAATGACTTATGTACATATACACCCAGGTCCCACTGCTCCTGCACCAAGTTTGGATTGTGCCCTTTATTTTATATGATCTCTCCATGTTATTCCTACCAAAATGAATCACTTCACACTTCTCTGCATTGTCTCATCTCTTAAGGGTGGAGGCATGTTAGAATCATATATCTCAAGATTGGAGTTTTCTTTTACAAAATGGAAGGACCTGGCATGATCTGGACGTTTGGATGCTAACCTGGGGGGCAGAATTTTGCCCTCGGTTGGCGGGCGGGCCCCACCAGCTTGGCAGCGGGTGGGCAGCTGAACCCGCCGCTGAAATGGGGCCCGCCGCCACTTTGAGTGGGCAGGCCAATTAAGGCCCACCCAGCAGCCTGCCCGAAGGAGCGCATCCTGAGTGGGGGGTGGAGGGATTCCCCATCTGTCAAAGTGCGATGCGCGGGAAAGAGCGCACTGCTCCCTGAGACTAAGTGCTGTCTCAGGGAGATCACTGACAGTGTCAAAAAAGTTAAAAATAGAAAAATAGAAAAATTACTAACATGTCCCCCTCATGTGACAATGTCACACGAGATGGGTCATGTTAATAAAAAGGACATAAACTTTATTAAAGTTTTTAAAAACGGACATGAAACCTCATCCCGCCAGTGGATGAGGTTTCATGTATTATCAGAAGCCCTCTGGGGCTCCTGGCCTGCCTGGCCAGCCTTAAGGTTGGACGGGCAGGGTCTTTAGTTATTTTAATTAGCCTGTCAATGGCCTCAATTGGCCATTGACAGGTCGGCGGGTGGACAGCTGATTTCGATGTCCACCCACCCTTCCTAAAATTTAAAGGGACCGGGATGACATCAGGGGTTCCTCCCGACGACATCCCGTGTCATTTTCCCATTGGAGAGCAGGTCCCGCCCCCAGTCACCGACGGGAAAATTCTGGCCGGGATGTTTTTTAAAAGATCAGTTCACCTTGGAACTGTAAACAAGCAGGCCTCTTCCAAGAAATCACCTGACCCATATGGTACTTGAGAAGAAGTTGTGGTTTGTTTGAACTGCAAAGCACTTTACTTATTGAAAATCTGGAAGACAAGAAAGGCAGTCACATGGGAGAGAGGAAAAAAACTTAAGTTGTGAACCTGCTTGTTTGGAAGGCAGTTTTGTTGGAGAACAAGTTGAGGAAAGGAAGCGACCTTGACTGGCTCCCTCCCTCTACCTTGCCTAAACTTGTGTGTGGCTATCAACCTGTAGCCAGAGAACCTTCATTTGAGTGTAACTAGTCTGCATTTGGACCTGCAAAGCTGAGAGTTGATGAGAATGCCCAGGCATTTACTAGGACCAGCGGCCTGCCTTCACACAAGAGAACTCCAGGTCGACAGCATCGAGACCCTGTGAACTTTATCCTTTATTTTATAACACCCAGCCTTCAAAGCCAATCTCTGCAGGGAGACTTTATTGGTTTGTCCTTTGTCTGTCTGTGTGTGTGCGCGCGCGCTGGGGGAATTCTTTAGGAAGAGATAGGTAGTTATACTTCCCGATTACAATTGTGTGTTCGCCAATACTTGCAACTTGTTAAAAGAAGTTTTGTTTTAAAATAAATTAATCATTCTGAGTTTATGGAAAGAAGCCTGGTCAGAGTCTCTTTCCTTCTGGGTACTAGAAATACAGGTACACCATTGGTCATTTTGGTGAGAAAATTAAACATTTAAATTAATAGTACGGTCTGCAGAGTAGTGGGGCTTGAAAATTCGCACACTCCTCCCATGCCGGTCGTAACAAGGGATACTTCCTTCCATCAGGTTAAAATGCCCCATTGCAAACCACATTGCCTATTTTGTAAAAACTGAAATGGCATCCGTGGTGTACACCATACATCAGGGGCTGAATAATATGGGGTGGGGGAAGGAGGCGGGAGGCTCGTCACACCCCCAACCCCCCACTGTGGATGTAAAGCCGGCGTGGAGCTGACATGCTCCACGCTGACCTGCCCAGCAGCTATAAAGCACTGCGGGGCGGCTGAATGAGGGCCGAGTGGGACTTCTGTCCCTCACTGGGATCCAATTGGCTGGCGTCTCCATCAATCCCAGTAACGCCAATAGCTTCTCAGTGGCAGCTGCTGGGAGAAGAAGGAAGAAGGCCCATGGCTCCCCGGAGCAGGTAAGTCTGGGGTCTGGGCGGGGTGGGGTGGGGGTGGAGGGGAGGAGGGGGTGGGTTTAAGGCTGTGGACAGGGAAGAAGGAGGGGTTGTTCGCTTGTAGGGGGGGCTGGCCCTCGATCAGCAAAGGGCAGCCCCCGAAGAGTGAAACACCCCTCCCTTGCCGCCCTTTGAAGAACTTTATGTAAAAAAGTCGGGCTGTCTGCTCCTGTCCAGCTGCCCACGCCAAACGTATTATGGCACAGGCAACATATGACCAGGGTCAATTGGCTTGATAACAGGCCTAATTGACCCTAGATTACTTACTTGAATACAGTGGGCAGGCTGCCAATTTTGGCGCCCGCCCATCACCCCCACTCCGCCCCCCTCCGGTGTTATGGGGATGAACTTGTGGGTGGGCAGGAAGGTGGTGGGCTGGGCACCTGCCCTATTTTACGTGATACCGCCCAACCCAAAACACGCCTGATGGGGGCACGTCAAATACAGCCCATCTGTGGGCCCTGACAAATTTTTCAGAGCTTTGTTAATATTAACACAGCTCTGTGTGTGTGCTGCCTGAAGTGAGCAAAGTGACACAATTTTCAGACAGATAAATGCCTTTTTCAATGCTATGGAAACTGAGAGGGGTGGATTTTGATTTTGTGTGAACGTGTAAAACATGCAGTAGTGAATGGCGGGCCCATTTTACACCTCACGTGATGGACTTCCCATTCGCTAGCACTAATTTTATCACTGTCGCACCAAATCAAAATCATCTCCAGTCAGTTTGAAGGTGGGCCCTGACCAAATACGAGTCACTGTTTCTAGGTACTTTTACATTGTAATGATGATTTGATGAATGCTGGACAATGTCACTGCTTCTGTTTATTTACATCCACCATTGATCTCTATAAGACACTAGGCTGAAGCTGAGCTGGAAAATCTGGCAGTAGCTCCCAAGACCCATGGAAAAGTAGCTCTCCACTGCTGCTGCTGGAACAAAGTGAAGAAGGCAGTTTATATTTCTAACACTAATGTCCAGAGATCAACATTTTGCCATAGGCAGCAGTTTCATTATGTTAAAAGTTGACTTCAAACTGAAGGTTTTGCTCCTTTGGTGCCAAATCTTGTTGGAAGGCATTTCCTGGATGCTGCTTTGCTCTGTCAGCTCTTTGTGCTTTCAAAATGGACTATAATTGATTGCAATCGGAGGTTTATAGAATATTTGTCGGTAGGAGAGCAATTTTTAATATAATTATTTTTTATTTGATTTTTTAGGCCACGGGAGATTCACAGAAAGCCAGGAACTCTGCATGTAGAATGCATTGCCCAGGATAAAAGATTTCCATATAATAAAGCCTGTCACTTCTGATAGAAAGATTTGTGTCACATTCATTTCAGCTGAATTAAAAAATACTTTATTCAAAACTCTTAAGTTTCAGAACCTTCTTGCCCTGTCCATTAGAATAAAATACAGAGGAAGACATCATTTAGATTTTTAAAAATGCTTTCACAAGATGTGAGTGTCACTGGCTAGGCTAGCATTTGTTGCCCATCCCTAATTACCCTTGAGAATGTTGTGGTGAGCTGCCTTCTTGAACCACTGCAATTCATGTGGTGTAGGTACACTCACAGTGCTGTTAGGGAGAGACTTCCAGGATTTTGACCTAGCATTAGTGAAGGAATGGTGATATAGTTCCACGTCAGGATGGTGTGTGGCTTTGAGAGGAACTTGCAGGTGGTGGTGTTCCCATGCATCTGCTGCCTTTGTCCTTGTGGTAGAGGTCACGTGTTTAGAAAGTGCTGTCGAAGGAGGCTTGACGAGTTACTGCAGTGCAGTTGTATAAGGTATACCCTGCTACCACTGTGCATTGGTGATGGTGGGAGTGAATGTTCAAGGTGGTGGATGGGGTGCTGTATTATACTCAAGTAGGCTACTTTGTCCTGGATGGTGTTGAGCTTCTTGTGTGTTGTTGGGGCCGCACTCGTCCAGGCAAGTGGAGAGTATTCCGTCACATTCCTGACGTGCCTTGTAGATGGTGGACAGGTTTTGGGGATGCAGGAGGTGAGTTACTCACTGTGTAATACATACGTGCTAAGTGCTCACTTATGATTAGATTCTTTGATTATTTGATATATACATGTCATGCAAAATCACCGTTCTATGAAGTGTAATGTGTGGCCGTACTGTGGTCAGGAGGATATTAGGAATGTACTTATATACTTAATGGTAATCTATGCCACTCACCATGCTATTTATGAAAGGTTACTGGTACCTGTAGCCTGCCTTGAAGGAGCTGAAACCCAGACTTGTCAGTTGTCTAATGACAAAATGTGTCTGTAGCTGATTGTGGGAGTTAAGCAGGGACAAGCTACCTCTAAGATTATATACCGAGCGATGGAAGATTTGAATAGAGTCAACCCTCCATGATGAAAATCTTGGTATCCCGAACCGGGCAAATCTACATTCCTTTAAGGGACTGATGATGGTCGATTTATGATTGATGATTGATTTATCAAGGAAGTTATGATAAACATGGTTCTGCGAAAGGGAAATTGTGTCTTATAAATGTTTTATAGTTCTTTGAGCATGAAACAAGCAGATAAAAGGATGTAGTAGATGGATAATTAGATGTGGTATATTTAGATTTCCAAAAGGCATTTGATAAAGTGCCACATAAAAGGTTACTGCATAAGTTAAGAGTTCATGGTGTTGGGGGTGATATATTAATAAGGATAGATGATTGACTAATGAACAGGAAACAGAGCAGTGGGATAAATAGATCATTTTCAGGATGGCAAACCATAACTAGTGGAGTGCCACTGGATCAGTGTTGGGGCCTCAACTATTTATGATCTATATAAATGACTTGCATAAAGGGAATCACTGTATTGTAGCCAAATTTGCTGATGGTACAAAAATAGATAGGAAAGCAAGTTGTGAGGAGGACATGAAGAGTCTGCAAAGGAAAATAGATAGGTTAAGTGAGTGGACAAAAAATTGGCAGATAGAGTATAACGTGGAAAAATGTGAAGTTATCCACTTTGTGGGAAGAATAGAAAAGCAAAGTATTATGTCAATGGAGAGAGACTGCAGCATATTGCAGTAAAGAGGGATCTGGATATCCTTGTACATGAATGACAAAAAATTGGCATGCAGGTAAAGCAAGTAATTAGGAAGGTAAATGGAATGTTAGCCTTTATTGCAAGGGGATGGAGTATAAAAATAGGGAAGCCTTGCTACAACTGTAGCATTGGTGAGACCACACCAAAAGCACTGTGTACAGTTTTGGTCTCCTCACTTAAGGAGGGATATACTCGCATTGGAAGCAGTTCAGAGAAGATTAACTCGGCTGATTCCTGGGATGATAGGGTTGTCTTATGAGGAAAGGTTGAGCAGTTTGGGCCTGTACTCATTGGAATTTAGAAGAATGGAAGTGATCTTATTGAAATATATAAGATTCTGAGCGTGCTTGACAAGCCAGGTGCTGAGAGGATGTGACCCCTCATGGGAGATTAGTGAGCACACTTTAAAAATAAGGGTCTCCCATTTAAGACAGAGATGAGAAGGAATTTCTTTGCTCGGAGAGTCATTAGTCTTTGGAATTCTATCCCCCAAAGAGCAGTGGAGGCTGAAAAATTAAATCTATTCAAGAATGACTTAGACAGATTTTTAACCTACAAGGGAAGTCAAAGGTTATGGGAGGCCAGGCAGGAAAGTGGAGTTAAGGCCACAATTAGATCAGTCGTGATTTATTGAATGGTGTTACTGGCCAAATAGCCTACTCCTGCTCCTACTTCTTATGATTAAATTTATTTCTAACGATAAACCTGTATAAAACATTGGTTCAGCCTCAACTGGAGTATTGTGTCCAGTTCTAGGCACCACACTTTAGGAAGAAAGGGAAGGCATTAGAGAGGGTTCAGAAGAGATTCATGAGAATGGTTCCAGGGATGAGAGACTTCAGTTATGAGGATAGGTTGGAAAAGCTGAGGCTGTACTCCTTAGAGAAGAGAAGGTTGAGAGGAGATTTGATTGAAGTTTTCAAAATTATGAAGGATCTGGACAGAGGAGATAGGGAAAGACTGTTCCCATTGATGGAAGGATCAAGAAACAGAGGGCACACATTTAAGGTACTTGGCAAAAGAAGCAATGGCAATATTTGGAAAACCTTTTTTATGCAGCAAAGATCTGGAATGCACTGCCTGAGAATGTGGTGGAGGCAGATTCAATCAAGGCATTCAAAAGTGGATTGGTTCATTATCTAAAAAGGAAAAAATTGCAGGGCTACGGGGAAAAGGTGGAGGAGTGGGACTAGATGAATTGCTCTTGCAGAGAGCTAACACAGACACGACGGGCCAAATAACCTCCTTCTGGGATGTAACCATTCTAAGATTTCATGATTCTATGATTGGCCATGGGGCCAGCAGTGTTGGCCAGGGGAAGGTGCATTCCAGCACCTGCACTGAGAAGTGTCCCCCTACATATTCCCGGGGTCAAAATGTCCAATGTCGATTGCGAAACGTCAGAAACCAGTCAAGTCCTCCTTGACTCCTATTTGTATATGGGTGCCAGAGAGCTATTGATTACCTCGTGACTAATCTGTTCCTTTATTTTCCTGGACTGGTGCCTGATTTTCAAAATGCATTAGCACAGGTGGGAACTACTCTCAAAACGTGGCAATCACTCAGAAAATCCAACAACAGTTCATATCAATAAGAGCTACAGAAGAGGTATTCCTGTATATATTGTCTAATGATGATGGAACGTTCCTGGGAGTATTTAGTTTGTTATTCATGGGTGTTATGAAGCTCCGTAAAGAGCAAAGAATGCAATTTCTGGTGTCATGGGACCAATTGCATCATTGCCACCTGTTTTGTGGTTGATGGTAATGCAAGGATTTCTGGCATCATCCATACAATGGATATCGTATTATTCTACAGTAAGCTCATGTCTGAAGTTGGTCAATGCTTTCTGATAAAAATTCATGAACACAGTGTACTTCCAGTGGTTAGTACTAATGGGCTAATAGTGTGTATTGTGCACTGCTCTGAAGTTTGTGCTTATCCAAAAAGAGCTCCATGTAAGTTCCCGAAAAATGCGAGAAAAGGCAGATTATTTACCTTGTTAAGAATCAATTATGAATTAAGCAAGATAGAGAGAAATCAAAGCAATGGGTACTACCCAGGCAATGAGTTGGCTACTTGGGCATGATATGAGGAACATTGCAAGAAAATCACAGGTTTGTCTTGGAGACTGTGACTCAGGTGTGCTCTAGCCTACAGAGACATAGAGCAATCTGACATGCACCACCAGTGGCAATGGAGTTCACCATTATCCTTAATTCTATTGACTTTTCAAATCACACATGGGATACCTCAGGAGTTGGATACTTCTATGTTTGCTTTTTCAACAGCTGATGCCTTCTTTCCATAAATAATAACCTAAAACAAACACTTAACTCAGTTTGGACAAAAGAATAAAATATAACTCATTAGTGAGGAAGAATGTAAAGAGTCATACCACACTCAGATTCTGTTTGATTACAGAGGTGAATAGATGAGTGGAAGTGCTGGGACATTCAATAATAAGGATAAACAACCTTTTTTGCAAGTTCATATGTGAATCCTAAATAGTGTGTTGCCCTGCTGAAGCCAGGATAAAGGATGTAATAGGATAGGTGAAAAAAACTTTGGAAAGGGAGGAATAGCAGTCAGAAACAATGGTCCATGCAGGAAGGTGCCAGTAGCATAGAAAAGAGTAGTATGGAAGTCTTTCAAAGGTAGTGAGGAGTTTGAAGCAAACCTGAAAAGCACGTTAAGAATGGCGAGATCAGAATTACTTCCTGTATCATGTGCTGGGCAGATTAGGCAAGGACAGATTAGGTCCACTGATCCGTGTCTGAAGAAATGATGCAGGAAGGTGGGTTTCAGGTTCCTAAAGCATTGGTATTTTTGGATCAAAGGGAAGCGTTCACCTGAACCTGACAAGTATCAATGTGCTTGCAAAAAGGGTAAAAGAGGCAGTAGGAGTGGAAGTAAACTAGTATAGCAGGGTAGAGGGAAACACAGAACAGCCCATAGGCTAAAATAATTTGGAAAGAAAGATGCAAAGGATAACCTGAAATATGTTCCTACGAATGCTCTGAGTATATGGAATAAAACAGATAAGCTAGAAGTGTTGATACGCAATGAGGAATTAAATTTTGTAGGAGTAAGAAAATCTGGTTGAAATCAAATTATTGGGGGAGTTAACTTGTTGAGTTTTGTGTGTTTTAAGAAGGACCAGAAAGGTAGGTGGTATGGCATTGTTTGTTGGAGAAGGACAGAGTTGGATGTTGCAGTGTCACTGAGTCTCTTTGGATAACATTGAAGGACAGTAAAGGGAAATAGTTAGTCATAGGATCATGCTACAGACCACAAAATAATCAAGGGAAGCTGATATAATTTTGTGGGACACAATAATACAGATGAGTGCCAAATCCTTGGTGGTAATCCTGGGGAGTATGCGAGTGGGATCTTATTGAAATTGGATGATCTTGTTTCTAAAGCCTGAATTTTTGCTCTTGTGTTGGGTGCGCAGAAGCAGGAAAATTTCCAGCTCTGCAAACCCAACTCCTGAATAAGTGCTCTGGAAGTTCGGATTTTCATTCTGGGGGGTAGGGGGGTCGGATGCAGCTGCGGATTTATGGGAGTCGGGCCCACTACCCTAGAATAAATTCATAGGCAGCCATAGAGGCTGCCGGGAGTGGAAGCGGGCTGGGCAAAAGGTCTGCCTCAGTGTTCTGGCACTTTGTCCGAGCTGTGCAAAAAGAATAAAACAAAAAAAGATCTCCAGCACTCACATATCCTCACGTTCCCCAGGCCCCACCTATGCCAACTCATGCCATCTCATGTCCCCACCCCCAGGATCCCTCATATCCTCCATGCCAACATATGCCCTTCCAAACCCCATGACCCTTTATACCCTCCATGCAAGCCTATGCCCCTACACCCACCCCAACATGGCCCTATGCCAATTTAGTTCCAACTCATGCCAATCCATGTCTCACACCCACCACCCATTGCCCTAACACCTTCCATGCCAACTCACCCAGTATCCACCATTTGCAGACACCAGGACCTATGCTGAGATTAAATAAAGTTCTCAAGTGTTTATTGATGAATTCACTATTTAAAAACACACTTTCATTGATAAAAACCGATTCACTATATTTAACTTCCTTTAATTCCTAAGAAGTTCAAGCGTTTCTATTCACAGCCGCACTTCAGAGAATCCATAAGCACTTGGAGCTGTTAATCAAACTGCTCACTTAACATGCACCCCACCTCGATAATGTTAGGTTGTAAAATCAGACATGTAGCACGAATCCTGTAATGGTAACCATCAGGCTCATGTCAACAGACAGTGAAATAGCAACTACTGATTTTTTTCAACACTGCAGTATTTTTTCAAATATTTAAATGCCAGGAGATTTAAATGCCTTGAAAACTCCCTTTAACTGCTTCCTTTGGTGGCTCCCTTGACAGTTCCAATGAGTTGATCCACTTATTACGCACATTCATGTCTAATTTTAATAATCCCAAAGGCACTTAACCTCCCCCAAAGGGCATCTGAACTCTCCTAAAGGAAATATTTGATTACATGATGTCTGACCATGGGATGCCTGGAAATGTTATTACATTTACCTTATCGAGAAGGTCCTCTGTAGTTGAGTTTCTTTATTCTTTCATGGGATATGGGCATAGCTGGCAAATCCAGCATTTGTTGCCCATCCATAATTTCTCTTGAACTGAGGCAACCATATTGTTGTGGGTGTGAAGTCATATGTAGGCCAGACTGGGTAAGGACAGCAGATTTCCTTTCCTAAAGGGTATTATTTTGGGTCCTTTTGACAATTGTCAATAGTTTCATAGTCACTATTTCTGAGACAAGCTTTATATTCCAGATTTATTAATTGAATATAAATTCTACCAGCTGCCATGATGGGATTTGAACCCAAGACCCCAGAGCATTAGCCTGGGCATCTGGATTACTAGTTTAGTGACATGACCGCAATGCCACCATTTTCCCCTAAATTGAATATCTTTGCTCATGGTTTCACGTCAGCAACTGTTGTGTGATAAGTTCCGAAAACCAGGAGACCACGTACAAGGAGACCAAGAAGAACAACTGTCAGGCAAAATGGGAGGAGCCTGAAGGTGGGGAATATTTTAAAGTAAAATAAATTTGTATGAATCCTTAATGTAAATTGCGTGCTGGAAAGTGTTCCTGGCCTGACACTATCACACGTCTATATGGTGCTTTTTCATTCCCTTTGTAACTGTGGTAACAAAGGAATGTAATTTATTACGTCTAGTCATTGCTGTAATCACAAAAGGGAGCCTCCTAGTTTATTTTTCAAATATGTATTCCAACAATTTAGTGGGAGAATATTGTGTGGTTATGATATGTAGGACTAGAAAATCCTCCTCAACAACTGGCCAAGGATGCGATGCATAGAACATAAGAACTAGGAGCAGGAGGAGGCAATTCAGCCCCTCGAGCCTGCCTCGCCATTCAATACGACCGTGGTTGATCACATTTCAGCCTCAACTCCAATTTCCCACCCTCTCCCCATAACCTTTCAACCCGTTACTAATTAAAAACCTGTCTATCTCCTCCTTAAATTTATTCAGTGTCCCAGCATCCACTGCATTCTGAGGTAGTGAATTCCACAAATTCATGACCCTTTGAGAAAAATAATTCGTCCTCATCTCTGATTTAAATCTACCACCCCTTGGCCTAAAACTATGGCCTCTCATTCTAGAATGCCCCACAAGGGGAAACATCTGCTCCACATCTACTTTGTCTACCCCCTTTAGCATCTTATATACCTCAATTAGATCTCCTCTCATCCTTTTAAACTCTAGCGAGTATAGGCCTAAACTGCTCAATCTCTGCTCATAAGACAAGCCCCGCATCTCAGGAATCAATCTAGTGAACCTCCTCTGAACCGACTCCAATGCAACTACATCCTTCCTAAAGTAAGGGGACCAAAACTGTGCACATTGGTGTGGTCTCACCAATGCCTTGTACGGTTGCAACAACACTTCCCTATTTTTATACTCTATTCCTTTAGCAATAAATGCCAAAATTCCATTTGCCTTCCTTATTACCTGCTGTACCTGCATACTAGCTTTCAGCGATTCATGCACAAGGACATCCAGATCCCTCTGCACTGAAGCATTCTGAAGTTTCTCTCTATTTAAATAATAAGTCGCCTTTTTATTCTTCCGACCAAAATGGATAACCTCACACTTATCCACGTTAAGCTCCATCTGCCAAAGTTTGGCCCATTCACCTAACCTGTCCATATCCATTTGTAAATTTCTTATTTCTTCATTGCAACTTACTTTCCCACCTATTTTGGTGTCATCTGCAAATTTAGCAATAGTACCTTCTATCCCTCAATCCAAGTCATTAATATAGATTGCAACTAGTTGGAGCCCAAGGACCGAAACCTGTGGCACCCCACTAGTTACAGCTTGCCATCCAGAAAAAGACCCATTTATCCCGACTCTCTGCTTTCTGTTGGTTAGCCAATCCTCTGTCCAAGATAATATATTACCCCTAACTCTGTATGATCTTATCTTGTGTATTAATCTTTTGTGCGGCACCTTATCAAAGGCCTTCTGGAAGTCCAGATATACTACATCTACAGGATCCCCATTATCCACTTTGCTTGTCACATCTTCAAAGAACTCTAGCAAATTAGTCAAACATGATTTACTCTTCATAAAACCATGCTGACTCTGATGGATTGCATTTGCTGAATTTGATTTTATACAGCACCATGTTTATCCCTCTCTCTTTAATCTCTAATATCTGTTTTTTGCAGTCTTGTCTTTAATGTGCAATGGCAGTTTTTGCATATCCAGGTAACCAAAGCTGAATTTTATTATTTGGCAAGATATACTTCCTCTGCTTAAAGTTTAAGTAGCTGTTTCAGGTGAGTGAACAGTTATATTTATCCTATTGCACCAAGAATTTTGTACCAAATTGATACTGGTACCGCATAAATTAGAGGTTAAATGGTAGTATATAATACCTTATCTGAAATTGATATTTGTACCACAGCAGGAATTTTTTCGGGGCTTCTCCTGATTGGACATCATAACTTTAGTGGTGATTCAGCATAAACCCTGGATATACACGGATAAACAGGACTTGCAGTGATCTATAGAGGGTGAAGAGTGTGCAGATGTCCATGATGGACAAGGAAGAGAAATGAAATTAATTTGTGTGTCAACATGCCTGCCCAAGTGAGGTCAGTGAACTGCTTGCGTCAGTACACTGCACTCCTGGGAGTTAGAGAGATGGCACTCGTTGCTAATGTGGTTCACTCCAGGAGGCACAGTGAAATTCCTGGCAGCCTTCCTGCCACAGAGCAGTCTCTTTCTACTATCCCACTGGCAGGACAGACCCAGCAGAGGTGGCGGCACAGTGGTATACAGTCAGGTGGGAGTTGCCCTGTGAGTCCTTAACATCGACTCCAGCCTCCATGAAGTCTCATGGCATCAGGTCAAAGATGGGCAAGGAAACCTCCTGCAGCTTATTGCACACCGCCCCCACCCCCCGCCCCCTCCACCCTGCACTAATGAATCAGTACTCCTCCATGTGGAACACCACTTGGAGGAAGCACTGAGGGTGGCAAGGATGCAGAATGTATTCTGGGTGGGGGACTTCAATGTCCATCACCCAAAGTGGCTCAGCAGCACCACCGCAGACTGAGATGGCCAAGTCCTAAATAACATATCTGCTAGATTGGGTCTGCGGCAGGTGGTGAGAGAACCAACAAGAGGGAAAAACATGCTTGATCTCACCCTCACTAATCTGCCTGCCGCAAATGCATCTGTCCATGACAGTACCAGTTGGAGTGACCACTGCACAGTCCTTGTGGAGATGAAGTCCCGTCTTCACATTGAGTATACCCTCCATCATGTTGTGTGGCACTACCACCGTGCTAAATGGGATAGATTTCGAACAGATCTAGCAACTCAACACTGGGCATCCATGAGGCGCTGTGGACCATCAGCAGCAGCAGAATTGCACTCAATTCTGTAGCCTAATGGCCCAGCAGATCCCCAACTGTACCATTACCAACAAGCCATTGGATCAACTCTGGCTTAATGAAGAGTGCAGGAGGGTTTGCAGGGAGCAGCACCAGACATATCTAAAAACGAGGTGTCAACCTGGTGAAGCTACAACACAGGACTACTTGCATGCCAAACAGCGTAAGCAGCAAGTGATAGACAGAGCTAAGCAATTCCACACCAATGGATCAGATCTAAGTTCTGCAGTCCTGCCACATTCAGTCGTGAATGGTGGTGGACAATTAAACAACTCATTGGAGGAGAAGGCTCCACACATATCCCCATCCTCAATGATAGAGGAGCCCAGAACATCAGTGAAAAAGATAAGTGCTGAGTGGGTGATCCATTTCGGCCTCCTCCAGAGCATCACAGATACCAGTCTTCAGCCAATTCGATTCACTCCACATGATATCAATAAACAGCTGAAGGCACTGGACAATGCAAAGGCAATGGGCCCTGACAACATTCTGGCAATAGTACTGAAGATTTGTGCTCTAGAACTTGCCACACCCCTAGCCAAGCTGTTCCAGTACAGCTACAACACTGGCATCTACCCGGCAATGTGGAAAATTGCCCATGTTTATCCTGTATACAAAAAGCTGGACAAATCTAACCCGGCCAATGACCGCTCCCATCAGTCTACTCTTGATCTTCAGTAAAGTGATGGAAGGGGTCATCAACAGTGCTATCAAGCGGGACTTGCTTATCAATAACCTGCTCACTGATGTTCAGTTTGGGTTCTGCCAGGGTCACTCAGCTCCTGACCTCATTACAGCCTTGGTTCAAACATGAACAAAAGAGCTGAACTCCAGAGGTGAGGTGAGAGTGACTGCCCTTGACATCAAGGCAGGGTTTGACCAAGTGTGGCATCAAGAAGCCCTAGCAAAACTTCAGTCAATGGGAATCAGGGGGGAAACTCCCTGCTGGTTGGAGTCACACCTAAGCACAAAGAAAGATGGTTGTGGTTGTTGGACATCAATCATCTCAGTTCCAGGACATCACTGCAGGAGTTCCTCAGGGTAGAGTCCATGGCCCAACCATCTTCAGCAGCTTCATCAATGACATTTTTCCATCATAAGGTCAGAAATAGTGATGTTTGCTGATGATTGCACAATGTTCCACCCCATTTGCAACTCCTCAGATACTGAAGCAGCCCATGTCCAAATACAGCAAGACCTGGACAATATCCAGGCTTGGGCTGACAAGTGGCAAGTAACATTTGCGCCACACAAGTGCCAGGGCAATGACCACTTCCAACAAGAGAGAATCTAACCATCGTCCCTTGACATTTAATGGCATTGCCATTGCTGAAACCCCATTATCAACATCCTGGGGGTTACCATTGACCAAAAACTGAACTGGACTAGCCATATAAGTACTATGGCTACAAAAACCAGTCAAAGGCTTGGAATCCTGTGGTGAGTAACTCACTCCCTGACTCCCCAAAACCTGTCCACCATCTACAAGGCACAAGTCAGGAGTGTGATGGAATACTCTCCATTTGCCAGGATGATTGCAGCTCCAACAACACTCAAGAAGCTCCATAAGACCATAAGGCATAGGAGCAGAAATTAGGCCAATCAGCCCATCAGTGCTGCTCTGCCATTCAATCATGGCTGATAAGTTTCTCAGCCCCATTCTCCCGCCTTCTCCCCGTAACCTTTGATCCCCTTACCAATCAAGAACCTATCTATCTTGGTCTTAAATACACTCAATGACCTGGCCTCCACAGCCTTCTGTGGCAATGAATTCCATAGATTCACCACTCTCTGGCTAAAGAAGTTTCTCCTCATCTCTGTTCTAAAAGGTCTTCCCTTTACTCTGAGGCTGTGCCCTTGGGTCCTAGTCTCTCCTACTAATGGAAACATCTTCCCCACGTCCCCTCTATCCAGGCCTTTCAGTATTCTGTAAGTTTCAATCAGATCCCCCCTCATCCTTCTAAACTCCATCGAGTATAGACCCAGAGTCCTCAAACGTTCCTCATATGTTAAGCCTTTCATTCTTGGGATCATTCTCGTGAACCTCCTCTGGACCCTCTCCGGGGCCAGCACATCCTTCCTGAGATACGGGGCCCAAAATTGCTCACAATATTCTAAATGTGGTCTGACCAGAGCCTTATAAAGCCTCAGCAGCACATCCCTGCTTTTATATTCTAGTCCTCTCAAAATAAATGCCAACATTGCATTTGGCTTCCTAACTACCGACTCAACCTGCAAGTTAACCTTAAGAGAATCCTGGACTAGGACTCCCAAGTCCCTTTGCACTCCAGATTTCTGAATTCTCTCCCCATTTAGAAAATAGTCTATGCCTCTATTCTTCCTACCTCACACTTCCCCACGTTGTATTCCATCTGCCACTTCTTTGCCCATTCTCCTAACCTGTCCAAATCCTTCTGCAGCCTCCCCGCCTCCTCAATACTACCTGTCCCTCCACCTATCTTTGTATCATCTGCAAACTTAGCCAGGATGCCCTCAGTTCTAGATCATTAATGTATAAAGTGAAAAGTTGTGGTCCCAACACTGACCCCTGCGGAACTCCACTAGTCACCGGCCGCCATTCTGAGAAGGACCCCCTTATCCCCACTCTCTGCCTCCTGCCCGACAGCCAATCTTCTATCCATGCTAGTACCTTGCCTCTAACACCATGGGCTCTTATCTTACTGAGCAGCCTCCTGTGCGGCACCTTGTCAAAGGCCTTCTGGAAGTCCAAGTAGATAACATCCATTGGCTCTCCTTTGTCTAACCTACTCGTTACCTCCTCAAAGAATTGTAACAGATTTGTCAGGCATGACCTCCCCTTGATGAAACCATGCTGACTTTGCCCGATTTTACCATGCACTTCCAAGTATTCTGAAATCTCATCCTTAATAATGGACTCTAAAATCTTACCAACGACCGAGGTCAGGCTAATCGGCCTGTAATTTCCCGCCTTTTGCCTCACTGCCTTCTTAAACAGGGCGGTTACATTAGCGATTTTCCAGTCCTCTGGGACCCTCCCTGACTCCAGTGATTCCTGAAAGATCACCACTAATGCCTCCACTATCTCTTCAGCTATCTCCTTCAGAACTCTGGGGTGTAATCCATCTGGTCCAGGTGATTTATTCACCTTCAGACCTTTCAGTTTTCCTAGCACCTTCTCCTTGGTAATGGCCACCATACTCACCTCTGCCCCCCGACTCTCTTGAACTTTGGAGATGTTACTCACGTCTTCCACCGTGAAGACTGACGCAAAGTACCTATTCAGTTCCTCCGCCATTTCTTTGTTCTCCACTACCACTTCTCCAGCATCATTTTCCAGCGGCCCAATGTCCACTTTTGCCTCTCTCTTACCCTTTATATATCTAAAAAAGCTCTTGCAATCTTCTTTTATATTACTGGCTAGTTTACCCTCATATTTAATCTTCTCCCTCCTTATTTCCTTTTTAGTTGTCTTCTGTTGGTCTTTGTAGGCTTCCCAATCCCCTGGTTTCCCACTGCTCTTCGCCGCATTGTATGCTTTCTCTTTAGCTTTTATGGTGTCCCTGACTTCCCTTGTCAGCCATGGTTGCCTCGTCCTCTCTTTAGTATGCTTCTTCTTCCTAGGGATGAATTTTTGCTGTGTCTCCCAAATTACTCCCAGAAACTCCTGCCATTGCTGTTCCACTGTCTTTCCTGCTAGGCTCATCTCCCAGCCAATTCTGGCCAGCTCCTCCCTCATGCTTCTGTAGTTGCCTTTATTCAACTGTAATACCGTTACATCTGATTCCAGCTTTTTCCTCTCAAATTGCAGAGTAAATTCTATCATATTATGGTCACTTCCTCCTAAGGGTTCCTTCACCTTAAGCTCCCTTATCAAATCTGCCTCATTACACATCACTAAATCTAGAATTGCCTGTTCCCTAGTGGGCTCCACCACAAGCTGCTCCAAAAAGCCATCTCGTAGACATTCCACAAATTCCTTTTCTTGGGATCCACTACCAACCTGATTTTCCCAGTCTACCTGCATATTGAAATCCCCCATGATCACTGTAACCTTGCCTTTCTTACACACTTTTTCTATCTCCTGGTGTAACTTGTGCCCCAAATCCTGACTACTGTTCGGAGGCCTGTACATAACTCCCATTATGGTATTTTTACCTTTGCAGTTCCTCAACTCTACCCACACAGATTCTACATCCTCTGACCCTACGTCATTTCTTGCTATCGATTTAATTTCATTTCTTACTAACAAAGCAACCCCACCCCCTCTGCCAACCTGCCTATCTTTTCGATAGGATGTATATCCTTGGATATTTAGCTCCCAGTCCTGATCCCCTTGCAGTCATGTCTCCGTAATGCCCACCACATCATAACCTGCCAATTTCAATCTGCACCACAAGCTCATTTACCTTATTTCGTATACTGCGTGCATTCAGATACATCTTCAGTCCTGTATTTCCCGTCCCCTTTCTCATTGTCATCCCTTTATCTGATGTGCTTGAAGCTTGACACCGTCCAGGACAAATCAGCCCGCTTGATTTGCACCCCAACCACAAACATTCACCCCCTCCACCACCAACGAACAGTGGCAGCAGTGAGTACCATCTACAAGATGCTCTGCAGAAACTCACCAAGGCTCCTTAGACAGCACCTTCCAAACCCATGACCACTACCATCTAGAAGGACAAGGACAGCAGATAGATGGGAACACCACCACCCAGAAGTTCCCCTCCTAGTTACTCACCATTCTGCCTTGGAAATGTATCGCTGTTCCTTCACTGTCGCTGGGTCAAAATCCTGGAACTCCCTCCCTAACAGCACTGTGGGTGTACCTACACCACAGAGAATGGAGGGTTTCAAGAAGGCAGCTCACCACCACCTTCTCAAGGGCAAATAGTGATGGGCAGTAAATGCTGGCCTAGCCAGCAACGTCCGCATCCCGTAAATGAATTTTTAAAAATCAGTTTGTATTTCACTACTGCATTACCCAGGCCATAGATGCTCTGTTTTGACATTCTGATAAACACAACAAGAACACTAACTTGCATTTATATAGCACTTTTAATGTAGAAAAACATCCCAAAGCACAAAAGTATATTAAGTTAGGTGGCAGCATTCAGAAGAAGCAGGGGTTGGCAAGGTTTATCAAAAAGTATGACATTATCAGGATATGGGATGGAATCAAGGTATTATATATTCTTCGATGAAGGTGCAGAAGCCTACAATTACTGCAAAATTAACATGCATGTGAACACACAATTTACAAGGAGCATACACAATACTCATATCTTAATAGAATCAATAATTTCCCAGTTATTCCAAACAGAAGACCAGTTGGATACTTAGCTCCACAGAGATAAAGGGAACCTCCTCAAAGCACGGCTTATGTCATCTCCATACCACCTAGCTAAGAACTGCCAATGACACACTTTTGAGAGGCAGGAACATTAATCAGTCAAATGCCATGCTTAAACAACAGTACCGATATTTGGAATATGCAAGGTAGGGGACGGCATTAAACAGGAAATTAGAGATGTAATAAGGGTGCTACAGTAATCACGGCCAACTTTAATCTACATATAGACTGGGCAAACCAAATTAGCAATAATACTATGGCAAATGAATTCCTGGAGTGTGTACAAAATGGCTTTTTAGACCAGTATGTTGAGGAACCGACTAGGGAACAGGATATCCTAGATTTGGTATTGTGCAATGAGAAAGGTTTAATTAATAATCTTGTTGTGCGGGGTCCTTTAGGGAACAATGATCATAACATGATAGAATTCTTCATTAGGATGGAAAGTGAAGTAGTCCAATCTGAAACTAGGGTCCCAAATCTTAACAAAGGAAACTACGAAGGTATGATGTTGAGTTGGCTAAGATAGATTGGGGAACTTCATTAAATGCATGACAGTGGATGGATAATGGCTAATATTTAAGGAACTAATATATGCATTGCAACAGTTATACATTCCTTTCTGGCGCAAAAACACAACAGGAAAATCAGCCCAACCATGGCTAACAAAAGAAATTAAGGATAGTATTAGATCCAAAGAGGAGTCATATAAAGTTGCTAGAAAAAGTAGCAAGCCTGAGGATTGGGAGTAGTCTAGAATTCAGCAAAGGAGGACCGAGAGATTCATTAAGAGGGGAAAAATAGAGTATGAGAGTAAACTTGCAAGGAACATAAAAGCAGGTTGTAAAAGCTTCTATAAGTAAGTAAAAAGAAAAAGATTAGTGAAGACGTAAGAGCATAAGAAATAGGAACAAGAGTAGATAATTCGGTCCTTTGAGCCTGCTCCGCCATTCAATAAGATCATGGTTTCTTGTGTTTCATTCCCATCCATTCCTCATTCCCATCTAACCCCGATAACCTTTGATTCTCTTGCCTAAGAAGAATCTATCTACCTCTGCCTTAAAAATATTCAATGACCCTGCCTCCACCGCCTGCTGAGGCAGAGAATTCCAAAGTCACAAAACATTCTGAGAGAAAAAAATTCTCCTCATCTCTGTTCTAAAAGTGCGTCCCTAATTTTAAAACAGTGCCCCCTAGTTCTGGACTTACCAACAAGAGGAAACATCCTTTTGATGCCCACCTTGTCAAGGCCATTCAGGATCTTCTATACTTCAATCAAATCACCCCTCACTCTTCTAAACTCCAGTGGAAACAAGCCCAGTCTGTCCAACCTTTCCTCATAAGGCAACCCACTCATTCCAGGTATCAATCTAATAAACCTCCTTGGAACCACCTCCAATGCATTTACATCCTTCCTTAAATAAGGAAACCAAAACCACACACAGTATTCGAGGTGCGGTCTCACCAATGCCCTGACAATTGAAGCATAACATTCTTACTTTTATGTTCAATCCCTCTCGTGATAAAGGATAGCATTCCATTATCCTTCTTAATTACTTGCTGTACCTGCATACTACCTTTTTGTGACTCATGTACTAGAACACCTAAATGTCTCTGCGCCTCAGAATTATGCAGCCGTTCTCCATTTAAGTAATACTCTGCCTTCTTGTTCTTCCTGCCAAAGTGAACAACTTCACATTTTCCCACATTAAACTCCTTTGCCAGATCTTTGTCCACTCACTCAACCTATCTATATCCATTTGCAACCTCCTCATGTCCTCTTCACAACATACTTTCCTACCTATCTTTGTGTCATCTGCAAATTTAGCTACCATGTCTTTACTTCATTCATCCAAGTCATTGATGTAAATCGTAAGAAGTTGAGGCCCCAGTGCAGACCCCTGTGGGACTCCATTCATCACATCCTACCAATCAGAAAAAGACCCATTTATGCATACTGTCTGCTTTTTGCCAGCCAGTCAATGTTCTATCCATGCCCCTACGTCATGCGCTTTTATTTTCCGTAATAATCTTTGAAGTGGCACCTTATCAGGTGCCTTCTGGAAATCCAAGTCCAGTACGCCTACAAGCTCCGCTTTATCCACTGCGCATGTTACTCTTTCAAAAAACTCCAATAAATTGGTTAAACATGATTTTCCTTTCACAAAACCATGCTGACTCTTCCCTATTGCCTTGAGCTCTTCTAAGTGCCCAGCTATAACCTCCTTAATGATCGATTCTAATAACTTCCCCATGATAGACGTCAAGCTAACTGGCCTGTAGTTTCCTGCCTCCCTCCCTTCTTGAATAGAGGGGTTATATTTGCTACTATCCAATCTGATGAAACCTTTCTAGAATCTAGCGAGTTTTGGAAAATTAACACCAGCATATCAACTATCTCATTAGCCACCTCTTTTAAGACCCTAGGACATAGTAGGGACCCGGAAATTTGCCAGCCTGAAACTCCATTAATTTGCTCAGTATCGTTTCCCTAGTGATTGCAATTTCACCAAGTTCCTTTCTCCCATTCACCTCCTGATTTACAGCTATTACTGGAATGTTTTTGTATCCTCTATCGTGAACACAAGCAAAATGTTTGTTCATTTCTTCTGGCATTTCCTTATTATCTACTAATAACTCCCCACTGTCACTCTCTAGAGGACCAACACTGACTTTACTTACTATTTTCTTTTTTAAATATCTGTAGAAACTCTTGCTATCTGTTTTTACATTTCCAGCTGGCTTCATCTCATACTCTAATTTCTTTCCCCTGATTAACCTTTTAGTCATTCTCTGCTGTTCTTTATATTCTGTCCAATCATCTGTCCTGCCACTCATCTTTGTGAGTTGTATGCTTTGTCCTTAAGTTTGATGCCTTCCTTAACATCTTTAGTTAACCATGGATGGTGGGTCCTCCCCTTAGAATTTTTCTTTATAGTAGGAATGTACTTCCTTGAATACTCTGAAATATCCTCTTAAATGCCTGCCACTGCTTCTTTATTGATCTATCCTCTAGCCTAGTTTCCCAGTTCACTTCAGCTAGCTCAGCTTTCATCCCCACATAGCTGCTCTTATTTAAGTTTAAGATGCTAGTCTTAGACCCGCTCTTCTCCCTTTCAAACTGGATGTAAAATTCAATCATATTATGGCCACTGCTGCCTAGGGGTGCCTTTATGCTGAGGTCATTAATTTATCCTGTCACGTTACACAATACCAAGTCTAATATAACCTGCTCTCTGGTTGGTTCCAGAACATGCTGCTCTAAGAAACTATCTTAAAAGCATTCTAGGAACTCCTCATCCAGGCTACAACTGTCAACCTGATTTTTCCAGTTTATGTGTAGATTAAAATCACCCATGATTATTGCCGTCCCTTTATCCCAAGCACACAATATTTTCTCTTGAATACTTTGTCTACACTGTGGCTACTGTTAGCAGCCTGTAGACTACTCCCACTAATGACTTACTTCCCCTACCATTCTTCAGCTCCACCCAAACCGATTCTACATCCTGATCTCCTGAACCAAGGTCATCTCTAACTATTGCACCAATGCCCTCTATGATTAACAGTCCTACCCCTCCACCTTTACCTAGCTTCTTATTCTTCTTGAATGTCATGTACCCTTCAACATTCGGGACCCAGTCTTTGTCACCCTTCAGCCATGTCTCCGTAATTGCTATCAGGTCATATTTATTTACTTCAATGTGGGCCATCAATTCATTTACTTTGTTATGAATGCTACATGCTTTCGGATAGAGAGCCTTCAGTTTTTTCTTTTTGTTACCTTTGTAACATCTAGTCTTGACTGCTGATGTACTCTTAGGTTTTTTTCTCTCTGTCCCTTCCTGCCATTCTCTGACTCTTATTTCTCATATCACTATTTTGCTCTCCTGTCTTGACTCGACACCTTGAATTGCTACCTGTTTGATCCCTCACCCCTCTTGTTTAGTTTAAAGCCCTCTCTTCTTCCTTAGTTATGTGATTTACAAGTTCACTCGTCTCAGCACAGTTCAGGCGTAAACCATCCCAACGGTGCAGCCCCCACTTTCCCAAGTACTGGTGCCTGTGCCCCACAAACAGGAACCCACTTCTTCCCCACCAGTCCTTGAGCCACGCATTCGTCTCTCTAATCTTATTTGCCCAATGCCAATTTGCATGTGGCTCAGGTAATAATCCAGAGATTATTACATTTGAAGTTCTGCTTCTTAATTTGGTACCTAGCTCCTCATACTGACTTTGCAGAACCTCTTTCCTAGTTCTACCTATATCTTTGGTGCCCACATGGACCACGACAACTTGATCCTCCCCCTTCCTCTGCAAGTTCCTCTCCATCCCTGAGCAGATGTCCCGAACCCGGGCAGGCAACATAGCCGTCTGGACTCTTGCTCTTTGCTGCAGAGAACAGTGTCAATCCCCCTCACTATACTATCCCCCACTACCACTACATTCCTTTCTGCTTCCCCCGCTTGAATGGCTTCCTGTACCACCGTGCAATGGCCAACCAGCTCATCCATCTTGCAGACTTCGCTTTCATCCACACAGCTTGTGAGCACCTCAAACTTGTTTGACAATTGCAAGGTCTGAGGCTCCTCCACTACTGTCTGCTCGGCCCCATTACCTGCCTCACTGACAGTCACATCATCCTGTCCCTCACTGCTGACCAAAACAGATGTCCCTCTTCTAAGAGGTGTGACTGTCTTCTGGAACAAAGTATCCAGGTACTTCTCCCTGTCCCTTATGCTATGCATTGTCTGCATTTCGGCTCCTAAATCAATAATCCTGATCTGGAATTCCTCAAGCTGCTTACACTTCCTGCAGACATGTTTGTCATGGATCACCTTGGTGTCCAAAAGTTCCAAATGTAGGTTCCCTTACAGTTTGAAACCGGAGAATTTATAACAGAAAACAAGGAAATGGTAAAGCAATTAAACAACTACTTTAGTTCTGTCTTCACAGAGGAAGACACAATAACTTCTCAGAAATACTAGGGAACTAAGGGTCTAGTGAGAAGGAAGAATTAAAGGAAATTAGAATTACTGAAACAATAGTGCTGGAGAAATTAATGGAACTGAAAGTCAATAAATCCCCAGGGCCTGATAATCTATATCCCAGGGTACTAAAGGAGGTGGCCATGGAAATAATGGACGCGTTGGTTGTCATCTTCCAAAATTCTGTAGGTTCTGGAACAGTCCCATATTGGAGGGTGGCAAATGTAACCCCACTATTCGAAAAAGGAGGAAGAGAGAAAACAGCAAATTACAGATCTGTTAGCCTAACCTCAGTCGTGGGAAAATGCTAGAGCCTATTATAAAGGATGTATTAACAGAAAATGTCAAGGGGATTAGACAAAGTCAACATAGATTTATGAAAGGGAAATCATGTTTGACAAACCTCCTGGAGTTTTTTGAGGACGTAACAAGCAGAATAGATTAGGGAGAACCAGTGAATATGGTGTATTTGGATTTTCAGAAAGTTTTTGATAAAAGTTCCACATAAGAGGTTAGTGTGTAAAATTAAAGCACATGGAATTGGGGGTAATATATTGCCATGGATTGAGAATTGGTTAGCAGACAGGAAACAGAGAGTAGGAATAAATAGGTCTTTTTCGGAGTGGCAGGCGGTGACTAGTGGTGTTCTGCAGGGATCAATGTTTGGGCCCCAGCTATTCACAATATATATCAATGCTTGGGATGAGGGAACAAAATGTAACAATTCCAAGTTTGCTGATGACACAAAACTTGGTGCGTATGTGAGCAATAAAGAGGGTGTTAAGAGGCTTCAAGGGAATTTAGATGGGTTGAGTGAATGGGCAAATACATGGCAGATGCAGTGAAGTTATCCACTTTGGTAGGAAAAACATTAAGTGTGAAGTTATCCACTTTGGTAGGAAAAACAGAATTTCAGAGTATGATTTAAACGCTGACAGATTGGGAAATGTTGACGAACAAAGGGACCTGGGTGTCCTTGTACACCAATCAATGAAAGCAAGGATGCAGGTTCAGGAAGCATTTAAGAAGGCAATTGGCATGCTGGCTTTCATTGCAAGAGGACTTGAGTACAGGAGCAAAGATATCTTACTGCAGCTGTACAGGGCCTTGGTGAGACCACACCTGGAGTATTGTGTGCAGTTTTGGTCTCCTTACCTATAAAAGGATTTACTTGCATAGAGGGAGTGCAGTGAAGGCTCACCAGACTGATTCCTGGGATGGCAAGATTGTCGTATGAGGAGAGATTGGTCGGACTAGTCCTGAATTCCTTGGAGGTTAGAAGAATGACAGCGGATCTCATTGAAATGTATAAAATTCTGACAGGGCTGGACAGACTGGATGCAGGGATGATACTTCCTCAGGCTGGGGGGTCTAGAACAAGGGATTATAGTCTCAGGATATGGGGTAGACCATTTAGGACTGAGATGACGAGAAACTTCTTCACTCAGAGGGTGGCGAACCTATGGAATTCTCTACCACAGAGGGCTGTGGAAAGCAAGCCACTGAATATATTTAAGAAGGAAATAGATAGATTTCTAGACTCTAAAGGCATCGGGGGTATGGGGAGAATGCAAGAATACGGCATTGAGGTAGAGGATCAGCCATGATCATATTGAATGGTGGAGCAAATTCGAAGGGCCAAATGACCTATTCCTGCCCCTATTTTCTATGATTCTATGTTACAGCAGCTCTTTAAACAGAGAACATTGTAGAGCCATAAGATCACTGAATCAATCTACTGTGGTTGTCTAGAGTCTGTCACAAAATGATTAAAGCTTACTGATATCAACATCATTGCTTGAAGCATTCCTAACCTACTGCGTCAGTGCTTCAGTATCTGAAGTTTCGCCTTCTCATGTCACTGATACTGTATGCTGCTGCCCTATGGCCTTGTTTCGCAACATTGCTTAGTGTAATTGAATATTCTACTGTAATGAACATGCATTACAGCAGATTCAGCAAGACCAATTATTGTCGCACCTTTTGTATACAGGAAGCATTCTCTGAATAGCTGTTCCTTTGTGGGTGGAACAATAAGACAACTCCTTAGGGCACATGGTAATGCTATGCCTCCATTGGGCAGACGCCAGCCTTCGGTTACCCTGGTAATGGGGATTGCGCTGTCTGCTGGAGGCACCTCCTCTGGGGAGGAAGAGAGGGGCAGAAGGGAGGGGAAGCCAGGTGTCCCTCTGCAGTTTCCAGGGGAGTGACCTGTGGGAGGAGAGGCGCAGGCACGAGGGATGCAGGGCCAGCAGGTAGTCCAAGGCGGAAGGGGCCGCAGAAGACGCAACTATCCTGCTGCCAGGGTTTACAGATGGCGATGCAGCTACCTCAACATGTCCGAGGTGCAATGCCAAAGGAGGCTCTGGCCATTCAGGGAGACTGTGACCTCCATTTGTCAGATGATTGGGCCTGAGATCACCTCCAACTGTGTGGGTGGAAACTCCATGCCAGTGGCTTTGAAGGTCACTCTGGCCCTCAACTTCTATGTCTCCGGCTCTTTCCAGGGCTCAGTGGGGAATCTTTGTGGAATCTTTGTGGAATGTCCCAATCAGCTGCCCACAGTTGCATCAAGCTGGTGACTGATGCTCTGTCCAGGCCGGTAATGACATTTATTCATTTACTTACAGATGAGGCCAGCCAGGCTGAGCAAGCCGGAGGGTTTGCAGTGATTGCTGGGTTCCCCCGCATCCAGGGTGCAATCGACTACAACTCATGTGGCCATCAAGGCGCCTGCCAGGTGCCTTTGTCAATAGGAAGGGCTTCCACTCAATGAACGTCCAGATAGTTTGTGACCACAAGACAAAGATTCTGCAAGTCTGTGCAAGGTACCCTGACAACACCCATGATGCTTATATCCTCAGACATTCACAGGTGCCAAGGCTATTCAGTGCTCCAGCTTGACTGGATGGATGGCTGGTGGGTGACAAGAGCGATCCATTGAAAAGGTGGCTTTTGACACCTCTCTGCCACCCAAGCACAGAGGCAGAGCAGCATTGTAATAGGAGTCATTCCACCACAAGGGCGTTGATAGAGAGGACCATAGGTCTTCTGAAGATGCGCTTCCAATGCCTGGACCCTTTCCTTTGAACCCAAAGTCCAATCAGTGCCTGTGCATTGACATTTAGAGCCAATCACGTCCAGCATGAGATACTGGCGTGCCCTTCACTTACAAAACAAGTGAAGCATACTCAAGCTTTTAAGACAAAAGCAAAATTTATATCACGTTGGCACTCACATCAAATGAACATAACTATATATGGTGTTAATGGCCAAATCAGTAAACATATTCACAAACATGGCAGAACAGAAGATTACCTGTGAACAGTCCCTCTTGTGGTCATGGTGTCTTAAAGTTTGCAAGTGCTGCGTTTTGTTGCCACCACCCTCCCCACCCTGGACTGTGCAGGCCCTGCCTAGGAGGGAGTGGCCAGTGCCACAGCTGACCTCTCCCCAGTCATCACAGCCTCATCAGATGCCACGGTCACTAGCAGAGGGGAGGAGGAGCTGCAGGCGTCATCCAGAGCACCCTGAGAGGAGCCCACAGAGATGACAAGCAGCTGTGCAATGTGAGGTCGCTCTGGATCTCCCTGCTCGCCATTGATTGACGGGAAACTAGCTGGGATACTGGGTGTCTCGTCCATCTCCCTTGCTGGCACTGACCTCCTGAGGTCAGTGCCTGTGTGAGGGCTTGCAGATCCGAGTGCAACCCCAGGAACCCCTGATTCTGTCCTTGGAGCTGCCTCTCCATGGGAGTTGCCACTCCCTCAATGCAGGAGGTGGTGCGCTCGTCAATGAGGGTCAACATAGTGCTCATGCTCTCCATGGGCTCCTCCACAACAGAGACCATGGCACGCATACCCTCATGGATCTCCATCAGATCCTCCTGCACATCCCGCTGGACATCCAGCATCTGGTGCCTAATGGACAACTCCAGAGGCTCATCATCAACCTTTGGCTGAGTATCATCCTGGTCTCCAGCAGTCCTCCGAATGCCGGCGCACTGGCACACTCTGCCTCCGCCTGCCCCTCAAGCGAGTGTGAAGTGCCAGCACCGCTATGCTGGTATTCTACCCAAAGATCTAATGCCCACCTAAGTGCTGGTTTCTGTACTGGTGCCTGGTTCAGAGAGGGGGTGTGATGCAGGTGCATCTAAAGCCCAGTGGTCCTCCGGCGTCAAGGGTGGCTCTTGGGGGTCCAGCATCTGAGGATGAGCTGGCAACTCTAGGGAAGAACAATGACATGTCATTAGTTTAAGTCATTGCACTGTCACTGTGCATGCCGGGCACCCTGGTGAGACAATGGTGATCTGCATTATGGTGTCACCGTCTTTCAATGATCAATGAGTACTCCAGGTTAGAGACTCCCATTAATTATGAGACTACACAAGAATGTTTGCACAATCTGACACTCTCACCTCTGTGTACTGCACTCTTACCTTCATCAGAGACCCCTGCCTCTCCATGACTGGCTGACTCCAGCTCCAAAGCATCTATCTCGTCCCTCGTCAGAATGAGGAGGTCTGGAAGGCCTCTGCCTGTCTTAGTTCTTTCGTTGGTGTTATGGCTTCTCTTCTTCTGAAATTATAGAGTAGCACTGATGTGTCCACTCTCTACATGCAGCGCCATTTCTGCCTGGCAAACACCCCCTCTGGGACACCTTGCAGGGCACATCCAAGTCGTGGCCCTCGACTCGCAAGGCACTCAGGCCAGGGCTCACCTCCTTCGGCGGCTCTGGTGGCACTCAGACTGTAACACCCCTGAGCTCCATAGGTGGATGGCCAGCCCTTAGCACTTCTCCACACTGATCCAAGCCAGCTCGATACTCACCCTTACCGAGCACAGCAGATCGTTGAACCCTTTTGCTGCACTGCACTCATATGCGCTACAGAACACCGTGGCCGCTGACCTTGCTTGACGGGCAGGCGGATGCAGAGAGTGCCAGTGCGCCGGCAGTCGGAGGCTTCTTTGATCAGGTACAGTGGCCTTCTCCTGCCATCCCTGGGTACTAGAGTGTTCCACCTTACACCAACCCCTTACACAAGGGCTGCGAGCCACTCATCTGAGAAACGGGGCGGGAGGGGGGGAGGTACTGAGTGCCCACCTGACTTACCCTCCCACCTGACATTTCCAGCTGCTGATGAGGCCATTGTTCAAAATGGTCTCCTGGACAGACTCCAAAGATTCTCCCCTGGCAGCCTTCAGGGAGCTGCCTCTGCCAGTTTTAAAGCGCCCAGCGGGTCGCCATTGGACACGGCTCCCGACAAGCTCCCACCCCTTGCCCAGTCCTTCCCGACCATTGAGAATACACGTTTCATGCTGGGCCGACCTTAATTGGCCATCCAGCATGAAATTGTGTTTGCAATGCGACTGCAGTCGGGAGCAGATTCCACATCCGCTTCTGTGCCCGCTGACTGGGCGCGCATGCCAAGTGTGATATTCAGGCCTTGGTTTAAGCCATTTGCCTTGATTTCTCAATGATTCACTGCCTTCTCCACAGGCCACATGGTTCACAGTATGCTATTTATATCTGTTAAGTGTCTGCTGAGGTGACTTAACTACATTCTTACAGGTACTTTCTAATGGGCCACTTATTTGCCCTTCATTTTTGGCAATCCAGCTTCCCTAAGGTAAATAACCAGGTGCGTTCCTGTGAGTGTTTATAAGTCTCATGTACTGACTGTGCACAATGAATAATTTCTCCTCCCTTCTTGTGTAGCTAAGTAATACACAAAATTGACAGATGATTTATTTTAATGGTATCAAGCTTTCAGCTTCCTGAGTTTTGTTGGAGCTGCACTCATCCAGGCAAGTGGAGAGTATTCCATCACACTCCTGATTTATGCTTTATAGATGGTGGACAGGATTTGACAAGTCAGAAGGTGAGTTACAGACTGCAGAATACAGTAGCCACATTATTTATAAGGCTAGTCCAGTTAAGTTTCGGGTCAATGGCAACCCCCAGGATGTTGATGGTGGGGATTCAGCGATGGTAATGCCATTGAACATCAAGGGATGCTGGTTAGTTTCTCTCTTGTTGGAGGTGGTCATTGCCTGCCACTTGTGTGATGCAAATGTTACAAACCATTTATCAGCCCAAGCCTGAATGTTGACCGAATCTTGCTGCATGCAGGCACAGACTGCTTCAGTATCTGAGAAGTTACGAATGCTACACTGTGTAATCATGAGCTAACATCCTCACTTCTAACCATATGATGGAGGGAAGGCTATTGATGAAGCAGCTGAAGATGGTTAGGCCTAGGACACTACCCTGAGGAATTCCTGCAGCAATGTCATGGCCTTCAACATCCACAACCCTTTTCCTTTGTGCTGGGTATGACTCTAGTGTGTAGAGTTTCTCCCCTGATTTCCATTGACTTCAATTTTGCTCGGGATCCTTGTTCAAATGCTGCCTTGATGTCAAGGACAGTCACTCTCACCTTATCTCTTGAATGCAGCTTTTATATCCAAATTCTAAGCTGTAGAATTTTGCAGTTGTAATATACCAAGGAGCTGTTCTGTGAATCGATAACTATAATGTGTAGGCTACTGCCTCTTTTAATAGGCTAACAAAGTCCTGTTAAATGTAACCTTATAATGAACAATCAGATTTATAATTTTGTGCAGGAAAATATATTGCTGTTAGTGGATAATGGTTATTTTGAAATGAGTTATTAATGCATATTAATAGCTGGTTTGATCAGTTGTACCACTGATTTTGTTTCATTTTGTTCTGTTGCTAATGGAAAAATAAATTACAGCTATATTAAATCTGACACTATTTTTGGCTAAATATAGAATTATAGATGAGTGGAATGAGTAAATGAGCTCTAATGTACGCTAGGGGGTTCAGATGACATCATTGACCATGAAAGCACGGCCCAAGAGGCTTATGGATGTCATATGAACCCCGAGATTAAATTACATCCTTGTATTCATGCCGTCATTTTTTAATATTAGCTGATCTTCAATGTCATTCTACACAGTGAGGATCTGTTGTTTTAACCCACGTACAGTATCTCATGTACAGTGATTAAATAAAAGTGATTATTTTTTTTAATACACAGCATTGTGGGAGTGTTTCTGGTATCTCTGAGATTGAATACCATGATTGTTCATATTTATGTGAGAACTACAAATCATCTGGTCTCGCTTATTGTTGATATGCTTGTTTAAATATGTTCATGTTAGCGTGCATTTTTTTTAAAGGCCAGGAATCACAAGAAGATGACCAGGGCACAAGGGGCTGTGCTGGGAATGTAATCCTGGAATCTGGGGGAACTGGGAGAGGAGTGATAACGTCTAGCAGGAGTTGAAAGATATGTGGGTGCTTTAGTGGTCCAGGAAGGGGAACAGTGAGAGGGAGTACCAGGGTTTAGGAGTAATAGAAGTTTGGGTATTGGAGAGTGGCAGTGGTGGGATGGGGCTTGCACTTTTTATGTACATAGAATTTGCTGTGAATCATGTGCTAATTATTTGCCGCTGGGTGGAAACAATTGGAAGTTGTATAAGATTTTTTTTGTTGTACGTCAACCTGAAAAGATAAGTTCCTTTGCTATTCTCAGAGTTATAACCAAATACTTTGCGTCTTCTGTCCTGGATAAATTATGAGCCAGATTTTGCTGGAGTGGGGCATCTCAGTATATATGCCATTTGTTAGACTTTCCTTACGTTGATCAGCTCAAAGAAATTTGAGAACAAACTTGTTAAAATTACAAGTGGATAATGGCATAGCAAGGGAAAAGGCCATCTGGGACCATAGTATTTCCTTGACCAATGAGATTTGAGGATTGAGAAATAAAAAGAAGAATGACTAAGGTAGAGGGTGAATAAGACTCAATTCAGGAACAGAATGAGAAACAAAGAATAGGCAAGAACAATAGGATAAAGAATGAAAGACTTGCATTTATATAGCACTTTTTATGGCCTCAAGAAGTACAAGTGCTTTATAGACAATGAAGTGCTATCTTAAGTGTAGCCACTGTTGTGATGCAGAAAACGCAACAGCCAACAGCAACAGGGGTTGGTGGAATGTGGATGGGGGTGGTTAGCTCAATTGGTTAGATGGCTAGAGTATGGTATAGAATGATACCAATTGCAGAGTTTCAATCCCAAAACCAGCTGTGGTAGTTCATGGAGCCACCCTCCTGTCTTGTCCCATGCTTGATGTGCAGTGGTGCCCCTCAAGCTATATAACCACTCTCTCTCTCTCTCTCTCTCTAAAGGGAAGAGATGCCTATTGTGCCTCACAGACAATGGCTAATTACTGACCTAATAATTACATCAGCCAATTTATGCAGAGCAAGGTCCCACAAATAGCAATGTGATAATGACCAGATACACTGTTTTTAGTGATGTAGGTTGAGGCCATAAGTATTGGCCAGGACACTTGGGAGACCTTCCCTGCTCATCCTTGAATCATGTCATGGGATCTTTTAAAGTCCATCTGAAAGGGAATATAGGGCATTGGTTTAAGGGCTTATTCAAAAAATGGCACCTCCAGCAGTGTGACACTGCTTCAGTACTGCATTGGATTGTCAGCCTAGATTCTGCACTCAAGTCTTTGGACTGGGGCGTGAACCCACAATTTCCTGACTCAGCGGTGAATGTGCTATCAAGTGAAAGAAAAGTAGCAAATGTTGCAAGTACTCAGCAGGTCAGACAGCATCTGTCGAATGAAAAACAAAGTTAACATTTCAGGTCAATGATCCTTGATCAGAATTGGAAAAAGTTAGAGGTGTAACAGGTTTTAAGCAAGTTCAGAGGCAGGGAAAATGGGGAGGAAGAAAAGAAAAAAATGGGAAGATTTACGATAGAGTGGAAGGGTAAGCAGGATTAAGTGACAAAAGGTACAATGGTGCAAGCCAAGAAGATGGTGAAAGGACAAGTAAAGAAACAATAAAACAAAGTTTCTTGTTGTTCATGTTGCTAAAATCGTTGTTATAATTATAAGGTTTGTAAGATTGTTATGTTTTGCATCTTTAATTTAGGATAAAATGAAGGGGATCATGTGACCTGTGCTGAAGTCTGCCTGACAACAGGCCTAGGTACAGGGCTGTAAAAAAGATTAAAGGAAGGCTTAGATTGTTTTACTGGGAATAAGATGTAAGGTGTTCACACAAGGAGACAATGACAGCAGCATCTGTGTTTATAGTGGTCAGACTGCTAGTCTCCAAAGTCCCAGGAAGGTGTTAAAAAATGTCAGGTTGTAAACAGTTGTGCTTTAAACTGTCCATTTGATTCCACAATTGAGTTGTGGTCTGAAGAACAGCTAATCAGCATTTCTACCTGGATACATGACTATGTGATTCACATTGCGATGGTGATGGGCTTTGAGAGGGGAAGGATAAAGAGGAAGCCATTGTGATATCAGGTTACAGGCTTTCCTAAAAAAAAAATCACTGAATCTCACAGACAGATTTGTTAGTCTGCTAGGTCTGGGAGAGAGAAAGCAGCTAGAGTCCCAAAGTCTCTATGGTTCACTGCACAGGAATACAGGTGGGAGCTTACACTCAGATTGACAAGACCAAATTCATGAGAAGGTAAAATGAACATGGAAGATTTGCCTACCTTGTGCTAGAGGAAGAGTCTTGTAAGACTTAAGATCAACCCATTTTCTATTAACTTTTTGTAATACCATTTTTATCCCATGTTTTCTTTTAATCTAATTTTTACTAATACTTATAGATTAAGTTGCTTTAGATATGATGCTCATACTTGTAAATGGAACTTGGCAGTCCTGTGTGCAGAGATGGACAAAGGGTAGTGAACAGCATGACTGAAGAAATGAAAAAAACACAAAGTGTACAACATAATTGCTTAATTGGATAAATGTTAAAAATGTGTTTTTCTGCTTTCACTTAATGGACAAAATAGCCCACCTGCAAAAGGTAAGAACTGAGACTGTTTACCCTCATGAAGTTCCTGCAGACAAGGGAGAATAAGCACTGAAGTTGTTTTTGCTCAAGGTTGAACTTTTATGAACTTGAACAGGGATATGTGCCACCTGTCTGACATCCCAGAGAGGCATGAGTATGGCGTGAGTGACATATTTCACACTATAAACATCAAGAGCCTGAGGGCATCAACTTGATCGTCAGGAAGTAGTGGCCCGGTCTGCCACTAAAGACGTGAAGAGGTCTCGTTCAATGGATTGACCACCAGGAGACGGATACTTGCACGCGGGAGGCCAATAGCCAGTTCTGTGAGTATACCTATAGCGATTTGTAATACTCAGTAAAGAAAAGCTTGATTGTTGTTCTGCCCTGTTGTATACCTAGAGCAGGACTAAAACCTAGGCAGAGTGCAACCCCATGTAAGGGAGGGGCTTTACAATCTGTGGGGGAGGAAAACCTCACTGTGAAAGGCAGTTCTGAGATTACAAGTTTCCAGGCTAAGAAAGGAGAACAGAAGTAAACACTTGGGAACTATAAGTCACTTTGGACTGGTTCTGGGAGAATTAAATGTCTACTTAAAGGACAGCGTAAAGTATACTTGTGAAGTGTGTTTTTTTTTTGGTTGTGCTAAAAGTAAATAGGATAAAGTTCTGATCTGTGGTATAAAGTATAAGTTACCTACAAAGATAGTGTTTAGTCAATGGTGCTTTTAGTTTTTTGCTGCAGTAAAAGTCTTAAAATGTGCAATCTTATCATGTTATCTTTTCAACTATTAACTGCAAGTTCAAATTTATTTTTAAAAGTTACCCGTCTCCATGGAGATCCTAATATTGTATTTATGTTATTAATTACTTGACTTATTTTCTGTGGCACGTTTACTGACAAATAATGTTCCTTAAAATAACAGGGAGATTAAGGGAGAGATACTGTTTTGTAAAGTTAATGGTGAAATGGTGCAAGTTGCTGGATTGCAATTCATAATTCACAGGGTATCTCTTCCTCATCACAAGTTTACATATTAATAAAGGTGATCAGCATTAAACTCTCCATTATTTTGGCAACAAGTTCTGGTCCAATGTTTTTGAGGTAATTTTTGGAATTACACACTATTAACAGGAAGACTGACCATTTACAGAAGATGTTGGTTGAAGTCACGCCCACTTTCCAAGAGATGGAGAATTGCTGGATGAATTGTGCTACTTACACATAAAAATAACATTTATTAAAACAGTCAGGTTAATCTGAGGAAAACAGTATTTTTCCAGGAATTACAAATCAATTACAAAACAATGAAATCAATGTTTACAAAGACATAGAAAATTACAAACCAGAGTCTGTCCCTTCTCCCATGCTTCCAAACTCCAGGAATGCACCAAAGGGCCAACTCTCCATCCGACCACCACTGCTAACTACAACAGAAAAGGTTTTTTCTTTGCACAGCAGGCCAGCACTTAAAACGTCTTCACACAGTTTTTGTCAGTATTTTGCTGATTTTATGTATGGAAATATTGATAAAAGATAGCACATGAAGGGATTCAAATGAATGAAATTAGTGAAAAATACAAAATGAGAAAATGTAAATTCGTATTCAATTTTTCTTTGTATTCTATACTGCTGTTTTTGTAAGGAAGAAAAATCCTTAGGAAGTTCCAAACTACTTTACAGTCAATTAGGTACTTTTGAAGTAGGGAATGTAGGGAAATGCAGATGTCAATTTGCACATAACAGTTCCACAAACAACAATGAGATATTGACCAGCTTATCTGTTTAAGCGATAGATAAAGTGTTCTACTGACAGAACTTCCTTGCTCATCTTCTAAGAGTATGGTGGGGTCTTTTACATCTACCTGAGGGCTAATGTTTAATGCCGCATCAAAAGGTTGGCACCTCCACAGTACAGCTCTCCCTTAATACTGTATTCAAGTGTCAATGGAGAATAGCATGAACGCAGGACTTATTTTGACTCATGGGTAAGGGTACTGCCACTCAGTTAATCTGATATCTAAGCAAAAATCAATAAAAACATTACAAAGAGTTTTATAAAAGCATTAGGACTACTATTTCCACAATAAATGTCATTGTAAGGAGGTGGATTTGGTACCATCGAGACTAATCGTTGAAGCATTTTACACTGCCTAAACTGAATTCCAACTCTCCTGCCAGAAAATAACTCAATTTTTATTACAGGAATGCAGAGTCCATCCCCCAGTAATTCAAATTGAAATATTTAGAAAGCAGAAGTGACAATATTCCCTCTATGTAATTATTGAACCTAACTACAGGTTGCTTAAGTGAGGTGTCCGGGATTCCAAAGGATATCAACCTCAAGCGAGGTTCCCTTCCTCACACCTCCGAAGCCAAAACCAGGTTTTGCCTGAATTTTGAAATAAACTCAGAATTTTGCTCAACAGTGCAAAAATGAATGCACCCCAAACTAACTCCCTTTAAGGAGTTGAACCTAGCAATGAAACCTTTTGAATTCGTTGTCAATAGAGTTCAGCATTCATAAACTAAAACTGCATTAGAGGCAACTTTTCTATCAGTTGGATGTGTGTATGTAGTAGGGGGGAGGGGGGTGGGGCGGTGGTTGGCTTAGTCACCACAGGCAGTGATGCTGGACTGTACGACAGCGGTTGTAATGCTGCTGGACTGGGAGCTGCCGCGCTTGCTCGGCTGTCAGCGGTGGGGGCGGGTACAGGAGCAGGAGCGCGCCTGCGCGGAGCTGACTGCAGGTTGGCGGCCATTTTGTGGAACAGAATCTGGAGCCGGAGGGAAGAGGGAGAGGGTTTGGGAACCGGGTCCCAACGGCAGCTTGCTGCACCGGCTCCACAGCAAAACTTTCACTTTTGCGACCTCTCCGCTGCTGGGCAGTTTTTTTTAAGTTATTTGTATATTTTTTCCAATAAAGGGGGAAAGGGTGGGGGGGAAATATTGCTCCTTGATATAAGATCCACCTCTTGCCGTCCTGTGTGAGTCGGTTGCTTCAGCGGGTGATCGGAGTAAAGTGAATCATGGATGAGAAGGCGTTCACCAAGGAGCTGGACCAGTGGATCGAGCAGCTCAACGACTGTAAGCAGCTGACGGAGAGCCAAGTGAAGACGCTATGTGAGAAGGTGAGGCCGCGGGCCGGCTTTATCTTTAACCTTTAAACCAGCGGCCAGCGGCTCGCTGACTGGTTTCCCCCGCCCCGCCGGGCGGCCTAAGTGCCCGAGCCCCCGTCGGAAAATGTTGGCCGACTCAAGATTAAACCTAAAGCGGCTTCATGACCAGGCTTCGTTCCCTAACCCTCTCTTGCCCCCCCCCCCCCCCCCCCAAGGATTGTAAGCGATCGATCCGCTTGGATCTCAATCAAGGATTGAGATATGGGTTTATTTGCCGGGGCTCCCAGGATGAGGGAGCCGGCATTTGTTTGCTGCAGAAACTCAAAACCTAAAATGGCGCCTTCCGGGGCTGCACTTCCAGCGGCTGGAACCGAGCGCACTGAGCAAAAGAAATCCATTCCTGTCTGAGATAATAGCTTCAAGTACTGCCCATTCTCTATCCACACCTTTACCAAAAACAAAATAACTATTCACCGTATTTCATATCCCACCGTATAACTGCATTATATACCATCTTGGTTTTAACTTCTGTGCGATCCTGAAAATTGTAATTGTCTTGGGACGGCTCGTAAATGTCTGTCGCTCACTCTGATGAGTATGTCTTTCATGTTACGGAATTTTTTTTGTGTATGTCTATAATGCTACGGAAAGTATACGATTATTTGACTACGTAACAGGAGAGAGGAGGAGGAGGAAGTGACAAATCATATTGTCTAACCAAATGATCAGATATTGCATACATCATCCTAAATGGATTGCACTGGTGAAAGGAAAGAAAACAGCTTTATATCCTGTAAATTACAGTGTACTTGTAGGGTATCTCCTTATGGAAATATTAATGCTAATACCAGGTAATGTATGTTTGTCCGGAAATACTTAGGTTATTTTGTTCTGATTAATGTTTTTTAACTCAACTATCATCCCACATTTGGCCCTTCACTGGAATTTTGTGCATGAAAATTCATTACTTGGGCACAGATTTTTTTGGCACTGAATGCTGTTCATTCACTTATCAATGGGTGTATCATAGCCCTTTGAAATTACATCATTAAGCAACAGTGGTGTACAGGAAGGTGTGTATTTTGAAAACAAATTGACGTCATTGAAGAATGGAATGCACATGCTTGCATTTTCAGTATGCTGCCCTGTTTTCTCTAACTTTAGTTACAAACCATTAAAGCCAGCTTTTTTGACATTGCTGCATTTCAGCAATATGCATCATGCTTTTTTTTTTAAATAGCCCATTGACTTTTTTTGATAAATCAAGTGGCAGGTATTTCCTAACATTTAACCTGAAAGTAAAATTATATAAATTTTCTGGCACTAAGCCCCCCCATAGCTATTGGATTCTAAATTTGTGATGTGAATAGGCAGCCTCAAGGATACAAATATTGATCATATGTGAACTGGTTGTTGCGTATTCTCAAGATTTTTGTTTAAATGTTTAAAAACGTTTTTATTTGTTTTTATTTAAGTTAAATTGGCTGAATAGGCCTTGTGACATGCTTTGCCATTTTGATGCCTTTGAAGCATTTTCTTCCATTTGCATGTGTAACTGGCAGTGTATTCTAAAGCTGTGCCAGAATTAACTCTGACCTATTTATTTCTGACAGGGAGCGGTTTGGCCATTCAGTGTCAGTCAGTTTTGTCTTGCAGGTAGATTTTTAATAGCTTTTTTAGGGTGTTGAGGCATAGTTACTATTGTGGTAAAATGTATTGATGCATGACTGAACTGGTAGAACATTTTGTTGCCAACAACCCCACGTGAATTTTCTCTGTGCCTAAAATGGTGAAATTTCTCAATGTTCCTGCTGCTCAACCAAGACTAGCTTTATTCCCCCCCTGGGTCACACATCAACATGCAATAAAGAGGGTGGTGGTTGATCTGTCAATACTGCACTACACAACCAGCCTTTATTCAGCTTAACCATGTGGCTGAGGTTTGGAATTTTGACAGCCTGCAACAACAACAGTAACTTACTTTGTTAAAGGTGCTCCATAATTATAAACCATTCCAGGGCACTTCACAGGAGCATAACAGTATGGCACTGAGCTGCATAAGACATATTAGGTCAGATGTTAAAAGACTTGGCCAGAGTAATAGTTTAAGGAGTGCCTTAAAAATGGAAATTGAGGTGAAGAGGTTTAGGAAGGGAATTTCAGAACTTAGGTCCTAGGCAACTGAAGGAACGGCCACTGTGGGTTGGTTAAAATCAGGGATGCTCAAGAAGCCAGAATTACTTGAGTGCAAATATTTCAAAAAGTTGTGGGGCTGAAGGAGATTCCAGATGTAGGGAGGGTCAAAGCCATGGGGAGGATTTGAAAACAAGGATGAGAGCCTTAAAATCAAGATGTTGCTTGGCTGTGAGCCAACGTAGGTCGGAGAGCACAAGGTAATAGGCGAATTGGACTTTGTGCGAATTAAGACATGGGTTGTAGAGTTTTAGATGACCTCATGTTTACAGAAGGTAGAATGTGGGAGACCAACCAGGAGTGTGTTGGAATAGTCAAATCTAAAGGTTAAAAAAACGTATAAATGTTGGTTTCAGCACTAAATGAGATGAGACTGGTGATGTTACAGAGATGGAAATAGATGATCTTAGTGATGGCATGAATATGAGGTTGGAAGCTCATCTCGGGAGTGTTCTAGCACTGTAATACCATATGTTGTTAGTCTTCTATGCTAAGAATACTTTTTATAACAGAAAAGCAAAATATTATGGATACTGGAAATCTGAAATAAAAACAAAATGCTGGAAATAGCCAGCAGGTCAGGCAGCATCTGTGGAGAGAAATATTGTTTCAGGTTGTGGTGTCCTTTCATCAGAGCGGCAATATTTTTTATAAATTTTATTTGATTAATTTGAAGTTCAGATTTACATTATCTAATGGCTAAATTCACTGCATGTATGTTATTGGTCATTTAGATTTTGGGTGGGGTGGGGGTGCGGCGGTGGTGGGCCTGTCTTGTTTGCTTTCTTGGTTTGACTGGGGGCTGACAAATTGCTTTGATGTTCCTTAACTAGGGAAGGGAGAAAGCTGTCAGGCTGCTGACATCAGCTTGTGCTTTAGAGTTATTAAAAGGAAAAACATGCTTTGTCATGAAAAAGACAACATTTTTTTCCAAGGCAGCTTTTGTGTAGAGCTGTGTTTCATTGATGGTATGGGTAGATAGCAGGACCAAAGTTGTTAGATGAGGGAGACCTAAGGAACATTTGATGGAAAGATTAAGATTGAGGCATTGTATTGAGAAGAATACTGGATGTATGTATTGAGCATATGTCATTGTAATGCTCTTTAAAGTTAAGCAAATACATTACTTGGATGTTTGTCAAAACAATGAAATATTGAGACTACTGAAGTTCTGCTTATGTTTTTGCAATGCAGTTTGAAGAAATCTGTGGCTTTATCATCAAGGCCCTTACTAAGGAAAACTAATCAAAATGTATTGCATACTATATAGGTGAAGTGCATGCACATTATCACTTCAAAATAATATGAAGGATTAGAATTTAGTGACATAAATGATCATTAAGTAAACAATGATGTTAGCATCGATATTGTTCAAGAAAGAACTTTCTTCCAAGAGTGCTAAATGTTTAGGAAAAATCTACTTGGCAAGATAGGAAACAAGGTTTGGGTTATTAGAGGAAGTATGGAAAGCATCTAGAAAACTTGAAAGTAATGGTGGTAAGACCCTGTAGCCTCAAACAACAAAGTCCCAAACCAGTTGCCTGCAATACAAACTGGGTAGCTTTTTTAAAATTAAAACACTAAGCCCGGGATTTTCCAGCCCCGCCGTGGTGGGAGGCAGCGCCCCAGCCAGAAGTCCATTGACTTGTGGCGGGACTGGAAGATCCCAGCGGCGAATGGGTGTGGAAAATCCTGCCCTAAATTTTGCTGTCACCATCATAAAGCTTGAGATTTGGCTGTTTTGTTGATCATTGAATCTCTGAATGCAATTTGAATACAGTGTAGTGAAATTTCTTGTCTTTTACCTTGGCTTTGGATTTAATTGACCAATGTTATCTTTCCTATAGGAGAGAAGTTTGAGCCTTCATTTGGCTGGTAGTACTTTTTCTGTTGAGAACTGAAGCTGAGAACCTGGAGAAATGACTTGGCCTCAAATAATTCTGATTTGTAAAGATGTGATAATTGTTGGCGATGGGGATTTTATTACTGTAAAAGGTGTAATTATTGTAATAATGTGGTGCTTCGCGTCTGGTTTAGGACTGATTAAGTGGCGTGTCGTATGATTGGTCAAAGGAGGAAGAGCCAGGAAGTGCATATTGTTTGCCTCATATTAAGTTTGTGAGAATGATTCTGAGCTATGGTGAAGTGCTTTCCACCAAATTTATCACCCTATGAACTTCAAAGCTACACACGAATCATATTTTTTTCTTGGACAAAAGGCCAAATTCTGCTTTTTGATTTAGTGTCAGGTTATTTGACGTTGGGGAAATGGTACTGTCACAGTTATTGAGTTAGTGATCCAGAGGATTTGAGTTCAAATCCAATCAAGGAAATTTAAGGACCTAAATTGCTTTTTAAAAGCTAGCATCAATTTAATTTTAAAAAAATCAGTATCTTAAAAATCCAAAATAAAAGCAAACTGCTGCATATGCTTGAAATCTGGAATAAAAACAGAAAATACTAGATAAACTCAGGTCCGGGAGCATCTGTGGAGAAAGAAACAGCGTTAACTTTTTGAAACAAAAACAGAATTACCTGGAAAAACTCAGCAGGTCTGGCAGCATCGGCGGAGAAGATAAGAGTTGACGTTTCGAATCCTCATGACCCTTCAACAGAACAGAACAGTTCTGTTGAAGGGTCATGAGGACTCGAAATGTCAACTCTTTTCTTCTCCGCCGATGCTGCCAGACCTGCTGAGTTTTTCCAGGTAATTCTGTTTTTGTTTTGGATTTCCAGCATCCGCAGTTTTTTGTTTTTAACTTTTTGAATCTGTATGACTTCTTCAGAGCGAACATGTTATATGAATAAAATACCAATAGTATTTTTATAAGTATAAATTAAAGGAGTTTTGGTCTGATATGCTTAATTTTTTCCTACAATCTCTCATCGTTTGTCAGTGAGGAGAGAAGTAATAGATTATTGTCAGTTTAAGCCTTTTAAGTGTTAGCTTGGCTCAGTTGTCAGGAAGGGTTTGGGGCAGCATTCCTTTTAAGCTGCACATTCGCGCACAAGTCAATCCCTTTAAATTACTGTTCAGTAACACAAAAAAAATTAAAACGCCTACAATTTGGTCAGAAACAACAAAAAAATTTGTGGGTACGTTGGTTAGGGGTTTGTGCCGCACCCTGACTTGCATACAGAAATCGAGGCTTAATACTTAAAGGATTGCTGCAATGTCAGATGTGCCACCTTTTAGATGAGACATTGAACTGATGCCCTGTCTATCTCTGGGACCATGAAGTGTGCACATTGGCAGTTGTGTTTTCATCTGTGTTAAACTGGGCTTCATAAGTTATTTAATTAAATAATTCATAAGTAATTGAAGATTGCTCTGGGGTGTAGAGAGTGGCTTGATGAGATGCTGTTCATATATTCTCTATCTGTCCTCATTAAATGAAGGAATAAATGGAATTAAATATTTTAATACATCAATATCAAGTTACCTCAAATCCAAATTAAGTGCTCTGGTGTCAGAGTAAACTTTTTACTGGCTGCCCATCTGTGCCATGGGATGACAGTAATGAACTTCTTGGATGTATGCAAGTGTGATTGAAAGGGCCCAAATAAGCTGAGTGGCTGTGATAAAATGTGGGTCAGGTTTGTGCTAATGTGATGCATGATTCAAGAAGTCATCCCAAAATCAGGATCTTGTACCATTGATACAAGACAGTATCAGTGCTACAACTTATTTTTGTAAATTGTGGTTTCTATTTGTTTGAAGACCACACACTTATTTTCCAAAGAAATTATCTAATTAAACTGGATTTTCTATTCCTGTTTAATCTGTTGGGGGGTTGTCCAGATTTGTCAACTTCAGAGTATCTTTGAATCACTTAATTTTGAGGTTTTAGTGTCCTTTTGAAATCTAACCCTATGGTTAATATTTAAACTAAAACAAAAAAGTCATAGGCATGGCTATAAATTAGGCATAAATAAACTGAATTGCTGGATTGTTCTCTTGTCATCCTTTTCATTAGTGCAGGGTTCGCCAGCCTTATTACTTAAAAAAAAAATTGCCTAAAAGAATAACTGGGAGCCACAAGATAAAAATTTGGCATTTCAAAACTAAATCTTGGTAAATTGCAAAATTTCACTGGTAGAATGCATAATTTGGCACATGTAGGTATGGTGTCTCAAATCCAGCTGTCTGAAGACATTTTTAGAATTTGCCATGCATCAATTTTAATTGAATAAAATTTTTAAAAATACCTTACTTGGACAATTCAGCTAGGTGTTGCATTGGTACAATGTGACGCCGGACTATTTATCCACTTCCCTGCTTGTGAGCTGGTCTGTTCCCGCACTCCAAGGACCCTTGACTCGAACTGCCCATGGCTTGAAATCTGGCATATAAGACAATTTTTTTGACTATTGATTCTTCTTTTTAAAAGCTTCTAATAGCACATTTGGTATAATTAACATCTCATATATTAGAAACAATAATGGTTGCAACCATAAAACCTGTTCCATGAACCAAAGGCATTATACCATGGTGTAGCTATACTGCTCTATTATGGTTTATTTAGAGCACGATGATGTTTTTTGCTTAAATGGTTTGAAGCTGTAAAGTGCAGCACTCACCTTTATCCTCACGATAAGAACACGGCTCTTACTTTTCTGGATTTAATTTTGTTAGGCTTTTTTCATGTTAATACCATCCATCTAGAAAAGGTTGGGAACCACAGACTGGATGTTAAACATCCTCAGGTTGAAGACTCCTGCACTAGTGGATGCTTATTTGGGAAGCAAGATGTACAATGTTGTCTTTATTTTGGTTGGAGGAAAAGAAGAGGGATAGTATTGAATGTGGCTTGACTGGTGCATACATTCATTAGTAGACAGCTGCCCACCAGGAGGACAGTGGTGTAGTGGTAATGTCACTGGAGCTACTCATCCACAACTCAACACCAGAATATCTTGGTATCACTCTTGACTGTACGTTGACCTACTGGCAACACTTCCAGAACATTGGAGCTAAGATCAAGACGAGAGAATCTGATACAAAAACTGGCAGGTACCATCTGGGGCAGCAGATGTGCACTGCTTCACTTGCCCTGGTCGACCCAGCAGCAGAGTACTGCTGCTCAACCTGACTCAGGAGCCACTACACAAACATGGTAGATATCCACCTCTGGGAAGTCATGAGGATTATTTATGGAATGTTGAGACCAACACTGGCTTCCTGTGCTAGCACACATTCAGTGAATTTCCTGATGTTGGCAGGGAAAACGTTCTCGCAGAACACCATCAGCTGACAGCTAATGAAGTACTCTCTCCGACACAAATCCACAAAAATCCCACCCACTCATCTGAAATCCTGCAGCCCTGACTAGAACACACTCCACACCCAGCAAACTGATGACACCTCCTGGTGGAGCACCACCTGGTTGATTGCAAACATCACCTGCAACCTGGTAACTGACCTGGGTGGTGAAGCCCCAGATTTCAACCTTACATATAAAACCTGGACAGGCCAAGGAAGATGTGTCTATTGGTCTACAAGTGGAACATGAGCAATAGCTCAAATTGTGACTGTGGCCATCCAAGCCACATATTGAACTTCTGCCCTGAGGCATCAAAACCATTCACACTGCACCAGCTGAAGCTATTGAACGGACTGTTAACCTCAACATCAAACTTTAACTGCCTCCCCAGCCATACGGACATTTATGCTGGACTAGTAATCCAGAGGTCCATGCGGGAATGAGTTCAAATCCCGGAAACACAGCAGCTGGTGGAATTCAAAATTCAATTAATTAATCTGGAATTAAAAGCTACTCTCAGTAATGGTGACCATGAAACCACCAGGTTGTCAGAAAAATAAAATCTTGATCACTAATGTCCTTTAGGGAAGTAAATCTGCCATCCTTACTTGGTCAGGCCCACATGTGGGCTGGTCAGTATCTTTGCCACAGTTGTGTACAGATCTAATTTAATATCTCTTTTAAAGGACTTAATATCTCTACAAGTCAAGCTATGTAGTCAGGAGCAAACAGTATGACACTAAACATAGGGATGCTCCGCATGTGTACATGGAAATGATTTGATCCATGGTCAAGAGCTGCAAACGTTAAGATTGAGTGGTCTGAAACAATCCTATTACTTGTGTTTAAACAAGATTTGAGATTGCAATCTGTCCTTTCTAAATCTGTTCATTGATTAGTTTTAGTGTTTGAAATTGGATTAGTAGTCGTGAAAACCCAGCAGCTTCTGACCTACATGTGAAATCAGTTCACACTACATGATTGACTACTAATGCCCTTCATAGCAAGGTACTTGTACCAGAATTGACAATGAATATGATCTTACTAATGTTACTGATAATGTTTCTTTTAAATCAATAGAGTTGAGCATGGTGGACTACATTAAAATAAAACTGGCTAAAATATTCATTTCACGGTAACCATTTCCTGTAGCTTTATCTTTTTAGCTTCTGTGTTATATGATTATTTTGACTTGGCGTAACTGATTCTGATCAACTGCAGGAGCAAACAGGCAAATGGCAAGTTTTGAAGCTAGATAATTCCATAATTGATCTTTTGACCACAGCACAAACTAAGAATACAAATGCGGTTAACGTTGTAACTGATCAGAATAGAATTTATCAAACCTGAATGCTATGAACCCAAGACTGTCCAAGCTGTCGGGCTACTTCTTATGCTATGGTGCTTATGTACCATGCATACATTTTAAATAATGCTTCCATTAATTTTCATATATCATAACCAGAAAATGCAGTTCTTCTAATTTAGGATTTAGCCACTGAAAAGACAGCCCTTTCCAAACCAACCTAAGGCATTTTTAACAGGATTAGTATAAGTACAAATAGATGACCATAACTATGTCATAACCAACTCAGAATTCTCAAACTCTCTTGACTGAGAAGCTAAATTCTGTCCTATTATGTGATTCTTTGGAAAAGTAAAGAAATTCCTAGCAGTTCAGGGTCACTGAAAATTTCACACAAAATAAGCATACCCAGCTGCTAGACTGGGCCAGCTGCAGGTGGTGAGGGAACCAACAAGAGGGAAGAACATACCTGACCTCATCCTCACCAACCTGCCTGCTGCAGGTGCACCAGCCCATGACAGTATCAGCAGGAGTGACCACCACACAGTCATTGTGGAGACGAAGTCCCGCCTTCACATTGAGGATACCCTCCATCGTGTTGTGTAGCAATACCACAGTGCTAAATGGGATAGATTTCGAACAGATCTAACAACTCAAGACTGGGCATCCATGAGGCGCTGTGGGCCATCAGCAGCAGCAGAATTGTACTCGAACACAATCTGTAACCTCATGGCCCAACATATCACCCACTCTACCATTACCATCAAGCCAGGGGATCAACACTGGTTCAATGAAGAGTGCAGGAGGGCATGCCAGGAGCAGCACCAGGCATAACCTGAAAATGAGGTGTCAACCTAATGAGGCTATAACACAGGACTACTTGCATGCCAAACAGCATAATCAGCAAGTGATATACAGAGCTCCCACAACTAACGGATCAGATCTAAGCTCTGCAGTCCTGCCACATCACATCCAGTCGTGAATGGTGGTAGACAATTAAACAACATACTGGAGGAGGAGGCTGCACAAATATCCCCATGCTCAATGATGGGGGAGCCCAGCACATCAGTGCAGAAGATAAGGCGGAAGCATTTGCCGCAATCTTCAGCCAGAAGTGCCGAGTGGGTGATCCATCTCGGCCTCCTCCTAAGATCCCTAGCATCACTGATGCCAGTCTTCAGCCAGTTCGATTCACTCAACGTGATATCAAGAAATGGCTGAAGGCACTGGATACTGCAAAGGCTATGGGGCCTGACAATATTCTGGCAATAGTACTGAAGACTTGCGCGCCTGGCCAAGCTGTTCAAGTACAGCTACAACACTGGCATCTACCCGGCTATGTGGAAAATTGCCCAGGTATGCCCTGTACACAGAAAGCAAGACAAATCCAACCCAGCCAGTTACTGCCCCATCAGTCTACTCTTGATCATCAGTAAAGTGATGGAAGGGGTCCTCAACAGTGCTACCAAGCGGCACTTGCTTAGCAATAATCTGCTCACTGCTCACTTTGTGTTCCTTCAGGGCCACTCAGCTCCTGACCTCATTACAGCCTTGGTTCAAGCATGGACAAAAGAGCTGAACTCCTGAGGTGAGAGTGACTGCCCTTCACATCAAGGCAGCATTTGACAGAGTGTGACATCAAGGAGCCCTAGCAAAACTGGAATCGATGGGAATCGGGGTGGCGGGGGTGGGGGGACATGACTCTCCAATGGCTGGAGTCATACCTAGCACAAAGGAAGATGGTTGTGGTTGTTGGAGGTCAGTCATCTCAGCTCCAGGGCATCACTGCAGGAGATCCTCAGGGTAGTGTCCTCGGCCCAACCATCTTCAGCTGCTTTATCAATGACCTTCCATCATAAGGTCAGAAGTGGGGATGTTTGCTGCTGATTGCACAATGTTCAGCACCATTCACAACTCCTCAGATATTGAAGCAGTCCATGTCCAAATGCAGCAAGACCTGGACAATACCCAGGCTTAGGCTGACAAGTGGCAAGAAACATTTGTGTCACACAAGTGTCAGGCAATGACCATCTCCAACAAGAGAGAATCCAACCATCACCCATTGATGTTCAGTGGCATTACCTCACTGAATCCCCCACTATCAACATCCTAGGGGTTACCATTGACCAGAAGCTGAACTGGACTAGCCAAATCAATACTGTGGCTACAAGAGCAGGTCAGAGGCTAGGAATCCTCTGACGAGTAACCCATCTCCTGACTCCCCAAAGCCTGTCCACCATCCACAAGGCACATGTCAGGAGTGTGATGGAATACTCCCCACTTGCCTAGATGAGTGCAGCTCCCACAACACCCAAGAAGCTTGACACCACCTAGGACAAAGTAGCCCGCTTGATTGGCATCACACCCACAAACATTCACTCTCTCCACCACCATCGCACAGTAGCAGTAGTGTGTACCATCTACAAGATGCTCAGCAGGAATTCACCAAGGCTGCTTAGACAGCACCTTCCAAGCCCATGACCACTACCATCTAGAAGGACAAGGGCAGCAAATAAATGGGAAAACCAGCACCTTTTGAAGTTCCCCTCCAAGTCACTCACCATCCTGACTTGGAAATATATCACCATTCCTTCACTGTCACTGGGTCAAAATCCTGGAACTCCGTTCCTCACAGCACTGTGGGCATACCTATACCACATGGATTCAGCGGTTCAAGAAGGCAGCTCACCACCACCTTTTCAAGGGCAACTAGGGATGGGCAATAAATGCTGGCCTAGCCAGTGAAGCCCACATCCCATGAATGAATTTTTAAAAAGTAGTGTTTTTAAATTTTTGAGCTAACTAATTAAAGTGTATTTCAAAGCTTATAAATTCCTAATATTGGTAAAATATTGAATAATTACATGACCATTACACTTAACTTTTAAGTCAGTCAAAAACAATTAGAAAGGCAAACAACCATTTTGTTCTGGGCAACTCACATGTAAAGTATTTTTATGCCAAATGAGGTGGGATTAATCTGGCTTATTCTTCTGTTGCGAAAGGTAGTATATTTCATTTTGTGACTCGGCTAAAAGCTGGTAAAACTGGCTTGGCCAGTGTAGGTGAATAAGAATAATTTAACAGTATTTCCAACTTCTTGTTTGGGACTTTAGAGTTTCTGCACCTGAGTGCCAGCTGGTGTCGCAAATTCTGCCATATATTGGAGATGTCATTGGATGTTGTTGAATATGTGTTTTGCTGTTAGCTTACAGATGTATGCTGTGCTTTGGTTGATTTTTATAGCTCCATAGACTGGTTTATGGGCTTTCCCTATTCAAAGTATCATAATTTATTTTATTTTCTTAGCAGGACGTTGCACTTCATACTAACTGTCATTGTATTCTATCTGCCACATATTCGCCTATATCACCGTCATATCAATATCTTATATCTTTCTTTCATACTGACTTGTATACCTAATTTACTACTGTGTATATGTGCATCATTGATGTACACAACAGAACCCCGCAGGATGCTACTTCCCACTGAACCACCATTTTGCGAAACCACCCTTAGTTTTTACCTCTTTCGTTCCTTTTAACTAGTTACTTAATATTTTTATCCTGACTCAAATCTGCTTTGATAATTTGTCATTTCTGTTATATATTATTGAATGTTTCAGAGAAATGCTAATGTTTTGCTTTCAATACCTGGAACTAACTTTTGGAAGTTCAGAAAGGAGATCCCTTAGAATGGAAATTTTACTGGGGTTTCCTTTAACACCAAAAATTTAGCCACTAGTTTAATGGTGAATTGATCAGGAAATGCCAATCCACCTAAGACTCATTGGAGAAAGAATTGGAACCTTTGTTATACTGGTAGCTTGTAGTAATAGATTTCCTGAACTATAAGAAGCCTGCACCTAAAGGGAAGAAGGGTGTTAATACATAATTATTTCTGATCATTGATGAGGAAGATTCCCTAGTTTACATCTTTTAATGATGGCGATGTAGGAGTAGATTGGAAAACATGGGCACAGGGTTTGGGGACTTAAAAGATGAAATATAGAAAGAAAATGAAAAAAAGGAAACACTTGCGACTATATGCTTATGGTGGCGATGGTATTATTGCTGGACCAGTAATCTAGGGACCCGGGTTCGAATCCCACCAAGGCAGATGGTGAAATTTGAATTCGATAAAAAGCTGTCGATTGTCAGCAATCTGGTTCACAGGAGGAAGATCTACTGTCCTCGCTTGGTCTGGCCTACATGTGACTTGGACCCAGAGCGATGTGGTTAATGGTTAACTACCCTCTGAAATGGCCTAGCAAGCCACTCGATTGTATCAAACCACTACAAAGTCAATAGAAAGGAATGGAACAGGATGGACCGCCCAACATCAACCACGACACCGGCAACCTTGCCCCGTCGATCCTGCAAAGTCCTCCTTACAAACATGTACTGCTGAAAATTGGGAGAGCTGTCTCAGACTAATTAAGCAATGGCCTGATGTAGTCATAATCACAGAAAAGTACCTTACATCGTTCCAGATACCCAAGGATGATGATGGTGGTATGTCCAGTCCCAACGGCAGAGGTGGCAACACAGTTGGGAGCGAGATGCCCTGGGAGTCCTCAACATCAACTCTGGACCCCATGAAGTGTCATGGCATCTGGTCAAACATGGGCAAGGAAACCACCTGCTGATTACCACGTACCCTCCCACTTCAGTATTCAATGTTGAACACAGCTTGAAAGAAGCACTGAGGGTGGCAAGGATGCAGAATGTACTCCGGGTGGGGGACTTGAATATCCATCACCAAGAGTGGCTCGGCAGCACCACTACTGACTGAGCTGGCCGTGTCCGAAAGGACATAGCTGCTAGACTGGGCCTGCTGCAGGTGTGAGGGAACCAACAAGAGGGAAGAACAGACTTGACCTCGTCTCCCCAACCTGCATCTGTCCATGACAGTATCGGTAGGAGTGACCACCGCACAGTCGTTGTGGAGACGAAGTCCCGCCTTCACGTTGAGGATACCCTCCATCGTGTCGTGTGGCACTACTACCGTGCTAAATGGGATAGATTTCTAACAGATCTAGCAACTCAAGACTGGGCATCCATGTGGTACTGTGGGCCTCAGCAGCAGAACTGTACTCTACCATAATCTATAACCTTATGGCCCAGCATATTTCCCACTCTACCATTACCACCAAGCCAGGGGATCAACCTTGGTTCAATAAAGAGTGCAGGAGGGCATGCCAGGAGCAACACCAGGCATACCTAAAAATGAGATGTCAACCTGGTGAAGCTACAACACAGGACTACTTGTGTGCCAAACCACAAAAGCAACAAGTGTAGATTCCACAACTAACGGATCAAATTGAAGCTCTGCAATCCTGCCAAATCCAGTCGTGAATGGTGGTGGACAATTAAACAACTCTCACTGGAGGAGGAGGCTCCACAAATATGCCCACCCTCAATGATGGAGGAGTCCAGCACATCAGTGGAAAGGATAAGGCTGAGTATTCGCAGTAATCTTCAGCAGGAAGTGCTGAGTGGATGATTCATCTCGGCTTCCTCCAGACGTCCCCAGCTTCACAGATGCCAGTCTTCAGCCAATTTGATTCACTCCACGTGATATCAAGAAACAGTTGAAGGCACTGGATACTGCAAAGGCTATGGTCCCTAACAACATTTCAGCAATGGTACTGAAGGCTTGTGCTCCAGAGCTTGCCGCGCTTCTAGCCAACCCATTCCAGTACAGCTGCAACACACATCTACCCAACAACGTAGAAAATTGCTCCGGTATGTCCTGTACACAAAAAGCAGGATAAATCAAACCTGGCCAATCACTGCCCCATCAGCTTACTCTGCATCAGTAAAGTGATGGAAGGGGCCGTCAACAGTGCGATCAAGTGGCACTTGCTTAGCAATAACCTCACTGGCACTCAGTTTTGTTCTGCCAGGGCCACTCAGCTCCTGACCTCATTACAGCCTTGGTTCAAACATGAACAAAAGAGTGAACAACCGTGGTGAGGTGACGATGACTGCCCTTGACATCAAGGCTGCATTTGACCAAGTGTGGCATCTAAGCCTCCTAGAAAAATTGGAGTCAGTGGGAATCAGGGGGAAAACAGGAGGCATACCAAGCACAAAGGAAGTTGGTTGAGGTTGTTGGTGGTCAATCATCTCCGTTCTAGGACATCACTGCAGGAGTTCCTCAGGGTAGTGTCCTAGGCCCAACCATCTTCAGCTGTTTAATCAATGACCTTCCTTCCATCATAAGGTCAAAAGTGGGCATGTTCATTGATGACTGTACAATGTTCAACATTCGCAACTCCTCAGATACTGGAGCAATCCATGTCCAAATGCATCAAGATCTGGACAGTATCCAGGTTTGGGTTGAGAAGTGTCAAACAACATTCATGCCACACAAGTGCCAGGCAATGATCATCTCCAACAAGAGAGAATTTAAACATTGCCTCTTGACATTCAATGACATTACCGTCGCTGAATCTCCCACTATCAACTACCTGGGGGTTTCCATTGATCAGAAACTGAACTGGACTTGCCATATAAATACTGTGGCTACAAGAGCAGGTCAGAGGCTAGGAATCCTGCAGTGAGTAACTCACCTCCTGACTCCCCAAAGCCTGTTAGCCATCTGCAAGTGGAATACTCTCCACTTGCTTGGATGAATGCAGCTCCAACAATACTCGAAGCTTGACACCATCGAGGACAAAGCAGCCCGCTTGATTGGCACCTTATCCACAAACATTCACTCCCTCTGCCACCGCACAGTGGCAGTAGTGTGTGCCATCTACGAGATGCACAGCTGGAACTTACCAAGCCTCTTTAGACAGCACCTTCCAAACCCATGACCACTACCATATAGAAGGACAAGGCAGCAGACACATGGGAACGCCACCACCTGGAAGTTCCCCTCCAGGCCACTTACCATCCTGACTTGGAAATATATCGCTGACCCTTCACTATCACTGGGTCAGACTCCTGGAACTGCCTCCCTAACAGCACTGTGGGTGTACCTACACCACATGACTGCAGCGATTCAAGTAGGCAATTCGCCACCACCTTCTCAAGGGCAGTTAGGGATGCTACGATTCCTAGGTCCTCCCAGTCATTAATGCCGGTGCTGCTAGGCTTCAAGGAGAGCTTCAGAGCGTCTTTATAACATTTTCTTTGTTCTCCCTGGAACACTTGCTATTTGAGAGTTGAGAAAGCAGGACCTGGTTGGGGTGATGCTTTTCGGCCACCCGGACAGTGTCTAGTCTATCTTAATTGATTTTGTGGGAGTTTTGCCAGAATGCATGTGGAGCTGGCTTCAAGAAGGATATGAGCGTTTGTTTGATCATCCAGTAGATGTGGCAGAGGCATTGCTGTTGGAATTTCCCCAGTGCTTTTATGTGTCAATGAAACACAGTCCAGGCGTCACTACAGTGTTGGAGTGTGGTGACAATAACTGCTCTGTACATTAGAACTTTTGTTGACTTGCGGAGGTATTTGTTGTCAGTCACTCGCTATCGTAGCTTGTAGAAGACCGACCTGACGCAGCTGAACTGGTGTTGGAACTCCTCGTTAATGGTGGCCTTTTGAGGGAGGTGGCTGTCTTGATATGTGAAGTGCTCACCATATTCCAGAGTCACTCCTTCAGCATGGGAGGTGGAATATTTGGCTGAGCAGGTCTGGGTTGAAATGAATTTTGTTCTGGCAACATTCAAGGACAGGCTGTGTATCTCTTGTATGCAGAATTGTAGAGATCGAAGAGTGGCTTGCAAAGCTGGTGCAGAGTGGGCAACCACACTGCAGTCATCCCGAACTGCAGATCATGTATGTCTGTGATCGTCAGTTTAGTTTTGACACAGAGGCAATAGAGGTTGAAGAGTTTTCCATCTAGGTGGTATTTAATACTTAGACAGAGGGGTGTTGAATAGCCACTGTCAGATAGATTATAAATAGTACGGGGGCTATCTCTCAGCCTTGACACCAGTCCGGATTTTGAAGAGGAGTGTTTCAGATCTCCCACTCAAAACAGTTGCAGTCATGTGATCATGAAACCATTTCAGGACTGTGAAGAAGTTTCTTGGACATGGAAATCTCTGGAGCACAATCCACGGAGCCTCAAGATTTACTGAGTCAGGTGCTTTGGTCAGGTCAATGAATGCAATGTAGGGTTCCTGGTGTTGTTCTCAACATTTTTCTTTGACTTGTCTGGCAACAAAGACCATGTCACAGGTTCCCCTGGAAGGTCTAAAGCCACACTGTCTCCTGGAGGATTTCCTTAGCCATAGGAATTAAGTGATTCGAGTGACTACGTGTCAGGATTTTCCCTGCTTTGAACAAGAGGGAAATAGTTCAGTATGAACTATTGTGGAACTGTTCCACAGCATGATTGTGTCCCTTGAAGATAGTTACAATTGTCACATTCCTGCAGTTGGGGATGGTTGAGGGGGGTCATCTTCCTCCCAAATCCATAGGATGAGTGCATGGACAATGGTAATGTCGCAAAGCACTCCCTTGCACCTTTGCTTATTGAGTCTGTTCAGGAGCTTACTGCTGTGCTCTGGAAAGGGTATCCTAATCAACTCCTCTTCAACGGTTCTCATTGTAACCCTGTGTTGTCATGGATTTCAGGCTGTGAGGCAATTTTTAAAAAATTTAACTGAACTGAAAGTGACTGACAACAGATCTTTGAGGGGGTGGGAAACAAAGTAGAGGCCAATTGAATGGGTGTGAAAAGTCCACCAACTTTCAAGATCTCAGCTGGAATACCATTGGGGCCACAGGCTTTGTTGCTCATCTGTTGTTCTTGCAGCTCTTCCATCGATGGTGGCTCACCCATGGTTTCTACCACAGGATACTGGGGAATAGCCTGAAGAGTATCAGCTGCCACTGTGGATTCGTGGCTGAGGAGTTGTTGAAAATGTCTTTCCAGCATTGACCAATGGCATTGTCATCCTTAAGAAGAGAGGCACCATTCTGAGCGAAGAGGGTTTTGTCCATTTGATCTTGGACTATAAATATCCCTGGTGGCTTCAAAAAAAAGCTTCACGTCACGATGGTCAGCATATTGTTGGATCTCGGGCATTCTCTTCCAGATTTGTCTTTCGATACCAGGCTTGAACTGTTGGAATGCTGCTTTCTTGACTTGCAAGCTTGGATTGTTCTGCCAGGCGATGAAGGCTGCTCGTTTTTGTTCTAGGAGGTCACGTATTTCAACATTGTTTTCATTGAACCAGTTCTGGTGGTGATGCTGCTCGAACCCAATGGTCTGGACACAGGAGACTAGTACAGCTGGTTATTTGATCCACTGTTCTGAAATTAAGCTGGATGTGTTAAGTTTTTCCAGATTGGTTGTGAGCTGCACATGGAGTTCCTCTCTTCGGTCGGGCTGCTTTAGCACTGAGACATTGATCATCTTCCTCTTGAACTTTCAGACCTTGCAATGCCTCGGTGCTAGGCGGATATTCATCACCGATCGAACAAGTCGATGATCTGTCCAGCAGGCATCAGTCTCCCACATGGATTGAGTGGTAGATATCACTTAGATCAATCACTGGAATAATGACATAATCCATTATGTGCCAATGCTTTGATCTAGGATGCCACCATTTGGCTTTGTAATTGTCCTGGCAGAAGAGGATGTTTGATATAATGAGATTATACTGAGCATGCCTTGTCAGCAGGAAGACACCACTCGCGTTGGTTCTCTCCTCCACACACACCCCCCCCCCCCACCCGCCAAACCCCCGGGTTTATCCCAGTAGTTCCTCTCCGGACATTGGCATCATGGCCAACCCTGGCGTTAAAGTCCCCCAAAAGGATGATTTTCTCATCCTTTTGGAATGTCTGTGAGGGCGAAGTCAAAATAGAACTTTACCTTGACATCTTCATTGGCATCTAGGATCTGGCTTAAGCTCAGATGACAGTGACATGTTGATTACAGCTGAACTCTAAGTAAAGTATCATGAGCCTTTCCTTCCTTTATACAATTGGAGAGTTATGGCAGTGCATCCAAGATCCTATTCCAGATGGCAAAACCAACTCTGGACATGACAGTTCCTGTCACCCTTTTCTATTGGAAGTTGTATCGTCCTGCTTGTTCTTTAAGCTGCCCCTCCCCAGGAAGGCGGGTCTCACTTGAGTGCGGCGATGTCAATTTGGAGTCTCGATAGCTCGCATGTTACGATTGCAGTACTTCTTTCCGGATGGTCTTGAGATTATCCATAAGTGTTCTAACGTTCCCAATTGCGAAATTAAAGTTTTCTTTCTTTGACCACAAAGAGGGTGATCCCAGAGGGTGGATCTGCAACCAAGAGAAAGTGGGCCAGCCTATTTTTAGGGAAGCTTTTCTGGCCCCTTGACACGTGGGGTGAGCAGAGGGTATCCTGGAAGACGACTGCTCAGTTACAAGTGCTACTACCCAAAGACGCCTCTGCCTTAACACAGATGTCTGATGACCTTCATGCACCTGTCACCTTGTTGCAGATTCTTGACTAGAGACTCCCAGGTTCGCAGTCCTGTCCCCGTTCCCAATTCTCCATCAAGCCACATGACTTGACAAATTTGCCCTGGTAGAAACTTGCACATGACTTTGTTTAACATGGGGATTTTGGTGCACTGTCATTTTCCACACAACCTTGATGGGTTGGTGATCAGATTTTGGTGATGTGTCAAAACGCAATGACCGGGACCACCTTGCTGCTGCAGCCTCCTTCCACCTTCACAGTTGTTGAGATGCAGTCTTCCTTCGCCTGTTCTGCTATTGAATTTTTGGAGCGCACTTGGCACACCCACTCCTCACTTTGCTCCACCTTGCCTCCATGGGCAGTCCTACCAGGAGCAAGGAGCTCCCATGCCATTACAAGGGATTGTTGAAGCACGCAAGCCTCTCCACCACATCAAGGTGGCGATCCAGGGAGGGTTTTGAAGTGTAGTCACTGTTGTAATACAGGGGGCATGCCAACTAATTTGCACTGGGCAAACTCCCACAAAAAAGCAATGTGATATCCAGATAATCTTTTTGTGATGTTGATTAAGGGATAAATATTGGCCAAGACACTGAGGATAACTTCCCTGCTCATCAACATTGTGCTATGTTTACATCCACCCAAGTAGGCAGATGGGGCTTCAGTTTAACATCGCATTTGAAAGACAACACCTATAACAGTGCAGTGCTCCCCCACTACTGCCGTGCAGTGCCAGCCTTGATTTTTGTGCTCAAGCTTAGAGTGGGACTTGCCTCTGAATCGCAAGGCTCAGGGTTCAGCTACCAACTAAGCCACGGCTAAAAATTAATTTTATTCCCAAAGTATCAAATCAATTATCCAATAGGTGTCTTCAGTACTATACACTAAATATTCATATGATTAAATAATTCTTGGCAGTACTGAACCCTAAAAATATTTGAGTTGGCACTCTTTATCTATAACTCTGGCTAATTTTAGCATTCTAAAAATATTCATGCTGGTTAGCAACTCTTTGAACCATCAGCTATTTCATGGTTGGTCATGAGATTTACAAAATCTTTAGAAGTGCAGGAATCCACAAATTGGAGTTGAGTGGGTGAGGAAAGGGGAATCTGACACTCCAATTTTTTTAATGCATCAGAGGGGGGATGGTGCACATAATCCTGGCAGTCAGTATTCATATTCACTTTTCAGGAACTAGAGGTTTTAATTTATTTATCACGTTACCAAATTCTGCTGATAAGGACGCTCCATTTGTTCCCTTATTATATCTAGGGTAAGTGCACTGCCAAACATAGGAATTTATCATATGAATGAATGGTGTAGTAGAATACCACACCAACATGGTGATGTAAATTGTTTTAAACTTGGCACCCCTCACCAATTGGGAATAAACAGTAGTTATGACCATTAATGAAAATATCTACTTGTGATGAAAAATATTTGACCTTCTGATTTGAAAATATTTTTCTTGTTGAGAATAAAAAATTAAAAATATAAAATGTATCTTTAAATACTTTAATCTTGCAATTAATATTTGTCATGTAGTAGCCAAACTGATTTGTTTTTATATTTTTGGAAATGCTTAATATTGATAAAATCAGCAACTGCATTGATCTATTTAGTTGTGCCAACATCTTTTGAGATAATTTCTTCAATTTTGTTTTTTGTTTAGGCTAAAGAAATCTTGACGAAGGAATCAAATGTGCAGGACGTGCGATGTCCCGTCACAGTCTGTGGGGATGTCCATGGGCAGTTTCATGACCTCATGGAACTTTTTAGAATTGGAGGCAAATCACCAGACACAAATTATCTTTTTATGGGAGATTATGTTGACCGAGGTTATTATTCAGTTGAAACAGTTACACTCCTTGTAGCTCTTAAGGTATCAATATTCTTTTGTTTATGATAAAGTTCTAACATTTTCTAGTCGATTCTATGAAGTCTGCCCTTCTGTAAAATATAGCAGATTTGACACTGCAAATTTTGTATTTCTGAACAATACCTTGAAATGTGTGGCATTTTGGATAATGATCTGTGGTTTCCATATTTAATTGGTTACCTCATAAGGTTATAGCATTTGTAGAACATTGCTCTAATACATGCATTGAGTTTGTGAGGTGGGGTTCTTGAGTATGTAGCAATAAAGGCAAGCTTCTGTGTTCTCATTTCAGTATGACATGGAGGTTTAGTACCTTGCATAGTATTTAAAACTCAGAAACAAGCCATTTGGCTCAACAATTCCATGCAATATTTATTTTCCAAGTGAGTTTATTAATCAGATGTTTTGTGACTATATGTTGGCACTGTCACCATAGCATGATCCTGGGATCTGTGATTCTTCACTTGGTGATTCAATTAGTCAATTTGACATTGCTTCAGGGCAGATTGTCTACCTAACCCACCCTTAAGGAAACTGAAGTTTTTTTTTCAGAAAATCAGTGCAGTTTGATTTCTATCTGATGTAATCTAAAAATTATATATAACTCGCATGCTGCCACCAATATGAAACTATTGCTTTCTGATCTTGGCTACCTTGAGAAAATATGGCAGTGTTTCTGCAGATGGTTGTTAAAACTACATCAGAGTAATTTCCTAGGACTGATGCAGGTTTAGGCCTCAGGTGTACAGGCCAAAGTACTTCTTTCGACTGCGCTTTTTGATTTTTTTTCAGGAGCTCCTTAGATCTAAAGATTTACGTTTTTTGCAAATTCGCTCCACGTCTCCATTAAAGGATATTAAAGAAGCAAGAGACACTGTATTGAGCAAGCAGCCAAGAGTCCACAAATCAATCAGTTTTTCTTAATTCACCTTCCACCTCCGCAACTTACCCCGTCGTTGTCCTCCAGTGGCTAATATTAAAGCAAACTATAGGCCTGAAAGGTTGGGCTCTACTGGACTCCCAACTACTTCCACACCTCAAAACTTTTTTTAAACACCGGTACAATGACTGCCTAAAAAAAGGCGTGTATATGACAGACACTTTTATAGAATAGGGGCGGCCAAACTTACTGAGCCTAAGAGCTGCATATGCTAATCTTCAGGCGTTCTAGAGCTGCAAGTCATGAACAAACTTTACAAAGGCTAATTACTGCTAGTAGGGGCCTTGTGGGCCTCCACCTTGGCAGTAAGTCTTTGAAAATCTGGCTGATTGTTGTTAGGGCTGTAAAAGGAGTTCAGTCAGGTGTTGTTTAGTAAGGACTGCACAATGTTTTGACTTTACAAACTTCATTATGGAGTACAGCGATTCACAGCATTATGTTGTGCTGAAAATTGAAATGAGTCGCACACTAGTTTTTTTGAGTTGAGGATATTTTGTTTCTGGAACTTGCTTCCATACTTGATTGTAGATTGCGATTTATGCATCATCTTTAGTCCCTGGTCCTCCCGGAAGTCCAGCAGTTCCATTTCTACAGCAGGTGTTTCCGTAACTAGAGGTTCGAGAATTGGACAACCATCGTTGACGACAATCATGAAAGGGTTTACAAGAAAGGCGGAGCATGATCTCAACTTCTGCAAGTCATTAAACCTGGCTCGAAAATTATCAAGCAGTCCTTGTAATTTTCTCTGTATACTTTGAGGTTGTAATTTTTTACTTCAATGTCAGGGAATGAGTTTGCCCTCCTTTTGAGATGGGGAAAGTGATTGAAACTTCTTGACAGTATGTCTTCGCAAAAGCCTTTATTCTGGAAGCTGAAAATTGTCTGAGTAAGGTCAGACATTTTATCCTTCCCCTGGACTGCCAATGTTGAGAGTTTGTAGATGTTTCATAATATCAGTAATAAACATCATCAGATCCTGCAGCCGTTCGTTATCTTCCAGCTGTGGATCGGATCTTTTTCTTTCTTCAACAAAAGCAATGATAGGCTCTTAACAGTTCCCCAAACCTATTCAAGACATTGCTGGTTGACAGCCACCTCACAATGTAATAGAAAGGGACATGGTCAGGCTTGTCTTCAAGATCCAGCTCTTCAATAAAATTTTTAAATTGCCTGTGAGTCTTCTCAATTGAGCAGATGAAATTGACAATTTCAAGGACCGTTTTCATAATGTTTTTGTACTTGAAGTATCTGCCTGTTAGATGTTCATGATGAATGATGCAGTGAATGGGGAGAAACTCCAGAACTTTGGGATCACCTTCTCTAGAGTGCAGTTAGGCCTACATTTTTCCCCACCATTGCAGATGCTCCATCCATTGCAACACTGATGAATTTATCCAGTGGTACATCGACATTTATCAACCCTCCGTCAAGTGCGTTTTTTTATGTCAACACCACGACTTGTTTCTTTTAGTGCTACTAAGTCCAGCATTCCTTCTTTCACAATTACATCCAAGGGAACATAACGAACAAATATCGCAAGTTGTGGGCTGTTTCGTATGCCTGGATTCATCAAGAGTTAAGTTGAATGCTCAGATCGTTTTGTATCTTGCTTGCAACATCAGCACTGATCTGGGAGATGCACCTCTCCGTAGTGTGGCATAAAATTGGAATTTGTCTTATTAGTTGCTGAAGCTCTCTGTTATTTGGATCTAAAACTGCCACAACTTCAGCAATGTTCTTAGCAAATTCACCATCAGAGTATGGATGCTTAGCATAAGCAATATTCCATGACAACAAAACTAGCTTCAGTTGTTGTCAGTTTCCTTACTGAATGTTGAAAGTAATGTCTGCTGGCTATTTGGGTATGTTTTTGACACACTCAACTTGTTTTGCCTTAATTCTGATTTGGGAGGATACTGAGACGGAAAGTTTTTGTGATTCAGCTCATAGTGGCGTTTCAAGTCACTGGCTTTGTAGTAAGTGAGTGATGCATTGTAGATAAGACTCGATGAATGCAAAGCCTTCCTCCCATTCTGGCTTAAAATTTGTTTTCATCTTCATACTTTTGTTTCTTACAATTTGACAGTGTAATTTTAACACTGTCAAATTGTTAACACTTAAATCTAAAGCTATTTAAATGCAACTTATGCTAATGAACTGTAAACACAATGTATATCCTGAGTGTATCATGAGGGTTTTCAGTGTTCAACGTCGAAGATCCTGCCTTGGAATTTTCTCCAAAAGCCTCTCCAACAATGACCGAACTTGCAGGGTTTCAGTCTCACCTTCCGAGATTCCTTTCCCTGGATTCCCGAGTACACTTAAACATCAAATTACAAGCACAATTTTTTAGTTCTTCAGCTGTGCCAAGCAACATACTGCCGCTCCTAAGCGGTACCTTTGCCCCAATGGCCTGAAGCACAGAGTCACCAACCTTTGGCTGCCGCCTTGGATCTTCATGGTTTCTCCTTAGCCCTCTTTGATTACTGGGATTTCTCCTGAGCCCATTTCACTTAAAGTCTGCTCCCTGCAACACTTCCTTTAATTGAAGACTGTTTCTCCTTTTCTTAACTCAACTGGGACCCGTCCCTGCTTCTGGGACACTTATTGGGACTTCTCCCTTGTCTATCTCTCTGGGACAATTCCAGAATATGGCACTCCACACCCAGACACCTGACCTGGGTTTTAGCGCCCTTCCTGCGCACAGGGCCTAAAGAACAAAAAGTAGCTGAAGTGTATATGTGCAGCCCACTCCTGTCTTCTCTGTCTCTTCACCCCACCCCTTTCTGGGTCACCCTCTTGCTCCCCCTCCCTCCCCATGTGTCTCCCATGCTGCTGCCCCAGATCCTCCAATCACAGGTTCCTTTCCTCCTGCACTTCCTGCTCCTCCAGTCATAGATTCTGCCCCTGGAGGAGCAGCAAGATGGGAATAAAGGGAACCTGTGATTGGAGGAGTCATAATTAAAGTTAGTATTGTACGGGGGTGGGGCGACCTTTCTTAAACTTTATTGCCCCCATCTTTGCTTTTTTCGCGGACGACTTGTGAATGCTTGAAGGACAAATTTGCCCTCTACTCCTGTGTGTTTTGAACCTCAGGTGGGATGTAGCAATTTAGGATGGCTAAATGCTGATAGTATTGGTGTCTAGGGGAATTAATATGCTTAATTAATGTAGGATTGAAATGAAATATGCATCTATATGAAGATCACTTTCAAACAAGTACACAGGAACTCAATATTTGCTCTCATGAATTATAGCACTCCTTTTTACTGTCAAAGATTAATTGTTGTATGTGGCTTTACTAATTTAAAGGTGATTTTGTTTCAGGTGCGTTATCGTGAGCGTATCACAATACTTAGAGGGAATCACGAAAGCAGACAAATTACACAAGTATATGGCTTCTATGATGAATGTTTAAGGAAATATGGAAATGCCAATGTGTGGAAATATTTTACAGATCTCTTTGATTATCTTCCGCTCACTGCCTTGGTTGATGGTCAGGTGAATAGCTTTTCAATGTGTTACATAACCCAGGACCAGACACTGAAGTCTATTTGTGTAATAGTGATGAAGAGCCTTTGATTAAAATTGGTAATTAAATATCTATACAAATAGAGAAAAAAAAATCAAATAAGCGTGTAGCTAATGTGATTCGCAAATGTCAACATTGAATGTTTATTTACAGTGGATGCCAAAAGATTGTTTGCAACAGTACACAGGCTCTATCCTTATCTGCTGTTCATACAATCTGTAAAAACCTTTTGTCATGATTTTGAAATTACACAAAGTTATAGATATATATGTCTATATCCAACAATTATCCCTGTTGCAGTATTAAGTTCTGAAAGCTTTAGTAATGTACATTTACAGGCTGACATGTCTTTAAAATAAATGCTGTTTCTGTTTTTTACCTTAGATTTTCTGTCTCCATGGAGGCCTTTCTCCTTCTATAGATACACTGGATCACATTCGAGCACTTGATCGCCTTCAGGAGGTTCCACATGAGGTATGCTTTCAGAATTGTTAGCAGTATTTACTTGCTGGTTATTTAATGAATATTTTGATTCTAATTTTTTCCTCTTGTATTTTCAGGGTCCAATGTGTGACTTGCTATGGTCAGATCCAGATGACCGTGGAGGTTGGGGCATTTCTCCTAGGGGTGCTGGTTACACCTTTGGTCAGGATATTTCTGAGACTTTTAACCATGCCAATGGCCTTACATTGGTCTCACGAGCTCACCAGCTGGTAATGGAGGTACAAGGCACTTTTTAATATTTTATTTCTACCTAGCGTGCACACTTGCATTAATTAAAGATGAATAACATTATGCGGTGGTAAGGAAGTGAAATATGACCCTGCAGCCACTAACATATGAAAACGCCTGTCATAATAAAAACAGCTGATCCGTCAAGCCTTCCCAACTCATAGCTGGAACATCATGACTGGACACTTCTAAAACTGCAACCGCAACCTTATTCAACTCCATCTTGAAGGCATGCAGAGAGTCAACATACACTACACAAGCTGACAGTGCACTCCAGAGGCTCACTATTCTCTGGGAAAAGAACTGCCATCTAACATCCAGTCTATTGCTACTTTTTTGTAATTCTTCCCAATTTGTTAAAAGACAATGCTGTCGAGCCCTTCTTTTACAAATCTCTATCGTGCTGCACTGTTCTACAGTAAATAGAATCATTTCTTTAAGCCCATCTGAGAAAGATTCTTTAAGCTAGAAATCATTCTCTTAGCTCTCCTCTGAACTTTTTCGAAGGCCACTATATAACCTGCCAGGTAAGGGCACCAAAACTTGGCACAGTTCTCCAGATACAGCGTAACCAATGATCGCAAATGGCTGAGTGGTGCCTGTTTGATTTGAACTGAATGGTTCCATTAATGCAACCCTATATATAACCTGTTTGCTTTAACTACATCTTTGCTGCATTGCTTGTGAATCTTTAGTGATCTATGTAACATCAAAATGATTCTGTCCTGTTATTCATTCAATAGGAGGTGATCAGCTGATAGCCCATTTCAGGCTGCCTATGAGCACATTAATAGCAATTAACTACAAAGGGTTGCAGTGCTGTGTGACCGCAGATGTTTCTACAATGTTTACAACTGACAGGAAATTCTTAGACGTCTTTCTTATGGGAGAGGAATTTTACACCATGTCTTATTATTACCTCCTTGGTACTTGCGTGTTGCTTGTTTTTATTTTGGATTTGAATTTATTTTGGAGAGGTGGGGAAAGCAAAGGAAAGTGATAGAGAATTGGGATTGAAATTTTGCAACATTGGCGATCTCTCCAGAGCAAGGAGTAACATTTCCTCCATGCTTCCTTCGGCAACTAAACACCTTAACTTATTGTCTCATTTACTGTTGATTGACCCATGCTGTGTTGCAATAACTTTTCTCCTTGTATGAAAATGCATTTTATTCTTCTGCCCCAATTGAGATGGCTGGCACTCGGCCTGGAAACAAGATGGATAAAGTCTGAGGCTTGTCATGTTGGCCGCAGCTTGGAATTAGGCAGTATCTTTAGTGTAGTGAGAAGGTTATGCTGTCTCCCTGACATGCAGAGTCCCACGGTTGCTGTGGTGGCTGTCGGTTGGGTCCCTGCCAGCAGGTGGGGGCAGAGAGCACAGAGTTGGGGAATTTTTCAGTGCCTGGGGGTCCCTTTGGGGAGGGGGTGGTTTTAATGGCAGGGTCAGGGGCCACAAGCAATGGGTTGAAGTGTGGGCAGCAGGGGGAGCATGGTGTGCAGCACAAGGTCTATATCAGTGCTAGTAATAGGGAACTGGAGTATGCAGTCAGCTACTATGGACCAATGAGGACAGACTTAGCAAGTAATCCCCCTGAGTTCAAGAAGCCCTGAGATGTTGAAATTGTCATTCATGCTTTGGATGGCAATGTAATTTGTGGTTCATGGGTTCGAGTGGAATTAGCAACAGAAATGTCACGAGTGCTCTTGCTCTCTTTTTGATTTGGAGTGCTGAGCAATGGTCGTCCACTGTATGAAGCTTGTTTCTTTAAGATGAGCTTTTTCATTTATGTACTTATAGGTTTGGTGCCAGTGGAATAAAGAGTCACTGAGCTAGAACCTTCATGTGTTCAGTGTGCTTTTTTCTGTGTTACAATAGACTATCAATTTTGTTGCAGAATATTAATAATTGAATTTCTGTTAATAGGGTTACAATTGGTGTCATGATCGCAATGTAGTAACCATCTTCAGTGCTCCAAACTACTGTTACCGTTGTGGCAATCAAGCTGCAATAATGGAACTTGATGATACCCTTAAATACTCTTTGTAAGTACTTGGAAGATTGAATATTGCATATTGCTCCTTGTTGAAGCTGTATTAAGACTAGTAATCAGTTTTTTGATGTTTTTAAAAAGATTCCTAATAAACGGTAAGCTCTGACATCATGGGAAGTTGGGTGAGAGAATTGATGATGCCTGGGTGAGAGTTGAACAAATGTAACGTTTTGAAATGAGAAAATTGAAGACCTGCCAACCCTATCAGTGATCTTCCGGTTTTAATTCTGTTAAGTCAGACCCATAACTTTTTTTTGATGAGTTCCCCAAATCATAGCATTGAGAGTGCAGGTTTGTGATTTTTACAGTGTGAAATACTTCAGTTGATCTTTTCCTGAGAGTTGTGACTCTTGCCCTTGTTCCCCATTCGCTCATTGGTGGGTGAAAAGAAGTATTTCATTGTATTTCACTTTACCCACAGTAAAGGTAAAGACTTCAGCTTTGACTCGCCCCTTTACTGACTGCTCCTCTCTAGTGGCTGCTCCCACTAGCTATGTTGATTCTGCAGCTCCATGCCCACCCAACTTCTCCCCACCATCCCCGCCAGTCCCTAGTTCTCCTTTCTTCCTGAACCCCAATCTTCCAACTTAAGTGGGATATTTCTCAGTACTTGGATCAGCGGCACTTTTAACTTAACCGCCTGCATGACCAGAAGTTGTTGTTTGTGTTAGTTTTAAGAGTACATCTACTTGCATGTATATTTAGCTATTGCTTTTAGGGTGGAAGGAATAAGGCATGTTTGTTTACTGTGTTTCCTCGTTTTTCAACTTAATTCCAACTGTCAGAATGCCACGTGACCAGATTTGTTTGCTATTCATGGCCAGTCACACAAGCATTTGCATCAGTGTCCTTGAGTAGAATTTATGTGACAATTGATTTTAAATTGTGCTTTCAGATTACATATTTGAACAATAAAATGTTTGTTTTTCCCACTTCAATAGCCTGCAGTTTGATCCAGCGCCTCGCAGAGGTGAACCACATGTTACCCGCCGCACCCCAGATTACTTCCTGTAAAATCTTTTATGTACAGTATTGCCATGAATTAAAAGTTGGCCTGACAAAATTGGAAGAGCAACAGTAACTTACAAGAAAGAGTCTCGAACATTCAGAAACCCGCTGTCTTCACGGACCAAAAGACGTGCCATAATAAATACAAGCCTCAGTCTGCAAATATCACATTGTTCTTTTTGAGCACCAGTTCATCAATGCATGCTGATGTGTGAAAGTTATGGGTTGAGAGCCATGGTTTGAGCCTAGACCTGTTTGTAGTTACTTTTGCTTTTTTCCAGAGATTGCAGCGATAAAGATGTAAACATTAAAACCTGCACCTCGTGATAATTTTTCATTTAGCTATAGCGTTACTAAGCATGACTTGTAGATAAAAAATAGCAGTAAACAATCAATGGAGCTTAAAAGAACATTTGAAAGTACAAAGGCCTCTTTATTTGTGAGAGTACTGAAATCTTGTTTCAGGGAATACTGTTTAATTTAATTCTGTCTCTACTGTTTTTCCACTTACTTTGTCATAATATCCATATCTGATTAGTTGTATGGAACAAATCATTCTTTTCTCTTTACAGAATTGTGGCAGAGCTCCGCTACTTGCTGTTTTTCATAATAAACTTGTGACCTAAGAATTGAAATATTTCAGATTTTAATTGTATGTGGGATCGAAGACATAATGCCTTTATGTAAAATGCTACACTAACACATTTGAGTTTATAAAAGTGTATGTGTATTGAAGGCTCCAGGTTAAAATAAAGACTGAAATTACTCCTACAGGGTATGTTTGTGCATTTGAGAGCAGGCTAACCAGGCCCATTTGCATCTCTTCAGTTTCCCAATGAAACATGATTGTAGTTTAGGATGAAAATGCATAACATGGCACATAAGTATCCAATGTAAAGTTATGTAAGTTCACTGTCCGTTGACTACTGTATATGCTCTTGCACGTGTTGTAATTAGATTTGAAGCACCAAGACCACAGTCAGTATTATAGTTCCTCATGGTTTCCAAAAGCGAATCTTTTATCAAATAATTTTTTGGTGGTAATTTATCAAAAGGATTGTAGCCCTGACTTCCAAAGACAGAATATTCAATTCTTATTTTAAATTAAGTTAATTCCAGCACAATGCAATCTCAACAAAAATACGCAAATAAAAATGTTTGCCTCTGCCTGTTTTGGGTAGTTATGCCAGGTTTTTCTTTTCCTGGGGCTTTGTTCATAACTGTATTCTAGTTAGGCAGAACAAGGCTTTTTTTTTGCTTTGGCAGGTAATTCATTTATTCGTGGGACCATGGAATTTTGGTTAAGTTGCCATATCCTACAATGCTGTCTTTCTGGAGGTTTTATTAGTCGCTGGCCCAATATTTGGTTTTATTCTTCACGTGTGTGTTGTGTGTGTGCACACGCCAGCCATTCTCTGCACGTACGCATTCTCTTGTGTGCGCATGTCTGTCTCGCACAGAAATTTTGGTGGATAAATATGTAAGGGGAAGCTAGGAAACACATGGGGAAAAGGAATAGAAAGTTATGCTGATAGACCAGTGGCCTCTTTTTGTACATTTTATGTAAATCACTGTGTTTAACTGAGTTGCAAGATCAGAATTGATGGCTGCTTTGTGCTGTTAACTTTCAAATGGAACAGCAATTGGGACACTGATGATGACCTCAGCATCTGTGGATCACTGAGGGTGAAATTGGCCAGCACAAATTATGTTTGGGCTCAGTTCTGATGGAATAGCTCAATTCTACATGAATACATGAGGAATGAATTCTTTGTAGACCACTAAATCCATCAGTTCATTTTCTGAGTAAGAAGAAAAAATAAACCGGAGAACAAGGAAGTAAGTTTTACTGCATGAATGAATAATAGTAAAATTACTAGTTGAATGTAAGATGAAATCAAGCTTTCCTTTGATCAGGCTGCATAATTCATACATTCTTCAGTTCTAGTAACTGAATGGTGTGCCTACAAACTTGTATTCTAGAAATATAGCCAACTTGAGTAGTTTTAATTAAAGATGGGAAGATTGGTTGAAGTATTTGACATGTCCTGGTGTCCTTCAAAGATCAGATCTTTGATTTGTTATTTACTGTACAGCTTAATATATGGTTTATTTTATATAACAGCAACAGAAATTACTCAAGTTTAGATGGTCCTGGAGGCATGTAATTGTACTAGGCCACTATGTTGACTAGCCTCATTTTCTCCAGTGTAAGCATATAAATACTGTCTTACCCACAAAGTGGCACTGGAGATATAAAATAGACCAGTTGAAGGAACAGTACTCAAATATTCTGCTAATATAAGGATGTCATACCTGGACCAGCTTTGATCTTAATATTGAATATTAAGGGATGGCAGAACCATTTTCATTTATTAATATTAGGCACAGGATGGTTTGTAATAAGTTGATAGGTGCAAAGACCAGAACATCATTTGAGTGTGAATGTTGAAAAGAAACCATTATGTTCCCAGGTTGGACTAAGTAATGTTCCAACAGATGGTTGTGAATTCTATCCTGTAATTATGACCTTTGATAACCTCAACTGTCTTTCGCAATTCTGGACTTGGTTTATTTTACTGTCACTGGTTGGACGTAAGCAGAAAACAGTCTTGTCTTTGATCAGGCCATGTCATTCATACATTCTTCAGTTCTTGTGACTGAATGGCGCACCCACAAACTTGTATTCTGGAAGCTTAGCCAACTCCATTCGTGATACATTCCAGTTATTATGTAGTTGTGTATTAAAAATAGACTATGAACTCCTCTACATGTGAAGGAACATGATTATAAAGGTCAAATGACCTAACCAGCCCTTCAACCAGGAATTGTGCATTATGTCATTACTGCAAATTTTCATGACTAAGCTTTACCAGAATTCCAGAAATGTTATGTTAGTTGCTTTTCAACATGGTGGCCATCCTTTTTACAGCATTTGGTCAGTGATAATTTGCAGTTTTCATTTCTGTGGAACTATATAACTGAAATTTGAACAAATAAAAAAAAGTAGACAAAGTTCTTGTGTGTGCATATTGTAATCTGGTAGGCTAGATACCACACATTGTTGTGAATGCAACTAAACTGACATGAAAGATTGGTTTTACTATTAATGGAAATATCTCTGGCTAGGCCTACCTGAGTATGAAAATGACTCCTGGTGAATTGAAGGATGGAGGAGAGTGATTAAATGCATCTTATTTGCCAAGATTAATTGAGCAGGAAGAATCCTTGATGAGGCAGCCACCTGAAAGCTTTCTTAATTGTCACCATTTTCATTGCAGGAAATTCTACAGTTCCATTGAGGGTGGAAATTATAAACTTATTTTCTAATCCTTTGTTCAATCCTGCACCTGAATCCATGATATCAAACCAACAATTGTATAATCTTATACATTGGTATTTAGAAGTGATAATCCAGGACAAATAACAGTCACAACTGCGGATTAATTAAGGAAGGCCAGCAGGAATTTGCTAAAGGCAAACTTGATTGAATCTATTAATGGAGTAGTGAGGGTTGATGAGGGTAATGCAATTGATGTGTACGTGGATTTCCAAAAGTGTTTCATAAAGTTCCACATAATAGGTTTGTCAACAAAGTTGTAGCTCATTAAGTAAAAGAGACAGGTATAGAGTGGGATTCCCCACGGTCAGTATTGGCCCACTGCTTTTAGTGATAAATATTAATAACCTAGACTTGGATTTAAAGGGCATAATTTCAAAATTTGCAGAAGACAAAATTGGAAATACTGTGAATTGTGAGAAGGATAGTGATAGACTTCAAGACATAGGCTGGTGGAATGGGTGGGCACGTGCCAGATGAAATTTGTGAAGAAGTGTGAACTGATACATTTTGGTAGGAAGAATGAGGAGAGAGGGTGTAAAATAAAGGGTGCAATTCTAAAAAGGTTACCGGAAAAGAGACCTGTGGGTATTTGTGCTGTAAATTGTTGGAAGGCGGTAAGGCAGTTGAGAAAATTGTTAAAAAGACAAAGGGTACAAAGGCAAGGAATTCCTGATGAACCTTTGTAAAACATTGGTTAGGCCTCAACTGAAGTATTGTGTCCAATTCTGGGCACTGCATTTGCTACAACTGTACAGGGTGTTGGTGAGCACACTCGAGTACTGTGTAAAGTTTTGGACTCCAAAAATGAAATGTGCTGCCTAAGAATATAATGGGAGCAGATTCAATCGTGACTTTTAAAAGGGGTTTGACTAAACACCTGAAGGGTGGTGGGTGGATGTAGTTTGGCGGTGGGATTTGTTGAGTGGACCAAATAGCAGCCTCCCATTCTATGAATCTGAATAAAAATCCTGAATAAAGTTATGCTTGCATACTATCCAGGTATGCATTCACCAGATGTATCTAGAAGAAATTCAACAGCCCAACCAAGAGGGGAAAAATTTTGTCTACCAACATATCAAGAACTCCTGAATCCTTGTAGTAGTAAACTGGTTTGGTGGCATTCTCTCTCTCTCTCTCTTCCGCCGCGCCCCCCCCCCCCCATACACCTCATATTCTATATATATGTTACATATATGAATAATCTGAAGGTAAGGTAGCAGAATATATCAAATATGCTTGGCTCTAAGAGTACATACCTGACAAAGATTATTTGAACAGCAACAACAGAATGAAATTAATAAGGCTTACATGCTTCTAAAAAGCATTAGCCAATCACTGACCTTTAAGCTTAACTAATTCAACTAAATGTATGATGGTAATGCTGCTCAAGATTATGTTGGTACTTCCAGTAGACTGGTTGCAAGCTATTGGAATCTCCAATTAGCCATCAATCATTGAGGTTTTTGTTTGGTTTGTATATGCTAAATGAGAAGTACTATATTTGATCTAGTTTCAATTCCCAGGGATCTTTGCAAACTCTTGTAGCTTTTATTAAGGCGTGGAGACCAAGTATAGTTCTCAGGTGAAGGGGATTAAGAGGATGGGTGTAATTATGATTAGAAGATGCATTATCACTTTTTTATTTGCATTCATATAAATTCAAATGATCACCTTTAAAATGATAACTCCTGATGTAAACTCATGCTGTAATAAAACCCTTTTACCAGTGGTGCCACTGCAGAATCACAATTGCCAAAAGGTGAGCGGTTGCATTATAAACATGTGTAGCAACTTAAATAATAGAAAAGAGAAGCATGTGCAGAAGTATTTTTTTATGAATAGATTGAGCTTATGGTATCACCCATAGGTTACAATTCCCTGACAGTTAACTGGTCAAGCCATAGCTAAGACAAGCAAGAAACAACTTCCATCAGTCAATTAATATATTCAGATCCTTGTACCCCAGGGAATCCTGAGATATATCTGAATCAATCTGGGAGAAAGTAAGGTATTTTGTCTTTTTAATGACTGCCCTTTTAAGTCAAGTCACAGTATGCAAGGGGTTTAAACAACTGCAGTTCAGCCTCAGAAATCTCCGGGTGACATACATCAGTGAGATTGTAACCCATGAAAATACATACTTAATAAGACAAAGAGATCATGGATATAACAACTTTGGTGATCAAGTTCAAAACTAGGGGCCATAAATACAAGGTAGTCAAGAATAATCCAATAAGGAATTCCTGAGGAACCTCTTTTCCCAGGGAGTGGTTAGAATGTAGAACTCCTTCAACTTCTCTGGCAGTGAATAGTAGGTAAATAGCATAAATTCATTTAAGAGGATGCTAGATAAGTGTGAAAATGAAGAGGGGTGGGAGAAGGCTCTTAGGGAGCATAAACACAGCACAGACCAAATGGGCTATTTCTGTATTGTAAATTCTATGTAACCTGTATAAAAATCTTGTACCATGCTTATTGATATTGTTGCTTGTTTCATCAGTTACCTAGCTACCTTTGGAAAAGCAAATTCAAATTATGGTGAGGACACATTGGGCCGGATTTTCAATATGGAGTTGGTAACCTGACAACCTGGACGATGTCTGGGTCCCGACCCTGCTTCCAGGCTGCATTGCTCTCACAACCCGATTTTTTCAATGTACAAACGTATGAACATACAAATTAGGAGCATGAGTAGGCCACTCAGCCCCTTGAGCCTGCTCCATCATTCAATAAGATCGTGGCTGATCTGATTGTAACCTTGACTCCACATTCCCAACTGCCCCTGATAACCTTTCACTCCCTTGCTTATCAAGAATCTATCTAGTTCTGCCTTAAAAATATTCAAAGACTCTGCTTCCACCGCCTTTTCAGGAAGAGAGTTCCAGAGACACTTGACCCTCAGAGAAAAATATTCTCCTCGTCCTTGTCTTAAATGGGTGACCCCTTATTTTTAAACAGTGACCCCTAGTTCTAGATTCTCCCATAAGGCTATGGAGCAAGTGCTGGTAAGTGGGATTAGGTAGGTAGGTCAGGTGTTTCTCACGTGTCAGTGCAGACTCGATGGGCTGAAGGGCCTCTTCTGCTCTGTGATAAGAGGAAACATCCTTTCCACATTCACCCTGTCAGTATCCCTCAGGATCTTGTATGTTTCAATCAAGTTGCCTCTTACTCTTCTAAATAGATACAAGCTTAGCTTGTCCAACCTTTCCTCATGAGACAACCCTCCCATTCCAGTTATTAGTTTAGTAAACCTCTGAACTGCTTCCAACACATTCATGTCCTTCCCTAAATAAGGAGGCCAAACGGTACACAGTACTCCGGATGTGGTCTCATTAATACCCTGTATAACTGAAGCATAGCTTCCCTATTTTTATTTTCAATTCCCCTCACAATAAACAACATTCTATTAGCTTTCCTGCTGTACCTGCATACTAACCTTTTCCGATTCATACATTAGGACAGCCGGATCCCTCTGCATCTAAGAGCTCTACAATCTTTCACCATTTAGATAATTTTTTTATTCTTCCTGCCAAAATGGATAATTCCACATTTTCCCACAGTATACTCTATTTGCCAGATCTTTGCCCACTCACTTAACCTATCTATATCCCTTTGCAGCCTCCTTATGTCCTCTTCACAACTTACTTTCTTACTTATCTTTGTGTCAACAGCAAATTTAGCAACCATGCCTTCAGTCCCTTCATCCAAGTCATTTATATAAATTGTTAAAAGTTGAGGTCCCAACACTGATCCCTGTGGCACACCATCTTGTCAACCAGAAAATGACCCATTTATGCCTACTCTCTCTTTCTTGTTAGCTAGCTAATCTTCTATCCATGCCAATATGTTACCCCTTACACCATGAACGCATGTCCTGTAATATGTGGGAAGTCTCAGACCCCACTACTGTCCTAGATGTCCACATGCAGGAAGTGTCACCAGCTGCAGACCCTAGAGCTCTGGATTCTGGAGTTCCAGCTGTGGGTGGAGTCACTGTGGCACATCTACGAGGCTGAGAGCTATGTGGATGGCAAGTTCAGAGAGGTGGTCACACCACAGCTTAGGAGCCTGTTGGCAGAAAGGGAATGGGTGACTACCAGGCAGTCCAAGAGAACTAGGAAGGTAGTGCATGAGTCCCCTGGTAGTGCACGAATCCCACTCACCAATCGGTTTTCCATTTTGGATACTGGTGAAGGTGTTGGTTCCTTGGAGGGGTGCCACAAACTTGGCTCTGACTGCACCATAGGCACCTCTGCTGTACAAGAGGGGAGGAAGAGGAGAAGAGCAGTAGTGATAGGGGATTCGTTAGGAGACTAGATAGGTGTTTCTGTGGCTGTAGACATGACTCCAGGATGGTATGTTGCTTCCCCGGTGCCAGGGTCAAGGATGTCATGGAGTAGTTGCAGGACATTCTTCTGGGGAGGTGATCAGCCAGAGGTCATGATCCACGTTGGTACCAATGACTTAGGTAGGAAAGGGGATGAAGTCCTGAAAGCAAATTTCAGGGAGCTAGGAAGGAGATGGAAAAGCAGGATCTCTAAAGCAGCAATCTCAGGATTACTCCCAACCCCACGTGCAAGTGAGTATAGAAATAGGAGAACTACTAAATGTGTGGCTGGAAAGCTAGTGAAGGAGAGAGGGCATCTGGTTTCTGAGGCATTGGGATCGGTTCTGGGGAAGGTAGGACCTGTATAAGCTGGATGGTCGACGCCTGAACAAGACTGGGATGAATATCCTCACAGGGAGATTTGCTAGTGCTGTTGGCTAGGGTTTAAACTTGATTGGCAAGGGGCTGGGAACCTGAGGGCAAATTCAGAGCAGGGAAGGGGAGTTGGAAAATTAATGAGTGACACTGAAAGACAGAAGCACAGGTTAAAAAGTGTACAGCACAGGAATTTGCCAGTGTTAAAAGGTTTATATGTAAATGCTAGGAGTATAGCAAATAAAGCCAATGAGCTGAGAGCACAGATAGGTACATGGCAGCATGATGTCATCGCTATAATGGAAACTAGGCTTAAAGAGGGGCAAAAATGGCAGCTCAATATTCTTGGATGTAGAGATTTTAGGCAGGATAGAGAGAGGAATAAAAAAAGGTGGGGGAGAAAACACTATTCATTAAAGAAACAATTACAGCTGCGAGGAGGGATGATATACTAAATGGAGCATCAAATTTCCCCCACTCTACCATTACCATCAAGCCAGGGGATGAACCCTGGTTCAACGATGAATGCAGGAGGGCATGCCAGGAGCAGCACCAGGCATACCTAAAAATGAAGTGCCAACCTGGTGAAGCTATACCACAGGACTACTTGCATGCCCAACAGCATAAGCAGCAAGCGATAGACAGTGCTATGCGATCACACAACCAACAGATCAGATCTAAGCTCTGCAGTCCTGCCACAACCAGTCGTGAATGGTGGTGGACAATTAAACAACTCACTGGAGGAGGAGGCTCCACAAATATCCCCATCCTCAATGATGAGGGAGCCCAGCACATCAATGCAAAAGATAAGGTTGAAGCATTTGCCAGAAGTGCCGAGTGGATGATCCTCCTAAGGTCCCCAGCATCACAGATGCCAGTCTTCAGCCAATTTGATTCACTCCATGTGATATCAAGAAATGGATGAAGGCACTGGATAGGGCAAAGGCTATGGGGCCTGACAATATTCCGGCAATAGTACTGAAGACTTGTGCTCCAGAACTTGCCGTGTCCCTAGCCAAGCTGTTCCAGTACAGCTACACCACTGGCATCTACCCAGCTATGTGGAAAATTGCCCAGGTATGTCCTGTACACAAAAAGCAGGACAAATCCAACCCAACCAAATCCACACCATCAGTCTACTCTCCATCATCAGTAAAGTAACAGAAGGAATCATCAACAGTGCTATCAAGCGGCACTTGCTTAGCAATAACCTGCTCACTGACGCCCAGTTTGGGTTCCACCAGTGCCACTCAGCTCCTGACCTCATTACAGCCTTGGATCAAACATGGACAAAAAAAGCCGACCGCCTGAGGTGAGGTGAGAGTGACTGCCCTTGACGTCAAGGCCGAATTTGACCAAGCGTGGCATCAAGAAGCCCTAGCAAAACGGGGATAAATGGGAATCAGAAAAAACTCTCTGCTGGTTGGAGTCATACCTAGCATAAAGGAAAATGATTGTGGTTGTTGGAGGTCAGTCAACTCAGCTCCAGGGCATCATTGCAGGAGTTCCTCAGAGTAGTGTCCTAGACCCAACCATCTTCAGCTGCTTCATTAATGACCTTCCTTTCATAAGGTCAGAAGTGAGGATGATCGCTGATGATTGCACAATGTTCAGCACCATTCGCAACACCTCAGATACTGAAGCAGTCCAAGTTCAAATGCAGCAAGATCTGAACAATATCCAGGCTTGGGCTGACAAGCAGCAAGTAACATTTGTGCCACACAAGTCCCAGGTAATGATCATCTCCAACAAGAGAGAATCTAACTGGTGCCATTTGATATTTAATGGCATTACCATCACTGAATCCCCCATTATCAACATCCTGGGGGTTACCATTGACCGGAAACTGAACTGGACTAGCCACATAAATACTGTGGCTACAAGAGCAGGTCAGAGGCTAGGAATCCTGCGACGAGTAACTCACCTTCTGACTCTCCAAAGCCTGTCCACCATCTACAAGGCACAAGTTAGGAATGTGATGGAATACTCTCCACTTGCCTGGATGAGTGCAGCTTCTACAACATTGAAGAAGCTTGACACCGTCTAGGACAAAGCAGCCCACTTGATTGGCACCACATCCACAAACATTCACTTCTTCCACCACCTAAGCATAGTAGCTGCAGTGTGTACCATCTACAAGGTGCACTGCAGGAATTCACCAAGGCTCCTTAGACAGCACCTTCCAAACCCATGACCACTACCATCTAGAAGGACAAGGGCAGCAGATAAATGGCAATACCACCACCTGGAAGTTCCCCTCCAAGTCACTCACCATCCTGACTTGGAAATATAGCTGTTCCTTCACTGTCGCTGGGCCAAAATCCTGGAACTCCCTCCCTAACAGCACTGTGGGTGTACCTACACCACAGGGGCTGCAGTGTTTCAAGAAGGCAGCTCACCACCACCTTCTCAAGGACAAATAGGGATGAACAATAAATGCTGGCCTAGCCAGCGAAGACCACATCCTGTGAATGAATAAAAAATAAATAAGGCCATATGGATTGACCTCAGAAATAAAGAAGGGGCAGCCACATTGCTAGGAGTGTACTATAGACCCCCAAATAGTGGAAGGGATTTAGAAGAGCAAATATGTAGGAAAATGTCCGAGTGCAAAAACAATAGGGCAGTAATAGTTGGAGACTTCAACTACCCTAATATCAATTGGGATATGAACAGTGTGAAGGGCACAGAGGGCACAAAATTCTTGAACTGCATTCAAGTGAACCTTTTTCAGCTGGTAAGCCCAATGAGAGATTTAGTCTTAGGAAATGAAGCTGAGCAAGTGGATGAAGTAGCCTTGGGTGACCATTTTGGAGATCATGATGCTAAATCTAACTGTATTATGGTCACTACGGAAAAGGACAAAAATTGAACTGGAGTAAAGTTCTGAATTTTGGAAAGACAAATTTTACAAAGCTGAGAGGTGAACAGGCAAAAGAGGATTGGATGCAGCTACTAGAAGGGAAAGCTGTATCAAATTAGTGGAAGGTATTCAAAAGTGAGATTCTACAGACTCAATGTAGACATGTCCCCACAAAGAAAAAGGGTGGTACTACCAAATCTCGAGCCCCCTGGTTATCCAGTAGCATACAGGGTAAAATAAAGCAGAAAAAGAAAGCTTACAACAGTCACAAAAAGCTTAATACTGTAGAAAGCCTAGAGGAGTACAGAAATGGGGGTAAAGTAAAAAAGGCAATTAAGAAACAAAGGGAGGATACAAAAAAATATTGGCAAGTAAAATCAAGGAAAACACAAAGATGTTAAACCAGTACATTAAGAGCAAGAGAATATCTAAGGAAATGGTATAAGGCCTAACAGAGGTGTATATGATATCTTCTGCATCAACACACAAGTTGTGGGCAGGGTTCTCAATGAGTACTTTGTCTCTGGCTTCACTAAGGAGAAGGATGATGCAGATATTTTAGTTAAAGAGTGTGAAATATTAGATACAATAAGCATAATGAGAGAGGAAGTATTGGAGGAACTGACATCCAGGGCTAGATGGATTGTATCCCAGGTTGTTAAAGGAAACTAGGGAGGAAATAACGGATGCTCTGAGGATCATTTTCCAATCTTCACTAGATAAATGCGAGGTACCAGAGGATTGGAGGTCTGCGAACATTGTACCAATGTTTTAAAAATGGGGGAAGGATAGGTTGGTCATTCTGATTTAGATGGTGGGCAAATTATTGGAATCAATTTTGAGAGACAGGATAAACTGTCCCTTAGAAAGGCATGGGTTGATCAGGGATAGTCAGCAAAGTTCTGTTAGGGCAAGATCGTGTCTTACTAACTTAATAGAATTTTTTGAGGAAGTAACAAGGAGGATTAATGAGGATAGTACAGTGGATGTTGCCCTACATGGATTTTAGTAAGGCATTTGACAAAGTCCCACATGGCAGACTGGTCAGAAAAGTGAGATCACATGCGATACAAGGGAAGGTGGTGAGTTGGATCCAAAATTGGCTCAGCAACAGGGAACAAAGGTCAATGGATGTTTTTGTGAATGGAAAGTGGTTTCCAGTGGTGTTCCACAGGGCACAGTGTCGGGGTCCTTGCTGTTTGTTGTATATATTAATGATTTGGGAGGCATGATTGGAAAATTTGTCGATGATGCAAAAATTGTCCATGCAGTTGATAGTGGAGAGGATAGCTGTTGTCTCCAGAAAGATATCAATGGTTTGCTTGAGTGGGCGGAAAAATGGCAAATGGAATTCTATCCAGAAAAGTGTGAGGTAATGCATTTGGGGAGGGCAAACAAAGCAAGAGAATACTCAATAAAAGGGAGGATTTTGAGAGGGTTGAGGAAGTGAGAGACCTTGGAGTGCATGTCCACAGGTCCCTGAAGGTGGCAGAGCAGGTGGATAAGCTGGTAAAGAAAGCATATGGAATGCTTTCCTTTATTGGATGAGGTATTGAATACAAAAGCAAGTAAGTAATGATGGAACTGTATAAAATGCTGGTTAGGCCACAGCTGGAATTTTGTGTATACGTTTGGTCACCACTTTATATATAGGACATAATTGCTTTGGAGAGAGTGCAGAGGAGGTTTACAATAATTTTGCTGGGGCTGGAAAATTGCAGCTATCAGGAAAGATTGGATACACTAGGGTTGTTTTCCTTAGAACAGAGGAGGCTGAGCGGTGACCTAATTGAGGTGTACAATTGAGGCCTAGATGGGATAGATAGGAAAACTCTGTTTTCCCTAGCTGAGGGATCAATTACCAAGGGCATATATTTAAGGTGATTGGTAGAAGGATTAGAGGGTACATGAGGAAAAACTTTTTCACCCAGAGGGTGTAGTGTTCTATGGTTCTATGGTTCTAGGGTGGTGGGCTTCTGGAATTCACTGCCTAAGTAGGTGGTTGAGGCTGAAAAGCTCAACTTATTTAAAAGGTACCTGGATCTGCACCTCAAGTACTGTAACCTGCAAGGCTATGGACCAGGTGCTGGAAAGTGGAATTAACTGTAACTTTTCTATGGTTCTACGAGCTTTTATTTTCTGCAGTGACCTTTGATGTGACACCATATCAAATGCCTTCTGGAAATATAAGTATAGTGCAACCATTGGTTCCCCTTTATCCACAGCACATGTTACTTCTTCAAAAGTAAATGGCTCATTGGCCAGGAGGCAAGCTTGGCATCCAATTTGAGGCACTGAGAGTACCCAGAAGGTGGGAGATGCCTGCCTGGCACCAGAGCCAAAGATAGATGACAACCTGGTTGGGAGCTGCCTCTGCCTTACCAATTTGAGCAGGCAGCTCCTGGAAAGGTTATGGAGGTTAAACGAGGTGGATGCATAACAGGGTAAGGACCAACGCTTGTGCCAGCACTAGTTGACCCAACAGATATCTCTTAAAAACAACTCCAAAGAAATTTATTTGGGTCACTTGGCAAACCCGTCTGACGGGCACAGGATAGTTCGGGCTCAGCGAAAAATGTTTTGAAAATTGCATTCTGTTCCAGTCAGGTCCCTTAACGAGCTCCTTAAGGCTCCCGGAGGTATCAGGATCCTGAGACAACCTCCGGGACTGCAATTTTCAAATCCTGCCTGCACCAGGACCCAACCTCTTTGAACAGACAAATTGGCTGTGATTTTAAATGCATTTTCTGAAATTTTTAGAACTCAAATCAAAAACTACAGTTTTTCATTAGTCTTTCCTTCACTAACACTAGAACTTTTTAAAGTACATCCATGATATTTTATGTACCTGAACAAAACCTTTGAATTTTGTCCTCTAGCCTTTTTGGAATCACAGATTAGAATCATAGTATGGTTACAGCACAGAAGGAGGCCATTTAGCATGTCGTGTCTGTGCTGGTTCTCTGCTAGAGTCACTCACCCAGTCCCGCTACCTGGCCTTATTTTGGTAATGCAGCAAATGCTTCCTCTTCAGATAATTTCTTCAAATACTTTTGATCAGCAACTGAGCAGAAACTGAGCTTTGTCAGCCAATTGTGATTTAGTAGATAAAATACATCTGCATACACTTTATTGGCCTATTTTTCTGTGCTATAAAATTTTATTACCCTAAATTATTTCTTCAGTTTGTTTTGATTGGCCATTTTTCAGGTCAATGCAAACAGCTAATAACATTTATGATACATCAATTTATGATATACCATCAAAGTGCAAATTCCTGGCTTCAAACGTTAACAATTGAAGGTCCCATAATCCCTAATAAACCAATACCTTCAGGAGAGGGAGGAAAATTTGAGGAGCTGAGGGAAGATTTGCTGCCAAAAACCTTTTCATGATAGTTTCTCTATTCTCACTGCATAATTTAAATTTAGTTTTTCAATATTGTGACCCATTTGACTATGAAATACTTATTTCATATAGAAAATAATCTTGGACATTTGATCAATTGGTACTTTTTCATTCAGCAACAAGATGGCACACAGGCCTGCCTTGTAGACTGAAGTGGAAACTGTGGCTTGCACAGCGCTACCACATGGGAACCACCAATTCCTTAAATTTAAGGAAAGCTGCTGGATAAATAGTGTGTCCGAAAATGTTGGCGGTTACAGATGTAGCTTAACTGTTTGCAAATCCCCATGTTTAGTCTTTCTGTGACAGTGATATTGACTGACTGTATTTCTTGTATCGGAGAATATATTTGTATCTGCAGCTACAAGTTCACGTTCCTTGACATTGCTTAAGGATAAAATAAATATTTAAAATCAATTGAATGTACTAAAATATCCATATTCCTTACCCAATGTCATTATATAAGTGAAGAAATGGATGTCCCCCATCTAAACCTTTTGCATAAATCAATAAAGAAATCTATACCCATCATGGTGCAATCCTTATCCATTATATTAATTAAAGTCTATAGCCGAGCTGCACTGTCTGTTCATATCTTGGGTTTTGCAAACTCTATATTTGTACCCATAGATATATTCGCATATATGTATCTATATTTGTATCTATCTAAATATACACCCATATATTTGTGGCTACATCTCTGCTTATGTATAAGGTGGATCTTAATTCCTTTCAAGGCCAAAATTTATTTGTGGGATGATAGAAGTTTAGAGGCCAGTATAAGACTGTGTCATCAGGGCAATGAGCTTAGCATAGAGTGTCACAGTCCATGGATACCATTATCTATTGGAGAGGGTTCTGAGAAAATTACAAGGTGATTCTTGGGCTTACAGGAAGAGATATTCACAGAACTGAAATTTCAATAGCAAATAGATGATTGAGAGGAGTCATGATCTAGTTTTGCATAATAAATATTGCAAAGGTAAAAATGCTATCTGACATGGAAGTGAGCTTCCAGCATGTTTTGAAATTAAATTTTTATTTTTTTGCACATTTGTCAATATTGCATAGAAATTACAACATGAAAGCAAGTTATTCAGCCTAGTGTTTATCTTGCAATGCAATAGTAGTAGTCCCACTCCCATGTACATGTCCTATTCCTATGTCTCTCTACGCTTTTTTTCAATCGGCTATTTTTAAATGTTGTTACGGTCTCTGCCTCATTCACAAACTCTACTTGTGTATTTGGCAGCCTCATGAGCCTCTGAGTAAAACAAAAGCATTTTGCCCATTTACCTGTCCTAGGTCTATTATGTTTAATCTTGTCTTCTCAACTGCTCAATAATTGAAAGCATCCTGTTTCCATTTACACAGTTCCATGTTTTTATTATTCTAAATGCTTTAATTAAATCACCCTACAAGCTGCTTTGTGTACTGAGAACAGCCCCATTTTAAAATAAAATCTTTCTTTGTATTTCATACCTGGCAACATTTGAGTGGATCTTCACTATACCCTTCCTAGCACCTCAATACTCTTCCCATAATGTGGAAACCAAAACTGCATGCAGTTATCCAATTGTGGGTTTACTAATGCTTTATATAATTTCACCATTACACTTTGACCTTAATATTCTTACAACTCTTGCAATAAAACTTAGTATCCCATTAGGTTTTATTATGTCCTTATCCACTTGATGTGCTGCATTTAGTGCCTCATGAACCAGAAATCCCTCTGGTTTTACACATCATGTAATTTTTCCTCATTCAAAATTTATTCTTCCATCAAATTTTACCAGCTCATGTTTCCTATCATTGAATTCTATCTGTTACTTTTTTTTGCCTGTTCCACCATCTTGTCGCTTCCTTTGATCTAAGATCATAAGAACTAGGAGCAGAAGCAGGCCATTTGGCCCATCAAGCCTACTCTGTCTTTCAATAAGATCATGGCTAAACTGATTGTGGCCTTAACTTCTCTTTGTTGTTTGCCCCCTATAATCTTTAGCTCCCATGTAGATCAAAAATCTAATTCAGCCTTGAATATATTCAATGATCCAGTCTGCACTACACTTTGTGGAAGAAAATTCCAAAGACTAACGACCCTCTGAGAGAAGAAATTCCTTCTCATGTTCATCTTAAATGGGAGACACCTTATTTTTAAACTGTGCCCACTATATCTAGATTTGGCTACAATACAGTTGGCCCATCCAAGTAATTAATATAGATGGTAAATAGTTGAGGCCCAGCACTGATCCATGTGTCACTCCACTTGTTACAGTTTGCAAACCTGAAAATGATTCATTTATCTTGACTCTCTATTTCCTGTTAGTTAGCCAACTCTCTATTCTTGTGAACATTTCAGTCCCAACACCATAGCTCTTGTGCAGTACCCTTTTATGTGGTACCTTATTGTTTGCTCTGTACATTTGGACACCATTCTCTCATGTCTTATATTCAAATCATTGATGTACATTCAGCAGAAATGATGCCAGAAAGGAACCCTATAGGAAGCTGTCACATTGAACTACCCTGAGGAACTCCCTTTTACTTCTATACTCTTCCTTCCCTTCTAATCAGTTTTTGATCCAATACTTTCTCCAATTCCATATCCCTTATGTAAGGTAAATCGTGGGTAAATTATCAATGCAGCATTGAATATAGCTATTTATAAGAAAATCTGCTTCAAATGTGCCTAGGAACATGATTGTAATTATCAACAAAAATAATGTGCATGCTGCTTTTCGCAAAGATGCATAAACAAAAAATGGATGCTGAACTAAAGAAGGGTCTGTAGGAAGGGTTGATCAAAAGTTTAAACAAAGAGGTGCATTTTATATTAACTCAACAACACTGAAATAAGCCATTTGGCCCACTGGTCTATGCAGGACTTGAGCACAAAAATCAAGACTGATACTCCACTGCACTAGTAGGGGAGTGCTGCACTGTCGAAGGTGCTGTCCTTTGGATTAGACATTAAACCGAAGCCCGTCTGCTCTCTCAAGTGGGTGTAATAGATTCCATGGCACTATTTCAAAGAAGAACCTAGGAGTTATTCCCATTGTCCTGACCAATATTTATCCATCAATTAACATCACAAAAACAGATTATCCACCCATTATCACATTGCTGTTTGTGAGACTTTGCTGTGCGCAAACTGTGCCGCTTTTCCTACAACACAATAGTGACCACACTTCAAAAGATACTCCATTGTTGTACAATTGTGTACAAGATTATGAGGGGCATGGACAGGGTGGATAGGGAGCAGCTGTCCCCCTTAGTTGAAGGGTCAGTCACAAGGGGGCATAAATTCAAGGTGAGGGGCAGGAGGTTTAGGGGGGATGTGAGGAAAAGCGTTTTTACCCAGAGGGTGGTGATGGTCTGGAATGCGCTGCCTGGGAGGGTGGTGGAGGCGGGTTGCCTCACATCCTTTAAAAAGTGCCTAGATGAGCACTTGGCACGTCATAACATTCAAGGCTATGGGCCAAGTGATAGTAAATGGGATTAGGTAGGTAGGTCAGGTGTTTCTCACGTGTCAGTGCAGACTCGATGGGCCAAAGGGCCTTTTCTGCACTGTGATTCTGTGATTGTCTGTAACATGCTTTGGAACATCCAGTGGTTATGAAAGGCGCTATATAAATCTAAGTCTTTCTTTAACTGTCTCTGCATGAAGGCTCCTCTGTTTGTTTTCAGCCTGGCTGGATCAAATTACACTTTCAAATCAAAATGCTGGGTGACTGGTGTCCAACTACACCTTCCCCTTCAATAGGTCCACACAAGAGAAGAAACAATGTCATCCACTGATGCATTATTTTTTAAAAATAGGAGTATTTGATAGAACGAATAGAAAAAAGATTATTATTTCTGTTTGGAGGGTCAGTGGTGAGGGGAGCATCAATATAACATTGATAATAAAAGTGGGGAGAAAGATTAGGAGAAATTTCTCTGCACCTCAGGTTGTTGCAGCATCTGATGTTGGAGCATGGAAGGTTTGCCACAGCAGTAGTTGAGGCTGAGATCATTACAACTTTTAAGGGAAAATTGTGGGGAAAGGTAGTGAAATTAGTTCTGGATTATTCTAACAAGGAGCTGGTAAACATGATGGCTAAAAGGCCTCCTGTGCTATAAATTTCTATGGTACTATGAACATTGGTGGCGAACAATGCTACAGTAACTAGCCATTTACTGGGAGGAATAAAGCAAAATGGGCATTGGACCCCTGTTGTGAATGCAAAGGATTTGGATTGGGCCCTGGGATGAGAGGGTTGTCCAATGTTGAGAGGCTGAGTAGATATTAAAGGTTTTCTAGATATTAAAAGTATCAAGGGAAATGGGGATAGTGCAGGAAAATGATGTTGAGACAAAAGATCAGCCATAATCTCGTTGAATGGAGGAGCACGCTCGAGGGGCAGAATATTCTACTCCTGCTCCTATTTCCTATGCTCCTGTGAGTAAATTGTGTCCATATTCTCTGATGTTTAAAAGAACGAGAGGTGATCTAATTGAAACATACAAGATTTAAAAAAAAATATTCACTTACAGGATGTGGGCCTCACTGGCTAGGCCAGCATTTATTGCTCATCCCTATTTGCCCTTGAGAAGGTGGTGCTGAGCTGCCTTCTTGAAATGCTGCAGTCCCTGTGATGTAGGTACACCCACAGTGCTGTTAGGAAGGGAGTTCTGGGATTTTGACCCAGCGACAGTGAAGGGACGGCAATATATTTCCAAGTCAGGATGGTGAGTGGCTTGGAGTGGAAATTGCAGGTGGTGGTGTTCTGCTATCCTTGTCCTTCTAGGTGGTAGTGGTCGTGGGTTTGGAAGGTGCTGCGTAAGGAGCCTTGGTGAGTTTCTGTAGTGCATCTTGTAGATGGTGTACACTGCTACTACTGTTCATCAGTGGCGAAGGGAGTGAATGTTTGTGGAAGCGGTGCCAATGAACTGCTGCTTTGTCCTGGATGGTGTCAAGCTTCTTGAGTGTTGTTGGAACTGCACTGATCCAGGCAAGTGGAGAGTATTCCATCACACCCCTGACTTATGCCTTGTAGATGGTGGATAGGTTTTGGGGAGTCAGGAGGTGAGTTACTCGCCACAGGATTACAAGCCTCTGACCTGCTCTTGTAGCCACAGTATTTATGTGGCTAGTCCAGTTCAGTTTCTGGTCAATGGTAACCCCCAGGATGTTGATAGTGGGGGTATTCAGCGATGGTAATGCCCTTGAGTGTCAAGAGGCAACGGTTAGATTCTCTCCTATTGGAGATGGTCATTGCCTAGCACTTGTGTGGCGTGAATGTTATTTGCCACTTGTCAACCCAAGCCTGGATATTGTCCAGGTCTTGCTGCATTTGGACATGGACAGCTTCAGTATCTGAGGAGTCGCGAATGGTGTTGAACATTGTGCATTCATCAGCAAACATTCTCATTCTGAAAGGGCTTAGCAAGGTAGACACTGAGAGGTTGTTTCCCCTGGCTGAGGAATCTAGACAAGGGGACACCTGGGAAGTGTGCCCTGCAGTCAGTTCTTGTTGAAAATAACAAGTGTGACATCCAAGATAGCACGAGAGAGTGGCAGAAAGATCAGAACCAGCGCGAGAACGGGGAAGCTTCAAAAAGTGATGTCAGCACAAAGGTGAAAGCTGATTGGTGAGTAGTGGGTAAGTGTTTTCTCCAGTTTTTCTCCAGTTTAAAATAGATTAAGCTAAGGAAAGGTAAGAGTTCCAGTTTTTGTTTAAAGTACATAAATAATTTAATGTTTTTTTAATTGTATTTAACTTAAAATAAGGTTTTTTTTTCTTTCAACTAGAGGCATGGCAGGGCAGCTCAGTCCCATGTTATGTACTGCCTGCAACACGTGGGAAGTCCTAGACGCTCCTTGCGCTCTGACCGACCACGTGTGCAGTAAGTGCCGCCAGCTGCAGCTACTTGAGCTCCGAGTTTCGGAGCTTGAGCGGCAGCTGGAGGCACTGAGGTGCATCCGCGAAGCTGAGAGTTTCATGAATAGCACATTTTTTGACGTGGTCACCCCACAACTTACGGAAGTGCAGACAGAGAGGGAATGGGTGACCATCAGTCAGAATAAAGGCATCAACCATTTTTCTGTGTTGGAAAACGGTGAGAGTGACGGTTCCTCTGGGGAGTGCAGCCACACTCATGGCATTGTGAGTGGCTCAGCTGCACAGGGGGGGAGGAAAAAGAGGGGAAGAGCAATAGTGGTAGCAGACTCGATAGTAAGGGGAACAGACAGGCGTTTCTGCGGCCATAGATGTGATTACAGGATGGTATGTTGCCTTTTTGGTGCCAGGGTCAAGGATGTCACTGAATGGCGGCAGGGCATTCTAAAGTGGGAGGGCAAACAGACATAGATCGTGGTACATATTGGTATCAATGACATAGGTAGAAAAAGAGGGAAGATGCCCTTCAAGCAGAATTTAGGGAGCTAGGAAGCAGATTAAAAAACAGGACCTCAAAGGTAGGAATCTCTGAGTTACTTCCGGTGCTATGCTCTAGTGAGTATAGAAATAGGAGGTTAGTCCAGATGAATGCGTGGCTGGAGAGATGGTGCAGGAGGGAGGGCTTTAGATTTCTGGGACATTGGGACCGTTTCTGGGGGTGGTGGAACGTGTACAAGTTGCACCTGAACCGGAATGGTACCAACATCCTTGCGGGGAGATTTCCAACTGCTGTTGGGGAGGATTTAAACTTACTTGGCAGGGGGATGGGATCCTGAGAGGAGGTTCAGCAGGGGAGATGCACAGCCAAAATTAGAAGAGAGAGCAAGTGAGTCTGGAAGGCATAGAAATTATAAGCCAGTTAAGGAACAACGGAGTTTGGCAAGGTTGGATGCTGTTTATTTTAATGCAAGGAGTCTGACGAGTAAGGCAGATGAGTTAAGGGCACAAATTAACACATGGAAGTATGATGTCATTACTGTCACAGAGACATGGTTGAGAGAGGGGCAGGGTTGGCAGCTCAATATTCCAGGATATAGAGTCTTTAGGCGAGACAGGGAAGGAGGTATAAGAGGAAGGTTATCGCAATATTGATCAAGGAATCAGTTACAGCAGTAAGGAGGGATGACATCTTAGAAGGCTCCTAAAATGAAGCCATATGGGTAGAACTGAAAAACAAAAAAGGAGCAATCACATTGCTGGGAGTGTACTATAGGCACCCAAACAGTCAGAGAGAAATAGAAGAGCAGATTATGTTGGCAAGTTTCAGAGAAGTGTGAAAATAATAGGGTAGTAATAGTGGGGGATTTCAACTTCCCCAACATTAACTGGGTTAGTCATAGTGTGATAGGTTCAGAGGGAGTGGAATTCTTAAAATGCATCCAGGAGAGCTTTTTAAGCCAGTAGGTAGAAGGTCCTACAAGACGGGGGCGGTCCTGGACTTTCTTTAAGGGAATGAAGCCGGGCAAGTGGCAGAGGTATCAGTGGGTGAGCATTTTGCAGATAGTGATCATAACTCTGTTGGATCCAAGTTTTTCTGGAAAAGGGCAAGGATGGGCCAGAAACCAGAGTTCTAAACTGGGGGAAGGCTGATTTTAATAAGATCAGATATGATTTGGCCAGAGTGGAATGGGAACAGTTACTTTTAGGTAAACCTGTGTCAGAGCAATGGAACTCATTCAAGGAGGAAATAGGGAGAGTACAGGGCCAACATATTCAAGTAAAGATAAAGGGTGGGACCAACAAATCCAGGGAACCCTGGATGTCGAGGGATGTGCAGGATTGGATAAAGAGTAAAAGGGAGGCTTATGGCCGATACCGAGAGCTCAAAACAGCAGATGCCCTGGAGGAGTATAGAACGTGTAGGGGGGGACTTAAAAAGGAAATTAGGAAAGTAAAAAGGGGCCATGGAAAAACATTGGCAGGTAAAACAAGGACTAAGGAAAGAGTAGGGCCCATTAAGGACCATAGTGGTAATTTGTGTGTGGAGCTGGAAGACGTAGTTAGGGTTCTAAATTAATACTTTGTGTTGGTGTTCACAAGTGAGACGGACGAGATAGATATGGAAATCAGGCAGAAGGACTGTGATATAATTAAAGATATTAGCATAGAAAGGGAGGAGGTTCTAAGTGGTCTGGCAAGCTTAAAAATAGATAAATCTCCAGGCCCGGATGAAATGTATCCCAGGCTGTTGAGTGAGGCAAGGGAGGAGATAGCAGGGGCGCTGGTAATAATTTCCAATACCTCTCTGGCCACAGGAGAGGTGCCAGAGGACAGGAGGACAGCCAATATGGTACCGTTATTCAAGAAGGGAGGAAGGGATAAACCAGGGAGCTACAGGCCAGTCAGTCTAACCTCAGTGGTGGGGAAACTATTGGAAGCAATCTGAAGGACAGAATTAATCTACACTTGGAGCGTCAGGGATTAATCAAGGACAGTCAGCATAGTTTTGTTAAGGGGAGGTCATGTCTGACCAATTTGATTGAATTTTTTGAACAGGTGACCAGGTGTGTAGATGAGGGCAATACATTTGACATGGCCTACTTGGGCTTCGGCAAGGCTTTTTATAAGATCCCGCATGGGAGACTGATAACGAAGGTAAGAGCCCATGGGATCCAAGACAACTTGGCAAATTAGATCCAGCATTGGCTGAGTGACAGGAAGCAGAGTGTGATGGTCAAGGGGTGCTTTTGTGACTAGATGCCTGTGTCCAGTGGGATTTCACAGGGATTGGTGTTGGGTCCCTTGCAGTTTGTGGTATATTTAAACGATTTAGACTTGAATGTAGGAGGGTTGATCAGTGAGTTCGCAGATGACACAAAAATTGGTGAGGTGGTAAATAGTGAGGAGGATAGCCGTAGGTTACAGGAGGATATAGACGGGCTGATCAGATGGGCTGATCAATGGCAAGTGAAATTTAATCCGGATAAGTGTGAGGTGATGCCCTTGGGCAGGACAAACAAGGCATGGGAATACACAAGGAATGATAGGACCCTGGGAAGTACCGAGGATCAGAGGATCAGGACCTTGGTGTGCATGTCCACCTTAAGGTAGCGGGTCAGATAGATAAGGTGGTTAAGAAGGCTTATGGGATACTTGCCTTTATTAGCTGAGGCATAGAATATAAGAACAGGGAGGCTATGCTGGAACTGTATAAAAAGTTGGTTAGGCCACATCTAGAGTAATGCGAGCTGTTCTGGAATCCGCATTGTAGGATGGATGTTATTGCACTAGAGAGAGTGCAGAGGAGATTTACCAGGATGTTGCCTGGGCTGGAGAGTTTTAGTTATGAGGAGAGATTGGACAGACTGAGGTTATTTTCCTAGAAGCAGAGGAGACTGAGGTGTATAAAATTATGAGGGGCACAGATAGGATAGACAGGAAGGAACTTTTTTCTTTGGTGGAGGGATCAATAACCAGGGGGCATAGATTTAAGGTAAGGAGCAGGAGGTTTGGAGGGGATGTGAGGAAGAATTTTTTTCACCCAGAGGGTGGTGGGAATCTGGAACTCACTGCCTGAAAGGGTGGTAGAGGCTGAAACACTCATAACATTTAAGAAGTATTTGGATGTGCATTTGCGATGCCATGGCATACAAGGCTGTGGGCCTAGTGCTTGAAAATGGGATTAGAATAGTTACGTACTTGTTTGACCGGCGCAGACGATGGGTCGAAGGGCCTTTTTCTGTTCTGTAGACCTCTATGACTCTATGACACAGTCTCAGGATAAGGGGCTGATCATTTACGGCTGAGATGAGGAGACATTTCTTCACTCAGAGTTTTGAACCTTTGGAATTCTTTACCCCAGAGGATTGTGGAAGTTCCGTCATTGAATATATTTAAGGCTGAAATAGACAGATTTCTGGTCCCTCTGGAATCAAAGGATATGGGGAGTGGGCAAGGTGGAGTAGACCATTTACGATTTTACTGAATGATGGAGGAGGCTTGATGGGCTTTTTCGTCCACTGCTGCTCCTATTTCTTATGTTCTTACATTAATACAAAGGTGGAACTTCCTATTTTTGATTGGAGGATTATACAAAGTTTATAAACGTAAAACTGATGTGGCAGATGCCAATGGGTCTAAAATCTCACGTTTCCTTCAGTGGAGCAGGATTGGCAAAAACGTTGCATCAGAATTACAAGAGTTTCAAAGATTTAAACTTTCCTCTAGCTGATGTAGCTCCTTTAAAGGCACAGTGTCTGCAGAAAGACATTGATGACAATTTCTTCTATTTACGAAGGGATGAAAGCCAGTAGAGCAGCTGGTTATTTGCACCGGTGTTAGATCTACCACAGTTGCCATGGTGATGCATTTGGTGTGAGAGCTACATAATGTGTATCTGAAATTAAAATGATGTTGTCCAAGAAGAAAGTGCACCTTTAACAGTTGGGGGGGGGGGGGGGGTGGGTGTTAGAAGGAGCTGTGTAAAATATTACAGAACCATGGTTCCAATTTTAGGGTTTTTTCTAAAAAAAAGGGAGCGGGGAGGGGGAGCTAGAAACCAGCCGGGAGCAGGTGGAGAGATTGTTTTTGTTTTTGTTGCTGTTCGGGAGGCGCTCTGAGTGGACAGCTATTGAGCGGGGTCCTGTCCTGGCCGTGTCGCTCTCGGTTAGTGCGGACTCTGCCTGCAGCTGGCGGCCTCTCAATGTGAGTCTGTGAAACAGGCGGTGAGCCTGTCCGGCACCGCAAAGGCACACCAGGCTGAGCGGCCGGAGAGGCAAAGGCAGCGGTGGGGTTGGAGACGGCAGCGAGTTTAGCCTGGGCCGGAGGAGAGAGAGGGGCAAGAGGTGGTGGGTGGGTGAGGGAGGGGTGAGGTGGAGGTGGGTGAGGTGGAGGTGGGTGAAGGGCGGGCAAGGGTGGGGGAAGGGGTGAGGCGCCCTGCTCAAAAGGTGGAAAGGATGAGGCATAGGATTCTCATTTTAGTGATTGAGAATGTAGCATGAAGTTGGAAAATAACAATAAGAAAACCTATATTTATCATCCTGAGTTTTTGTCCCCCAGCATGTTCTCTAGGTTTACCCCATTAAAACCTTCCATAACTTTAAAGGTTGGAAAACCCTCAGTCTACTTTTTCCTGGAGAAAAAAAGTTTTAGCCTTTTTCAATCTAATGGGTATAACATCTAATTTCTGGTATTCTATATAATTTCTTGCATCTTCTCCATTGCCTCCTTATTCTTTTTATAATATGGAGTCATGGACCGTTCATTTTACTCCAACTGTGATCTAACCAAGATTCTATACAAGTTTAACATCTCTGCTTCTAAAATCTTTTGCCTTAGAAAAAAAACTTTATAAAATTACCTTTCTAACCTACATTGCTACTTGTAGTGATTTGTGTACATGTACCACCCTCAGATACCTTATTTAGGCACTTATTTTTCATGGAGTATGTGGCCTTATTTTTATTAACATGCACCATCTCACACTTGCCTATATTAAAGTTCATTTGCCAATTATAAGCCCATTCTGTAACTTTATGGATGTCTTCCTGTATTTTGCTGTGGTCCTCCATTGTTAACTAGGGTGCAATTTGCAAATTTTGAAATTGTACTTCAGATTCCTGAGTTCAAATCCTATGCTGACTGTCCTTGATTAATCCCTGCTTCTCCAAGTGTAGATTAACTCTGTCCCTCAGAATTGCTTCCAATAGTTTCCCCACCACTGAGGTTTGACTGACCTGTAGTTCCCTGGTTTATCGCTTCCTCCCTTCTTGAATAACAGAACCACATTGTCTGTCCTCCAGCTCCTTTCCTGTGGCCAGAGAGGTATTGAAAATTATTGCCAGCGCCGCTGCTATCTTCTGCCTTGCCTCGCTCAACAGCCTGGGATACGTTTCATCTGGGCCTGGAGATTTATCTACTTTTAAGCCTGCCAGACCACTTAGAACTTCCTCCTTTTCTATGCTAATTTCTTTAATTATATCATAGTCCTTCTGCCTGATTTCCATACCCATGTTGTCCCCCTCACTTGTGAACTCCGACACAAAGTATTCATTTAGAACCCTACCTACGTTTTCCGGCTCCACACACAAATTACCACTATGGTCCTTAATGGGCCCTACTCTTTCCCTAGTTATCCTACTACTCTTAATGTACTTGTAAAATAACTTTGGATTTTCCTTTATTTTACCTGCCAATGTTTTTTCATGGCCCCTTTTTGCTCTCCTAATTTCCATTTTAAGTTCCCCCCTGCACATTCTATACTCCGCTAGGGCTTCTGCTGTTTTGAGCCCTTGGTATCTGCCATAAGCCTCCCTTTTTCTCTTTATCAAATCCTGTATATCCCTCGACATCCAGGGTTCCCTGGATTTATTGGTCCCACCCTTTATCTTTACTTGAATATGTTGGCTCTGTACTCTCCCTATTTCCTTCTTGAATGAGTCCCACTGCCCTGACACAGGTTTACCTAAAAGTAGCTGCTCCCATTCCACTCTGGCCAAATCATATCTGATCTTATTAAAATCTACCTTCCCCCAATTTAGAACGATGATTTCTGGCCCATCCTTGCCCTTTTCCATAACAACCTTGGATCTAACGGAGTTATGATCACTATCTGCAAAATGCTCACCCACTGATACCTCTACCGGTTGCCTGGCTTCATTCCCTTAAATAAAGTCCAGGACCACCCCCTGTCTTGCAGGGCCTTCTACGTACTGGCTTAAAAATCTCTCCTGGATGCATTTTAAGAATTCTGCTCCCTCTAAACCTATCTCACTATGACTAACGCAGTTAATGTTGGGGAAGTTGAAATCCCCCACTATTTACTACCCTATTATTTCTACACTTCTCTGAAATTTGCCTACATATCTGCTCTTATACTTCTCCCTGACTGTTTGGGGGCTGATAGTACACTCCTAGCAATGTGATTACTCCTTTTTTGTTTTTCAGTTCTATCCATATGGGTTTCATTTGAGGAGCCTTCTAAGGTGTCATCCCTCCTTACTGCTGTAATTGACTACTTGATCAATATTGTGATACCCCCTTCTCTTTTACCTTCTCTATTGAGCTGCCAATCCTGCCCCTGTCTCAACCATGTCTCTGTGACAGCAGTGACATCATACTTCCATGTGTTAATTTGTGACCTCAACTCATCTGCCTTATTCGTCAGACTCCTTGCATTAAAATAAACAGCATCCAACCTTGCCAAACTCCTTTGTGCCTTAGCTGGCCTATAATTTCTATGCCTTCCAGACTCACTTGCTCTCTCTTCTAATTTTGGCTGTGCATCTCCCCCTGCTGAACTTCCTCTCAGGATCCCATCCCCCTGCCAAGTTAGTTTAAACCCTCCCCAACAGCAGTTGGAAATCTCCCCGCAAGGATGTTGGTCCCATTCCAGTTCAGGTGCAACTTGTCTGCTTTGTACAGGTCCCACTGCCCCCAGAAACGGTCCCAATGTCCCAGAAATTTAAAGCCTCCCTCCTGCACCATCTCTCCAGCCACGCATTCATCTGGAATAACCTCCTATTTCTATACTCACTAGCGCGTGGCACCGGAAGTAATCCAGAGATTACTACTTTTGAGATCCTGTTTTTTAATCTGATTCCTAGCTCCCTAAATTCTGCTTGCAGGACCTTTTCCCTTTTTCTACCTATGTCGTTGATATCAATATGTACCACGATCTCTGTCTGTTTGCACTCCCCCTTTAGAATGCCCTGCAGCCATTTAGTGACATTCTTGGCCCTGGCACCAGGGAGGCAACATACCATCCTGGAGTCACGTCTACGGCTGCAGAAACACCTGTCTGTTCCCCTTACTATCGAGTCTCCTATAGTTTTATAGGCAGCTTGCATATTCATTCTGCTACCTTGTCTGTTGGGCAATAAATGCTAGCCTAGCCAGCAACATCCACACCCCATGAATGAATAAAAAAAAGCTCCACATGTTCTGACCTGACTCATGAACCTACTCTAGTAGTTTTATCAAAGCCCTTTTGTCTACTGCATCAACCTTATCTATCCTTCAATAAAAGCAAAAAACTGCGGTTGCTGGAAATCCAAAACAAAAGTAAAAATACCTGGAAAAACTCAGCAGATCTGGCAGCATCTGCGGAGAGGAACACAGTTAACGTTTCGAGTCCATATGACTCTTCAACAGAACTAAGTAAAAATCTATCCTTCCTTTATTTCAGAGACTTCAATAAAGTTGATCAAGTATGACATTCCCTTTTGAAATCTGTGCTGTTATTTCTTTTCAGTTTCCAGCTCTTTTTCTGTTCCATCTTTAAGAATTCCATTATCTTTCTACCACCAACTTTAAGCTAATTGGCCTATACTTTCCAAGACTTTTTCTATATCGGTTTTTAGTATAAAAGTCACATTAGCTGTATGCCAGTCCTCTGGCATGATTCTCTTTTCTAATGAGTTCTTATATATGCTTATTAGACTTATGGCCTCTGCTATCTATTCCATAACTTACTAACATGTACACATGCAGTCCATCCAGGTTTTATCCTCTTTAAGTTTGCTTAGTTTATCAATTATCTCCCCCCTTTCAAGTGGTTAAATCATGCCTGGAGAAATTATATGGGAGAGAAATGTTCGAATTCCTGAGGCATTAGGACGTGTTTTGGGGCAGAAGGGAGCTGTTGCCACATGGGACTATGATATAGTGGCCATTACACAGAGATGACTCAAAGAAAGAGAGGGTTGGGAACTTAATGATCCTAGCTTCAAGGAATGGCCAGGGAGGGGTTTGGTTGCAGTATCGATCAAATGAACTATATAACACTGGGTGTGTGCATCTTTGAAGGTGGCAGAATGAGTTGAGAAGCCTGTTTAAAAAAGTTATGTACTTAGTGTATGCCATTTTTAAAATTTCAATTGTGCCCTTATTCATTTATTCATTTTTTTTCTTATTCATCCATGGGACATGGGCGTCACTGGCTAGACCAGCATTTATTGCCCATCTCTAATTGCCCTCGAGATGGTGGTGGTGAGCCGCTTCCTTAAACCCCTGGAGTCCATGTGGACTGTTTAGTGGGATGTATTTTTTCAACTCTCAATCATCTCACTGATAATCTATTTGTTTGTCAGTAAATAGTTCAGTTTACTTTCTCTAGTTCCATTCTCATCCTCTTAACATCAGTTTTTTTTCACTTTTTACATACTGTGTAAAGGAATCCTGCACATATTGTAAAAACATTATTCTGTGTAACACTTTTGTGACCTCTTGCCAGTTTATTTGGGGGTAGTTATAAACATACAAGATTATTCTATGTTATTTACTCATTCCTCATATTTCTTCCTCCATCTCCTTTCCACTATTAGCTGATCTGTTGTATAACCTTATTTACGTGATCAATCCTTATCTTTTATTTCAATGTAGATGACTTCTGTTTCTCACCTTTGATTAGTCATGTTTTGTTTTTATAATGCCATTGTTATCTCTCAATAGCGTAGCCGCACCCCACCCCTTTCTTCCTTCCCGATATTTTCTAATTATATTATAACCTGCAATATTTACTTGCCATTTCTGCTCTTTATGTAGTCATGTTTAGTCATTTCCACTACATCTGCCTTCTTGTTCTCTCCAGCTCCACCATTTTATTTTGCAATGTGTGTAAATTGCTTAACAGGTTGTTTAATTTTCCCTTAATAATTCCATTAATTTTATTTTTAACAGTACTCTAATACTTCTGTTTTATAACTGTATTTGTTCCCTATATCATCTCCGATTTTATCTTACAGCATGTTATTTTCACCAGATCCCCCGCCGATCCCCACCCAAACCTGTTTGCTGGTTTAAAATTTTATCCACAACCCTGTTTATCCTTTCTGTTCGGACATTAGTCCCACTCTGGTCTAGTTGGAGCCTGTCCCAATGGTACAGCTCTTTTCAGCCTGAGTACTGATGCTGATCTCTTTTCACGATCTTCTCCAGTTGCTTGAGACGCCATTTACTTCTACATCAGGAGTTTATGAGATACCTGAACTGATTTTCAATAAGAAATGAAATATACTGTACAGGTTAATTATGTTTTTGCCAAAATTTTTTAAAAAGTGGCAAAGTTTTATTTGTTAGACTTATACATGAGAAAGATGGATTGAATTTCAGAATTTTTTATCCACATTCCTTTTGCTCATCTGCTTGGGAGAAGGTTAACCTTATATGGAACTGCTTAGAATGTTTCAACTCTGAAACAGGTCATTCAGCTCAACAGGTCTATGCTGGTGTTTATGCGCCATGTACACTTCTTTTCTATTCCAAAATGCCAGATGCTGAAGGATAGAATTGGAGCCAATCTTTGCATGCTCTGATAAGCTTTATTTACAATACAAACATGTGCCTCCTCACCTAACAACCACAGTTTCTATCTGTTGTTGTTTATAGGAGGAAAAGAAAATTCTCAGTTAATGTCCACCACCTACATACAATGAAATACAATTAACATTGCCTCCCACTTTCCTCTCATCTTTTAAAATATCCTTCTATTTCTTTCTCCCACATGTATTTATCTAGTTTTCTGTTAAAAGCATTGATAATGACTAGATAGTCTGTTTTAGGTGTTGGTTGAGGGACAAAGTTTGGCTAGGATGCATGGAAGGGCTGTGGTCAGAGAGCTCCTCTGCTCCTCTTAGGTGTGCTTACCTGCGTCTACCTTAGTGAGCAGACAGAGTTTTGGTTTAACGTCTTGTTTGAAAGTTGGCACCTCCGACAATACAGTAATCCATCAATACATCACTGACAGCCTGGATTATGTGTTCAACTCTCTGGAGTGGGACTTGAACCTACAACCTTGAGATTTAGAAGTGCTGCCATTAAAACCAAATAAACTGCCAGGGAGCCTCCTGTAATGAAAATCATGCAATCAAATTCAAAGTTCATAATTCCATTCTGTGTCTCCATTTCCTCTCCCTACTACCAAAAGAAGAGTCTTGGCTAAGTTTTATGAATTATGTATTTGGATTTTGAATAGAGGGGCAAATTGTTGAAATTAAACACTGAGGTTTAGAATCCCTGGAATCGTTATTTTCTATATTTTCAGATGCCTTCGATTAAACTCCAGAGCTCTGATGGAGAAATATTTGAAGTTGATGTGGAGATAGCAAAACAGTCTGTGACGATCAAAACCATGTTGGAAGGTCAGTGTGGTTCTATTTGGAAATAATCTTGTTTACAAATTAATTACCCTTTTAAAATATCAAGCTTCTTTGTTTAAAAAAAGTGCGAGACTTTAACAAGTTTTGATTCAGAATTGCTGTTGCTGTTTAGTTTCAGTAAAGATTGCCTGCCAATGGTCACTGACTATTCAATGTAATATTGACACTTTTTCAATGGAGTTTCTCATTTCTAGCCTAAGATGTCCTAAAACGATTCCAAAATTGTGAATATTTCACTGATTGTATAAAATAAGTTAATTCACCTCGTTTACCGGTTCTTTTAATGAATTTTTTAAAAAACAAATTCTGTTTTTCTTTCTGTTCTTGCATACCATCCCTGTACCAGACAGTGATAGGACAGGCAAACAAGAACCTTTTTCCAAACTCTCCTTATTGGCACACTTGAGCAGCCATAATAAAGTCTGAAAGAGTTCTGAGAGTAGACTTAACATTTTAACTCTGCTGATTAATGGAATATACTTTCTGGATTTTGGCTTTTTTTGGTCGAAACTGATTAGAAGCCTTCCATTGTCCTCCTTTCACCTGAGTTCCTGATCTCCGATCCATTGTTGTGTAAAATATTTGAATAGAATCAAGAGTCACACTGAAAATTGATATTTCATGGTTGGTGGGGGAGAGGAAATACTTACTACTGCAACACTCATTTCATGCAATCTTTTTTAATGCCTGGTATTGTTATCTGTCAGGAAAGCATGATGGATGATGTTAAATTGGTAAATTATAATGTTTTATTCTAAACAGATTTGGGAATGGATGATGAAGGTGATGATGATACAGTTCCACTTCCAAATGTTAATGCTGCAATTCTTAAAAAGGTAAGAAGCCAGAACATGCCATATGTGCTCCAATCAACATAACTTCAACGAGTGAATAGAAGCTTGAGAATATCATGTGGAGACAATTCTTCATGAAGGCACTTTATAACATTGGCCCATTTGATAGCACTCTTACCTCTGAATTAGAAGGTTGTGGGTTGAGGCACCACTTCAGGTAGTTTAATGTAGTACTTGACTGCATTGTCAGGGGTGCCACCATTCAGATAAGATGTTAAACCTTGATACAAGCCAGATGTATGAGATCCCATGGCTCTATTCAAATAAATAGTTCTTCTGGTCAACATTCCTACTCAACCAACATCACTAAAACTGGAATAACTGCATGTTTGCTGTTTGTGGGTGTTTGCTATGTACAAGTTAGCTCTCACATGAGCTGACATATCAACAATGACTACTTAAATAATTGATTGTTTAGTGATTTAGGACATGTTGAGGACAAGACACTTTTCAATGCAAGGTTTTCAGAAGGTTTATGGTGTCATCATTTTTTGCCTATCTATTGTACATACCTCACATGTCAAATATAATGTTCTGAGAATTCTGCATTCTGTTTTTATGCATTTTTCTTCATTTGTTGACTAATTAACCTGTTACTTTTCACCGTATACTAAATATTTTATGCAATTATAGTGCTGATTTCGTTTGGATGGTGGTTCTATCCAAATTAGCATATGTGTTTTCCAGGGATTGTATAAAATATTTTCAGAAGATCTGTGAATAATTCATTTTTGCATGGGAACCCCACATTAAAAAAAATGAAGCCATTGTTTTAAACAGAATGCTAGATTTTTAAATAAAAATCATAGTAATTATTCTCCTTGTTTCTCTGTCTCCATTGCATTAATGATATAACCTTCCATTTCAGTGCTTCTGATGTAGCTTTCTTTGTCCTTGACCGACGATTCCTTCACAACCTTGGTTAACAGGGCCTTCGAACGTGTCCACCCATTTCTTGAAGTTTTGCTTTCTTTCCCGGAACCATGATAGGGTTCCCCTTATCCTCACCTTCCGCGCTACCAGCCTCCATATTTAACAGATCATCTTCTGTCATTTCTGCCACCTAATGCCACCGCCTGATGTTTCCTTTCCTCTTTCAGCATTCTGAATAGACTGTTCCCTCTGCAACATCTGGGTCCACTGCTGAATCACTCCCGACCTTACCACAGCACCTTTTCGTGCAAGCGCAGGAGATGCAAAACCTGCCCTTTTACTTCCTCCTTTCTCGCCTGACATGGCCCCAATTAATCTTTCCAGGTGAAACAGTGAGTTAGGTGTACTCCTTTTGAATTTAGTATACCGCTTACAATGCGGTCTGCTGTATATTAAGGGGACCAGATGTGGATTGGGTGATGCCTTTGTGAAATACTTCTGTTCAATCCGTAAGCGTGACCTCGAATTTTTTGTCTGCAGTCATTTTTATTCTCCTCGCTTGCAATCTGGCCCCTCTGTCCTCAGCCTCCTGCAGTGTTCCAATGAAGCTCAACACAAGTTTGAAAAAGGTACCTGATCATTTGATTAGGTAATTAGCAGCCTTCTGGACTTAACATTGAGTTCCACAATTTCAGACCATAACCTCCGCCCCATTTTTGTTTCCTTTTTCTTTGCTGCTTTTGGCTTACTCTCTGGTTTTCCCTTTTTTTTTTCACTTTTGGACAGCGGCTGGTCATTCTGCCATTCACACCTCCTCGAGGCAAATCCTTTATTTCTTTACTTGTATATTGTACTCCCCTTGGCCTTGCATCACCAGCTTTTCTGTCATTTAATCTCTCCTGACTTCTACCCTATCACAGATCTTCCCATTTTTTCTTTTTCCACACCCTCCTCCTTTCACTTGCTTAAAGTTCTGATGAAAGGTCATTAACCTGAAACGTTAACTCTATTTCTCTCCACAGATGTTGCCTGAGCTGCTGAATATTTCTAGCATTTTCGCCTTTTATTTCACATTTCCTGCATCTGCAGCAATTTGCTTTGGCATTGTATTAATATCTGATTTTACAGGGCCAGTAATTCCATGATTTGAAATTAAGTATCATTGGAAATAGAGTGAGCAACCTATGTGAGACTGGTACGGTGGATCAGAAGCTTTACTTTCACATCTGGAGTCTAGATTTGAATCCAGCCCTGGTTGATGGAACAAAAGTTTATTTTGTTTCTGAGTTTAAAGGCCTGTGTGAAATAGGTTAGAGAAATCTCAACCCAGTTCCCACTGATCAGAGGCCCGTTTAACAATACAGCAGTAAAGTGACATTCACATTCATAAAATAAATAGAATGGCTAGTATGGGAATTTTAATCCTGGTAGTCAGAGGTTCTTTTTTGAGATGGCATTCGGCATGTTCAGAGTAAAGGGAGCTTTACTGCGCTGTAGTTGATGTGGGAGTGGGTACAATAAAAGTGGGTACTTAAGATGGGAAAAGCATTCAATTCCCTACCACTGATGACTTTTCTGGTGAATTTTGTTAAGGGTTTTGGGAAGGGGAAAAAATGAGTGAATGAAGCTTCAAGCTATAACAGTGCATTATTATATATTGTGAAGTATAACTAAGACATTCAAGTATCTATGTTACTTTTTGTTCATCTGTATTTTTTCTAGTTCCAGTCTTTCTCATTCATCTACACATACGTGCCCATTGTTGCTTTTAGGTGATTCAGTGGTGTACTCACCACAAGGATGACCCTCCTCCTCCCGAGGATGATGAGAACAAGGAAAAGAGAACAGATGATATTCCAGTATGGGATCAGGAGTTCCTCAAAGTAGACCAAGGAACACTATTTGAGCTAATCCTGGTCAGTAATTGTTAAGTATATTAATAAAAACTGTAATTTTGTTCTCTTCCAGTACGCCTGTGTGGCAGATTGTCTTGGACGTGCACATGGGCTGGCGATCTGCTGCTGAGCCTCTGAATCTATTCTCTAGCCAGCTGCCCACAGTTTTTTTTTTTCTTTACCCTGACCATAATCTCTCCATAACAGTGAGCATATGATCAGGAGCTTGCATGATCACCATTCATGATGGTGCCAGAATTCCGATTCCCCCCCACCCCCCCCCCGCACGAACTCTGGCATAGCCCATGAGCTGCCCTCACAAAGCGTATAATGTAAAATTTCTTGTGACGTAACTGTGCTTACAATTCATTTTGAGCTGTTGACAAGCAACCCGGATTTCCAAAAGGCTTGATGCACCTCTGTGCCATTAATGGAATCTAAGTTTAAATGTGAATTCCTAATCTCAACTGGTAGTGCAGCAGAGCATTTCTGCAAGGATTTAAAAAAAGCCTACTACAAACGTTTGCAGGCTACTGATCCCTAGTACCTGTATCTCATTACACGGCAACATTGAACTTTATGCTCTTGTGGAAAAGTAACTTATACCAATAAGGCTTCTTATCCTTGCTGCAGTACTGAAACGGCCCTATTCTGTGACCATGATGCATTATCTTTCCTTGTACTTTGTGACCTCTCTACAGGTTTCAGTACAATAAATCACCATCTAACTCCAATGCCTCTCTTTGTCTCACTCTCTAGGACTGCTCTTGTTTGGTTCTTTTTCTGACTGCAAGCAAAGCAACTCTAGCAATGGCTTTCCTTCTCACACTTGTTTCATTAGCTCTGGAGTTTCTCCCCTCCCAAAATGGATCCGTCTTTGGCCCCATGCCTTTTCTTGTCTACATGCTACCTCTTGTCAGCTTCACACATGTACGTTGATGAAAACTCATTTGTTCCTCTCCACCACTTCTCTTGACCTCTCCATTACCTTGTGCTGTCAGAACTGTTCATCTTCTTGAGTGAGTTTTAACTTCCTCTAGCTAAGCACTGACAACACAGAAGCCATTATTTTTTGCTCCCTAATGATAAAATCAATTCCTTTGCTACTGACTCCATCCTGTCCACTGTCTCCAATTGAATCAGTGTGTAATCATGATCTTAAGTTATGCTTATTTCTCACTATCATCTCTGTGCTTGCTGACTTCCCAGTTCCTCAAAGCCCCAATTTCTTCTCATACCTCCTTATCCCTGAAACTTCCTTAAGTTCTACAACCCTATCTGAATGCACAGTTCCTTTTATTCTGGTCTCTTGTGCATTCCCCCTCCTATTCTATTGCCCCACTTCAGCTGCCATTGTCTGGAATCTATTAAAGAGGCAATGCCTAGAGAAGAGTTGGGGAGAAATTTAAAAAACAAAATAACTGAGAAAATTAACTGATCTATAAACATTACTCAGATCTTAATGTATTATTATACTCCAGGTTAGAAAGTTAATAATTTTCCTTCTTATCTGTTAAGGTCATCGAAGCATAATTCGAACTGGACAAAGGGTATTCTTAATATCTTGGCATCTAGCCCAAAAATGCTGTTACAGAGAATTAACCTAATAGACAGCTGCATTCAGAACTGATTATTTATTAAGTAGTTGATTATGCTTCTGAATTCATAATGAAATGAATATAGCTTTTTGTAAATGAATGGATATGGAACAGTCAACACCCAGCAAGCCCATTGCCTTGACTTTTATGCAGAGTATTGTGGGTTCAGACCCCACTCCAGAATTTGAGCATCTAACATAGACTGACAATCCAGTGTGGTACTCAAGGAGTAATCTATTGTCAGAGGCGCTCTCTTTGGTTGAAATGTTAAGTAGCGCGTTGTCTGTTCCAAAGATCCTATGTGGCTATTTGAAAAGGAGATTGGAGTTTTGGTGTCCTGACCAACATTTCTCCCTCAATGGACACCACTAAAAATAGATTAACTGGTCATTCATCTCATTGCTATTTGTGACTACAGTTTTTCCCTTCATGAAAACTCTCTATTTCAAAGTAATTCACTGTATGTGAATTGCTTTGAGAAGCCTGAGAGGAGTGAAAAGGCACTGAAATCACCTGCTAAATGGATCTCAAGCCAGATGGTGAAGTATGAAACTAGACACAAATCCTTTTCTTGATAGTTTGTTTATTAACAAATGCGGTGTTTTATGTATCTGCATCCTATCTACTAACCCAGTGTCCCAGCAGTCTCTCTTAATACTCTTTTGAGTACCTATGAACTGAGAACAATTAATCAAATTAACTAAATTAACCAAATTGACAACCTCTTAAAGGGGCACTGTAACGAAGGAAGTGTCTCTTTGTAAGTTCTCTAGGCATTTAATTAAACAGTGCCCTTCACCTGTGATTCTTAATATAATTAACATACCATTAACACCATTCCCATGGCACCTTTCCATTGAAACACAGGAGATGTAACACCTGCCCTTTAACCTCCTCTTTCCCCACCATCCAAGACCCCAAACGCTCCTTCCAGGTGAAACCGCAATTTACATGTACTTCTTTCAATTCAGTATACTGTTTTTGCTGATCACGATGTGGTCTCCTCTACATTGGGGAGTCCAAATGCAGATTGCATGACCGCTTTGCGGAACACCTCTGTTCAGTCTGTAAACATGATTCTGAGCTTCTGGGCATCTGTTATTTTAATTCTCCAGCTTGCTCTCACACTGACATCTCTGTCCTTGTTCTGCTGCACTGTTCTAGTGAAATTCAACGTAAGCTAGAGAAACAGCACCTCATCTTTCGGTTGGGCACTTAACAGCCCTCCAGATTCAGCATTGAGTTCAACAATTTCAGATATAAACTCAGTACCCCCCATTTGGTTCTCTTTTCTTTGCATGTTTTGGTTTTTCTCTTTTATTTTTGTTTTAGACAGCAATATACCTGTTTTAGGTGCATCTTTTATTTCTTTGTTTCTCTTCTTATCCCTTCACCATTTCCATGGGCTCTGTAACTCTTCTGTCAGCCAATCTCTCCTGTCTTCTACCCTGTCACAGACCTTCCTTTGTCCTTGTCCCATCCACCCCTTGCCCAAAACTTATGACATCTCTAGCTTTTCCTAGTTTTGAGGAAAGGTTATCGACCTGAAATGTTAACTCTGTTTCACTTTCCATAGATGCTGCCTGATCTGAGTATTTCCAGCATTTTCTGTTTTTATTTCATATTTTCAGCATCAGCAGTATTCTGCTTTTTGATTAGGTCTTATTGAAGCTGCTTGGTTGCTTTAACTTGCCCAATCTTCAATGTAGCTGGTAGTTTGATTAGCCTAGTAGGAAACTGAATCTCCCTTCACATATCTAATACAGTTGATAAACATTCCTTCTGCATGCTCCTGCTGTTATCTTACCCTTCGGTAGTTAAGAATATTTTCATATTGGCTTGATCTGCACTTGTATTCTAGCCATGATGAGGAAGACTGTTTAAAATACTGATTACAATTCCCAGGCTTCTAGCAGTTGTAAGAAGATAATAGCCAAACAAGAAATTTGAGATACCTTGACCAGCTTTGATGTCATCCTTCGTCCTTCTCTTCCTGGCAGGGTTGTATTTAAAAGCAAAAAATTGCGGATGCTGGAAATCCAAAACAAAAACAAAAATACCTGGAAAAACTCAGCAGGTCTGGCAGCATCTGTGGAGAGGAGCACAGTTAACGTTTCGAGTCCGGATTTTTGTTTTTGTTTTGGATTTGAAGAATCATGCGGACTCGAAACGTTAACTGTGCTCCTCTCCACAGGGTTGTATTTACATTTGGCATCTCTTTGTTCCTGCTAAGTTCAGTCCTGTGAACTGATTATTATGTACATCCAAGACATACATCAACTGTATGACATATTGGCATGTCTGTTTCCTGTGCTAGCGGAACATAGTGCACGTGTATTGTTTGGAATAACTGTTTTAAGCTGTTTTAAAGAAAAACTATACAACCCCTGTAAATGTACAGAAATCACCAACTAAAATTCTACTTTGGAATACCTGTACTTTTTTGGCGTAACATTGTTTTCATTTAGTTTATCTCTTCACTTGGCGACGAGGTGAAAATCTGCACAGTTGAGACCTCAGTGTTTGTTTGTTATTTAGGCTGCAAACTATTTGGATATCAAAGGTCTGCTTGATGTGACATGCAAAACAGTAGCAAACATGATCAAAGGTAAAACTCCAGAAGAAATTCGTAAGACTTTCAACATTAAAAATGACTTTACGGAGGAAGAAGAAGCACAGGTAATAACATTTTTATTTATAATTCATGGGTGTTGAAAGCATTCAAGGTTAGATTTTCTGACTTTGAAATGAACAGATGGCTTGTTGTCCTACATCAAATCGAAGAGCCAACCTAAAATATTGAGTAACTGCACTATCGTTTAATCTCTCTGTAGGTAAACTGCCTGGTTTATGTGGGTGGATTAAATATAAGCAGAGTACACCCTTGGTGGGCAAAGAAATGAACAGGAAATGTAGAAATATGCTTATCGGGGCAATTAAATCGCTCTTTTCCTTAGTATTTAGTTTATTTTGCTTAGTTTATTAGAAATAAACTTTGTGCAAATTTATCTTTGTCGTTTGCCAAGATGTTTCCCCTTAAATCATAGATTATTGAATTGGGAGAAGGACAGTGTAATAGTGATTGCCCCTTTCGTTATCACAAAGTTTGTTTAGCTAAAATCCATTTTGGTATAGTTAAAACCTATTTCGCTGTGATGAGTAATTTAGGCACAATTCAGAATTCCATTTCTTTAGGTGCATCCTTTTTACTGTTATTCTTTTCAGGTTCGTAAGGAGAATCAATGGTGTGAAGAAAAGTGAAGTTCCTGGTGCTCTCTAATTCTCTAACACACTGAAAGAATTTTCCAGTTGCTGTTGCACTGCACTGTTTTGTAAATGTTTAATATTTGGAAAATTCAACAAAAGGAAAAAAAAACCACTTAGCATATTTAGTTGCATGACGTTTCCTTACTTGTTCAGAGCCATATGTTCTAGGCTTTACCTTGTTATTACTCTATAGGATTGGAAGTGACATCCAGCTTTGCACCACACGATTCATTGTAGGAGTCTGACTTCAAGGGGATTAGAATGCCTGTGTTTATTAAATAGTGTGGGCTAGACAAAAATCCTTTAATACTATGGGCACGTCTGATTTTCATATAATCTAGCCTAGAAGGCAAATGAAGACAGGCTATGCATTAAGGGAGTTTTGTTCGGTAATTAATGACAGCAAGTTCAATCTGTTTAAATGATTGAAACTAGAATTTGATTCTTTACCAAGAATAGCTGTAGAATAATTGATAGTAGATTTACAGCATGAAGAGTATAGCCAGATTATCCATGGTAATTTTTTAAATTGAGAGTTTTTTTTTTCCTTTTTGTGACCTAATTTTTGGTTTAAAGTTGTAACCTCCAATTTTGTTCTTACTGAAATCTTTTGCAATCCCTTTATGGGTTCAAGTACAGAACACATACTTTGCATTCCAGCGAGGATTGTGGCATGCTTTTATATCAAAGGATCACTGTGGGTCTACTTTCTAATGTGGTATTTGTATTATGATTTTTGAACTTTTAAAAGTACAACTCTTCTGCTTTAAGTAGGTTTCACTTCCTTCCACTTGTTTTCTCTCTTCCACTCGTTTTCTCTCCCCCACTGCATTATCCTGTTATTTTCTTGGATGGATGTAATAATCAGAATTACTGTATATTTAATTGGCCTGTGATGCTACTGAAAGAGCCCTTAGTAAGATCCCGAATGGAATTTGTTGTCTTCAAACACAGATGCCCAATGGTAAAGCCCACTCCAACAGACTGGACAAATGCTCCAACTTTCATAGACTATTTAGTAATTTAGATTTGTTAACTTCTTACTTTGCTGTATAATGTATATGACTGCAAACACAAATCATTAAAATACTTTAGTTTCTCTGTCTGTAATTACTGTTATTTGTGTCATTTGGTTGTTTAATAAAATGGGTCTATAAATTACATTTAAAATCCATGTTTTACCTCATTATTTCATTGTCATCCATCAGAATTTTCAAAACCACAATTTTTAAAATATCTTTCTCAGAATGTAGGTATCATTTGTTGCCCATCCCTAATTGCTCTTGAGAAGGCTGGTGATGAGCTGCTGCCTTGAATTGCTGCATCCATCTGGCGCAGGTACATCCATGGTGCTGTTAGGAAGGATGTTCCAGGATTTTGATCCAGTGACTGAAGGAACAGTGATTATAGTTCCAAATCAAGATGGTGTGTGGCTTGGAGGGAACCTTGCAGGCGATGGTGTTTCCATGCGTCTGTTACCCTCGATCTGGGTGGTTGTTATGACCAATGCAGTTGATACAGCTGAGTTATTTAAAAATCCCAGAGGGAAACTTTAAACAACTGTCATAACCTCTAATTTTGTGTTATGTTTGAGATGCGACTCTAAACTCAGGAATCAGACCACCAGTTCTCGAGGTTTTACATTAAACTAACTGAAACATTTTATTAATTTATACAGGTTAAAATATATATACACATGGCTACAAATTACTACTATCATAACTTTCAACAAATTCCCAAACTAATCTCCATTAAGGCAACTGCAACCCATAGACTTAACCAAACACCAGGCAAAGCATTTTCAGCTTACGAATTCAAAATGAGGTTCTTTTCATATTGGTTCCTGTGGAGAGAGTTGGAGGCTTACAGCTGCTTTGATGTTACATTGCCTCTGCCCTGCACATCTGAAAATTGCTAAAGTTATACCTACCACCACCCATTGAATGTAAATTCTCACCGTAACACCAGCCTCCACTAACAATAAAACCTTTCATTGTACCAATTTTCTGTTTTCACCCTACTTCTTGAATGCTCTATTCAAAGGATGCAAACGCACTCTATCTCTCTGTTTACATATCAAAACTAGTACACATCAAAGCACCTAGACTAGCTGGCTTTAATCCAATTAAGACACACCCACAGACTAAACCTCTATTTTAAAAGAAAAATATTTTCTAGTAATATATACATTAATAGCTTCATGATAGTGGTAGAGGTTGCTGGTTTGGAAGGTGCTTTCAAAGGAGCCTTTGAGAGTTTTTGCAGTGCATTTTGCATTAGTTCTGCTACCATTGTGCATCAGCCGTGAAGGGAGTGAATGTTTAAGTTGGTCGATGTTTGATCGGCACCCAGACTGCTTTGTCCTGGATGGTGTCAAGCTCCTTGTATTGTTGGAGCCCCACTCATCCAGACAAGTGGTGAGTATTCTATCACACCTGATTTGTTGGACAGGCTGTGTGCAGTCAGGAGGTGAGTTACTCGCCTCAGAATTCCCAGTCTTTGACCTGCACTTTTAGCCACAGTATTTATATCTCCTCCATGCTGTGTTAACTTAATGTTAATCATAATTATGCAGCTCACTCTTGAGGCTTTCCCCTGCCTGGTTGATACTCTTTAATTACAAAGCTGAAAAAAATAAATCATTTTATTAAGAACTCCTGTCTCACTGAGGCCAATTCACAGGCAACAACCTGCTAAGAAAACTCTGCTCACATTTTGACAGCTGTGACAAATTCCACCAGACTGCCTGAGACAATCCACAATATTCGAAAACAATCAACAACATTCTAAAGGAAATAATCCACAACGTTCTTTAAAAAATGTCAATTCACCCTATCTCCATGCTAACAGATACTTAAAAAAAATTCCAGGGCCGGATCCCAACCCAAATCTTTGCCAAAAACTAATCAGTTCCTCCTTAGGCCATACCCTATCTAGGCACCAAGTTTCGTTGAAATCTGTCCATTAGTTTTTGATTATCAGATTAGAAAGGGAGAATACTAATCCTGTCTGCATTCAGTGGCAGACTTAATGAATCTAGAACTGAAAGCTCGTCTCAGTAATGGTGACCATGAAACTATTGGATTGTCATAAAAACCTTTCCGGTTCACTAATTTCCTTTAGGGAAGGAAATCTGCCATCCTTATCTGGTTCTGGCCTACATGTGACTCCAAACCTACAGCAACGACTCTTAACTGTCCTCTGAAATGGCCTAGTAAGCTACTTTGTTGTGCAAAACTGCTACAGAAAAGTCAAATGGGTCTAAAACCTGGAACTCCCTTCCTAACAGCATGGTGGGTGTACTTACACCAGATGGACTGCAGTGGTTCAAAACGGCAGTGCACCAACACCTTCTCTAAGGAAATTAGGCAAGAGCAATAATTCCTCGCCTTTCCAGCGATGCTCACGTCCCATGAAAAAATAAATTAAAAAATGCATCCAACTGTTGCCTGCTGAGATAAGCTATTAGTACAGATTAGGAATTAACCAGAGTCCTTCTTGATCTGTATGTTTTAGTACAATACTGTAGGTGCTGCATTTGGATGATCAGCTGGAGCTCAATATTGTAAAACTAGCAAAGATTTCCTATTGCAGGTCAGGCTCTTCAGATGACTTCACTTCATTGTGTGAGGAAGATGCAATTTCTTAATTTCAATGCATGGCAATTTGACCCTTGATTTCCAGGATAGTATAATAAACATGGTCGGAGTTAATGAGTTCATTGTAATGTTTGCCATTGTACCTGAACTTGAGTGACTAGAGGTTGTTGAGAATGGTAGACTTGTGGTGACAGTATGTGTTAAAACTGGTTTAAAATACTTGTGAAAGAACAATTATTCCCAGTAGGTTTGTAAACAAGCAACATATGATGTACAAATAGAGTAGAGGCTAGAGGGAGCTGTTGCACAGCAAAGCTTTACTGAGTTTTAAATTTATTTTTGGTCAGATGCTGCCACCTGATGGCGAAGGTTTTGAACCAATGATACAGATAAACACTGACAAAATATGAACATGAACACAGCAGTCAAGGAATGCAAAACAGGGAGCTTTAAATATCATTAGAGGGCAATAATCATGATTTTGAAAGTGAATACAGCAACAGTGATGAAGGTGATACAATAACATCACCGGAGACTGCTGCAAGGTGGATTTGAAGCGCAGTATATCTGAGGTAGCAAATTTCAGGAGTGAAAATGCCCCTTTAATATAGAAAGAAATAATTTACCTTTGCAGAATTTACACATAGAGAAAACTGCTACCACCTTTGGCCAACACATGAAACTGACATGGAATAACATCAAGCTGACCCTTAGGACCAAACTGATGGTTTATAAGGCAACTTGCTCTGTGGCTGTGAAAGATAGACAACTTACAGCTATCAAGAAAATAAGCTGGATTTCCATCTTTGCTGTCTGCAGTGCATTGTGGGTATATCCAGCCACGACAAAGTCGCAAATGTGGCAGTCTTCTCAAAGGCAGAGCTCCCAAGGTTGTTAGCACTCATCAAACAGGCAACTTTGTTGGCTTGGGTATGTCAGTAGGATGGAAAACTTCATGGTGAAGTAGCTATAGCCAGATGACCAGTAGGACACCCAAAGTTCTGCTTCAAGGATGCTTGCAAGCATGACATGAAGGCCCTAAACATCGATTACCGCGCTTAGGAGTCACTAAAACAACTTTCATATGGATAATGCTGAGGATGAAGGATAAATACCTTTCCAAAACCAAAAGGCTTGACTTTTTTTTATTCATTTATGTCGCTGGCTAGGCCATTATTTATTGCCCATCACTAATTACCCTTGAGAGGGTGGTGGTGAGCTGCCTGCTTGAACCGCTGCAGTCCATGTGGTGCAGGTACACCCACAGTGCAGTTTGGGAGGGAGTTCCAGGGCCAGAATTTTATGTTAATTGGCCAGCCAGTGTGAAATCGTGGTGAGGGGCCGATTGTAGGCGGTGGACTGTTTCCCACCCGCTCCCGGGCCCGCCCGAAGACCCGAAAATCCTGCCCTTTGAATTTCTCTTTCTGCTCATCATACATATTTTCCTAAAAACAAAAAGCTAAAAGCTACTGCGGATGCTGGAAATCCAAAACAAAATAAAAACAGAATTACCTGGAAAAACTCAGCAAGTCTGGCAGCATCGGCGGAGAAGAAATCAGTCAACGTTTCGAGCCCTCATGGCCCTTCAGCAGAACTGAAGCATAGTTTCAACAAGGGAGAAATATAAATTGGTTTAAGGTGGGTGGGGGGGAAGAGACACATTGAGGGTGTGGTGTGAGCAGATAATCAAAAGATGTCAGAGACAAAAGGGTCAAAGAGGTGTTGAAGGTGGTGGTCTTTGTCTGAGAAAAGTGCTAATTAAGAATGCAAGACAGGATATTCAAAGTACAGCTCTAGTGGGGGTGGGGTGGAAAGACTAAAGGTTTTAGTTTTAGATTTAAAAATAATGGAAATAGGTGGGGAAAGAAGAATCTATATAAATTATTGAAAAAAAAGGCGGGTGGGGGGGGAAAAGAAACGGGGTGGGGATGGGGGGAGGGGGGTTTAAGATCTAAAGTTGTTGAATTCAATATTCAGCCCAGAAGGCTGTAAAGTGCCTAGTCGGAAGATGAGGTGCTGTTCCTCCAGTTTGCGTTGGGCTTCACTGGAACAATGCAGCAAGCCAAGGACAGACATGTGGGCAAGAGAACAGGGTGGAGTGTTAAAATGGCAAGCGACAGGGAGGTTTGGGTCTTTCTTGCGGACAGACCGCAGGTGTTCCGCAAAACGGTCGCCCAGTTTGCGTTTGGTCTCTCCAATGTAGAGGAGACCGCATTGGGAGCAACGAATGCAGTAGACTAAGTTAGGGGAAATGCAAGTGAAATGCTGCTTCACTTGAAAGGAGTGTTTGGGCCCTTGGACGGTGAGGAGAGAGGAAGTGAAGGGGCAGGTGTTGCATCTTCTGCGTGGGCATGGGGAGGTGCCATAAGTGGGGGTTGAGGAGTAGGGGGTGATGGAGGAGTGGACCAGGGTGTCCCGGAGGGAACGATCCCTACGGAATGCCGTCAAGGGGGGTGAAGGGAAGATGTGTTTGGTGGTGGCATCATGCTGGAGTTGGCGGAAATGGCGGAGGATGATCCTTTGAATGCGGAGGCTGGTGGGGTGATAAGTGAGGACAAGGGGGACCCTATCATGTTTCTGGGAAGGAGGAGAAGGCGTGAGGGAGGATGCGCGGGATATGGGCCGGACACGGTTGAGGGCCCTGTCAACGACCGTGGATGGAAAACCTCGGTTAAGGAAGAAGGAGGACATGTCAGAGGAGCTGTTTTTGAAGGTAGCGTCATCAGAACAGATGCGACGGAGGCGAAGGAACTGAGAGAATGGGATGGAGTCTTTACAGGAAGCGGGGTGTGAGGAGCTGTAGTCGAGGTAGCTGTGGGAGTCGGTAGGCTTGTAATGGATATTGGTGGACAGTCTATCATCAGAAATTGAGACAGAGAGGTCAAGGAAGGGAAGAGAAGTGTCAGAGATGGACCATGTGAAGATGATGGAGGGGTGGAGATTGGAAGCAAAATTAATAAATTTTTCCAGGTCCCGACGAGAGCATGAAGCAGCACCGAAGTAATCATCGATGTACCGGAGAAAGAGTTGTGGGAGGGGGCCGGAGTAGGACTGGAACAAGGAATGTTCCACATACCCCATAAAGAGACAGGCATAGCTGGGGCCCATGCGGGTACCCATAGCCACACCTTTTATTTGGAGGAAGTGAGAGGAGTTAAAGGAGAAATTGTTCAGTGTGAGAACAAGTTCAGCCAAACGGAGGAGAGTAGTGGTGGATGGGGATTGTTGGGGCCTCTGTTCAAGGAAGAAGCTAAGGGCCCTCAGACCATCCTGGTGGGGGATGGAGGTGTAGAGGGATTGGACATCCATGGTGAAGAGGAAGCGGTTGGGGCCAGGGAACTGGAAATTGTTGATGTGACGTAAGGTGTCAGAGGAATCACGGATGTAGGTGGGAAGGGACTGGACAAGGGGAGAGAGAAGGGAGTCAAGATAACGAGAAATGAGTTCCGTGGGGCAGGAACAGGCTGACACGATCGGTCTGCCAGGACAGTTCTGTTTGTGGATTTTGGGTAGGAGGTAGAAGCGGGCCGTCCGAGGTTGGGCGACTATCAAGTTGGAAGCTGTGGGAGGAAGATCTCCAGAGGAGATGAGGTCAGTGACAGTCCTGGAAACAATGGCTTGATGTTCTGTGGTGGGGTCATGGTCCAGGGAGAGGTAGGAGGAAACGTCTGCGAGTTGACGCTCAGCCTCCGCGAGGTAGAGGTCAATGCGCCAGACAACAACAGTACCACCCTTGTCAGCGGGTTTGATGACAATGTTGGGGTTGGACCTGAGAGAACGGAGTGCAGTGAGTTCAGAGAGAGACAGATTAGAATGGGTGAGAGGAGCAGAGAAATTGAGACGGCTAATGTCACGCCGACAGTTCTCAATGAAAAGATCAAGAGAAGGTAAGAATCCAGAGGGAGGGGTCCAAGTGGAGGGAGAATATTGGAGGTGGGTAAAAGGATCCGTTGAACGGGGAGAGGACTCCTGCCCAAAGAAGTGAGCACGGAGACGAAGACGGCGGAAGAAGAGTTCAGCATCATGCCGAGCCCGAAATTCATTGAGATGAGGGCGTAAGGGTATGAAACTAAGTCCTTTGCTGAGCACTGAACGTTCAGCATCGGAGAGGGGAAGGTCAGGGGGTATAGTGAATACGCGGCTGGGGCTGGGATTGGAAGATGGGGTGAGGACGGAGGGACAAGCAGGGGTGGAGGGTCCCCGATGGGTGTTGGAGTCGATGAGTTGTTGGAGCTTGCGTTCCTTAGCACTTGAGAGAAAGAGAAAAAGTTTCTTGTTGAGGCGACGGATGAGGCGAAGAATAAAATGAAACTGGGGGCACGCGCAGCTTTGAAAAAGGGTGCGGCGGTGCTGCTGGAGGGAGAGGTCGAGTGTGTTCATATGGCGGCGCATGGCACTGAGTGTGGATCTCAGAATGCGACGGGAACAGCAGTCCGAGAAACGTTTTATGTCCCGGAGATACCTGTAATCCTGGGTGGGTTCGAAACAAGAGGGATGGAATTTCAGTTGAAATCCACGTGGGGTGAGTCGGAGACGGAGACAGTCACTGAGAAAGGAGATATGGCTGTGAAAGCGGGTTTTAGTAAACACCTTGTCAAACACCAGGAGAGAAATGGAAAGCAATGAAGGTGAGCAGGGCAGAAGAGACAGTCGGAAATCCTGTCGGAGGACAGAACCATACTTCTTCCAAGAGGGCATTTTTTTGAAGAGAGGTGGCAGTCAATCAAACACAAAGATAAAAACAAAAAGCTAAAAGCTACTGCGGATGCTGGAAATCCAAAACAAAATAAAAACAGAATTACCTGGAAAAACTCAGCAAGTCTGGCAGCATCGGCGGAGAAGAAATCAGTCAACGTTTCGAGCCCTCATGGCCCTTCAGCAGAACTGAAGCATAGTTTCAACAAGGGAGAAATATAAATTCCTTGAACAGAGGCCCCAACAATCCCCATCCACCACTACTCTCCTCCGTTTGGCTGAACTTGTTCTCACACTGAACAATTTCTCCTTTAACTCCTCTCACTTCCTCCAAATAAAAGGTGTGGCTATGGGTACCCGCATGGGCCCCAGCTATGCCTGTCTCTTTATGGGGTATGTGGAACATTCCTTGTTCCAGTCCTACTCCGGCCCCCTCCCACAACTCTTTCTCCGGTACATCGATGATTACTTCGGTGCTGCTTCATGCTCTCGTCGGGACCTGGAAAAATTTATTAATTTTGCTTCCAATCTCCACCCCTCCATCATCTTCACATGGTCCATCTCTGACACTTCTCTTCCCTTCCTTGACCTCTCTGTCTCAATTTCTGATGATAGACTGTCCACCAATATCCATTACAAGCCTACCGACTCCCACAGCTACCTCGACTACAGCTCCTCACACCCCGCTTCCTGTAAAGACTCCATCCCATTCTCTCAGTTCCTTCGCCTCCGTCGCATCTGTTCTGATGACGCTACCTTCAAAAACAGCTCCTCTGACATGTCCTCCTTCTTCCTTAACCGAGGTTTTCCATCCACGGTCGTTGACAGGGCCCTCAACCGTGTCCGGCCCATATCCCGCGCATCCTCCCTCACGCCTTCTCCTCCTTCCCAGAAACATGATAGGGTCCCCCTTGTCCTCACTTATCACCCCACCAGCCTCCGCATTCAAAGGATCATCCTCCGCCATTTCCGCCAACTCCAGCATGATGCCACCACCAAACACATCTTCCCTTCACCCCCCTTGACGGCATTCCGTAGGGATCGTTCCCTCCGGGACACCCTGGTCCACTCCTCCATCACCCCCTACTCCTCAACCCCCACTTATGGCACCTCCCCATGCCCACGCAGAAGATGCAACACCTGCCCCTTCACTTCCTCTCTCCTCACCGTCCAAGGGCCCAAACACTCCTTTCAAGTGAAGCAGCATTTCACTTGCATTTCCCCTAACTTAGTCTACTGCATTCGTTGCTCCCAATGCGGTCTCCTCTACATTGGAGAGACCAAACGCAAACTGGGCGACCGTTTTGCGGAACACCTGCGGTCTGTCCGCAAGAAAGACCCAAACCTCCCTGTCGCTTGCCATTTTAACACTCCACCCTGTTCTCTTGCCCACATGTCTGTCCTTGGCTTGCTGCATTGTTCCAGTGAAGCCCAACGCAAACTGGAGGAACAGCACCTCATCTTCCGACTAGGCACTTTACAGCCTTCTGGGCTGAATATTGAATTCAACAACTTTAGATCTTAAACCCCCCTCCCCCCATCCCCACCCCGTTTCTTTTCCCCCCCCACCCGCCTTTTTTTTCAATAATTTATATAGATTCTTCTTTCCCCACCTATTTCCATTATTTTTAAATCTAAAACTAAAACCTTTAGTCTTTCCACCCCACCCCCACTAGAGCTGTACTTTGAATATCCTGTCTTGCATTCTTAATTAGCACTTTTCTCAGACAAAGACCACCACCTTCAACACCTCTTTGACCCTTTTGTCTCTGACATCTTTTGATTATCTGCTCACACCACACCCTCAATGTGTCTCTTCCCCCCCACCCACCTTAAACCAATTTATATTTCTCCCTTGTTGAAACTATGCTTCAGTTCTGCTGAAGGGCCATGAGGGCTCGAAACGTTGACTGATTTCTTCTCCGCCGATGCTGCCAGACTTGCTGAGTTTTTCCAGGTAATTCTGTTTTTATACATATTTTCCTGTTTTGACTGTTCCAGTATTCCCTTGGCCAGCCTCCCACGTTGCAACCACCATAAACTTGAATTTACCCAAAACTCTGCTGCCTGTACCCTAACTCACACCAAGTCCTGTGCACCCATAATCCCCGTGCTCTCTGACCTATATTGGTTCTGGTTCGGCAACATTTTGATTTAAAAATTCTTATCCTTGTTTTCAAATTTCTCCACGGCCTGAGTCCTCCGTATATTAATCACTTTCTCCAGCCCTACAACCCCATAAGATTTGTGTGCTCCTTCAATTTTGGCCTCTTGCATATCACCGATTTTCATTGTCTCACCATTGGCAACTGTGTCTTCAGCTGCCTAGTTGCTGAGCACTGGAATTGCTTTCCTAAATCTCTCTGCATCACCCTCCCCCTTTAAGACACTCCTTCAGACCTATTTCTTTGATCAGGCTTTTGTTCACTGGTCGTAATATCTCATTATGTGGCTTGGTGTCAAATTTTGCTCACTAATGCTCCAATGAAATACTTTGGGATCTTTCACTATATTAAAAGCATTGTATAAATATAGGTTGTTGCTGTTGTCACTGAGAAGTGCCGTGGGACATAAAGGTATTACATAAATGAAAATTGTTGTTTTGATGAAAGGCAAACTTTGTCCACGTCAATTCTATCTCTTCGGAAACAGACCAACTCTTGGAATACAATCGGGCAGAGAAGGCAAAAACCCTGGAATAACTTAAGAAGCAGTTGAATGCCATGATTATGGAGGACTACAAAGTTTCTCTTGCTGGATTAAATAAAGGATGCTCTTCCTCATCTGTAACTATTTTGTGACGACTAGTCTGCTGTAGTGTGGGCGGCATTTTGATGTATAGTCTCCTTATTTGCATCACCAAAACATGAGACACAGCTCTAGTTTAATGAGAGGGGAATCACTGTAATTCTATACAAATCAATCTTATATAAGTGGCACTTTGTTTTCAGTTACTATTTACATAAAATATATCTTTTATGTTGTGCATTGACTTTGTTCATGTTTGAACAGAACAGATAATGTTGAAAGTTTAATTAAATTTTTTAAACAGACTATGACTGATTTTGGTGGCCTCTGCTGGGTGGAAATGTGAACGTTATGCACTGAAAATTGCAACATTTAACTTACCGTTGCTTTTTTCAACCCTTTGTAGAAATAAGTGGCCAGGGCACCTGTCTGTTTTATCCAGGAGCCTGCTTGCAGCATGCAAGTTGGGGCCTCTGCACAATCTTCTCATTCATAAAAGGAGTAGAGAAGTCTAATAAACTCTAGCCCAGTGCCTCCCAAACTATTTTCCAATGTGACCCTATTTTAACACACAGATGCCAGCAAAAAGAAAACAGCAATAAAGCAGCATAGTATCATTCAATATATTGTTCAAAGTTCACATATTAGAAATTAACATATAATAGTACATCATATAAATATGAAAATCTGCATTGTTCATGTACTTTGTAAAAATGTTATTATCTTATGTACTCATGAAGGTTTTAGCTAAGCTTTTCACTTTTTAAATTCAATCATGGGACTTGGTGTTGCTGGCTAGGCCAGCATTTATTGCCCATCCTTAAATGCCCTTGAGAAGGTGGTGGTGACCTGCCTTCTTGAACCACTGCAGTCCATGTGGTGTAGGTACACCCACAATGCTGTTGGGGGGGGAGTTTCAGGATTTTGACCCAGCGACAATGAAAAAATGGCAATATATTTCCAAGTCAGAAAGGTGAGTGACTTGGAGGGGATCTTCCAGGTGGTGGTGTTCCAATGTATCTGCTACCCTTGACCTTCTAGATGATAGTGGTCGTGGGTTTGGAACGTGCTGTCTACGGAAGCTTAGTGAGTTCCTACAGTGCATCTTGTAGATGGTACACACTGCTGCCACTGTGCATCAATGGTGTGAATGTTTGTGGATGGGGTGCCAATCAAGCTGGCTGCCTTGTCCTGGATGGTGTCAAGCTTCTTGAGTGTTGTTGGAGCTGTACTCATCCAGGCAAGTGGAGAGCATTCCATCACACTCTTGATTTGTGCCTTGTAGATGGTGGACAGGCTTTGGGGAGTCAGGAGGTGAGTTACTCGCCACAGGTTTTGTAGTGATTGTAAGTAAAACCTTTCCTACTGTTTTAGGGATCATTTGATTGCATTAACGAATCAGCCCTAAGTGCGGGGAAACCTAGGCATGGAGTTTTCTCGTCGTGGGCCTGGTTCAAGCATGTAGCTTCTTCACGAGCTCTGTAAATAAAGTCAACTGTTTCAAGTTAGAAACCAGTCTGGTACAACCAAGTTTATTTAAATTGGGACGAGGATAAATAGCTCTGACGCTGCACCTCACCTCATGAATGTGAGTACGTCAATTCTTAAGGAAAGACAGAAAAGTATACTCACCAGTCATGCCACTCTTTGGCAGAATTGACCCTTATGACTTGTCCAGGGAAGGTTGGAGCCAATACATAGAGCGGCTAGGTTTTTATTTTGTGATGAATGAAATAACAGTGGAGGAGAAGCAGGAAACAATTCTTTTAAGTGTCCATGGGACCAAGACATATAACCTCATCCGTAGCCTGACGGCCTTGAATGCGCCAAATTCTAAGTCTTTTAATGAGCTGGTAGACCTTGTGAAGACACATTTTTAGCCGAAGCCTTAGGTAATTATGCAAAGATTTAAATTCAACTAAAGAGTATGAGCTCCGGGTGAGTCAATCACAACCCTTTTATCGTGAAGTTAAAACAGTTGACTGAGCACTGTGACTTTGGAGATACCCTCAATGACATGTTGTAAGATCGTTTGGTTTATGGCATACGTTATTCAGCGCTGTTTACTTCCAGAAGTTATTATTGATCTGAAGCGGGCCATAGAAATAGCGCTAGCTAGAAATACTGCTGAGAGGGATTTGCAGGCTTTGCAGAGTGTGCAACATGGTGCTGTTCTTCAGTTGGGGTGGGGACCTACCGCTGGGTATGGTGTGAAAACCAGGGAGACAACCGCAAAGCAGGAACAGTCTCCACTGCTCGAAAAATGAACAGGCATACTAGAAGCATCTCACCAACAATTCAGGAATTAATTTGTTACCGATGTGGGGATAACCATGTACCGGAAACCTGCAGATTTAAAGAGGCAGAATGCCACTACTGTCACAAAAAGGGGCATGTTATAATGTAAAGCAGGGCAAAATCAAGACAGCCAATTAGACAGCTGACCAAAATTATTGAAGTGCACAATATAACTGAATCAGACACTGCTAATACTGATATCCATTCCCTATACAATATCAAAGCAGTAAAAACTGAGCCAGTCACTGTCAACTTTCAAGTGAATAGGAAGCCTTTAGACATGGAGGTAGACACAGGAGCATCGACCACGGTGGTGGGAGGACACACGTTTAAATACCTAAGTGAAGATACCCAGCCTTTGAATCTGGAGCAAATCATGGCTCAGCTGAAGATGGTCACTGGAGAGGCAATACAGGTAAAAGGCATTGCCACTGTACCTGTATCCTATAGGCAACAGACAGACCAGCTTCCAGTGATCATTGTAACAGGTGAAGGACCTAGTCTTCTGGGCCGCGATTGGTTAAAAGAAAGAAATTAAACTCAACTGGTCAGAAACTTTTCAAGTTAGAACAGGAGGAATTCCTGAGCTGTTAAAGAAGTATGGCAGTGTATTTCATGACTAATTGGGAAAGATTAAGGCCTAAAAGCAAAAATATATGAAGATTCGGAAGCAACATCTCGGTTCTTCAGACCTGTGCCTTACTCCCTGAAGGGGAAGGTGGATGCAGAATTGTGCCGCTTAGAGAAGTTAGGAATAATCCAGCCAGTCCAATTTTCAGAATGGGCAACGCCCATAGTCCCTGTGATGAAACCAAATCAAACCGTTCGCATCCGCAGAGACTACAAATTAACTGTGATCAAGGCTTCTAAATTAGATAAATATCCTAGCCTGAGGATTGAAGACCTGTATGCTAAGCTTGCTGGAGGAAAATCCTGCACAAAACTGGACATGATCCAAGCATACCAACAGCTAGAGCTGGACAGCACAACTAGAGGGTATGTAATAATCAACATGCACAAGGGCCTGTACCAACATACACACCTATCCTTTGGTGTATCATCTGCCTGTGCGATTTTCCAAAGAACCATAAAAAGCCTATTGCAAGGACTTCCCCGAGTTCTAGTGTATCTGGATGACACCCTGATCACTGGACCAATGGAAGCCAAACATTTGGCCAACCTAGAAGAGGTTTTAAGGAGATTTTTGGAAGCTGGTGTATGATTGCAGAAAGAGAACTGTCCATTCCAAGTGAATGAAGTCACTTATTTGGGTCATCGAGTGATGTCCAACGGTTGCATCCAGTAGAGGAGAAAGTCAGGGCAATCAAGGGGGCACTGCCTCCTACCAGTGTCACTGAACTCAAGTCTTTTTTGGGTATGATAAATTATTACGATCACTTCTTGCCAAACATGTCAACAGTGTTAGCCCCTTTACACTTATTATTGAAAAAGGACCATAGATGGTCATGAAAGGCACAACAAGAAGAAGCCTTCGTAAAAGTCAAGAAGCTATTACACTTATCATGTCTACTAGTACTACACTAGTACTAGACCCAACAAAAGAGCTAATATTAACCTGTGATGCATCTCCCTACAGTGTGGGAGCAATGTTGTCACACAGAATGGAAAATGGTTCCGAAAGGCCAATAGGCTATGTCTCCAGGACCCTCACTGCAGCCAAGATGGGTTACTCACAACTTGAAAAAGAAGGTTTATCCATAATATTTGGAGTAAAGAAATTCCATCAATATCTGCATTGTCGACATTTCACCATAGTGTAAGATCACAAGCCACTAATTAGTTTATTTAGTGAAGATAAAGCAATTCCACCAATGGCCTCTGTCAGAATTCAACGATGGGCCTTGCTTCAGTCGGCATATGAGTACACCTTTGTCAGGAAGATATAATAATTTTCATAATGTTATTGGAATTTATGGTAAAGTACAGTAATAATGGGATCTGTGCCTATGGATGTATGTGTGTGTGTGTGTGTGTTTGTGTGTGACTCTGTGTGACTTAACTGAATTAAAGGCAGCTGGTCTGAAGGCTTTGATGTATCAGAAGATGAGTTAGGTTTGAAATGTTAAGTAGGTAAACATGGGGGAAGTTTTAGGATGTAAGGTGCAAAGGGAACATTTGCATTTTTAAATAAACCAGACTAGCTTGAATTCAAAAGAGGGAGTAAAATATTTCACCTAGCCAGGAGAAGTTAAGAAACAATGTGTTTATTTTTCCCAAAGATTACTGGTAAAATTGGTACTATGATAGATTTTATTATTAGAGAGATAAATTCCGAAGACATAGTGAATGAATGGAAATTTGCATCCAAAGGGGAAAATATGTATAAAGGAGAGAAGGCTTTGTGTAAGGGAAGGAATTCTAAGATCTAACAAACATGAAAAACCTCTAACCTCTAAGCCTCAAAATGCTGACTGCAAAAACTGAAGTTAAGAAAACTCACTTTGAATTTGACTGCTCAGGGTATTGTGTTACTTTGCCTGGATCTTTTAAAATATGTGTGTTTTGCTGTTGCCTTAACAGAGGTGTAACTGGGAGTTAGATTACCTAGGGGAGATAGGAATTATCATAGTACTAATTTGTAAACCTATGCATGTGCTTAAAATCATTGTTTTTTTTCTATTTAATAAAGGTTTAATTTAGTTTTGTAAGAAACCAATAAGACTTGGTAGTCTTATTACTTCTGAATTCAAAGCATGCATCTCGAAATATATGCAAATCGCAAAACAGCTATGGCAGTTGTTTCAAGTTTCCCTGTGAGTTTGAGCAGCTTGGCATTTACCATTGGCTATGCCATAACAACCTTTATGCGCCATCCGGGTGTGCACATAGCAAAAGTAGATGCACTCAGTCGTCTTCCATTGCCAGATAGCATTGTATATGCTCCAGTGCCTCAAGAAGTTGTAATTGTGGTGAATTTCCTGGACACCTCACTGGTCTGTGCGAAGCAAGTAAAGTATTACACAAACCAGGATCTAATTTTATCAAAAGTCCGAGACTAGGTATTGCAAGGATGGTCGAATGCACCAGTCTCTGAAGAAATAAAATCATTCTATGCCCGTAAAACTAAGTTAAGTTGCCAAGAAGGGGAGCAAAAGTCATTCTCCCTTCACAAGGAAGAGAACAACTCTTGACAGAGTGCCACAGTGTGCATCAGACATTTCGAAAATGAAGATGCTCCCGCGAAGCTACCTCCGGTGGCCAGGTATAGGCTGTGATATAGAAAAAATGGTTAAACAATGTCTCCAGTGTCAGCAACAACAGAAGTTGCCTGTTTCAGCTCCACTACATTCGTGGGAGTGGCCTGGTTGACCCTGGGTTAGGCTATATATAGACTATGTAGGTCAATATTTAGGTACCATATTTTTATTGATCATCGAAGTACATTCTAAGTGACTGGTTGTGTGCAACTGTGGAAAATCTGTGCCAATGGTTTAGTATACATGACCTACCAGAAGTCATTGTTTCGGATAATGGTACTGCTTTCACTAGTGTGGAATTCCAGAGATTCATGAGTTTAAATGGGATTAAACATATTAAAAAAGCGCCATATCATCCGCCATCCAATGGGTTAGCAGAAGGAGCAGTGCAAACCTTCAAAACAGGAATGAAGAAGTTATCTGAAGGAACATGAGAAATAATAATTTCACAATTTCTACTCAACTATCACATGACCCCTCATGCAACTATGGGTTCAGCCTCCACATTCAAAGGATCATCCTCCGCCATTTCCGCCAACTCCAGCATGATGCCACCACCAAACACATCTTCCCTTCACCCCCCCGGCAGCATTCCGCAGGGATCGCTCCCTCTGGGACACCCTGGTCCACTCCTCCATCAGCCCCTACACCTCAACCCCCTCCCACGGCACCTTCCCATGCAACCGCAGAAGGTGCAACACCTGCCCCTTTACTTCCCCTCTCCTCGCCGTCCAAGGGCCCAAACACTCCTTTCAAGTGAAGCAGCATTTCACTTGCACTTCCCTCAATTTAGTCTACTGCATTCGCTGCTCGCAATGCGGTTTCCTCTACATGAGAGAGACCAAACACAGACTGGGTGACCGCTTTGCAGAACACCTTTGGTCTGTCCGCAAGCATGACCCAGACCTCCCTGTCGCTTGCCATTTCAAGACACCACCCTGCTCTCATGCCCACATGTCCATCCTTGGCCTGCTGCAATGTTCCAGTGAAGCTCAACGCAAACTAGAGGAACAGCACCTCATCTTCTGACATGGCACTTTACAGCCTTCCGGACTGAATATTGAGTTCAACAATTTTAGATCATGAACTCTCTCCTCCATCCCCACCCCCTTTCCGATCCCCCTTTTTTCCAATAATTTATATAGATTTTTCTTTTCCCACCTATTTCCATTATTTTTAAATGTATTTCCATCCATTGTTTTATCTCTACCTTTTAGCCTATTTCGATCCCTTCCCCCCCTCCACTAGGGCTATCTGTACCTTGCTCGTCATGCTTTCTACCCTTAATGTCACCTATTATCACGTTCCTTAGATTATATCACCACCTTCAACACCTCTTTGTCCTTTTGTCTATGACATCATTTGGCAATCTCCACCTATCACTGGCCCTCTATCCAGCTCTACTTGTTGCATCCCCCCCCCACCCACTTAAACCAGTTTATATTTCACCTCTCTTCTATTTTTCCTTAGTTCTGTTGAAGAGTCGTACGGACTCGAAACGTTAACTGTGTTCCTCTCCGCAGATGCTGTCAGACCTGCTGAGTTTTTCCAGGTACTTTTATTTTTGTTATGCGTTCAACATCATCTGAATTACTGTTGAACCTTCGTACAAGATTCTGTCTGGTTTTTCCTAACTTAGAGGGGAATAAGACCATAAGACCATAAGACATAGGAGCAGGAATTAGGCCATTCGGCCCATCGAGTCTGCTCAAGCTATTCAATCATGGCTGATAAGTTTCTCAACCCAATTCTCCCGCCTTCTCCCCGTAACCTTTGATCCCCTTACCAATCAAGAACCTATCTATCTCGGTCTTAAATACACTCAATGACCTGGCCTCCACAGCCTTCTGTGGCAATGAATTCCATAGATTCACCACTCTCTGGCTAAAGAAGTTTCTCCTCATCTCTGTTCTAAAAGGTCTTCCCTTTACTCTGAGGCTGTGCCCTCGGGTCCTAGTCTCTCCTACTAATGGAAACATCTTCCCCATGTCCACTCTACCCAGGCCTTTCAGTATTCTGTAAGTTTCAATCAGATCCCCCCTCATCCTTCTAAACTCCATCGAGTATAGACCCAGAGTCCTCAAACGTTCCTCATATGTTAAGCCTTTCATTCCTGGGATCGTTCTCATGAATCTCCTCTGGACCCTCTCCAGGGCCAGAACATCCTTCCTGAGATACGGGGCCCAAAATTGCTCACAATATTCTAAATGTGGTCTGACCAGAGCCTTATAAAGCCTCAGCAGCACATCCCCGCTTTTATACTCTAGTCCTCTCGAAATAAATGCTAACCTGCATTTGCCTTCCTAACTACCGACTCAACCTGCAAGTTAACCTTAAGAGAATCCTGGACTAGGACTCCCAAGTCCCTTTGCACTCCAGATTTCTGAATTCTCTCCCCATTTAGAAAATAGTCTATGACTCTATTCTTCCTACCAAAGTGCATGACCTCGCACTTCCCCACATTGTATTCCATCTGCCACTTCTTTGTCCATTCTCCTAACCTGTCCAAATCCTCCTGCAGCCTCCCCGCCTCCTCAATACTACCTGTCCCTCCATCTATCTTTGTATCATCTGCAAACTTAGCCAGGATGCCCTCAGTTCCTTCATCTAGATCATTAATGTATAAAGTGAAAAGTTGTGGTCCCAACACTGATCCCTGCAGAACTCCACTAGTCACCGGCCACCAGCCTGAGAAGGACCCCCTTATCCCCACTCTCTGCCTCCTGCCAGACAGCCAATCTTCTATCCATGCTAGTACCTTGCCTCTAACACCATGGGCTCTTATCTTACTGAGCAGCCTCCTGTGCGGCACCTTGTCAAAGGCCTTCTGGAAGTCCAAGTAGATAACATCCATTGGCTCTCCTTTGTCTAACCTACTCGTTACCTCCTCAAAGAATTGTAACAGATTTGTCAGGCATGACCTCCCCTTGATGAAACCATGCTGACTTTGCCCGATTTTACCATGCACTTCCAAGTATTCTGAAATCTCATCCTTAATAATGGACTCTAAAATCTTACCAACGACCGAGGTCAGGCTAATCGGCCTGTAATTTCCCGTCTTTTGCCTCACTCGCTTCTTAAACAGGGGGGTCACATTAGCGATTTTCCAGTCCTCTGGGACCCTCCCTGACTCCAGTGATTCCTGAAAGATCACCACTAACGCCTCCACTTTCTCTTCAGCTATCTCCTTCAGAACTCTGGGGTGTAATCCACCTGGCCCAGGTGATTTATCCACCTTCGGACCTTTCAGTTTTCCTAGCACCTTCTCCTTGGTAATGGCCACCATACTCACCTCTGCCCCCCGACTCTCTTGAACTTTGGGGATGTTACTCGTGTCTTCCACCGTGAAGACTGACACAAAGTACCTATTCAGTTCCTCCGCCATTTCTTTGTTCCCCACTACTACTTCTCCAGCGTCATTTTCCAATGGCCCAATGTCCACTTTTTCCTCTCTCTTACCTTTTATATATCTAAAAAAGCTCTTGCAATCTTCTTTTGTATTACTGGCTAGTTTACCCTCATATTTAATCTTTGCCCTCCTTATTTCTTTTTTAGTTGTCCTCTGTTGGTCTTTGTAGGCTTCCCAATCCCCTGGTTTCCCACTGCTCTTCATCATATTGTATGCTTTCTCTTTAGCTTTTATGCGGTGCCTGACTTCCCTTGTCAGCCATGGTTGCCTCGTCCTCCCTTTAGCATGTTTCTTCTTCCTAGGGATGAATTTTTGCTGTGTCTCCCAAATTACTCCCAGAAATTCCTGCCTTTGCTGTTCCCCTGCAGGGAAGAACCACAGTAGTCAGAAAGTGAATCATGATATTCACAACAAAGTTCAAAAATTTATTGTGGGAGAGACAGTTTTCATGCAAAATTTTGGAAATGGACCTAGTTGGGTTCCTGGTATAATTGTCTCTGAAAATGGACCTTTGTCTTACGAAATGGAAGTGGGAAACCGGATTGTTTGAAAAAATGTGGATCATGTCAGGAGTAGAGAGACACACTAACAACCAATTATTCCGCCTGAAATTTATGTCAACTTTTCTGCTCTGAGGTGACAGATTGACCTGGAATAGACATACTTGATGTCTCTGTTGAATGAAATAATTCTGAACTGCCATTGTCTAAGTATGACCCTGATGTTGTCGTTCCTGATCATTCTGATCCAGTGGGAGAATCTCAAGTTGTAGAACTAGGTCGCTCTAACCGAATTAGAAAACCGCCTCAGAGGTTTAATCTATAATCATGTGAACTGTGTATATATGTATATGTTATGTATAAGCTATTCTTGTAAATAAGAGATATAAAAAAATTAAAGGGGGAGGAATGTAATGATTGTAAGTAAAACCTTTCCTACTGTTTTAGGGATCATGTAATTGTATTAAAGATTCAGCCCTAAGTACGGGTAATCTTAGGGGCAGAATTTTCTAGCCGTGGGCCTGGTTGAAGCATGTAGCTTCTTCAAGATCTCTGTAAATAAAGTTAACTGTTTCAAGTAAGAAACCTGTCCGGTACAACCAAGTTTATTATGGTATTTCTAGCCTCTGACCTGCTCCTGTAGCCACAGATTTATATGGCTAGTCCAGTTCAGTTTCTGGTCAATGGTAACCCCCAGGATGTTGATAATGGGGGATTCAGCAATGGTAATGCCATTGAATGTCAAGGGGCAATGGTTAGATTCTCCCCTGTTGGAGATGGTCATTGCCTGGCATTTGTGTGGCATGAATGTTACTTGCCACTTGTCAGCCGAAATATTGATATTGTCCAGGTCTAGCTGCATTTGGACATGGACTGCTCTAGTATCTGAGAAGTCGCAAATGGTGCTGAAGATTGTGCAATCATCAGTGAACATCCCCATTTCTGATCTTATATGAAAGGAAAGTCATTGTTGAAGCAACTGAAGATAGTTGGGCTGAGGACACTACCCTGAGGAACTCCTGCAGTGATGTCCTGGAACTGAGATGATTGACCACCAACAACCACAACCATCTTCCTATGTGCTAGGTATGACTCCAGCCAATAGAGAGTTTTCCCCCTGATTCCCATTGACTCCAGTTTTACTAGGGCCCCTTGATGCAACACTCTGTCAAATGCTGCCTTGATGTCAAGGGCAGTCACTCTCACCTCAATTCGCGAGTTCAGCTCTCTTGTCCATGTTTGAACCAAGGCTGTAATGATGTCAGGAGCTGAGTGGCCCTGGTGGACCCAAATTGAGTGTCAGTAGGTAGGTTATGGCTAAGCAAGTGCCACTTGATAGCTCTGTTGATGACCCCTTCCATCACTTTGCTGATGATCGAGAGTAGACTGATGGGGCGGTAATTGGCCAGGTTTGCCCTGCCTTATGTGTACAGGACATACCTAGGCCATTTTACACATTGCCGGGCAGATGCCAGTGTTTTAGCTGTGCTGGAACAGCTTGGCTAGCGGCGTGGCAAGTTCTGGAGCACAAGTCTTCAGTACTATTGCTGAAATGTTGTCAGGCTCATAGCCTTTGCAGTATCCAGTGCCCTCAGCTGTTTCTTGATATCACCTGGAGTGAATTGAATTGGCTGAAGACTGGCATCTGTAATGCTGGGGACCTCCGGCCAAGATGGATCATCCACTCGGCATTTCTGGCTGAAGATTGTTGCAAATGCTTAGCCTTATATTTTGCACTGGTGTGGTAGGCTCTCCCATCATTGAGGATGGGGATGTTTGTGAAGCCTCCTTCTCCAGTAAGTTGCTTAGCTGTTTAATACCACACACACGCACCACATACACACACACACGCACGCACACGCACTGGTTACTGGTGCCTGAAAAGTAGAGGCACTAACCTGGTTAAGGTGCCTGTACAACAGGCAGACAGGAACAGAACAGGAGCCAGCCTCTACCTGCACTAAGTCAGCGCACAAACATCCCGGGTGCATTCAAGCTCACTGCTAAAAGTGTTTTCTGAGGTTAAAGAGAGTTTTGCGTGCATCATCTGCTCTTGTTGTTTGACAGCATCAGTCCAGTGGTTCCAGAGCTGCCTCACCAGAACTTCCAGACTGGCAGTCACCTCTCCACAGTCACCATTGCTTATATGAGGATAGGATCTCTGGGACCCCATTGGGAGTCACAACCCAAAGTTCGGGAACCCCTGCCCTAACCAAATGAGGTGTCCACTCACTGACTCCACAAACACTAGCAGGATCAGCATGGTGGCATTATGGCTCATGGATTTTCGTGTCAGGAAGTTCACCATTTTCCTTCGACAGCACTTTCCAAATCCATGATCTCTACCACAGAGAAGGACAAGGGCAACAGATGCATGGGAACACCACCATCTGAAAGTCCCCCTCCAAGCTGTACACCATCCTGACTTGGAACTACATCGTTGTTCCTTCACTTTCGCTGGGTCAAAATCTGGAACTCCCTTCCTAACAGCACTATGGGTTATTGTAGTAATTATGGTTTTGTTAAATGTTGGAGTGTACTTTTAAGAATAGTCCTGTGATGTAAGATCACATGATCTGTGTAAACCAATGTGATAGAGATAGAGATGGAGTTGAAAGCACATTTGTAGTTGCTGCTGACTGTATTGAAATAAACCTAATGTTTCCACTTAGAAAGTTGTTTGCAAATCAACTCAATTACAAATAGGTGATAAGGCCACACTACAACAAACTGGCGACGAAGATAAATCAAGATAAATTGGAATCGGTACTGTACCTTAGCCAGCGATTGTGAGTATCAATGCCTGTTTAAAATAACAGAAGATATACTCACCCAAAATGCCACAATTTGGTAGAATTGATCCCTTTGAGCCAGCCACAGATGATTGGTCTCAGCATACAGAACGCCTCGCGTACTTCTTTCAAGCGAACAAAATCATGGGGGAGGAGAAGAGGCAAGTGATCCTCTTGAGTACTTGTGGGAGCAATGCCTACAGATTGATTCAAAGTTTGATGGCACCCAGATTCAAAGTATTTCGGAGAATTGATGGACCTTGTGAAGGGACATTTTCAACTCAAGACCTCAGTTACAGTGCAGAGGTTCCAGTTCATTTCGCGAAATAGAGCCCTGGGTGAGACTATTGCTAGCTATGTGACAAATTTGAAGCAACTAATGGAATATTGCAAGTTTGGTGAGACTTTCAACGACATGCTCAGAGATCGTTTAGTGTGTGGTGTGAAAGAAGACATTATTCAGAGAAGATTGCTGGCTGAAGTAAATCTGGATTGGAAGAAGATATTAAAAACAGCGTTGGCCATGGAAAGCGCTGTAAGAGATTCAAAAGCAATACAAGGGGTGCAAAATGGCGCTGTATTTCAAATTGGGTGGCAACAGTCAAGTGAAAGTGGTGCGAAAAAGCGAAAGTCCTCCGCGAAGTGGGAAACAGCCCCCACTAACCAAAAAATAAGAAATAATTTAGCAGCTAAATTGAAGAACAACTTTAATCGATGTGGAAACAACCAGTCTTTTAGCGATTGGCAGTTTAAAAAAGTAGAACGTTACTTTTGTCACAGGAGTGGACATATAATGAGACACTGCAAAGAGAGATTTAAACAAGCTTGCAAGCAACAGAAGAAGTCCAATGAAATCTACAGTGTAAAAGAGCCTGAAACAACAAATTCTGACATTTATTCATTGTTTAACATAAAAGTTGAGAAGACAGAGCCGATATTTGTTACAGTACAAGTGAATGGTAAACCAGTAAAAATGGAAGTAGACATGGGAGTTTCCACTCTTGTAATTGGAGAACACACTTTCAGATAATTAAATAATGTGAATATCAATTCAATTTGGAACAAACATCTGCCTAGCTGAAAATGTACACAGGTGAAGAAATCCAAGTAAAAGGTATCAGCAGAGTAAATGTCCATTATAGAAACCAACTGGCACAGCTACTCATGATGGTCATAGTAGGTGAAGGGCCAAGTCTTCTTGGATGAGATTGGTTAAAGGAGATTAAATTAAACTGGTCCGAAATCTTCCAGTTGAGAGCAAGTGAGCTACCAGAGCTGCTTAAAAAGTATGCTACTGTCTTCAAGGATGAACTGGGAAAAATACAAGGCCTACAGGCCAAGATTTATGTGGACCTAGAAGCAACCCCTCGCTTTATGAAAGCAAGACCGGTGCCAAACGTCCTGAGAGAGAAGGTTGACGCTGAGCTGAACCAATTAGAGAGGTTGGGTGTCATAAAAGCAGTTCAGTTCTTAGAATGGGCAGCACCCATAGTCCCTGTCCTTAAACCAGACCCAAGCGTCCAAATTTGTGGGGACTATAAACTAAGGTGTACAGAGCAGCCAAACTGGACATGTATCCCATTCCAAAAATTGAAGGCCAATATGCCAAGCCATCAGGAGGGACAACGTTTACAAAGCTTGACATGAGTCACACATATCAGCAATTAGAGTTGGCTGATGCCTCCCGGGAATTCATCACAATTAATACCCACAAACGGTTATACCAATAGACATGCTTGCCTTTCGGTGTTTCCTCAGCCTGTGCCATCTTTCAGAGGACAATGGAAAACTTACTGCAGGGACGACCCCAGGTTGTAGTCTACATATACGATGTGCTGATAACTGGATTCACTGAAAAGGAACATTTGGTTAACCTAAAGGAAGTCCTAAAATGCTTTTTACAAGCAGGAGTGTGACTGAAAAAGGAAAAATGCATTTTTCAAGCAAAGGAAATAATCTGTTTGGGCCACCAGGCAGATTCTCAGGGGTTACACTCGGTTGAAGAGAAGGTTAAAGCAATAAGAGAGGCACCTGCTCCCAACAACGCCTCCGCACTTAAATCATTTTTAAGAATGATAAAATTATTATGGGTGATTTTCACCTAATTTATCTACAGTTCTGCCTCCTCTGCATTCACTGCTAAGAAAGAGCCAACATTGGTCTTGGGTGGGACCCCAAAAAGCAGCTTTCATGAAAGTGAAACAGCTGTTACACTCATCCAATCTGTCAGTGCATTATGACCAGACAAAAGACTTGGTGCTAACATGTGATGCTTTTCCCTATGGAGTGGGAGCAGTACTGTGTCATAGGATGGATGATGGCACAGAGCGGCCAATAGGCTATGTATTCAGGACACTTACCACAGCTGAAAAAGGACATTCTCAGATTGAAAAGAAAGGCCTGTCAATCATTCTTGGTGTAAAAAAATTTCACCAATACGTGCACAGTCAGCATTTCATGATTGTATCAGAGCACAAACCACTACTGGGTTTGTTTAGCAAGGAAAAGCTATACCACCCATAGCCTTAGCAAGAATACAATGATGCGCCTAATTTTGGTGGCTTATGAATACACCTTTGCACATAGGCCTGGCATTCACATTGCAAATGCCGATGCCCTGAGTCACCTGCCCTTACAAGAGAATGAGGACCACATCCCAGTTCCTGAGACTGGGCGAGTCAGGACCCAGTCCTATCTCGAATGCAAGACCAAGTCTTACATGGTTGGTTCCAGGAGCCAGTCTCCGATAAAATGAAGCATTTCTTCAGCCAAAGACATGAGATGAGCAGTCAAGATGGCATTCTTTTGTTGGGTGCACGGGTAATAGTTCCTCCAAAGGGAACTGAGCTACTTTTAGTCGAACTACACAGTGCCCATCCAGGGATCTCACAAATGAAGACCATAGCGCGCAGCTATCTATGGTGGCCGGGTCGGATGGCGATATTGAAAATTTGGTAAAGCACTGTGTGCAATGTCAGCAGCTGCAAAAGTTGCCAGTGGCAGCTCCACTGCACCCATGGGATTGGCCTAGTAAACCCTGGGGACGGTTACACATCGACTATGTCAGACCCTTCCTTGGACCCATATTTCTACAGATTATGGATGCCTATTCCAAGTGGTTAGATGTTTATGAGGTGAAGTCACCAACGTCGGGTGTTACAATAGAGAAACAACACCAGAGCTTTGCCATTCTCGGACTACCAGTAGTAGTCGTATCTGATACCGACACTGCATTCACGAGCGCTGTGTTCCAATAATTTATCAATCTCAATGGTATCACCTATGTGAAGACTGCACCATGCCATCCATCATCAAATGGACTGACAGAAAGAGCAGTTCAAACTTTTAGGCAGGCATGAAGAAGTCAACAGGTGATTTGTTGGAGACCAAGCTTGCATGCTTTCTTTTCCACTACAGGACGACCCCCCACACGACAGGAGCAACACCTGCAGAATTGTTGATGAGACACTGGCTTAGGACAAGACTGAGCCTAATGTTTCCAAATTTGGAGGGGAAGGTGGAGAAGTGTCAAGGAAACCAAAAAGCTACGCATGACTTGCATAGCCGTGAGAGACAATTTACTGTTGGAGAAGCAGTATATGTGAAGAATTTTGGTGGAGGACTGAAGTGGTTGCTGGGTAAAGTAAGTTCAGTAACTGGACCATACCATGTGGAAGTGGAAGGCTGGATCACCCGTAAGCATGTGGACCATTTAAGAAAAAGAGAGATACCACAACAAGATATGGTTCCACCTGTAACCATTACTGAACCAATGCTCCCTGTCGAAGATGCTCAACCAAAGACTGACATGTGTGATGTCTCTATCAGAGTGGAAAACACTGAACTGCAAGTGCCCACCGAGGTACCTGATGTTCATTCAGTTCCAGAGAGTGTGGTTCCTGAAAAAGAACCTGAAGTCGTGGAGCTGCGATGTTCCACATGAATCAGGAAACCACCTGAAAGACTGAATTTGTAAATTTCATGGCCTGTATAAATATTATAATGCCATGAGATAAATATACTTGTAAATACAGTATGTACAGAAAAGTTAAAGGGGGAGGAATGTGGTAATTATGGTTTTGTTAAATGTTGGACTGTACCTTTAAGAATAGTCCTGTGATGTAAGATCACATGATCTGTGAAAACCAATGTGTGAGTAGCATGGGCTACCCCCACGGTCAGTGTAGAGATAGAGTTAGAGTTGAAAGCATACGTGTAGTTGCTGCTGGCTGTATTGGAAATAAACCTGCGGGAGGATTTTCCCCTCATCGGGCAGGCACGGTGGGCGGGCCTGGGAGTGGCTGTGAAACCGACTGCAATCGGGCCCTGACTGCGACTTCACGTTGGCTGGCCAATTAACGGCCAGCCAGCGTGAATCGCGTGCTGAAACACTCAGCGCTGCCTGGGAGGGGAGTGGGGAGGGGAGGAGGGCGAGCATGGAAGTCAGCGCATGCGAGTGGGCACGCTCAGTGAAAGCTCCGTGCAGGCACAGAGCTGCCTCAGGAGCTGAAGATTTTCAATTCTACAAATAAAGATTTTAAAATTAAGGAAATCATGTGACTCTGTCACATGAGCAAGGACATGCTAAAAATGGCTTTTAAAAGTTTTTTTAAAATCAATGGTCAAAACCTCATCCCGCCTGTGGATGTGGTTTCGCAAAAAATGCAAAGGCCACTTGGCCTTTTCGCCTGCCCACCAACCGTAATGTTGGATGGGCAGTGAAAAATTCAATGAATTGATTAAGGGCCTTAATAGACCTCTTAATTGTTGGTGGGTACGCTGCTGCCTCTTGCGTGTGCCCGCCAGCTGAAATATCATGTGAGTGTGCGATGACGTCGGGACGCTTGCCCAACATCATCGCGCACTATTTATCTCCTGTTCGGGTCGGGCGCATGTCCGCCCGACGAGGGAAAAATCCTGCCCCTAATATTTCCGCTTAGAAAGTTGTCTGCAGATCAACTCTATTACAAATAGGCGACAAGGCCACGCTACAACAGTTATCTATACCACGTGGACTGCAGCAGTTCAAGAGGGAGGTTCACCACCTCCTTCTCAAGGGCAATTAGGGATGGGCAATAAATGCTGGCCTAGTCAATGATGCCCACATCCCATGGAAGAATAAAAGCAAACATTGGTACTCCATTTAAAAGTCAATTAGCCTCTCAATGAATTATGATTAACATTAATATTTTCATTGACTGTGGTTGCAGATATACAATGCCACACTTGTTAGGTAGTAGTACAGAAGGCCATAATGATTATGATTTGTCTTATAGATCTAGCCCATGTTTGCTAGGTCCATGCATTGAACAGCAACTCGCTTGCCCCTGTCTAACATGTATACTATGTTGGTTCTCAAGTTGACTGTAGGGAAGTGCATTAACTCATTATAGTGAAAGGCAGTTCTTTCCACAGCACGACCTGAAGCTTAAGAAAGAACTCTCCCAAGCGGCTTTAACACTGATAACATCCATTCACCCATGCAAATAGCAAGATCGCATAATAGTCTTTTAAAAAAAAAAATCAGCATTTGAAGACAAAACAGGTTCACACTGATCCCTAGACCAAAGCTTTGATCCAACTCTGCGCAGGTACCAAGTCATTTCAAGTACCTGTTCCAGTTGAACTCCGAGATAATGAATCCCAATAAACCAGTGTATTTTCCAGCCAAAATGACAGGATAAAACTGTTCAGTAACTTCATGAATACCTACTTCTATGATGTTTTTTTAAAGTCTAAGAATTAGTTATAGTATATCTGGGTCCCTAGAAAGACACTATCAGATGGAAAATATGCACCTGCCACATGGGAAAACTTAAAGTGTGGATTCATATCCTACCTTTTTATGCTGATTATATCACTGTACAGACCAACATACAGTAAGAACTCATTTAATGTTGCCCCATTAACATTGTTTTACTTTAACATTGGTAATCTCATTGAGCATCGCAAGATTCGTTTTAACGTTGTTCCTGCCTGACCTGATTTGTAGGTATTTTGGAGCGGCCTTTCTCCACTTCCTGAGTTGCGGCCCACCCCACTCCCGAACCAATCCTCTCTCCGAACCTCCCATTCCCTGACTCACCCTCTCGCCACTTCCCTCTCCTGGACCTGCATTGAAGATCCAGGTCTGATACATAGCTGGAGCCCCGATGTTGTGGTTGTGCGAGACCCACTGGTACAGAAGTGCTGAGCTGCGGCTGCTGCAATCCAGGTTTTTAAAAAAATGCTCCTGCCTCACTGCTCCTCTCCTGAGCCCTCGCTCACAGTAAGGGTTCAAGAGAAGGAAGAGGATGGCGGGAGCATTTAATAAAAACATGTATTGTAGCAGCCCCAGCTCAGCACTTCTGTACCATCGGGTCTCACACTTCCACAACATCAGTGCTTCAGCTTTGGATCAGATTTGGACCTTCAACGGGAATGCAGGTCCAGGAGAGGGAAGTTGCGAGAGGGTGAGTCAGGGAGTTGGAGGTTTGGCCAAAGGGTGGGTCCGGGAGGGGTAAAAGGCCACAATTCGGAGGATTAGGGAGGAGAAAGATCTGCAGTGATTAGGAGGATCAGGGGGCGGGAGGTTCAGGAAACAGTCTCAGCAGCGAGTAGGAGGTATTGTAAATAGAAGGTAACATTTTTCTTTTATATTTTTAAACCTATTTTACTGTAAAAGTTATTTCATTTACCAATGTCAGAATTTAATAATGTAAAATATTTCAATTTAAGAGGGTGTAATGTTTTAATATTTGTCTTTTTCTGATAAGGAAGGTCCTAGAGGACCTAACTACAGTTTTAACATTCATTCCGAATAACCAATGTTTCACTTAAAGTCACAACTTTCAGGAACACAACCACAACTTTTAAATGTGGACTTACTGTGTTGTATATTCAAGATTGAATTTGATAGTTTTTTGGGAAATCCAGGGATTTGGGAATGGGGTGTGTGGGGTGGGGCGGGGGGGCGGTGAGCAGGAGAAGTGGAATTGATGTAGAAGTCCACCAATGATCATATGGACTGGCTGAGCAGTCTTAATTGACCATGCAACCAACTCCTGCTTTTATTTCTTATGTTCTTGTGACTTTTGCAGTCATCTTAGGCTTAAGCCAACGAGAAAACAATGCAAAATTCCCAACCACTTTTGGAACCATCTTCTGATTTTCCTAATTATCTTGCTTTTGTAACTGTTCTAGTGTTGTCTGTGATGGATTCTGAGAAGGATATGAAATGCAGCACTCATATACAAGGGCTAATTGTCATTTTCTGCTTCATGGCTGGCCTTGGTAGAAAATGCATCAAACATGTGAATATGTGCACAAATACTGCAGGACTTCTGATAAAGCACGCAGGCAAAGTTTTAGCTCTAGTTAGCACTTCACTGGATTGGGGAGAGGAAAGAGTTTGGAAAGTGGAGGAGCCCACAAGACAACAAAATGTGAAATGGATTAAATTAGGATTCAAATATTTATTTTTGGAGATATTTTGCATTATTTGGCAGAGCAGTATCTTACTGTGTAAGCCTGTGGGGGATTATTAATTTCCCTCAAACATCTGCCACAAGATAATCTACATTTGATAAAGATGAGAGAATGTGTAAAGCAATGAAGAAGCACGGGAATCAGACAAGAAATCTATCCATGCTACATACTTCAACCAAAATATTATTTTTTTTATTTTTTCAGCAAATAGTACATTTTTCAGTGATTTAATAATCCCTTCTGCTTACTTACAATTTTTGGTTGTCTATCAACATGGAGATGACCATGTGTTACTGGCACTTTGCTTGAACTTTAATTACATTGTTGAAGGGGATAAGACATCTGTGTCTCTGAAAGCAGTTTTCTACAAAAATGCAAACAAAATCTTGTGTGAAGAAAAAAAGCTGACAAGTTTTTTTGTTGCTTTCTTGTCACTGAGGGCAAAACAATAGTTACTGGGAAATACTAAATATTAGAACTGTTATAAAATCCCTTTCTCTATCTCTACTTGTTTTTAATCCCCTAAAAGTACAACTCATAAAAATATTACAACAGCCTGAAATACACACACAGAAAAGCAAAAGCACTGAGTCTCATATTTATATATTTTTTTGTTTTTTTTCTTCAAAATTTTTATACAAATAGGCAAGAAAATGAAATAATAACAATAAAACTATATGATTGTTTGAACATTTCAGGGCTTCATAAAAGTAACATCCAGGTCAAATATTGACCTCATTTATCTGTTTGACAGTATAAATGCTAGTTTTTAACTGCCTGCAAAGCAGTCTTTTATTAACAATGGAAAGACCCATCAACCAATGTAATACACATAGAAAGCAATTATTATTTAAAATAAATGTTTTCAGATGTTATAACTCAAACAAAAATATTTTTATTGATTAGTTTTACTCTTCACACAGTTAACATATAAACCTTAATATGCGGAAGGAAAAGGGAGGAGATGCACGAGCATCAGGTCTGGATCTAAATCTGGAGATCAATAGCTGTTCCATAAACCCTGCTAGATTAAATGAGATCTAGCAAATGCCACAGGTGGGTACTGTAAGTATATTTCCTTCATTGGTCTACATGTTTCACTGTAGTTGAGGAATTCAAAAATTACTTTGTTTTTATGCTAGCTAGGTGTGGGAGGTTAATGCTTGAGAATGGAACATTTTGTTTTACTTTTTACACCCACTGTTGAGCGTGCAAGCTGTAGGGTAAAGCTCACCTTATTCTTTCCAACAACATGCCCTAACATGAACTTGAGAAAAGCAACCCTGTGAACTAGTGTGACATTTCCATTTCTCACAGCAGTCAATCTGATTGAGATCTTCAGTTTAGTAATAATTAGTAAACCATTTAAGGTGAAATTTTTACAAATGGGCTGATGCTGTCCCAGACTCATTTCCCACAGGATCTGTCCAGCTGCAGGAGAAAGGAACTTCTCAGCTTCTTACTTTCGGCTGGATTCAAACCTAGATTGAAAATTGAGAAGATAATGTTTGAACCCACTGTGCTACCCTGCACCAATGTAACCTCACCTAAAGGCTAGCGTGACATTTTTAACATTTAATTTGATTTACTCTTGCTTTGTGCACCTCATAACTGATGAACTCAAGGAGCTATTCAAGGAAAAGCAGAAGTTTCCCCTGGGCTGAATCTCACAAACACTGGTGAACTGGCTCCCCCAAAATGACACCAGATTCTTCGCATTCTAACAGAAAGAGGAAGGTGTCGATAATGTAACTCTATGGAATCTCCCAATTTCTAATACAGCCAGTTCATCCCTGGTCACAAGGGAAGTACTGGAAAGCTCTTATGTATTGCTTCTCTTCAACTACCTGACTGGGCTGGTAGGGTGTTGGGGGAAGGAGGAACAAACTCTTTGTTGCTCAAGGGTACGAACTGCTGAATGTCATGCAAATGAATAAATTTGCTTTTTAAAAAATATACCAGAGCATTCAAAAATAGGATATAACTGTTGAGGGCTAAATGTATGAATTTCACCTCGAAGGGTGAAGTAAGCAGGCTGCAGCTATTCCACTGTCCTTTTGCCAAATGTAACGTGTGAATTGAGGATCATAGGGAGTGGTATTATGGCTTATCTGAATTGACTGCTCTCCCCCCCCACTAACCACCTCCCCCCACCCCACCCCCACCACATTTTAAGCTTCCAGGTTCTGTCCACTGTTGAGTTTTCAACACAACAAAGATTTACAAATTTAAAGGGACAGTACTAGCTGTGGAAGTAATGCACCCAAAAATCACAATGACAAAAACGTAATCTATTCTTTACGTACTGCAACTTAACTAAAAATTATAAACTGAAGCAAAACAAAAATCCATGTTTGTAAGTCTTTCAAATCGCATCAAATTTCAATAGTAAACTTTTAAATATAAGGAATTTTAAGCAAATTAGAAAATATAGAAATGTTCATCTCTAGTCTAGGCCTTAAGAGAAACTGCACACAGTCTCATCCACTGCAACACCTGAAACACATTGTCACGCTGTTGACTTTTTCAAAATGTATCATATCTGATGAAAATATCTACTTGGAGGACATGTGTGCCCAGTTGCTGAGTGTAGATGAAAGATGGGGTCAAACCCTAACTAACAAAACCATTTGGAGACAGTAGTCATCTATGTTCACCTTTTCTTAAAAGGTATTTATTAATAGGCCCTGTCTATGAAGAAATAATGCTCCCTAGACAAATTACAGCTACATAAGATTTTATGGACGTAGGACTGATATAAACTAATGCTTGTTAAACTAATCCAGTCAGTGCTGAAAACATCAGAATCAGAATGCTCTTGACTTAAGGAAGAAGACCTGGAAATGTTCTTTGGGTGGCAAATATTGTAAAATATCCACTATTGGATGAATTCATAAGCTCCAACTGTCAGAACTGTTTCCATTGCTACAGGTGGAGAAAGGAAACAACTTGCTCTGCCATAGAACTGTGGGGAAGAGGAATGTGTTTATACATATTGGTATATACAAAGATAAACAGGACCCCAGATAAAAGCACTAACTAGGAAATAGCCTGGTTTTGTTGGTTAAATGCCCATAAATAAACTACTTGGTTATTTGAATAGTTTTGAACTCCATCATAGATGGAACAATCAAGATAAAGACTGCCAGGAACATGTTAAATGACAAATTGTATCTTGTTTCAATCATATAATGTTCCTCATTGGAAAATCTTGCAAGAGTAGAATCAGATTTTGTTTTGTGTCTTGATAGGATGCCAGAGTTTAAGTATATTTCAGAGCCACTTGTTCTTTGAATGTGCACTACACTGGTTGGGCCTGGTTAAAGGCATCATGGAATCTCCATACTCAAGCACTAGGATGCTACTATTCAATTAGTCATCATGGTTGAAGTTGCCCATTATCTTGACAACGTATGCTGATGTGGGATGTTCAGTAAAGTACTATTATATAGTTGAGAGTCCAGTGTAGACGGAATAGAAAGTCTGGTTAGATTTGTGTTAGGCTGGGGCTGAGCAGAGAAAGAGACTGGGTTTGGCTGTGCTTGTTGCACTATGTCTGCAGAGTTAGCAAGCTTGGCTGAAGTTTCCGCTGGAGGCTGGAGTGCATTAGGAGGAGAGGAAGGACAGTCCATCACACTTCCATCTGAAGAAACTGGGCTGGTGCACCTGGCTTCTCCTTGCAGGTATCGAATGCATTTCTTTTTCTTCCTAAGAACAGTTAAGAGTTGTGTGTAAGTAAATTGTGGATTTGCATCACTTAATTGCAAGTTAAGATTGACACCTCATAACTTTACCTGTCCACTTAAAAAGGCATCTGGTGACAGCATAAAAGTGCATTAAAAAATAATCTGTGCCACAGAGGTAGGAGTTACAAGTTTTTTCCTACAATTTTCTCAACTGGTGAGTTCCCAATACCAGGCAGTCCATTCAGGTGAGACGCTTCTTTATGGGGGAGAAAAATTGAAGAAAGGGTCATTCAACTTCACCCTCAAGAGCTTCCTATTGTTTGGCTTGAGGCTGAATTGATGTCAACAGAGATATAGGTGTTATTTTTCGCCTTGAAGTCTGGCAGTAGTGCGGAGGGAGAAGATCCAAAATGAGGAAGATTGCTTTTGACAAAAGTATCTATACTCATGTGGCACCAGATTTGAAAATACTAACATAAAAGTATGAAAATTAAGATTGTTAAAAACAAAGCTTTGAAGCGTGAAGTCAACATAAGCTCATAATGATAAAAAGAGCATTGGTAGAGTTTTTATTTGTTCAAGGTAATAGATTTTAAATCAGATGCCACCCTTCTTCCTCAGTGGCATTTACTTATACCACCTATAGCCAAGGATGCAGGCTGGAAATCTGATTTCAGGCTTTCAGCAATGTTTCTTTGAAACCAGCCACTGCAAGGTTTTACAAGGCAGCCCTTGCGGAATGATTTACCATTCAATTTTTCCTGTCTTGATTAGGGGAGTACTTAGCCTCTGAGATTAATGAGGCAATCCAATGATTGGAGAACCATGTGAGAGATGAAGAAACCTGTATCCCACCAATTTACTTTTCCATGTTAAAGCTCTTAAGTTTGGGATGACCATGCGATGGCTACTTTTGGCATTTTTGTTGGATTTATTACTTGTACCCTGTCATAGTGCACAGTACTGGAGGGGCACAAATTTCATGATGGATTTTCTAGTTTAAAACTATTCAAAGGGTAATAAGGTAGAGGACGGTTTTAATAATCATCTTAAACTCTACAAAATTTGATATAATTGTTGCAATTTTCAATGCATATTTTTTGGTGATTTTTGTTTTGTATTTGACAAAATGTGGGATGTCAATGCTCAGGATAGAACATATTTTCACCATTCATCATTGGTGCCAGCAAGAACTCCTGATTTGGTTACATGATTGTTCAGTCTCTAAAACCAAGAGCCTTGACTCCCAACATAGGGTCCACTTAACCTGAATGATCAAAGGCATCAGCACATTCATGTGGCAGCATTTCTGATTTTGCAGCTGTTAAAGTTAATCTTGGGCCTGGGTCTTGCAATTTCAGGGCGTCTGCCTCAACAACATGCCTTAATCCCAATGCTGAAAGCCTCACTCACTCATTACCAGTGTGATGTTTCATTTCTCACACCAGCCATACTTCAGAACATAAGAAAGCATTGAATCAGGTGGTGTCAGTTTACCCTTCGTGCCCACTATTTCCATGACCTCTCTAAGTGAGTCTGCCAATTTAATGCCCATTTCTCCTTAGCTATGATCAGATCTTGTGGTGTTGGCACATGCCAGTAGGAATGGGATTGTGACGTACTCAAAATCATCACAAACCACTTGCAGCCAGCTGACAAAGGGAACATTCATTCAATTTATGTAGGCTGGATTTCAGCCCAGCTACTAGAGGCAAAAGGAAATACTGTATCTCAACATAGTTTGATTTCAAAGAAAGAGAAATACATTTGAAAGTGGGTAATAAATTCCTAGGCAGCTGCACAAGTAACTTCTGTACTTACCATCATCTCATTCTGAAATAAAATTTGGAATGATTTTTTAAGATACAATACTTTCACAATTAATATATCTAATATAGATGTAACAGTGTACTTAACTATATTGTAGCTGCCACTGGTTAGTAATCAGGGGCTTTATATATGATTTTACAGAGATGAGTTAATGCTAAAGCCCTGTGTTCTGCAGAATGCTGAGTTCCCAGCCAAGTAACCTATCATGTCTACTAAGTTCCAGAAACATTATGATTCTTCCAAAACCTTGTTATGACTGTTACATCATTATAATTATGATTTATAATTATCACTATAAGGAACTATAGAACATTATACAATATCTGACAGTTAAAAATAAGCTGGTAATGATGGAAAATAATAGACAATCAGATCTAATATATCTTCTATATGTATATGTATGTAAATGTGTGTGTGTGTGTGTGTGTGTGTGTGTGAGGCCCATGAAGGGTGAATGGGTTTATGTACAACAGAACTGTAGTACTGAGCCAAACCAACAAGGAAAGATATGGGTTCAAACCATGATTACTACTGGGCTTGTGGATCTTGGCTGGCTTAATGGTGGAGGAGAGACAACTGGTCTTAACATGTATGGACCAGAGAAGTAAAAGTCAGGACTCATGTTTCTGATCATTAATGAGAGATCCCAGCTGGAAAGTATCCATGTCTGGAGATCAGGTGAAGAAATGATCATGTTAGTCTGTGATGCTCTCAGTGACTGATTGGCCTACCAACATTCATTTTCTAGGTTCATATTTTAAGAATAATAACTTGGACGAAGTGTCAGAAACTAGCTTTATCTGTGAACCCAAAGTCATGAGTTGCAACCTTTGGGCAAGAATTGGAGAAAATTAGAGAATGAATGAATAAAAGATAACTGGGACTTGAGCCATAAACTTAATCTGATGAAAAAATAACACACTAAAAGCCAGTCTGTTTACAACCTTGGTATCACGTTTGACATTGTGATGAGCTTCCGGTCTCATTTCGAGCCATCACTAAGACTATTTTCACCTTTTTAACATTGCCCAACATTGTCCCCGTCTTAGCTCATCTGCTGCTGAAACCCACATTCATTCCTTTGTTATCTATAGACTTGTCTATTCCCATGCAGTCCTGACTGGTCTCCCGCATTCTACCCTCCCTAAATTTGAGGTTATTCAAACTCTGCTGTCCATGTCTTAACTTGCACCAAGTCTTGTTCCCCTTTCACCTTTGTGCTCACTGACCTACACTGGTCAAGCAATGTCTTGATTTTAAAATTCTCATCCTTGTTTTCAAATCCCTCCATGGCTTTACCCCTCACACCACTATGACCTCCACCAGCCTCACAGCCCTCCAAAATATCTGTGCTCCTCTAATTCTGGCCTCTGTGCTTCCATGCTTTTAATCACTTCATCATTGGTGGCCATACCTTCAGTTGCCTAGGCCCTAATGTCTGGAATACACCCCCCACCCCACTTCTTCTCTCTACCTCACTTTTCTCATTAAGACACTTCTTAATACCAACCATCTTAGCCAAGCTTTTGGTCATCTGATCTAGAATCTCCTCAGGATGGCTCAGTGTCATAGTTTGCTTTATAAAGCTCCTTTGAACCATTTTATTATCTTAAATGCGCTATATAAATAGAAGTTGTTGTTATTGTTGTAATCTAATGAAAGAATTCAAATGGTTTGTATATAGAATGGCAGATACCAATGGGAGCAGTAACAAGTCAGAATATAATTAATGTCACATGCGTCATAAGCCAAGACAGTAAAGTTTCAGTTTATAGTCATCAGGTGTATTTAGAAATTAGATAAGTTTGGAAAACCTTTCCTGTTATCTGTTACATGGATGGTCTCAGTCTTGTCCTATTTTGTGGTAGCACAGGCAGTCACCACACTTGATTATAAAATGACACTGACTGCAGCACTGCAGGTTTGTCTAGCAGTAACCCATGCTTGACCATTGGGGAGCTCAATGTGTTCTGTCAGCTAGCTTGTCTACACACCAACTGGGTTCCATTCATTCGACAGCAATCATAAATTGACTGCATGATATGTGAGTCTGCATCAATCAGCCTACAAAAGGCGGTTCCCATATCTGCTCTAACTTCCATCTGATTTTCTCTGTGACAAATATGAAGCCTCATTCTATACCATACTCTTAGATAGTTCTGTATTGTAGCTTTCCGTGGGGAATTTTAGTTATGTCAATGTATTTTAAATGTAACCATATGAGTTGTACTCTGAAAAGATCTGCTTTGTTTAATTAACACCTCCAGTTGTGAAATGATATTGTATTTGTTTAAAACCATAAGGAGAAACAGAGCTCCCACCTAATCGCTGTAATAATTGAAGCAGTGATTTCAAGAAGTTTTGTCTCAGACTTGGCTTAGTAAATGTCTCTCTGGACAGTGATGTGGTCCTTGACCACATCCCCATCTACTTTGGTGATAGGAATAATTAATACCATTACCAGCCTGTTGAGAATTAATTGGGAATACCCTTCAGAGAAGTTGATTTTCAATTCAAAAGAATTGAGAGCATATCTAGATTACCTAGGAGCAGTGAATGCTGTGTTGTTCTGTCATTTATTAACCATTTATTCTTTACGTCACTGCAGAGAGATCAAGCATGCTCTTTGTAAAAAGTATCAAGAACTTTGGAAAGTACTCTAAGAATTCAAACACATTGGCCAGGATTTTACATTGGTCGGGCAGGCTCGGTGGGAGCGGTCGTGGAACCGACTGTCGCCCGCGATCGGCTCGGCACCGCGATTTCACGCAGGCAGGCCAATTAGGGCCCGCCCAGCATGGATCGCGAGCGGTAGCGCAAAAAAGCGCTTCAATCTCCCTGAGGCATGGAGCTGCCTCAGGGAGGTTGAGGCACTTCTTAAAGAAATTATTAAAAACATTAAAAATTTAATGAAACATGTCCCCTCATGTGACTGTATCACATGAGATGGGACATGTTTTTATTTTCAAAATAAAATTCTTATATAATCAGTATTAGCTTTAAGAAACCTCATCCCGCTCGTGGATGAGGTTTCCTAAAAAACATAAAGGCCGCTTTGCCTTTTGCTTGCCCGCCAGCCGTAAGGTTGGACGGGCAGCGAAAATTTGGAGTTAATTAGTCTGGCGCGCCGACCTGAAGATTCTGGCCTATGTCTAAACTATCAAACTCTTGCATAATCTTGAAGACCTCTATCAGGTTACCCCTCAGTCTAGAGAAATGAACCCAAGTCTGTTCAAACTTTCCTGATAGGTATAACTGCTCAGTTCTGGTATCAGTCCAGTAAAATCCTTTTTTTTACTTTCACTAGTGCCTCTGTTATGATATGATGACCAGAACTGTCCACACAACTCTTAAGTGCAGTCCAACCCTTGAAGGCATCTGGCGTGAACTTTGGCATGCAACCCAGTGATAGAAGGTATACTGTTAGCCTAGAAGCATGACATTCCTATTCACTGCCTATTTTCAGTTGTGAGTTTAGACTCATAGGCCGGGATTTTGCAGTCCCATCGTGGCGGGACTCACAGTGGGAGATTTGGCGGCCCAGCCAAAAGTCCATTGACTTTTGGCAGGACTGGACGATCCCAGTGGTGGGCAGGGTCGGAAAATCCTGCCCATAGGAGTGCTTTTGTCTAACAGGATCTACAATTTGCTATGAGCACGAATAATGAAAGTTAGGAGATAGCCAAAATGATAACACCCTCCTTTCTGAAAAACTCGTTCTTAGAATATGGGCTATGTTGTGCATCTCTGGTTGTCATGAACATTGTGATTGTTTATACAGATAAATGGCTTGTTAGGCACTTCAGAAGATATTATGGCCCAAAATTTGGAATGATAATGATGGTTCGGCTTTGCTGTTGTTACTCCACTCAAACTGACATCAACTTAGGGGTGTCTGCATGAGCACAGAATGATGCAGAAATTGAGATATTGCTGTCAGTGATTCTATGTTCCTCCACAGTGCATTGTTGTGGTCCCCACAAACTGTTATAAATGGGAAATCTTAATTAAGGTGAAAACTTCCATTCTTATACTATCAATCTCGCTGCACTAACCCTTGAAAAAGGTACACCTTGCTGAATGAGGTGTTAGTGGGTTTTTAACAGTGTGCTAAGTTTACAATTACTTCCAAACACCCGACTGCCCTGAGAAGCTAATATTATTTGTGGAATGTCAATTTTTTCCATATGATAAAAAAACACATATTTTAATATTTTTAAAGCTTGTTTAACTTTATTTTAACTTCTATCTTAATCCAATCATAATTTAGTTCATTGTCTGAAATTTTAAATTGAAAGTAAAGCAATTCAGTGCTTTTAACTTTCACATTTGCTGTCTGTGAGAATACTTCGATGTGACTGGCTGTTTACCCTGCTAACTGACATCACTGTTGCTGGACACCTGGAATTCCTCTTGTCTTGGGGCCAGATTTAAAATGCCATTGGGAAAGGGAAATCCATGCTACAGAGATTGCTAGATACTTCTGGGTAGCTTTTCTCAAGGCCAGCAATGAGCTCCATTACTTCACCACTAGCTGCAATATCAAGGCTTATGAATCAATCATGTAATGTGGAACAGAGTCATATGTAGGCAAGACTAGGAAGGAGTGATAGTTTCCTCTCCCTGAAAGACATGTCACCTAGTTGGGTTTTTGTAACAATCCATTTTATTTTATGGGGTGTAAGCCCACAAATGACCAGATTTATTAAATTCATGGTAGGATTTGAACTCATGGTCTCTGGGTTGTATTTGCCTCTCTTGAAGGTGCTGACTTGCACTGAGGTACAGGCCCATTTAAAAGCAAAATGCTGCGGATGCTGGAGATCTGAAATATAAATAGAAATGCTGTAAAATCTCAACAGGCTTGTCAGCATCTGTGGAGAGAGAAACAGATTAAAAGTTTCTGAAGAAGAGTCATTTTGGACTCGAAACGTTAACTCTGTTTCTCTCTCCACAGATGATGTCAGACCTGCCGAGTTTTTCCAGCACTTGCGGTTTTTATTCCAGGTCCATGTATACTGCCAACTTCTAGTACTTCATTGAAGTGGGCATTCTTCATGTCTGATTCTAGACAATGAATGTTAACAGGTTGCACACTTGTCTTGTACGCACATGGTTGCTTTCCAAGAGAATCACTGGGTAGTAATCAGGAATTGGAACTCTAGGTGTGATTTTGTTTCCCCTGTTATGATGGCACTGATGCCGATTGCAGGGCCTCCTGTTGCCTTGACTAAGTTCTGCTAACTTTACAAAGATCAGCGATCAAACCTGGCTCTTCCTGGTTTGGTGACTGTCATCATTTCTCTATCGCATGACTTTACAATGCCAGGATGATCTTGCTGTAGTTAGGATTGCAGTTACTGCTTTCTTCTGAATGGATACTAAATTTTACCACATTTCTAATTACACAATAGGGGTTGAATTTAATGTCCTCCCCCATGGTGAGTTTGATAGTGAGGGGCCTTTAATTAGATGGGAAGGCGGCAGGTGGAGCCTGCAATTAAGCCCATGGTGGGAAGGCTGCCATCCTGCCACTAATTGTGTCCCTTAAGTGAGCAATTTATGCTCAGTTAACCCAGTGGCAGGCAGGTGGCTCACCATGAAGGAGTAAACCCATGCAGGGTTGCTTGCAGGCTCCCAGGAAGGTCCCTCGTTCAAAAGCACTCAATGTCTGTTCAAGGGACCCGGCATTGGGAACGAAGGGACCCGCTAAGACCTACCCTTCTGCCGTGCTGCCGACTCCCCTCCCTGTGAACCCTCTCCTGCCATCTCTCACTTGTGGCCTGGGATCCAGCGACAATTCTAGGCCTCGGGTGGGTGCCTCCCCAGTAGCACTATCATCCAATAGTGCTGTCAGCCTCCATCTGGCAGGCAGCTCTTGGCAGGAGGGACTTCACCCCCTGGGGTTCTTGATCCCAGGAAAGGCCCATTACTGTCCAGCTAAGGGTCTGAGTGGCACTTAGTTCAGTGGGCTTCAGGAAGTTAGGAGACACAATAAATTGTGTCAGAAAGTTACTAAAGTGAGCAGGAAAAACTGTGGCAGATGGAATTCAATATGAGTCTAAGTGTACAATGTGTATGTGTGAGTTCATCCACTTTGTGTCCAAGAAAGACAAATTGGAATACTTCATTAATGGTGAGAGACTTGGAATTGTGTAGGAACAAAGGGTACATAATTTTCTAAACATTAGTGCACAGTTACAAAAAGTATCAAAAAAGGCTAATGGATTTTATCCCTTTATCTCACAGGGATTGCAGTAAGAATGCTTAAGTTGTCCAGAGCATTGATCAGACCCCATATGGAGTGTTGCATTCAGGAAGGATATATTGGTTTGGGATATAGCAGAGGTTCACCAGAATATTAAAGGGTTAAATTATGGAGACCAGTTCCATAAACTTGGTTTGTTGAGTTTAGAAGATTGAACGGTGATCTAATATTGAAGTGTTTGAAATGTTAAGTGATGGTGGGGTGCTCCAGAACAAATTAGTGCTTGACCATCAGGAGTGAAATCAGGAAGGTCAGAGAAAATCTGGGGCAGGATTTTCAGCGCGGCGTGTGGGCGCGCACCCAACACACCCGCGCGTGAAATAGCGCGTGATGATTTTGGGTGTATGTCCTGGCGACACTGCGCACTTGCATGATTTTTCGGGCAGCAGGCGCGTGAGAGAGTCAGCAGCGTGCCTGCCGACAATTAAGAGGCCTATTAAGGCCCTTAAGCTAGCAATTATGTTGAATTTTTCACTTCCCGTCCAAGCTTACAGCTGGTGGGTGGGTGAATAGGCCAGGCAGCCTTTGCATTTTTTGCAAAACCTCATTAATGGCCGGGATAAGATTTCCAACAGTGAATAAAAAAACAATGAAAAATGTTTAAACTCATGTTCAGCATGTCCCTGATCATGTGACAGAGCCACATGTGGGGACGTGTTTCCCTTATTTTTCAAATCTTTATATTTTATTTTTAAATCGTTCAGCTCCCTGAGGCAGCTCTGTGCCTTCAGGGAGCTTTCAGACTTCAGCGCTCACGCTTCTCCCACCCCCACCCCGGCAGCGCTGAGGCTCTCAGCATGCGTTTCACTACGGCTGACTGTTAATTGGCCAGCCAGCGTGAAATCGCGGTCGGGGTCCGATCGCGGGTGGTGATCCGTTTCGCGGTCGCTCCTGGGCCTGCCCACCACGCCTGCCCAACGAGGGGAAAATCCTCCCCCTGGAATTTTATCCCCCCCAAATTTTTAAGGCTGAGATTGAAAGATAAATGGAGTTGATTTACAGATCAGTCACGATCTAATTCAATGACGGAACATACTGAAGGGGCTGCACCGAAAAGTAACCATACATTGTGCCAGTCATGGCAGTTGACCTCTGACGTTCTGGAGATCTGGGGCCGAATTTTTGCCTGGGCTTGGGAAAACCCGACCTGTGCACTTTGGCGGCCTGCAAAATGCACATCTGATCCATGTGGGACTTTACGAAGGACTTTCATATTTTCACACAGGAGTCAGGTTCACAGTGCATTTTGTGAGCCGCAATGGAGTGCGTGAGATGTGTGGGTGTGGAGGCGGGCCGGTTAGAGGTCCAGCTCAGTTCTCTAACCCGGCAGCCCAGCTCCCAACATTGTTTAAAGGCCATGGCACTCCATGCCCCTCAGATTCCCCCATGCTCCCTCACATTCCCCCATGCCCCTCAGATTCCCCCATGCTCCCTCACATTCCCCCATGCCTCTCAGATTCCCCCATGCTCCCTCACATTCCCCCATGCTCCCTCACATTCTCTCATGTCCCCTTAGATTCCCCCATGCCCCTCACATTTACCCACGCTGCCTTACATTCCCCCATGTCACCCCATGCCCCTCACATTTCTCCATGTTCCCCCCGGTCACTTCTATGGCCCCTTGTATCCTCCAAAGCCACTCACCCAGTATATATAGTTCTCATGTGCCACAAAATCATTAGAAAAACATTAAACCTCTAACAATGTAAGAAAACCCTCATTGATACTTGGCCAAAAAACCCAAGGGATAAGAAATTGTAATCCTTTAAGTGCCTATTAGGTTTGTAAACAAACTTGAGACCACATTTTGTTATTATAGGGTACTAAAAGTTTCAATCATTCTTGGATCAATAAAACAACCTGCTGAGTTGAAGCTTTGAAACCCAGCCAAGCATTCATCAGAACAGCTGTCATAACAAAAGCTTCCAGCTCCATGGATACAACAGATATCCATTTCCATTTCAAAGCAGAATGCCTGTCAATTAATGAATAAAGGGGGAGCAGGTACAGATAATTTCTTCCTCCTTTAGAAGGTGGGTGGGCCCGGGAACAGCTGGGAAACAGCCCGCCCCTCGCGATCGGCCTCCCCCGACCGTGATTTCACGCTGGTGGGCTAATTAAGGCCTGCCCAGTGTGAAACGCACGCTGAAAGGCTCAGCACTGAGGGCAGGAGGAGGGTGAGTGCAGGCGCGGGGTAGCGCGCAATGAAAGCTCGCAATTAAGGCAGAGAGCTGCCTCAGGGTGCTGATGACTTCAAAATCAATCACGGCAGAATTTAAAATCTGGAAAAAATGTCCACGCATCAGAATGAGTCACCTGTGAGTAGACATTATAAAAATTCTGTGCATAGATTTTTATTTTTAAAAAATTTAATTACGGAAACCTCATCCCGCCCTTTGATGAAGTTTCCTGAAAAATGCAAAGGCCGCCTGGCCGATTCGCCGACCCGCCAACCGTAACATTGGCAGTGGAAAATCCCTGTTAATTGATCCTTTAATGGCCTTAATAGGCCTCTTAATTTTCAGTGGGTGCACTGCCGACACTTGCGCACGCCCACCGACAGAAATATCACGCGAGTGCGCGTTGACGCCGGGATGCTTAACTGACATCATCGTGTTCGATTTTACACCCGTTCAGGTTGGGCATGCGTCCACCCATGGGATGTAAAATTCAGCCCAGGGTGTTTTTTCAAAAGCAGCCAGATCTGCTAGTACAGTTAAATCAGAGCACAAAAACATGACAGCAGATGACATTGTTTTTACTTTTAAAAAATACTATATGGCGTTTTATCCTTTGGAAAAGTACTGTAGTGCATTGCCTCCACAGGGAGGTAATGGCATAGTGGCATTGTTGCTGGACCAGTAATCCAGAGACCCAGGATAATGCCCTGTGGACTTGGTTTGAATCCCACCACAGCAGATGGTGGAATTTGAATTGAATAAAAATCTGGAATTAAAAGCCTAAATGATGAACATGAAACCATTGTCAAATTGTTGTAAAAACCCATCTGGTTCACTAATCTCCTTTGGGGAAGAAAATCTGCTGTCCTTACATGGCCTGGCCTACACGTATTTCCAGACCCAAAGCAATGTAGTTGGCGCTTAGCTGCCCTCTGAGCAAGGGTAATTCAGGATGGGCAATAAATGCTGGTCTTTCCAGTGATGCCACATCCCATGAATGATTAAGAAAAATTATACAGGGGCCAACTCATCTTTTCAGGACAGATCCCTATGATGAATTGTTGCATTAAAAAGACATCTACTTTATAACATAGCATACAATAGTGACATTTGAAGGTGCCAAAACATTTTACACTTACCTTTCAGCATGTTCTCAACTCCCCAGCAGGCTTCCCATTTTCCTCATGAACTCTCAAGCCTGACATGCTTTTAATGGGTTCCAAAACCCTGCACCACCAGACGAAAATGGTGTACAGGAGGAAATCTGATTTTTGTCCCACATTTAAAATGGGGAAACCAACCTCAGCAGGGGATGGGCGTGCGTTTTGCACACTAAGCTTTCCCCACCCACAAAAAGACCAAGGGAAAATGGTACAGGTTTGGGAATGCAGAGAAAAATCAGATTTCCTCCAAAAAAACCCAAACTGTGGCCATTCATGTACTGAAACCCGCCCCCAGACTCAGATAAAAAATTCGGCTCCCCGTTTCAGCTGATATAATGTCATGTGAAAAGTCAGCACTGATTTCCCCCCTTCACTTAAAATTATATATAAAAAGCTTACATCTAATCATCCACAAAAACCTATGCAGTCACACAACTATCGAATTATTTTTAATATATTCATAGCTGTCATATCACAAACATTGTAGTAACATCACCTGACTATTTAAAAAAAATCCTTCTCCTGCATTTTAATAGAAGAACAAAAAGATACAAATTGATATTGGATATGAGAAAAATGGATACGATGAGCAGTGTCACATAAAACAAAATTTCTGTTCCAACTCCACTCAACATAGGAAATAGGAGCGAGTGTTAGTCATTCAGCCCCTCGAATCTGCTCCACCATTCAATTAGATCATGGCTGATCTTCAATCTCAACACCATCTTTTCTCACTATCTCCATATCCCTTGAGTCTTTACTATCTAGATACCTATCAATCTTTGCCTTGAATATGGTCAATGACTGAGCCTCCACAACCCTCTGGGGTAGAGAATTCAAAGATTTACCACCCTCTGAGTGAAGAAATTCCTTCTTATCTCAGTCCTAAATGGCCTACCTCATATTCTGAGACTGTATCCCCTGGTTCTAGACCACCATCCGGGGAAACTTCTTTCCTGCATCAACCTTGTTGAGCCCTGTAGGAATTTTGTATTTTTTAATGATCACATCTCATTCTTCTAAACTCTAGAGAATACAGACCCAGCCTCCTCAATCTCTCCTCATAGGATAATTTCGCCATTCCAGGAATCAGCCTGATGAGCTTTCATTGCTCTTCCTCTATGGCAAGTATATCGTTCCTTAGGTAAGAAGACCAAAGCTGCATGCAATACTTGAGATGTGGTCTCAACAAGATTCTGTACAATTACAGCAACACATCTTTACTCCTGTACTCAAATCCTCTTGCAATAAAGGCAAACATACCTTTTGTCAATCTCTCACCATTTAAAAAATAACCTGAATTTCTGTTTCTGCTACCAAAGTGGCTAACTTCACATTTTTTCACATTATATTCCATCTGCCATGTTCTTGCCATTCACTCAGCCTGTCTAAATCCTCTTGAAGCCTCTTTGCATCCTCCTCGTAATTCACATTCATATCTAATTTTGTGTCATCAGGAAACTTGGAAATATTACAGTTGGTCCCCACATCCTAATCATTGATATAGATTGTGAATAGCTGGGGGTCCAAGCACTGATCTTTGCGGTACCCCACTTGTCACAGCCTGCCAACCTGAGAATGATCCATTTATTCATACTCTCTGGCTTCTGTCTATTAACCAATTCTCAATCCATGCCAGTATTACCCCCAATCCCATGCACTGGAATTTTGTTTACTAGCCTCTTCTGTGGGGCCTTATCAAAAGCCTTATCTGAAGCTGCAGTAGATTTCTTGGGAAAATAGAGTTGTGTCTTGTGTGCATGTTAAATACACTCCTCACGTGTCAATTTCTTACCTTCTTATACCTTTCATCCTATTCCTACAGATTTGTTAACGTATTTACAAAGGCCCATTTTCCCTTCCACCTTCACACTGCTCCTGACCAGTGCCATGTGACTCCATGGTGAGACTGTCTACAATTACATTAAAGGAAGGTCATCAATGTGAAAAAAATCTTTGGCAAACCCTTTTTTTACCTGCTTGTTTGCAAGAACAGGTACAGTGACATAATTTGTGATCAGCACCACAGTACCATTTGAGCGCAATGTCACCATGATGGAAATGACATGTAACTCTCCTAACTTTTGTCATTTCCCCCATCTAAACACAAAAAAAAGGTGTGCCAAATGCTTTCTCCATAAGGTGACCTCCTTCGACGAAGCCTCCACAGAACAGGTAAGAAAAGTTTTGTCAAAAAATTGTAATTAAAAAGAAATGTCAAGCCGGTTAAAGATAGAGTAATTATGGGTACCTGCAGGGGAGGCACCGCATCTATTGCAGATCAAGCTCGAACAATGGGCGACACATCATTGCGGTGTTTGAATCTGTTAGTGTGAAGTAAACAAAAACAACAATAGAGGAACACAATTTGTAAAACAAAATGGAGTTAGTATGCAATCCAGGTCAGGCAGAGAAGCAACAGCAGCTCCACAAAGAATATTCAACCAGGGAAGAGAATTTGGGCTTTATAGAGATTGCATTTTTTTCATATGTTGCAGGCCTTTTCAGACTGTACCTCAAAACTATCATACCTTTTGAACAAGAGACTCTGCCCTAAAAAAAGTTCCCAACACAACACTGTGCGAGAGGCTAATTGAAATAACACGCAATATAATGGCCACGAAATCAAGATGGCGGCAGAGTTCTGTGATACTGTGGTTCTTAGCTCGTTTCTTTTGAACCCAATTTGCTTAAAATGCTTTGAAGTGGTGTGGTAAAGTTAAAAGGTATGTGAGCTTAACATCATCTCCAACCTAAGCCAAACATAGGCCAGAGTAATACTGCCTCTTTGAAATATTTGCACACAGTTTAAGATTAGCTGTGCACTATCTGCAGGTCTTGCAAGACTGAAAGTAGAGGCACCTGGCAACAAGATTGGCTAACGCAGACTGTTAGGCAACAAAATACACACCTGCAAGGGCCGCACCAGTCTGTCCGTTGGTCAAGGCCAAAGCGTGCCCGGCATTTCTTAGGAGAGCTTGGATCTGAACAAAAAAAAAACAAAAGAAACAAAAAAAAAAGCAAAACATGTGGCAAGGATGGGCAAGGAAGGCATGAAAGAAAATAGAAAAAAAAGCAAAGAAAAGCAATAGATGTTATAGCAACTGTTACAATAATTGAACAGACAAAGTTATTTGACACTACAAAGAGTCAATTTGAAGGTTGTTTTAGTAAGCCAAACATTTTACTTATAAGCAAAGTGTGTATGCCTTTTACCACATGTAAAGGTGCTGAATTAAACAAATACAAAAGGTGTTATGAAATTAAATATTAAAAAAGAGCGAAGCGAAAACCTCGATATCTTTGCAAAGAGAGGATGCTACAGTATTCAGATAAAGCAAAGTTTTGCCAGAATGAAGTAAATTACTAAAAGCTGCAACTAATCCTGCAAACCTTGCCGCCCTCCTCACTCCCACAAGAAATTGTTAAAGTAGATGAGTATCCTGATGGCTTAGTTAGTAAACGTGTGCGGATAATAACTCATACAAACCAGAAATATCTCTGGTTTGATTACTGGTCTGTGCTGATTTAGCTGGTTCCAAGTGGGGCAGTAAGAGCGCTCCTCCTATTGGCCTATAGGGCAGGGAATGAAAGAGAAATACCAGGGTGCCCTGTCTAGATTCACTGGAAAATGAATTTGTGTGGACATGAGGTAGGGTGCGGTCAGGCTCAACTGAGATATCCACACCTCACCCTGTGATCTGTTGGCTGATGGAAAGCATCATCTGGGTTAACACAAGGAACTGCTATTTGAGTGCGATATCAGTTGCTTTGGCATTGCAATGCTCTTGGGTCATTTCTTCAGGAGAGGACAAAATGGTGGGGAAAAAAAATAATGCTAGATACATTGAGTTCTATTTCTTGCAAAATATGGTCCTGTAGGAAAAACAGGGGAATCATTATTCGAAACGTGAAAGCAGCCCACTGGTTATATCAATGCCGCACAGCCATTTCCAACACCAGTGAGGTTCTGTTTTTCCACTCATTCTGTTTGTGATCTATAAGATCATAAGAAATTGAAGCATAAGAAGGCCATTCAGCACACTGATTCAATAAGATCATGCCTGATCGGATTGTGGCCTTAACTCTACTTTCCTGCCTGCCCTCCATTACCCACGAGTCCTTGTAGATCAACAATCTGTCTAACTCAGACTTCAATATTTTCAATGACCCAGCCTCCACTGCTCTCAAGGGGAGAGAATTTCAAATATTAATGACCCTCTGAGAGAAGAAATTTCTCCTCATCTCCATTTAAAAAGGGAGACCCCTTACTTTTAAACTGTGCCTTTAAGCCCATTCAAAATACAGCTGCACAATTCCCTGTTGTATATTCAGGGAAGGACAGTGACAGCGTTTTGAAAATCTTCCTGTGTACTTTTCCTTTTCCTGTTTTACTCTAATTATCTATGTTCAAAAGCAAAGTCCCATCAGCTTTAGCTGGTTACAGTGCTAGAAATGTATTCCAGGTCACACGGCCACTTAGGATATTTAATACCTTAAAACATCTTGGAAGGAAAGAACAGCTTGCACATGCTACTCATTCTGATCGGAAAATTTGCACATGCAGCCTAATTTTATAAATGGAAATGTCTGTGAGACTAAAAATAAAATAATAGAATAGCAATGGGAGCCAAACCACAAATACCAAAGAAGCTGAACACAACCTTAATTCTTTTTTAAGTGTCATTTTCGATATTCATTAAGTCCTGGCCATCAAGGTTTGATCAACGATTTTGGAGAACTGGGTAATATTATCTTAAAAGGCTGAATTAAATGTATGAGTGATACTTGCTTTTTAAAAAAATCCATTTAGACTTTCTTTATTAAGGCATTTTTTGGAGCTAGGCTTAAAATTAGGATTGATTTTTCTCTTTGCTTGTATTTCCTATATTTGTACCTGTGTCTGCTACTTACAGTGTGCTTGCCTGTGTGTGTATTTGTCTTTCTGTGTCCCTATAGTTGTGTGTGTCCTTGTTCATATGTCTATGGGGGGTATTTTAACTCTAAAAAACTGCACTGCTTAGGTTGGGTGGGAGGTTAAAGTGTTAAAGGGAAGAATTATTCCCATGTCAGGGGGGGGAAGTGCAGGAACGGGTGCGCAGCCATTTTAAGTGGGTGGGCCAATTAAGGCCCGCTCAGCGTGACGTCTACCAGGAAGCGCTATGCACTCCCTGTGCGGGCGGGAGAGATTCCCTCAGCCGGGAGTGTGCTCTTTCGCGCGCATTCGCGCGAAAGAGCACACTTATCTCCCTGAGGCTAAGTGCAGCCTCAGGGAGATCGGCTCAGAATTAAAACTTTGGACGGGCAGGTACATTAATTATGTTAATGACTTTTTAAATGGCCTCAATAGGCTGCTGATAGGTCAGCGGGCGCACAGCCAATTCGGCTGCGCCCCCGCCGACCTGAAAATGGAGATCAGGCGGGGTGATATCGGGAGTTCTGCCTGACATCATCTCGCATCATTCTACGTGTTGGCGAGCGGGCCCCGCCCCCCCGCTCACCGACCTAAAGATCCTGCCCAAAGATCTGAATCCCGATCTCGCAACTCACTCCCAGAAGGCAGGTTGTCAATTTAAATATTATAGTGAGGCTGTTTGCCTTATTTTTATGTACAATTTTAAAATTAACTCTGATCGGCCAGGTTTCTTGAGCCTTCCAGCAACTACATGGAGGGAAGGAGTGTTGGATCCAGGGGGTAGGTGCCTTCCCGGTTACCTGCTGAATCCAGCATACCTACCGCACCAACCCCTTGTGATCAACCTTCCTGTCATCTACCCTCTGATCCCACCCTCACTGAGGTGTCTGACTTCCAATCCATCATCGCCCATGAGGCCTCTGACCTCTCTCCCTAATCCCATGGGTCCTTGGCAGACCCCAACTACCATCTCAGGTCTGCTTTTGGATTTACCAGCTCTTTCTCTAGCGTTTCCCACTTGACTGGGGGCCACACCTGTCAAAACGGCTGAAATGCAGGTGGGGTAACCTGTCAGTGACATCACACATAAGCATGCAGGGAAACTACAACTTCCTGGTTTCTTGCACCCTACCAGGGTCCCCTCTCCCCCCACTGTTTCCCCTGCCAAAACTACTCTTATCAGATCAAAAAGCTTAAATCCTTCTGCCATGCATCTGTTTCTATGTGGGATTGTAAGTCTGCATGTGTGTCTCCACTTGTTTGTTTGTGTGTGCCTATCTCCACAAGTGTGCAACTATCTGCCCCATGCCACTGTATGTGCATGTGTGCAGGGGTTAATGCTGTGGTACATGTCAGCACCACACAATTCTTTGAAGATTTCTTCTTTCATTTTAGAGGCAGAGTCTCTTTTTCAATTTAGCCTTTGTATCTGAAGAGTTTAAGAAGGTAATAAAATACTTCTACTATTCTAGAAAAAAACCTAACCAAATTCCTGAACAAGCTCTGCTTATAATTTTAAGAAGCTTTCCTCTACCATGCCCCACCCCCACCACCGAATAAAACTGTTTTCAGCATTACAACTGGCATCCTCTCAAGTTACATGCACCAAATAAACCAAAAATATTCTAAGACAGGGAAGTACAGAAGACAGTCAAATTTAGTTCCTCCGGGTATATAATACTGAGTAGCTCTGTGTCAAAGCACAAGTTAAAGGAGCACTGACTTCATGAAAAAGCACTTGATAAGCCCTTTTACTATTGTTCAAAGATGCACCACCCAAAGGCGTAAATAATGTTGAAATACTTTATCATGACAAAGATGACACACAGCCCCTCTGGCTTCTCTGCCTTTTCAAATAACAAGAAAGATTAACCAAATACTTATGGGGCAGGGGGGTTGGATTTTCACTTTTGGTGCGTGGGTGGAATGTAGAAAGGAAAATCAAGCATGGAAGATTGTACAGCTGTAATCAAGCCCAGCTGAATCCCCTTCCATTATTTGAAATGGAGAGAAAATCAGGGGTCTCTGTTATAGATTTGCAATCCTCTTCAACCAGTTTTGCTCTCTGTGCTGTGCCCAGGTGGCATTTTACATCCAGACACAAACTAACCCTTCACCCTCTTCAAAAGCATCGGGTGCCCTAGTATAAACTGTATAATAAATCAGCACTTCAGTTGATGATGCTACAGTGTAGTGATAATCAATTCTCCTTCTCGCTGCCGTGCCCGAATAGCCACTACATTTATTCTCCTGTGGCCCATCTGGCTTATAGCTCAGGCCTCGCTAGAATATCACGACAAATTGAAAGCTTAAAAAAAAGCTTGCTGTGTAAACTGTGGCAAAATTATCTTATACAGAACCCAAACTCTTCAGAGTTTATTTCAAGGCTGTCACATATGTAAAGATTCATAATATCTGCAATTAGTTGAAATTCTCTTTGGTGACTAGTGATGTAAGACAATGCTTCCCCTCCTTACTGTGTTGAACAGCCTTCATGCACACTCCTAACTATCTGCTTCATGTTACTATAAGTTGATTTTATGTCTACTGGGGTGTAATTGTGGTAAATGTTAGTACATTGGTATGAAATTCTTCTGGTTGCTATTGTAATGGAGGCATTAACCAATAGTAAAATGGTTGACTTGTTTGATAAAACAGAAGCTTAAGAAATATCATGAATACATTGGCTTGCTAATATTGCATAGTGCGATTTCCTCTCATAGATGTACATGGTTTCACACTGGAATTAAATGAGATACACTATCATGTGTAAACAACAAGCACAAGTTATGAGGTGAAAAATCACCGTACCTGAATCAGAGTCTTGCTGCTTTTCTCGTTTCCTCCTTTTCTTTTTACCCTACAATAAATAATTTACAAGATATTCAAATCTATCTACATTCTCAGTGACAGCTGTTCACAGATATTAAGCATTTCGGGTATTTTGTCCATTCTTAAAAATTACTCAACGTTTTTACTGATGGCAAGGTTCCCACCTTGTAGGAGTACTCCCCCAGATCCTTAAGGAAAGTTTAGGCTCTCCTGACCTGGATTCTAACCCCCTTCTATCCCATGCAATCCTCCTTGGAATGGAGTACGATAGACTCAGTAATGTATGTCACTCCACCTGCCTCAGATATATAAAGCAAGAGGTAGGACCATCCAGTTGGGCCAAAGGATTACAGAAGAGTAACAAATATAAATTTAAAAAAATATTGTGAGTATTTGAAGAAATAAAGAGAAGAAAAATATCCATTATTTTATGTGAAGCATAATTATTCATCAAAACACTAGAGATAGCTAAGGATTGAAATGTGGTAAGTCCACAAGTGTGGCCGGGCTTCTCAAGGAGGCATGGAGCAGTGAAAGGCCTTCTCAAGAGAGGAAGGGAAAATGAAAGGGCACATCACCCACATCACTCTTGTACACTTCTTAACTTCCAACTGAAAAGCCACAATCATGGGGGCTGTCTGCCCCTCTATTGGACAGAAAACTGTGCAGATGACGAGGAGCTGCTGCAAACATGAGAGGAACCTTAAAAAAAGGAAAAAGAAATAAATATGTTTTTTTTAAGAAAAGCTGACTGAGCAAGTGGGGAATATCTATACACTATTTGGCCTTTTGGTATTTGGAGCTAACCTTTGAAATTATAACATGAGCACTTTGTGGTTTTTCCGAAGGCGGAACATTTCATCACCACAGTGTGCTTTGTTCGTGTGGGACCCACTGTACTTCCTTTCCAATATAAGGACCAGGAAACATGACCTAGATTCCAGTTTCTCATTCATGTCTCACTAGATGCCAGGGGCATCAGCACAAAGAAAACACTTGGAACAAAATATCAGGAGGCTGAGAAAAATTTGCAAAGGTGATGAAGAAATTCCCATCAGAGTGGGGGTGGGATGGGGCGGAAGGGAGAAGGAGGCAGGCTAGGTGCCAGTTTTACACTCAAAAAGAACAAACAAGTGAAATTGTTTGATCTTAATGCTGTTAGACTATTCCATATAAAAAGGTATGTGGCACATTACAGAGGATACAACCGTCAGTGAATTCAAACTAAAAGCAGATAACTTACAAATCCCATCTTTTTTTTTTACATTATAGTGAATAAAGCACAACATCGAGGATGGTTTTGTCTGGCTGAATAGAAAATCCAGCCAGATTTCCTGCATAAGATTTTCTATCAGTGAATAATGCCAACAGGACTAAAACTTTTCTGCTTTTGTTTCCTCTTTTTGAGGAAATTCTCAGCCTCGATGTTGTGCTTTTTATTTAGTCCCACAGATATGTGTGTTGGTTTCCAGCATTAGCTAAGTCTGTTTGGAGACATCTAAAAGATTGGATTTTAGGATGTTAATTTTTGGGAATGAAATACTAAAAGTTTACTCTCAAATTTGGCTTTCAGGTAATGAATAGAAGCTTTGCTGCTGTGATTAATTCCTCAGGGTTATTCTGTGCAATTGGTTTGAGGCATTGCCTATTCTAGATTTTCTAATTTTAATTTTATTTTTCTTGCTAATATTTCCCCTTCCCTGCCTTCATCTCCTAAAATCATTAATTCCTTCATTGTCTGTTGCTCTTTCCTACCTCACGCAAGTGGCCATTAATCCTTGTGTGAGCCTTGATAGTGAGCTTTGTAGGCCATTAAAGTGGAATGGGCCATGAAATCTGAGCCTATCCCTGTCCATACCAAACATCTGCACACACGCACGTATACATATGCACAAAGGCATGCATGCTCACATACGCACATATGCATACACAAATACCTACATGCTTACACATAGACACACACCTCCAATAGGGGTCATTGGATGGAGTGGGTACCCTGGTTTGTAAATGTCAATGACTACTGTAGCAATCTAACTGAAAGCAGTTCGTAGGACAGTGGCTGTGGATCAAGCTTTCTGCTTAATATCCTGTTTGTGTGATATTCTTTTTTAGTTTGAATTTTGTCAACAATGTGTGCTGTTGTCAGCATGCTCGGTGTTCATGGGCGCAAGTTGTCTTTTAAAAAGATTATTCATGTTTTCTGATGAATAAATTTAATAAGATTTGCAATTCCCTGGTAGCTTATCCAAGAATTTCAGTGTATATGTTGTGCAGAGAAATGAAATAGAATGGTTTAGATGGCATCAGGTACTATGAGAAATCCTTAAAACTGACTCTGAAGCTTTACCGGAATCTTGGCATTTATTTAGGTAATGATGTGAACGGCAGAAACGTCATTAGAGTTACAGGTAATGCTGACTACCACAGATCACTGGACAGGGACATACTAAGATAATGACCCTTCTTATACTACAGTTTGTCTCAGGGCTGTTAAATACCTCTTATGTAATATAACTACTCATCGACTATTCTTGTAATTCTTCCCAAAGCTCTTTTCTGGTTTTCCTAACATTTTTGTTTTGCCCAGCCACTCCTAACCATATTTTAGCTAGGTGTTGTATTAAGCAAGTTCAATAAAGGTGACTTGTTAATTTGAACTAAACAACCTCCTGTAATCCTTATCACATCTCAGAAAGTTTTACAAACCTACCAAAACTCCATGAAAAGTTGCCAAAAAGCTGGTGGACTTCACTGCATTCTATAGTACTAGGAAGTGTGGACCAGAAGGTCCCAGACTGGATCTCTAGTCATTGCTGCCAGTAAAGGGTACTTTGCTTGAGCTCAATGTCCCTTGATAAAGGAGGGGGAAAGTTTGCCCGAGGTTCTGCTCTTGATCTAGTAACCTGGCTGGAAAATGTGCATTAGTGGATATTGGGTGAAAATAGAATTGACTGAGATGCCCTCCTCAATCAAATACCATGCCAAAACTCCCTATCTAGTTTCAGTCATGAAGACTGGCTACATGGTCAAGGAATTGAGAGGCTACTGGCATCTCTGGAACTGTGGTTTAAGTTAACTTAGTGCTCTCAGGAACAAAAAAAGGGGAAAAGGTATATTGATTATACATAATTTCTGTCTTTTGAACAACCTGTTAATTATAGCATTTCAAGGTATGAACAATGTAGAACACAGAATCTGTCAAACAGGATGTGCCCGGAATTTATAGAATGCAGAGCCAGCTAAGTATCTACATCCAGTCAACAATCTGAATACTGTGCTTGCTAGTGAGGTCGTTACAAGCAGTTTCAGTGTCTTGAAGATAGGAGATGAAAAATTAGCCAATTTCACGCTTCAAATTGTTAGTTACTTGATCTTGGTTAGAAAGTGTATATGGGTGAAGAGGGGATCAAGCTTAGAAATGATGTCCCCTCCATAGTTAAATAACCTGCAGAACTTGCTGACTTGCCTCATGTGAAGAATAGCCACTTGGTAAGGCACTGAGGGCTCCCGGCACCCGTGGGGTCACCACCTTCAGAGGAGGAGAAAAGGGGGAGAAAATTGGGGAAAATGTAGATGGTGCTGTTATATTCCAGAAAATTCCACTGTCCAGTCTGATTAGAATCAGCTGCTTTCTACTACTAAATATTGGCAATAATTGATTTTTAAAAATCGACTTACATAGTTATCCCTGGCAGACCAGCCTGGATAAAGCTGCATGTGTAGTTGTCGTTCTTTCCTTGCCAATTCATAGTACTTTGCCTGTTCTTCACGGGAGAGAGCATGCCACTGTGAAATAAAAATACAACAATGTAGCGTTTAGAAAACTGTCATATTTGGTCACTGTCCTTTATGCAAAGTATTTCCCATGGTGTCATGATGGCATCTGCATGATACTTCAGAAAGTCTGCATGGAAAGCTTGGCATGTATGTCCATTGGAATTCTTTCCCCCTCACTATTCCCTTGACTTATCATGGTGGCATTCATATTCCAGTTAGTTTTCAGCTGTTCCAGGAAAATGGGCTGTCTTCAAAGGTCTTCAGAGATAACATGCCATTAACTTCAATCATTCCATAGACAATGTTATTATGTCTTAGAGGGGGCACATTAATATTGATTTGGATACAACCAGGCTCCTATTGATCTCAGGTAGGAAAGCAGAACAGAATAAGAATCCTAATTTTATCTCTTCACTTAGTACTCTCCATCCTTTGAGGTCTGACATAAGTATTAAACAACATGTCTGAATCCTGAGAAACAGCAGCTAATTATAAAGTGTTCATTCAGAGATCTGCTTAAATCAGGACTACAGAATGCTTCTGAAAACTTAACTGGTTTGATACATTCATTACTCCTGCTACAGCATCTCCAATGATTTAGAGTATAATTGCTGTGTGTGTGATTGAGCCATAGAGACCAGGAAGGTCCTAGTTTCAATCTCTGGTTTGAGCTGATTTAGCTGATCTCGATCAGAGGATTCTGTTGGAGGTGCTACAATGGCTTCTGTCAGTTCATGTTCCTGCTCCTCACCACGATCTGTTGACTCCTGCTGAACTGCAGAAGCTGATTTCATATCTACAGACGGTGTCACGGGGGTAGCATAGAGATTTGGTTACGATCAAACAGCTAAAAATGAACTTTGTGAGGGCAGCTTCACTGAGCTGGCCAATGAAGAAGGCACTTTGAAGGAGGATATTGTGGTCAACAACATCAAACACTACAGAAAGGACCAGAAGGCTAAGCAGGGATATTGCATCATAGCCTGAGAAACAGTAGAGGTCATCTGTGACTTTGGTTTGGGTCACTGCAGTGCTGTGCTGATGATAGAAGCTGCAACAACAACAGCTTGAATTGTAATAGTGCTTTTAACATAGAACAACATCTCAAGGGCATGATCAATGAAAATGGGGTTTATATAGGGCCTATATGAAGAGATGGAGAGAATTCCAGGCTTTCATGCGACTCAGATGCCTGAAAGCAAAGGGAGGTAGATGTACAGAAATTTTGAGTTGGAAGAAAGAGTTCAAGGTGATGTTCTGGGTTTGGAAGAGGTTATAGAGAAAGCAGAGGTGACCTCACTGGTTCAGGCATATGTGCAGGATGAAAGGCAGTTGCAAATCCAAGGATTTTCATTATGGTGAGGTAGCCGGAGTCAGAAGACCAGTAAGGACACCCAAAACTCTGCTTCAAGGATGCTGCAAGCTTGACATGAAGGTCCTAGATATCAATTTTTGCACCACTAGCTCATGACAGAGGAAAATGGCGACATCACTTGTGGGCCAGCATACGCCATCATGATGATCAGTGGCTACAATGGCTTGGCAACAGGCACCAACACCAAAAACAATAACACCTGATAACCATTTCATACGCGGCATTTGTTGCAGAACTTGCCTCTCATGATTAGTCTTTTCAGCCACCAGCAAAAATACACCAAATAAGACTTTCTCATCTCTAAAGGATTTGATTTGCTGTATGTCCATCATCTTAGGGAAATGGAAGGATGCCAATGACATAGATAGGGAGGGACAAAGCCATGAAGGAACTTAGAGGCAGAAACCTGATTAGAAAGATTCAAACATGGAGTTGCAAGAAAGATGGCCACAGATTTAGGAACGAACTGGACAATTCAGGACTTTGGACATGAAACAAGATGGGATGGCAAGGACAGAGGAATTAAGTATGTTTTTTTGAGAGGAGGGGTCCGATGGTGGAGGGAAGAGTATCTGAGAAGAGAAAAACTATTTACAGTGTCATTATACATGGAGGTCAGGAAGGAGAGTTCAGTGGTCAGTAGTTTAGTGAGTTTGGAGTCAAAGGAGTAAGAGGTGTGCTTCATGGGCAAAATGAGTTTGGTGAGAGAAGGTGGGGAGAAACTAGAGAAAGACTGTGATTCAGGGCTAAGTTGAGTGGGAGCTCGGGGAGGGGGTTAGCTTGGTGGACAAGGGGATGGGGCAAGTAGCAGAGGCAGTTGAAAATCCTCAATCCTTGGCCCCAATTTTAATTTCTGCCCCTGGTAGAAACTGGGTTGCGGCATAGTGGGACGGGGGATTTACAATAAAACAAAGTCACCTACCCTATTTAGATCCTGCTGCCTTCTCACCTTGCCCTGGTAATAATCTGGTCTTATAAACAGACCAACAGGAAGGAAGGCCATTAGGACCTGATCTGGAATTTTAGTTGAAGCCCTGAATGGGGGAGCAGTGTTAACTTCCTTGTCAGGTAAATCAGTTGGCAGATGGATTCATGGACCAGAATGTTAGGTTAAAGATGTATTTTAGGTTTCCTTGAGGACCAGGAGAAGCAGAGATCCTTCTCTGGCCCTCACAAGGAAGCCATGGGCATTACTTGTCCAAGGCTACCACACTTCTGACCATCGCCAGAATCACACTCCCTTCTCCCCGATCTAGCCCAGAGCCTTCTTTCCATTCCTAAATCCCTGTCAACAGCTTCTATCCATCCTGATCCTGCCTAGAGCCTTGTCTCCCCTTCTGACCCTGCCCATAACCTTTTTTCCCATTCCTGAATTCCAGTCAGGAGCCATCATGTCCAGATCCTTCTCCCTGCTCCCCATCCAATCTTTCCACAGTGGTTCTGGCTGTGGCCTACTAGCACCAGATGTCCACTGCCGCCTGACAGTGAGGTAGTTAATCTGGCCGGGTTTCGGTTCCATGTGCCCGGTCATGCTGGGTTCATTGTCTCCTGGATTCCCAACAGCATTGTGGTCCCCCTGTGAAAATTGATATTGAAGACATCCATGAGCTTTTCACTACATTGTTGGAGGGAAGGCGAGGGAGAGCAGGGGAGACGTGTTTAAGGAGATGGCCGGTAGTGGAGAAGAGAAGCTATAGACTATCTTTGATGCTCCTGAAAGATCAGAGGAGACTGAGGCTTAATATCCATGTCCCTTTGCCTTGAGGGAGCAAAGTTGGGGAGACTGTGGTTGGCTTTATGACCCTTGAATGCATAACATGACAAAAAGCTCAATTGTCCATGTTCAACCTGAATGAAGAATAGCATCTGGCTGAGGATCCTAAGAACTGTTGGTACCCTGGGGGTGTACTTATGTGAGTTATTCTCCTCAAGTTTTAATGATAAGAATGAGATATTCATTTATTGATGGCTGACAATGACATATATTTTCACTTACTCTTCTACCCAAGATCTGATTGATGGCTGCGCTCTCTTTCAGAGTGCACTCAGCTACGACCTTCGCCCTCATTTCTTTCATGTAAAGCATAAATGCGTTGAGGGGTTTTTTGATAGTAGGCTTTTTACTTTCTTTTTCCCTTTTTGGTTCAGGATTAGGTTTCCTAAAGGACAAAAATAGTACATAGTTTAAGAATAAATTGAAATAACTAAATGTCAGAATTATTTGTTGATAGGCACAGGGCGATGGAATTAAACAAAATATTATCCTTTCATTTCCGAGAAACTGAGTTTGAATCAACCCTAGAAAGACAGGATGGAAATTTCTCTTTCTCACTTTCAGTTCTTGTTTGAGCATTAAAGTGAAATGAGTTTGATGGATTGGCTAAACCAAGTGTTGTGGACAATTATCAGAGCAACACACTGCCCCATATTCAGTATGGCTGATCTGTCAAACTCATTCTGAGAAGCCTCTCGAATAAAAAGATAAGAATCGAAGGACCCATTTTTGGACCTTTGATAATCTATTTACTAAATCAACAAGTACAACAAGGAGATGCTTCACTATCAGGAGTACCAGCATTGGCATTCTGATATCCAATTCTTTCAAACCTACCAGAACATGTTAAATTACATGTATGGGCCGTACATTTGAAAAAAAACCGTTTCATTTTAAAATTGAAATGAGGCTGTGTATCATTCTTAAGCAGTTTAAAAAGTGCCTTACTAGCCTTATAAATAATATGATGTAACTCTGTGACTGATGACAATGATGAAAGCAGAGCACCAAATAGGAAAATCTTTTTCAATTTTTGACATGCAAGGGTAGATTTTAGATCATGTGTGAAAAGCCAGAGGAAACCGCTGAACTTCCCACCTAGGAGTCTACGGGAGGCCAAGCCTATTTTCTGGGCCATGTTTGTATTCCACCAGTCAATGGTCAACCTAAAATGGGCTTGCTGCTGTCAGGTGAAGATCAGAGACAGAATCTTCGGGTGGTCAATGGGGGGCCGGGCTCCACTTGCCGTCACGTAAAATGGCGCGCGATGACGTCAGGCATGTGTCCCGGCGTCACCGCGTGTCATTCAGGTCCTCAGTTCGGCAGCCGCGCAGCGGAGTCGGCTGTGCTCCTGCCAAACTGTCAAAGGCCTATTAAGGCAATTTCGATTCGAATTAGGATAATTAACTGAGCTGCCCATCTGGCGGGCAGGTAAAAAGCCCAGGGGGCCTTTGCATTTATCATGAAACCTCACCCACTGGCGAGATGAGGTTTCATGAAGGATTTATACATTTCGCGTGCATGCGTGAAAGAGCAACCCATACATGTCATGGTGGTTTGGCAGGCATTGCAGGTGAGAAGGGGGTAGCCTGGGCTCACAGAGACCGAGACATGTCCTATGAGGCTCAAAAGAGTGGTGTAAGGAAACACGGTGTTTCCCCTAGCCAAAAGGCTGTTAAAATTGCCTCAGGATCCCATCCAAGTGATAGAGCCCTGTAACTTGCCTGGATGATTGCAGTGTCAACAACACTCAAGAAGCTCAACACCCTCCAGGACAAAGCAACCACTTGATTGGTACCCTATCCATCACCCTAAACATTTACTCCCTCCACCACCAATGCAGAGTGGCAACAGTATGTACCATATACAAGACGCACTGCAGCAACTAGCCAAACCTCCTTCGACACCACTTTCCACACCCTCGACCTCTATCACCTAGAAGAAGAGGGCAACAGACATATTGGGAACACCACCAACTGCAAATTCCCCTCTAAGCCACAAAGCATTTTGACTTGGAACAATATCACTGTTTCTTTACAGCCATTAAGTCAAAATCCTGGAACTCCCTTTCGAACAGCACTGTGGGTGTACCTACACAAGATGGATTGCAGTGGTTCAAGAAGGCCGCTTACCACCATCTTCTCAAGGGCAATTAAGGATGAGCAACAAATGTTGGTCTTGCCAGCCACACTCATCCCATGAAAGAATAAAAAGAGCTGGCTCAGGAGCCACCTCCACTGTCCTACATTAAAATTGTTACAGGGCAATGGAGTGGGAAAAGGAGCTCTGACTGGTTTCCACAAGGCAGAGGAAGTTAAAATCCCCCCATCAGTTTGATATAATTTGAACTGGAAGCTATCCTTCATCAAGGGACATCGAACTCGAGACCAGAGCCAAGTTTTAGGGACAAGGTCAGGTTGTTTGATCTCTAAATTAGTCAAAATGTAAAGGCTTTGTTCTAGGTGTTAATCAAATTGTACTTGGTCAAAGATAATAATGCAAAACCAGATGAGCTCAGAACAATTGCTTGTCAAGTCATTTTATGCATAGTAAATTCCTTTGTCTTTTTGAATTTGATTGACTAAAAGCTCTTCATATGGATTTATGCTGGAGACATCTTTCAGCAACATTACTTCAGTTTAAATTAAAGTCTTTGAGGTCAAAGTAGGAATCACATCACATACATGTGACATTGCATCAGAAGCCTACAAAGGTGAGCTTAATCTAAAAATCTTGCGGATTGCTGGGCTATGTAAGAAATACATTCGGAAGAAGGATATTTTGTTCTTTTATGGAATGATAACTTGCTGGGACTGATTTTCTTGTTGTATGCCTGGCTCTTGTGATTGCTCGAGAGAAGCATATAGAAAATAAGTGAATAAGGATCCCACGGCTATTAGGGAATCTGGGAGGGAATTTTCCACCCCTTAACTTAAATAGATGAAAAATTGTGCTGTCTCCCCTACAGTTGTGTGATCTTCTTTACTTGATTTTCTCCTATGTGCTGCAACCAGATGATCCCATAAAACCAGGCACAGCAACAAATCTGCCAAACTATGCTGATCTCTATCTGCTTTAGCCCAAAAGTAATAATCTGACAATCTGATATTTATCATTCTTCAGAGAAAACAAGAGAACATAGTAAACATCTCACATAATCACCACGACATTATACAGTAATTGAGGGTAATTCCTGTCCTGCTATCCAGCCCACAGCAAGTAAAAAGAAGCAGGTTTGGTTCACAGACTTTGTCCAGTTGTCAAAACCCTCTTACTTTGAGAAATATTCATTGAAAGTCCTGGGAGAAAGCCTGAATAGTAACAATGACTTTGTTGCATAGATGATTGTGGCTGCTGCTATAATTCTCATTAAAAAATTGTTAAACAGCATAACAAATGTTTTTGCTACTGTTGCTACGTGATCTGCTAAGGTTCAAATACAGTAGCGGCCATTTGAAGGAAGTTTATGAAGAAAGCTATTCTCAGGGCTAAATCTGTCTCCAACCCAAAAAAAAAGCTCCCCAATATGGCAAAAAATATCCCCATAAATGGTGGAAAAGGTAGACTTTATACTCCAGACCACAACTACCGTTTTCTTTGATTAACTGCACATTAATACCCAGATATTTAAAGATGGAGAATGTTGGCTATTGTAGCTTAATTCCAATCATAATGGAATATTGTCTGTTTAATATGTTGCATCTGTTAGTAACTTCTATCTCAAATTGGAGTCTGATTCATACTGTGCCAAATATAACATAACTCTTTAATTATGTAATTTATAAGTAACAGTTGCTTTAGCATTCCATGTAACCAAAAGGATAATTATTTCCAGGTTCACACTTTCCTGTGACTCTAAATTAAATCAAAATCATCCTTATCTTCGGTCTGTCCTCATCATGCACATTAGTGCCGTGAATCAGATTTTCCTTATACATACATAAAACTTAAATATGTAATTTCCTTAAGTGTATAATTTAGAGCCTTAGTCTCCCTCCCTGAAAATGTGTTACCATAGAAATTCAGTCTGCTGAACTCCCTTGATGCCCTGTTGAATAGAATTACCCCCTATTACAGAGCCATACAAACCAGAAGATCTCCCATTTGATCCCTGGTTTGTGCTGAGTTAACTGATCTCAACCCAGCTGGCAGTGAGGAGTTCTACAGCTGGCCTCAATGGAAGGAGAATCAGATATGATTCTCTCTCTTCATCAGTACATTACAGTAGTGAACATATTTCAAAAGTACTTCACTGGTTTTAAAGTGCTTTGAGATGTCCAATGGCCATGAAAAGCATATATAAATGAAAGTCTTTCTTTTCCTTTGCAATCCAGTGCCCCTGCTGGAAGTGTGTGTGTGTGTTCATTAAGTGGTTAAAAGACAGGCCTCTAAGACAAACAATTTTCTGATATTATTGACTAGGCTACCATGTTAGTAATGGCTGCTTGGGCAAGGCACTGGGGGGTTGCCTTTACCTGTACAGACCTCAGCATGAGTCACCTTACAATAGAGGAGTGAGAAAACTGAAGAAAATGCATCCAATCTGAATAGCATAACTTACTTTTTGGTGGACTCCGTAAATCTTAAAGAGGCAATGTTGTCATGATAAAGTGTATGGCAACCCCTTTTTTGTTTGTATAAGGAGAAGAACTAGAAGAGTTTGTGTTGTTTATGTCACATTAATGTTCTTTGCAAGAAGATCCATCTGATCCAAAAGCACATGGGTAGATTAGGCAACAATGCTCACTCTACCTTTGTTGATTTCTCTTCAGCTTTTAACACCATGCAACCATTCAAGCATATTGAGAAATTGAAAAACCTTGATATTAATCTGACTCTCCTACTTTGGATCAATGATTGCCTTCATAACAGGACCCAATGGGTGTTAGTTTCCAGGGTTTACTTGGAACCCATGTTAATGAATACTGGATTTCCTTAGGGCTATGTACAGTTGCCTTTACTTTTCATCCTCTATGTGAATAATTATCAGTCAGAGTATGAAAACATATTGGTCCTGAAGTACGCTGATGATATGGAACATGTGGGTCTCATAAGGAATAATGAAGGAAACTATAGGAACTTGGTGGAGAAGTTTGTAACAATTTTCTTAAACTGAACAAAAAGATGAAAAAACTAGTTATACACTTTAGAAAAAAAACAATTAGTGACATTGTTCCCATGAAGATTCAAGATGAGGACATTGAAATAGTTACTAACTACAAGTATTTAGGCATCAAAATAGATGATAAATTGAATTGGAGGGAACAGTGTACAGATGTGGTGGCCAAGGGACGTACAGGATTATGCTATCTCAGAAAATTAAAACCCTTTTGAGTAAATTCCACAAATGTGAAACTTTTCTATACAGCTGTAGTTGAGAGTGCTATCCTTTTTGGATGCTTCTCCTGGGGCAGAATTTTTTTCTCAGCGTCTGGGCGCGTGCACGACACTCTTCGAGTGTAAAATAATGCGTGATGACATCGGGCAAGCGTCCCGACATCATCACGCACTCACACGATATTTCGGTTGGTGGGCGCGCGCTAAACTTGAAAGCGCGCCTGCCGACAGTTAAAAGGGCTATTAAGCACAATAGCAGCACAATTAACTGGGAATTTTCGTTGCCCATCGAAACTTATGGTTGGCGGGCGGGCGAATTGGCCAGGCAGCCTTTGCATTTTTCAGGAAACCTCATCCAAGGGAGGGATGAGATTTCCATCATTAAATAAAAAAGATAAAAATGTTTAGGCATAATTTTCATGTTGCATATATTCAGGTGACTGTTTCCGATGCATGGGCATTTTTTTCAGTTTTTAAAATCTTTATTTTGTGTATTTAAATTCTTCAGCTCCCTGAGGCAGTTCTCTGCCTTCAGGAGGCTTTCATTCTGCGCTCCCTCGTGCTGACTTCAGCGCATGCCCTCCTCCTGCCCCCAACCCAGGCAGCGCTGATTGTATCAGCGCGTGCTTCATGCTGGCTGGCTGTTAAATGGCAAGCCAGCGTGAAATCGTGTTCGGGGGCCGATCGTGGTCGGCGGTTCGTTCCTTGACTACTCCCAGGCCTGTTGATCGCACCCGCCCACCGAGCTGAAAATTCAGGCCCTGGTATTGTTGACTTAGGAAAGTAGACTCTTTAAGGGTGCAGAAAATATTGAACCAGGCAGGAAGGATATTGGAGAGCAGATCTTTCTTGATAACATCTGCTCGCGAAGACAAAAGTAAACAATGAGAATCACCCCAAAGCTGCTGGTTGCCTTCAGGGAGGTGGCTACAATCCCTCAGATGCAGGACTGCCCTTCTGCATAAGAACTTTTAACAGGAGTTTGATGTATGGATGAGGATATGCACTCAGGGTGGGACTCCCTGACTGGTTATTTTAATGTATTGGAATAGTTTTTAATACATATTTTAATTAAAGTTAGATCTCTGTGATGGGGCAATTTTCTTTCTTCTACTGTTATCATTCATTTGTATGTAGTATTTTAACAAACAAGCAACACACTCAAAATGAATTTTTGTACGGACAATAAAGTGAATTGAAGTGACACAGCAGTACGCTCGTTGCATCATGTTTATAAACAAATGAAAAAAGACCTTGTATGAAGTTGAAGGTTTTTTTAAAAGATCACTATGTTTTTATATAAAATACAAAAGTGTGTGAAAAAGAACGTTGAGCTAGTAATGTGGTCTCCTTACTGTAATTACAAGATAGTCTAACCAAATTAACCCCTAAAAAAGCCAATGTTTGGAGAACATCACCTATTCCTTGACATTTTGGAAAAGTTGGCTAGTGGGTTTGGTCTTAGGGAACAGAACAAAAGGTAGCCTATAGGAAGCTTGGGCCACTTGCCCAACTTTGTCTTTTTCTTACTATAGAACCGAAGTCTCTGAGTAATGCAAAACCTTTAGCAAAAACTCCCTTTCATTCTTTCTTTGCTGGCAATCATTAAATCATCTTCTGGTTCCTTCATAGGGATGTAGCTCTAGTTCTAATAATTTAGATTCAGACAATGTTTATGCTCTTAATGAAAGTTAATACCAGACATCCAGAAGTAACCGCTAAGACTACACGAACAAACAAAAGCAATCATTGTTTTCCACCTATGCATATGTAAGCAGTGCGATATACTTTCAGCCTCATTACTTACATGGATCTCAGCCCACTGTCATACTGATTCATGTCTGGTTTGCCTGAAGCACTCACAATGGCAGGATGGGGGATCCCTGTAGAGTGCATGCCTGGAGGGCCCAGCACCAGAGGATGGGGAAACCTGCAAACAAACAAGGTTATTTTAGTGTTATATCTTCCACAGTGACAATATCTTTGTGTGGCTCAAGATGCCAGAATTGTCTTTTAATTTGATATTGGGTGTGTGTGGATAGAACTAGCACACATGATGCATTTGTCGAAAAGGATAAAGTGGGATCAACACTTCGAAAATAACATGATTCAGTGCATCAATGCCTAACTAGGCCAAGTTCAATCCATGGTCTGTGCTGAGCTAACAGGTTACAACCAGCGTCAGTCACAAATCAGGACGGGGTTAAACTGGCAGCCAAGCTTTCTGCTTCCAATTGCTATTCGGTGATTACTGATGGAAGGTGAAGCATTGGACCAAGACGGGGTGTGATGCCCCACCCCAACATCACCCCCCACCCCAATCCCCCACACAATTTAATAGCCTTTCAACACTCGGGCCTGGACTCAAACCTGACGATTGGCCACTTGGGCGGGGTTGGCACCATAGAGCTGTAGCCCCACATGTGTCAGTAACTTCAGAGGAGGGGAGAAACAGAAAAACATTCAGGAATGCAAATTAGGGTAGAAGTTGTGAGGCTTTGTTGCTGGTACAGATCCTTGATAAACATGGGTCATAATAGAAACACAACATAATAACCCTGATTCTGCATCCTACCTTCATGTCTGATGAGACTTTTAGAAAGAAAATTGTCTTGGGCGGTTGTGCAAATGAGTTGCAGTATATGGCCCACCCATTATATTCTTCACCAACTCCCAATGACTTTGATAGCTCTGAATATTAATATTAAATATGGTATACAACACAAGGCTGATGCAATACTGTCCACTTTAGAATCATAAATAAATATCTTAAAATAAAAAAATAAACATTTGGCTCTATGAATTTCTAACCCTTTGTACCAACAGCAGAATCTCACAATCCCTGCCTTAAGGTATCTTCTTCATGCACAGGAATTCACAACTTTTGGTTTAGATCTGTCCCATCAAGAAGAAGAATTGAACCAGGGTTGCTTTGCATAGTAACACAGAGTGGCTATCACAGTCTCAGCACTGACGCCAACATGTTGGACCCAGTTAATTCCAATTGTAATAGAACCAGACTTCAGAAATGAAATTCAGTGGTGGACACCCATCACATCCACAAGCACACTTTCCACAGCAACCGTGTGGAACCCTCATCTTGTACACAAGGACTTAATTATTGACAGGCTTGCCCCCTGAATCATAACCTTAAGAATCACAGACAAAAACACAGTGGATACATCATAGAAAAATAAAAGCAATAAGGAAAGTTACAGTGAATCCTGGTGGAAAATTTGGTGATAATTAAGTAACAAGCAATGAGTCCCATTTAATGATAAATATATGAAAAATTAAAACAACCTTGGTTCATTCATACTTAAGCCATGGAAACTTAATGATGCCTTTTCTTTTGTCATTTAATCTCTCCTGCCTTCCACCCTATCACAGATCTTTTGTTCTTTCTTCCCACTCCCCTCTTTCCCTGCCTTTGCACCTGCTGAAAACCTATTTCATCTCTAACATTGGCCTAGGTTTTCATCATTGAGGAGGATAGTGGGAGTCGGGAAAATTCCCGCTCAGCCTGCTGCCTCGGGAAAAAGTGCCTGCAAAGGTGGGATCTTCATTGCTGGGGTTGGCTGCAGGCTGGGGTCAGGCCAGCCAACCCGGGAAAGAGGTCGGAGACAGCCACAGGGGCTGCCGGGTGTCAAGGTAGGCAGTTTAAAAGGCCTGCCTTGGTGCTGTGGGACTTCATCCCAGTTAAAATTTTTAAAAAAGATCCTCCGGCTCTCACCCATCACACCACCTCACCTCCATACATTCCCCTTGCCGATCCATGTCACTTCATGCACCCCCCCCTCAACTCACCTTCTTTGGAACTTCATACCTCCAATACAACCCTAGGCTTCCCATACAACCCCTCATGGCTCCTCGTGCCTTCATGACAAGCTATGATTCTCCGCCCATGCCCCCAGTTGCTCATGCCCCCTATGCCAAGCTGTGACACTCCACCCAGCCAAGCATACATAATGAGATTTGGCTGAGAGTCTGGACATCCATTACTTTTGTTGAAAAAGCTGTGCCCCAAGGAAAACATTGCTTGATTGGCAGTCCTGAGTCTCTGATCTCTTCTGTCAGTTTCACAATGTTTATTTACACAAGGTTAAGTGGTTTCAAGGGCTTGTGGCTTCTGTTATTGATACTTTAAAGAATCTGAATGATTGACACTTTTATTGCCCTGAAGTGAAATGACATTTTTAAACATAATGGAAAGTAATGAACAACTTTTTTAAAAGGCTTTTCTTTTTATACAGCCCACTTTCACTATAGGGCTCCATGGTTCTATAGAGTATAGTGGATCAATGGGCATGAAGGTATCATAGTTTTGCATAGGAGTTATGAGGGGATATGTGTGCAGGTGGGGATCATGGCTTGGCATGGGGGAATGGGGGGTCATTGGGGGGAAAACTTGGCATTGGGGGCATGAGAAGGCATGGGATGGGTGGAGTGCCATAGCTTGGCATATGGGGCATGAGGGGGTTTGAGTGCCATATCTTGGCATAGGGTCAGGAGGAGGACCTTTTGAACTCACCTTTTAAAAGGGCACCTCATGCAGGCTAGGGTTCATGACTGCTCTGAGGGGCCGTGAACCACAGCTCTTTAAAAACCTGGCCCGATTCCAAGAAAATTGCAGAAGCGTAGGACATGCCTATATCTGCAATGGAGCTGGCCAGGTCAGGAGTGCTGGGTGCAGGCTTCTGACAGGAAGCAGCCCTCACCCTTTAAGGGCACTATGAAAAATCAGACAGCCCAGGAATGGTGTTAGGAATCCTGGAATTGGGACCTGCCTGCCATTTTTAAAGGGTTCATGAGTCATGAACTCAGTGAAAATCCAGCCCATTGAGACCAAATATAATTCACTGCCACTATCAGCTGACGGTCGGCTAACTCAACCAAAACCAGGTCCTTCTCAGCCTAGACAACTCAGTTACATGCTATGTGTAGTTTTTAGCAAGGGAATCCTGTCAAATCCTGTCTTTGGGAAGGAGTCATGATAATGATGAATGATGTGATGATGCTTTTTCTCAATGTGGTTTGCATTATCTTATTAGAGGTTTGACAACTAACAAGGTTTCTGCTTTGATTAGTTTTATTAAACTAAATTGCCTTCCTGTGTGAGAACACAGCAACATTTTAAGGGGTGAGTTCACAAGTTCTCCACTCCAAACTGGCAGCCAAGCTCAAAGAGAATGCAGGTTGGAGATCAGGGCTACGATATTGCAGTGCCATTTTCCTGACCTGCACTCCCTTCAAGTTGGAAGGATTTAATTCAATCTATGTTTGCAAGGCAGCAGTGTTGAAAAGCATTGAGCTAGCATACTCTTGATCTGCAGTGGGGCTACATATGTAATTCTACATGGTTCACTGGTGTTGACCTCAGCTGTCCCATTCTGGGGAAAAATATACCAGAAGAATTTTCTTCTTACTATAACATGTCTCCTAGTCACTGCTCAGTCATCACACTGACAATGTCCTCAGAACAGATTAGGACATTTTTACCCCTCTCACCACCAACCCCCTACCCCCTTACCACCCCCCCCCCCACCCCCCCCCCCCCCCCCCCCACCCCCAACACCACCACCCCCATTCCCTTGGCTGATGAACATGTATGGTTGGGGAGTTGAGGAGAACTAAGGATCAAAAATATTCGACCAGGTTTCACTGTGCAGTCCATCTCATTTTGTAAACACACAAATACATAATCACATTTATAGGATCGTTCTCCACCATCATCAATATTGCTGTTCTTCTTATGAACATGCACAACAGGCTCAGTATCATCAGGCGCAAATTATTCAGTCGATAGTTAACTACATAGGGCAAATAACCATTAACATTTACTTTAGAGAAATAGTGGAATTTTCAAGAATTTTGAAGCATGTTGTGGATGTAACAAAAGGCACAATGCCCCGATGTCACAATACTGGAGAACGATCCTGTAATTAGACAGTGAGGGCACATGGAAAGCAATACCTAGGGCTCAGTACTCACCAGAGCTCAGCCACCTGGACAAGATATGGCAATTAAAAACAGGTGAGTGCTGATTGGAACTGAGGCCCAGGTTCAGCATATTGCTAGTTCTATCCCGAGATCAAATCACCAAATGTTGCTGCAGCGCCTAATGGACATGTCTTGGCAGAAGCTGCAAGCTATGAGACTGGCTTTGCCACTAGCTAGTCTCACACAGCCCATACCTACCTGGATATGGAAGTGCTGGGTGGAAGCGGTGAGGAGTAAGGTTGTCTAAATCCACATGATGTAATTGGATAAACAGACTGACCTTGCCTGGGATCAGGGGAAAAAAGGATCTATCAGCTGCTGGGCTTCACAGCCTTTACCTATGAACTTAACAAAGACAGACTACACTTCATCAGTGCAGGTACCATTCTGTAAAGTGTTGATATTGTTGTTTCGCTTCCTTATAGGTTTGAAGAGACTGGGATGTCAAAACTTGACTTTAGGGGATCTGGATGGTTCATGAATTGCTCCTCTTTCACCTCTGGATCCTGGGTTCCAGTTCAGCCCAGAATGCTGGGATGAAAATCTTCTCTCTCTGGTGGCTGTAAGATTCCTATTTCAAAAGATGTTTGAAGCAGTTTTCTCATTTTCTTCCCTTTCTCTGTTGAAGGCAGTGACTTATGATGGTGTGTGGTCTCATAAATGCCAGCGCTCCTCTGGTATCTGACCCAAGTGGTCATTCTTCATTTGTGGGGCTAATTAGTGAATGCCATCAAGTGATTCAAGCTTGAAGTATCAGACACAATTACTGCCCTCGTCCACCATCCATATGAGCACACACTTTAAAGTAGGGGGTGACTAAGATGGCAATTAGATGGCCCTTATCTCAGGGGCATTCAGAAATCAACAAACCTCAGCTTTCCTGGCCCAGTACCCTGGTCAATTCACTTGCCCAGTGAACAACAGGAAAAAGTGAGAACAATGCATTTCAGGAGTGACTTAAATCATTAGAACATGGGATAGATTCAAAAGTATTCCAATGGATTGGCAAATGGTTGGTAGAAAATAACAAGTAGTAGTACATGAGTATGTATCTAGTTGATAGTCATTTAACAGTGAAGTGCTAGAGGTTTGTTGGGCCACTATTGCATAAACTTTTTAAAAATGATTTAAAGGAAGGAATTAAGTCTATTGTGTCCAAATTTGCAGATGACATTAAATTGGGAGCACTGGCAAATGATGAATATCAATATGCACAAATTCAAAAGCATTTTGACACAGATAATCCCAGGATTTAAGAGACTGTTGTAGTATGAAGATAGAAGAAGGAGAAGGGATACCATAGAAGTGTTTAAAATTTATGAAAGATTTGGGTAATCCAAGTAAACTTTTCTGCTGTGTACAGAAGTTTACAAAGCAAACATCAAAGACTTTTCAATGAAGGCATAGCCCTTTTACGGATTATACTTGAGCAACACATTAGGTACAATTTTCTCATTGTTCAGGACTGCTCAGGATAAATCCTCCTTTGTTACTTCGGAATATGCTGAGGACTCAAAGCATAATTGAAACATGCACAATATTTCTCAGAGCAAGGGGGCACCACAAATTGCATTGGTTATACAAGATTTCCAACATACCAATTATTAATGCACTTCAACATAATTCAATATATGTGCAGTATTTTGAGATATATGGTTTTTGGGAGGGCTTCTCCAGTGATGATTTATTTTTCCAAAGGGAATTTCCAAGTGCTACGCCATAACATAACACCTGCGGTTTCTCTCACATGATGAGTTAATGAAACCAGCCACACTGTCCAGAGGAGGGGCCAGATGAGGCTAGCTGCCTTTCTACAGGGTGTGTTCCTGCCATCCAATATACCATTATTGTATAAGCTCTTAGCAGCCTTTTGTAGTGTGATATACGCAGAAGCCAGGGAACATCTTGCCCACCTCCACCCTTGCTAGGCATTGTATGTGGTCTAAGAAGGAATAAAAAGAGCATAAGGGGAGGGAGAAAAAAATAAAATAACTTTTAAAATGTTTTTCCATCCCATTCTCTCGATAGTATTACTGACTTCACTGAAAGTAGCTAATACATAGAATAATGACAAGTCAGATAATCCGAAGTGTTGGATTTTATAACTCACACACATGAGAGAAACCTTGGAGGGTTGTTCTTTGGGTGACAGGCTTCTCATTGTGCATGTGTTGTACAGTTATAAATTAATAAGTCAGTAATGCGGTTGAATCAGTACGGTGTTGAATATAACAAAAGAAAATAACAGCAAATAAAATGTCCATCTATACATAAACTAAATGTTAAATTTGAATTTGGGAATAAACAAGTTTGTTATTGATAACTAACTAGCATGAATAATACAAAGAATGTCTGGAGCCAAGACACTTGGCAGATACATGGGAACACCACCACCTGGAAGCTCCCCTCCAAGTCATTCACCATCCTGATTTAGAAATATATCACAGTTCCTTCACTGTCACGGGGTCAAAATCCTGGAACTCCCTTCCTAACAGCACTGTGGGTGGACCTACACCACGTGGACTTTAGTGGTTTAAGAAGGCAGCTCACCACCACCTTCTCAAGGGCAACTAGAGATGGGCAATAAATGCTGGTGCCCAGCCAGCGAAGCCCACATCCCGTAAATGAGTATATATAAAAAAATAACTTTAGACAGCCAGTGTACTCTGTTGCTTGGAGACAGGTGGGACAAATCAAAGGCCTTTTTCAGGTGTCAAACCAGGTGCTTATTGGCACCATCATGATAAAATCCATGTACTAAATTCATTCAGGAGTAGAGATCTTGCCAGATGCATCATGGTCCTTCAAGACACATGTTCTAAATTGAATTTTGAGGAAGGAAAACTTAGACAAAACTTCTACACTTTCAGAGTTCATTATTTCATTAGTTTTTAACCATCTCCATGTATAACTTTGCACAATTGGTGGGACCATGGTTAGCTGAGAATATAATTACATTTTAAACTAAGCTACCTGCTCTCAAAGGCAGATTAAATAGACAGTTTCAACCAACAAATCATCACTGAGCTCAACATAAAACTGGAATATTAATGCTTTTTATCACTGATACCACACATTCCATATTGCTACTGTTAGCATCATGGCTTTCTCTAACTCTTGAATGAAATAAATTCCTTTCAGAACACAGCCACCTATGAATGAGAAGAAAGCCCAAGCACCCCAGTGTTATCCCTCACTTGATCTTCCTCTGAATAGACAAGTAATGACCCTTTTCAAAGAACTGGATTAGTCTGTGGGTCAGCAATAAAATCAAGAAGAATCTAAGATGGCAGCATCACTGAAAATTTCAGAGATTGTTGAGGTCAGCAGGCATATGACTTTATGTTGCTTTGTCCTTTCAGCAGGTAAACAAAGCACAAGGACAACATCTTTGGCTCTCTTACAGCTCTAATGAAGGATCTTCAGGTCAGACTTTGTGATGTATCACTTACCAGCCCACTGTAGGGGTGATCTGTCCTACACTACCAGGAGACAAAGAATATAAAGCAGCCAGTTCAGGGCCTTGAGGTGACCGGTGCAAACCTGTATGACATAAAAATTGACAGTTAGAAAGTGTTACCCACCACATCTACTTAAAAGCATACAAGCTTCAGTACAAACATCAAGATTATGTTGCACATATTTCTCACCTTTACCATCCACTGGCATGCAACATGTTCTTTTCTATGTAACATAGTAGAAATTAGTCAGAGCCATAAGTTGGCCCTTTGATCTCAGCAACAAATTCTGGCACTGGTTGTACCTGCACAGGCAGCTCATCGTACAAGATAAGTCAATTTTGGACCGCTTACTTCACGACCCCTCAAGTAAGTTCCAGAAGATTGGGACGCACCATGACAGAGTGGAGTGGGTTGAATTGGTCAATCAATAGTACTGCTGAGTTGGAGGAAGAATTCCTGGTCCTCCTGGTGAGATGTTCTTTTAAATTTTAATCACGCTTACCTTTAGCTGGCAGTCACAAGGGCCATTGAAGACTTACGATCTTAGCTGGTGTCAGGCTTGCCCTGCTCATAGGTAACTAATTTTGTAGCGTGTCCTTTAATATACATTAGGCCCTTCGTTAACATTTTAAATAGACCTAATGCCTGTTGATGCCCAAAAAATGAACCCCATGAATTTAGCAGTGGGCACCGACTTGGCACAGGCTGCCCAATTCTGAATTGGTATCATTTTGCCCATTTTATACGTAGAAAATGGACACAACAAATACCAATTTTTACTGCAACATGCGCTCAGATATAAAGGCTACTTCCATAATCTTCTGCTCCCAGCATGAAACGTTACATGCAAGGGGTATGGGGATTACACTATAGTAGCCTAAATCTGACTAATGTTTCTTTCACATGCAGTTTCTTTATTGGGAGTATGGATCACAGAGTTACATCTGGGCTTCTGGCCAATCTTGCAGTGGAAAAATAGTGTATGTTACTCTTTTAAAAAGTTGTGGTATACATTCAGATCTGGTAGATTTTAATTTTTCCCCCTTATTCAACTCAATTTTATGTATCAAAGTTGATTTTATGATTTTACTATGTTTACAGATAATCAAGGACAACATCAAACTATATTAATTAGCTTTATTTTATAAATCCATTAACTCGTACACCCAGTAGATTGAGCTACGATTGTGTCCCTAGTATTTTTTCCATCTCTTCTGATTGATTATGCTGTACAATTCCACAACTGCCAACAGTTCTCCAGTTCTTCATACAAGGGAATATTTTACATGTGTAGGCAGTGAATATTGGCAGGTTAGTTGACTGTAAAGAGACAATGGAACTGACATGATTCATGACTACACTTGATAGCTTCATATATGCACTCTCCAGCAGGGGGTCACTGTATAGTGGTGAAGTATGGAAACTGTGATTTCCTGCTCACCTCCCCTGCCCCCTGGGCAGAATTTCCCCAGATTTGCACTGAGTGCAGTAGCGGGTGGGAAAAACGACGTTTTACCCGTCGGCCACAATGGCGGCTTTTCACGCCGTATCATCCCAAGCCTGCCGCGTTAATTATGCATTTGCAGGATATACACCATTTCAATGGTGTGTGGGCTCCGATTCGCATGCCACACCATCACCTCGCCACTTCATCATGCCAGGCACCACATTTAAAGTACAGCCGTGCTCAGTGCTTCCAGTCCAGGACTGCAGCAAAGAAGACATGGCCCCAAAAGGCAAGAAGGTTGCAGGCCTCAAACGCCTTTTAGATGCCATGGAGACCCGCTGTGATGTCCTCTACCTCCTCCCTGGGCACAGGAGGGGCAGCTACATTACCACTCTGGCTTGGTAAGCAATGGCACTGATGATCAGTGCCAATGTTGCACAGGAGAAGTTGGCCATCCAACGCAGATAGAAGCTGAATGATCTTGTCTGTGCAGCCAGGGTATGACAACCATCTCATCACTCTAAACTCACACACACAAGCCCATCACACATTCATGCTAACTCAAGGGACATCACCACCCATTCTCACACACATATGTCCATCTGGCCTCATCTCTTCTGGAGACTGCCTCCGCAGTCCTCACCATCCTGAAGCCACTTGCACAGATCAACATGTGCCCCCACAACACACCCTGGGATACCCTCCTTCCACGTACAGCTCTCATCCTGCAGCTTCTCCCCTTGCCTGAGGCCACTTCTCCCCCTTCCCCAAGCAAGCACTAGCCCTGCAGCTGTTGAAAAGCCACACACATATGGCTGACCTGGTAGGTACAGGCCTACCTGTGAGCCCCCTTAAAAGTGATGTGGCGCTGTCTGTGAAGCCTGGCGCTGATAACTGCGAGTGCTGACCAAAGCCTGCAAGTCCCGAGCGAAGTGCAGCCCGCCAAGTGCATGCCTTATATATGCTGTTGTGAAAGACCGGTGGACGATCCAACGGGGGTGCTGAGTCTGGTGGGCTGGCCTTATAATGATATGCTGATGTATTGCAATGAGGTTTCTGATGTCCAATGGCGGGGAATACAGCCCGCCATCAGCGGGCAGAGTGGACGATTGCAAATTGGTTTCACGATGTCATGAAACCAATTTTTGGCCTTCTTACCATATTGTCTGCTCACACCACCAAACACACCCGATGCTGGCGGGCATGGAAAATCCTGGCCCATATCCTTAAATCAGGGACACTAAAGATGATTGTAGCACTCTAAACATTGTTCTCGCATATCTGCAAACACAGCACAAGCAAGAAATTAAACTTGTGACTCTCCTGTTTTGTCCGGCTCAGTACAACTCCATGTACTGGATATACCCATTCAGCTGGCTGAGGAACTCTAATACAGCTTGCTATAAATATATATACATCTCAAAGTAACTGCCCTATATGCACTTCAAAATGCTATGGATTATAAGCTTGACGCTGACACTTTTAAATGGAAACACTCTGAAATGTTTATAAAGCACTCCAAATCCTCCATAGTTTCAAAGATTAGCGTGCAGAACACATTGTGGTTTTATTTTCAGTTGTTTGCAGATCTTTGCTGCGGTTTTCTTGGAAGCCAATAGCGTCTTCTGGCATTGCACTTTTCATTTCTGTGCCGTACAAGTAGGAACCACACAAGGGCATTAACCCATTTGGTTATTTTATACTTTAGCCTCTACTTCCCAAAAATAAATAGCCTCACCTAACTATAATATCCTGCTCCATCAGCAGGAGATAGAGAAACAGGAAACCAAGTTCATAGAATTTTTTTATGATCACTGTCAGTGTTCCTCAGTCAACTTACAATGCAGGAAAAGTTCTCTAATTCTAATTAAGTATTGCACAAAACTTTTTTTTATTGCTGATTGGCCTGTTGTGTATTTGCAGTATATTTTCCTCTCACCCCACATTCAAATATTCTCTCTTATTCCCCTTTGTTTTCATTCTCTTTGTCTTCCTCCCTGATGTCTCATGGTTAAACTGCAATCTTATGGTATGGCCATTTACTGAACCGTATGAGGTTTATTCTGAGTTATTTCCAAATTTTTAAAGATGCTAACTTGTGAAGGTAGTTCTAGTGGTAGTGACAGAGCTCTAAAACTAATTGACCATTCTTCATCCTAGAAAATCCTACACAGTGAACATCGGCAAGCCATTCAGATGTGACGGGCATTACAAGTGAGTTCGATGTTGTCTTCAGTTGATATCCACATAAACAATATTTCTTACACGGGTCACTGGACACTGACCAAGAGCAGAAACAAGAGTTCTCAATCATTTTTCCAAAGGCACACTGAGGCTAACTGTAATGTTTCTATTGCTACCCTGGGTGTGGTCAGCTAACCTAGCAGAAAACATAGAATGAATCTGGGAGCTCGCTGGTCTGCTAAACAACATGGTGTTTACACCCACTGAGAAATTGGAGTGCATCAATATCCTACTTCATTTCATGTCTCATCCATGAGACAAGGACGTGCAATAAAACATAAACTTCATACTAACTGATTAAATCATTAGGTTGGAGAAAAACAAACTTGCAGTCCGATTGTGGATTTCCAGCACCAAGCAAGTATTCAAAATCAGGAACAGGAGGGCAAACAAGAAAAGGACTGTGATTAGCAGCATCACTTAAACAGATCCTACCTTGGAACGGGAAAAAACTTAATGGTGGACTTAGGAGGAATCATGTTAAGATTCATGACCAGCAGCATTAGCATGACTGGTCTACTTAAAGCGGAGTCAAATGAAAACCTATTCCACTCAATTGTTAGATTGTCTCACTAGCTGATTTCTCTCCACTCATTTTCTTTTAAAATGATCATGTCCACCCATGTTAAAAGTATTTAAAATAAGTTTTTTAGCACTGCACAAGTATGAATTATATCAAAGTGCATCATTATGTCTCAAAAGCTTTACAATGAAACTGATTTGTCAGATATCCCCTTCTCAGAAATGATAAAATTCCTCGTAGAATTTCAGGGCCCAGGTTCATATTCATTTAGGAGGGGGTATATTGGTAGGCTCTGTCAGTTGCAAAACCTCCTTCCAATTGTTCACATTGGATTCAAATTCAGACCTTAAAGGTCACTCCACAAGTCCAGTGGAGAGCTGTGCACAATGGGTTGGGGTATCAGAAATATAATGATCTCCGACTCATGCAAAAGAAATGATATCACCACTAATATAATGACCCACAGGGTAACTTTGCACATTTTCCTTTAATTTCATTACATCCCAGTGATGAAAGATTACCATACATTTTTTGACTTTTTTTTAACCATGTATGTAACTCATTCACGGAACATGTTGTTCCCCTTACTTGTAAGAAAAATCAATCACGGCATTTCTCCCTGACAAGCTGCATGGGGCCATCAGCAGTGCATATAAGGTTTATCTTGTATTCCCTTGAGATTAGAAATTTGAGGGGGTGATCTAATTGAGGTACTTAAAATGGTAAAAGGAATTGATATCGAGAAGTTAAGTTTTGTCTGGGGGGGGAATCTAGAACAAGAAAGCGCAATTTAACAATTAGAGGTAGGTTATTCAGAAGTGAACACAGAAAGCCCTTTTTCACAGAAAGAGTAGTGGAAATCTGCAATTCTCTCTCCCCTAGGGGCTGTGGATGCTGGGCCAATTGAAATTTTCAAGACTGAGGTTGATAGATTTTCATTAGGTAAGAGTATTAAGGGGTATGGATCAAAAGCGGTAAGTGGAGTTGATGTACAGCTGCACCGTGTTCTAATTGAATAGCTGAACAGCCTCAAGGAGCTGAGTGGTCTACTCCTGGTCCTACATTTCTAAATAACAAATGTAAAGAGCTTCCTTTTCTGTGCGGTATCCCTCACATCTTTACATCCTGGGCAATATCTGCCACATGTTTTTTTTTTATTCGCCCACATCCCATGAATGAATTTAAAAAAAATGTAGCAGATATTGCCCAGGATGTACTACCATCAAATGACAGATGAAGATGACAGGATCATTCCCAATTATTCTGTATTATTATAGATAAAATACAAGAGCGCAGCACATAATGCTGCTTCTTTCACCTCCTCCAACAGCTGGTAGGGAAACTATCCTTTCATTTTAAAAAGTTATGTGTCCTCACTTTTGAAAGGACCATTATTATGTCATGTCCTCTGTATAATTGGTGATGAAAGGGCAAAGTTTTCCACATTGCTATGGCAGTTAATGGCCACATTTTTTGTGATAGGCAGAACCATATTCAATATGACTGTTATCTGTCCTTGCTTTAAAAGTTAAATGACAGAAAATCACTTGAGCTTCCACTGTGTCTGAACACAAAACTGTTTAGCCCATTCAAATCCAACACAGTATGGCTTCTCTGCCCCACACCAAGATCTAGTTGCGGTACAAGGCTATAAGTCAGCTCTACTGGCCTTTGAACAACACTTGATGCATTTAAGTGTATGACTAATTTATTACTTTTGTATAGATTTAAGGAGAGGGCTTGCAGGTATTTTTGACTCACAAGACAAATTTCCTGTATACGAGCAACCAGTATCAAAGACAATGGCTAATGGAACACTCTGCCAAAAGAAGATGTTTTTTAATATTCTTAAGATGTTACACTTTTTTTAAAAAAGCCAAGATGTCTTTGCGGTGCACATTGAGTTTTACTATTGTACAAGTTATCATCTGCTACAAAAGGTTCAAAGTTGCTCTTTTTTCTATTTACAGGCATATTTCAGTTAGAAACACCACAACATTAGCTGGCTATTCAGCCTTGCAGCCTGTTCCACCATTCAAGGAGATGTTTGCTGACCTGTGTCCTAACTCCATCCACTTAAAGGAAAATTTTGCTCTTGTAATGTTAGACACAGAAACACACAGTGATGAGACTAGTAATGTGATTAATTTCCACCACATCACTAACTGCTTCTGACAATCCACTCAGGACAGGAATCAGGTGGTGCGGGTCCAGTTGGGTGGCAACCTGCCCTGACCTCAGGAGCAGGAGGTCCAGGCGATACGAATTCTTGGGTGGGGGAGACCTAAACTTTCTTTTTGGGGCCTAGAGGATCATTCCTGCTTCTCCTGAAGCAGAAAGAAGTCAAGAATGTAGCTGGTTTGGCCACTTCTGACCCCAACATGTTGCCATTTGGCCCCATTGGCAGGACTGCTCGGGGCATTGCTTGAATTAGCAGTCAGCAGGAGCCAGTGCTCAATCTGCATATTTAAAGAAGAAAACCCCTGTCCCCTGCAGTATAAGGGTGTTTGGCATAGCAAGGGATAATGTGCCACTGGAGAACAGTACTGCCCATAGTGTGACGTAGAGGGACACATCACAGTAGGCAGGTGACAGAGTGGTATGGAGAGATTCAAGGAGAGGTCAGCATGAAGTTAACTCCTAGTTTGGGCCATACTTTGTACATATGTAAATAGTTATGTGTTATCAATAAACACTACTGTTCAACCTTACAAGCCTCTGAACCTCTTATTGAGGCCAGCTGAAAAAAACCCTTACAACATGGTGGCAGCTCAAGAATGAACCCCGAACCGAAAAACCTCAGAATCTGAAAAACTAATAAGTAATAACATTTTAGAGCTAGCAAAATTCAACAAGCGAGTCCAACAGCCTGGAGAACATGTTGACTCTTTCATAAATGAATTATACAGATTGGCTGAAGGCTGTGAATACAGCGACCTTAAGTCAGAGCCCATACGAGGCCATATCATAGCCGGAATGGCTGATATTGCCCTTTTGGACATACTACAGGCAAAAGAAGATCTGACTCCAGAAAAGGCCATCTAAATTGTCAGGAAGTCTGAAATTCGCCAACAACAGCGGTCCAATTTACGTTGGCAGGTTAACCCATGTTACAGAGCAAGCCCAGCTGTCTAGCTCATAATGCAACAAAAGGCCAAGGAGACTCCAGGTCAAGGAAGACAAACTGACCACATGATGGTGGGAGACCATGTCAGTGTTGTGGAGCTAAAAGACCTCACGGGGGAGTGCAATGTCCAGCAATCTCTGTGCGGTATTTCAACTGCAGCCGGCTGGGACCGTTTAGAAAGCTGTGCAAGTCTAAGACATCAAGACATGTGGAGGATCCCAAAACGGTCCGCAAGATTGAGTTACTACACCAAGAAGAAGTTCAGCCATGCTTCTTGGGTGTGAACAAATATCTCAGGCTTTCTTTTTGGAATGCTGACATCTCAGTAAATAGTCACCTCACCAATCTCAAATTAGACACGGGAGCCAGTGTGGTGGTCCTCACAGATAAGGAACTGTGACTGAAAGATCTTTGGCTATGAACAACAGACACACCATTCTATGGCTCTGGAGGAATCTGACTTTTGGTCATAAGTATGCTCGTATGTTCAAATATGATCCTAGAACCACTCTGGTATGGCGACAAGCAAATATTCAAAATTTTGTATGTCATCTGAAACCAATCCTTGTCTCTCTTAAGCAGGGATGCCTATGTTGCCCTTAACCTCCTGAAAATGGCAGAAGACGTCAAAACAATCTCTGTTGTCATCTACATGGAAATGCAAGTCCATCAGTGAAGAGACTCTCGACCGGGACTTCAGCTCTGAATTATCTTCACTCGTTACAGAGCTGGCTTGTCCAATTCCCTTGCGGGTGGCAAAAGGTCCTCTTTGGTTAGACCGGCCAAACCTTCAGATAAGTACCACCATACTTTGAACAGAAGACACACATGAGAGTGACTTGCAACAGAACGATAAGCCCCAACCTCAGGCTCGAATGGTTGCTGTCACACAACTGGGGGACAACGGGGCAACGAAACTGCATTTTCCAGCAGACGCTCACAGTAGCAAGGCAATGCTGGAGCAGGAGAATAGCGACAATCAACTCACCAGAGCACACCTCAGTGAGGTGCCAGGGCACATGAACAAACACAGTTTCACGATGAATGCCAAACTGCAGGCTGAGCTCATGGATGAGGAATATCCAAACAGAATGGAGATGCACCATCAACTCTCAGATATATCATGGTGGACCCCATGGAAAAAGAAAATCAGTGTTCATACTATGAAGGAACGGAATGAACACTCCATCTGGAAGGAACAGGACAAACCTATGGTGTCCGAACAAAGCAGATGGGTTGTTGATTAAAAAAAGGTTCAACTCCAAGGAGTGCAGAAAGCAAATCAGATGTAGACAACCAAGTGCCAGAAACACAGAAAACTGTAATTTCAACTCCAAGCAAACAAAGCTTGCTCAAAGCAACAGAGCCTACCACTCCTCCAAATATGACCAGAACGCGACCTGGAAGAATTGTCAAGCCTCCAGACCGTCAGAATTTGTAAAGTTAGAGACTTGGATGGGGCAGGAGGGAGATGGGGTAGCATGGAAAGAAGGATTGTAAATATGTTGGTAAAAGCTGTGGGGAGGTGTAGCATAAGGGTGTTCGGCATAGCAAGGGTTAATGGCGGACTGGAGAGCTTTATCGCCCACATTATGATGTAGAGAGACATCTGGCAGTAGACAGGAGACAGAGTTGTATGGAGAGAGTCAAGGACAAGTCAGCATGAAGCTACTGCTTAGTCAGAGCTATACTTTGTACATAGGTAAATATGGCTAGGATTTTCCGGCCCCGTGGCGGGCGGGATTTGCCACGGGCGAGGTGGTGCCCCAGCTAGGAGTCTATTGACTTTTGGTGGGACCAGAAGATCCCAGCAATGGGGGGGGGGATGCGGAAAATCCCGCCCTATGTGTTAATAAATATTGCTATTCAAACTTACAAGCCTCCGAACCACTTAGTGAGACCTACTGAAAAAACCCTTACAACATCCCCAAATCTCCACATTCCCCTCCACCCCCACTCCACTGCCAATTTCCGGCAGGTGACCTTTACACCCGTTCAGAACAGCAGGATAAAGTGGAAGAAATGTGGAAGGTTAAACCACTGTCTGACACCCAGTGCTAGTTTCACACATAAAGATGCTGGCATTTATTTTTGTGAGTCTACCTCGCTTTCTGCCAAGTAGACAGAATTCAAATCATGTCATACAAGTTTGGTGTTACAAATGAACATCAAAATAATGGAGGAATGCAAAGAGAAAGGCTCAATACATTGAATGTAAGTTTGGGTGCAGACTGAAAGTTCCCTCTGATACAAACTGCGGCAGCAAGGTTCCAACAAAGTTTTCAGAGCAAACTCCAAGTTCTACCACAAACTAAATTTGACCACAAAGCCCCCAAACGTGATGACACAACTTCTTTTAAGTAGCACAGACTCCAAAGCTCAGTCTCACATTGACCTGACTTGACATTTAGATATTACTCATAATGTAAAGATCACTTTGCCTTTTCACTGTTATTTCCGGTCAAATCCCTGACACAAGTATACCACAATCGCACATTTCGTTAATTAATTTACATGCCTTTAGTTTGCTTGGGAAGGAAAAGGTTAAACCGCTGTCTGACACCCAGTGCTAGTTTCATGCATAAAGATTTTTGTCAAGGTTAATTTGGAAAAATAATTTCTGAGCAAGTTCTTTCATGGCTCTCATGGACTCGTGTTCTAAATTTTGGGGTCAGTCCTTCACCCATGGGACTAGTGTGCATTATAGGCTGTTTTACCATAGGTCAGATGTTTCCCACAAGTGTGCATTTTTCAATAGGAATTGCTAGCTGATAGACTGGGAAATGTTTCTTCTTCCTAGCCGGAGAACTTTAGGATCAATTACTGGCATCCAGCTGAGATCAGTTAGCTCAGCAATTACCAGGGATGGTAAACCTTCTGATTTGTATGGCTTAACAAGACACTGCAATGCACTCATTAAGAATCTTTAGGAGCTTTTTATCTCATTGACTGATAAAGGGACTGCACTGAGAATTTTTCAGCAAGGTTTGGGAGAAAGAGGCTCAGTTAGTGCAATAACTAACATTAACTCTCTGGTTTGCATGTTCTGGTAGATTGTTACCTTCAGTTGCAACTTTTCTGAATGCAGCTTTATTTTCTGCCTTCACTGCTGGTTTGACTTCTTGTTTGAAGCAGATCACTGACAAAATGGTTTGCAAAAGCTTTGCAGGAATGTGAATTGCTCCTTTAAAGCAGGAGGATTTTTGGGAGAAGGTAATAAGAGCTGGCAAGCAGGAAACTCTTTGTAAACACAGTGTACAGAGTTTTACTTCAAGAAGTTTGCTTGAGTCAGAATAATTTGACAGCTTGTCCACTGCTCTTTCAATCAATGTGCTTCTATTCATTGAAATTGAAGCAGACCATTGTAGAAGTTTAGTCATTTCTTTTTTCTTGCAATGTATTGCCCAGCTCTATTTTGTCACACTGCTGCCTTGTGCATGAGGATGGGTGGCATCTTGCAGACAGCTGTCAATGCCATCTGTAGCCAGTTGCAACAAAATGCTGGGGTCTGCTCAGTCGTGATATTCACTTCCAATCTACTCCTGTTTTGCTAGGGAGGATAGCAAGATACAGCTCCAACTTAGTACTGAATGGTGTGGATCAAACTGCAATTGCCCACACTCCATGGTTCTATAATGCTCCAAGGTTCAGTGTCACTGTGTCTCAGCAGGGATATAATATACAGATGGATAGCAGCTTCCTCCCCTGAATTTTCTGTATACTTGACAAAGATTACAAACTGCCCCTCTCCACTCAAGTGGATCTGAACTTGGCTCTTTTTCTCTGTGTGTTAAATATGTTACCACTGCAGCTGTCATTTTATTAGCAGAATTAACATGCTGGAAATGAATGACACAATGACAATCAGGAGTACCTGTTTTCTGGTTGATTTCAGCTGGAAGGTGCGGTGAGTGGGAACTGGGAGCAAAGTGCTCATTGCTGTAGGAGATGAGAGGCGTGAGGGGATGGACTGCATGGGATGGCTGCACCACAGGAACCTTGTTTGACTGAAAGAGAAAAGAATAAATGATTTAGAAATTCAGTCTCTTCATTGGGCTTATTTTGACATAATGCACCAACACCTCAGTGACTTGGGAACACAGCGATGCTCATTGTCATTACAGTAATACGTATTATTTACACAGCACTCGATTTTGTTTTAAAACTGCTTTTTCTACTCTGCCTTGTCAAATACTCCCATGTGACATGACATGCATTAGATATTGTACAAAGTTCCTTCTACAATGAGTTGCTATTAGATGAAGTAAATGGGACCTTAAAACACCATCATAGACCTGTTAGGCTGACTGGCCTGTTTCTGTGCTGTAAATTCAATCTAATACTCTGTCCCATAAAAACTCCTGGAATTATGGTAAATCTCCTTGACCCTGTCCTAACATAATTCCTTAACCCTAACTTTAGAAGTGTAAGATAAAGCAGTGGATTGTGCTTGCTAAGGAGCAGTCTGAGACTGTCCCAAATTCACTTCGCACACACACACAACTTTCCCATCAGTATTGGCTTGATTCAAAGCCAGATGTGAAAAGGAGATTTTCAATGTTCCAGTGTGTTTTATGGTTCAGCCCAAATAAACTGAAAAATTTTAACATCAGCTTAGTTCAATTCTGGTGTGAGGCATACAGTCATTTTTCATTTGTGGAGCAGGGAGCACCTCATCTACCCTTTGAATGGATGGGGAAACAAGGATATACTTTTACTTGCATGTGTCACATTGAGAGAGTTGGACAGAGTTCCACGAGGAAAGACATATTGAGGCTGCAGCTAATAATGTACATCAACCTATATAAGCAATATACCTTGTGAATGCATTTGTGTTTAGTACTTCCTTACTTTGTGTTTATTAATTTGTTTAATAGTTAATGTATGTTTGTTCTTTCCAAAGGTGCCTCGCTGATAAAGCCTGAGGTTTTCTAACTACAAACTCATTGGTCCCAAAACCATTTTTTGTTTCAGCTGATTTCTCCCTGTTTTTGGACTCAAATTCATCGACAAATATAATCTGAACACCAGAACGGCCAGTTAAAATCCAGCTTCCATTGCTCTCAGCGTTTAAGAAACTTGGATCATGTCCACTCTGCCATCTTTCAATGAAAACAAGCTTAATATGTGACAGCCTTTAGAAGAATGCAAAGTCAATTTGTTGCTTTCTTGAATGCAGGTCGTGTGTTCAAACTGCCTATAGGAAGTGGAATCTTGTGCCCTCCCTATGGTGAGTTTGCTGGTGGGAGGGCATTTAATCAGGTGGGATGGCATCCTGCCACCTTCCCGCCTCCACCTCGATTAAGTTTGGAAAGGCAATCAATGCCCACTTATGGGGTATTAACCCAGCAGTGGGTGGGAGCTGAGGTGTGCTTGCCATGCAGGGAGCATGACAAGTAAACCCTGGTATGTTTTTTTAGACTCCTGGGAGAGGTGTGGAGGTGGGGGGGGGTCTCTCGCTATCCCCTTCCTGCCTTTACTGTGCCTGGGATTCCTCTATTCGAGGCCTCAGGTGGGTGTAGTGCTGGCAGCAGCCACCACCTCCCCGGTGGCATCACTGAGTACAGAAGAGCTGTCGGCCTCTGATTGGCCTGCACACTCAGTGGTTAGGACTTTTGCCCCTGGGGTCGTTGACCCAGGACAAGGCCCGCTGCTGGCCTGTTAAGTGCCTGAGTGGCACAAGATGTGGTCCCTTCTTGAAAAGAGGTGACAAGAGAGTCTCACCAGCTCTCTGGGTGGCAGCCGAGATCTCTATCACCACCAGAAGATTCCCTCAATGTTCCAAATATAGCTCACTAATGTACTGTATTAGATTGCAATTTATTTCATAGAACTTTGGAGTCTCCTAATTGGTTAAGGTAGTGAGTAATTGAGCCATATAAACTAAGAGAGCCCTGGGTTAAATCTTGGTTGAACGTGGATTAAGGTTGGTTGTAGAAGTGCCAAAGAATTTGGCCTCAGCGTCCTGAATTAGGAAGTCAGCAAATGTTTTGTTCCCATTGTGCTCGCAGATCTACATTGATCTTGATTAAGCAATATTTCAATTTTAAAATTTTCATTCTGGTTTTCAAATTACCTCCATGACCTCGCTCCACCCTATTTCTGTAATTCCCCCCAGCCCTAGGTATCTGCACTCACCTAATTCTGGCCTTTTAAGCATCCCAATTTTAGTTACTCTACCACTGGTGGCCTGCCTTCAACTATCTAGGCCCTAAGGTCTAGAATTCTCTCCCGAAACCTCTCCAAACTGTTTCTTTCTCTCCTCTTTTAAGATGCTCCTTAAAATCTTTTTTGATGAATCTTTTGGCCAACTGTCCTAATATCTCCTTATGTGGCTTGTAGCACTCCTGTGAAGCGCCTTGGAATGTTTTATTAAATTGCAAATGCTATATAAGTACAAGTTGTTTTGTTGTTGGACTGCATGTGACTGGATGTTGGAGAAAGACAGGATAGGCTTCAGTGCATTGGCCACTGATGTTAAATAGTTTGTGACACTCTCAGGCTCACACATGGCAAAATGTCGTTTGGGTGCGATATTAGAAGGTGACCAATGCCCTTGTGATTGTACCGCAGCAAGGAGTCAAGGAGAAAAGGATAAGACAAGGGGAGAAAATTGGCAAAAGAGAAAAAGAAAATGCATGCCCTTGAGATACATTTTAAAATGTGATTAACCTTGTTGACAGCAACTTCACATTGACTGGAAATTTCAGTGGATGTTCGATAATCACATCCAAATTCTTTTCCTGTTCCATTTTTGCTAATGGACATCCCTTCATCATATACGCACTTCATGTTTCCTCTTCCCATTCACATAAACTTACATTCATGTCCATTAAAATCCATCTTAGGCAATCTGCTTAATTGGTCCAGATCCCTTTAAATATGATCAATCTCTCCATTCGCCATACCTGGTTACTTAGCTTAATGCCACCAGCAAATTTAAAAACGTTTATTATTATACAAGAAAGGCACTTCTCGATATCAGCATGACAGCTGGCCATTTGACACAGTTCTCTGTAAAACATCTCTAGTCTCGGCCCCTTCTCCCAGTCAAACCTTTCCTCCCATCATCTTCTGCTTTACTTCGCCAGTTTTCCATCCAGTTAGCTAATTTGCCAATAATTTCATCAACCTTACAGAATCTATCATCTTTGCCATCCTGTTCTGAAGATAATTACGCCTGCTAGGATATACTTCCACGATGGCTGGGGAAATGAGGATTGGAGGGTGGGGTGGGGTCGACAGGGCTCTGGTACTTTGCCCACGATCACTGTTTTTCATGTCTGAGTGGGGACAATGTTTATGTGTGGGCTATTTGATAAAGCTAAAAAAGAATTACTGGGATAATTGCAGTGGGGATTGGTGCTTTGTGGTCCAGTAGCTAAGAATGCTTGGATGTGGGTTCACAGCCATAATCCCTGCACACGTTAAGTTCCTGATCTCAGCAATGCCATTGTGGAAAAATGTTGAGATGGTGGAGCGAGAATCACCTCAGAAGCAGAAGGCTGTGACATTGCTCAGATGGCTTTCAATGTGACTTTCAGTGACAGTTTATGCATGCGCAGAAAGATTTCAAGATGGACTGATGTCACTATCATTAAATCAGTAACTGTATATCAAATTCAGTTATAATCATAATACAGCCAAGCTTCTGGTGGAGAGGGGTGTTTATTTTCCTCTTTTCTTTCAAGAATATTTGGCTGAAAGCCAAATTTTTCTTGTTTGTTTGCAGTTTTTTTTGCCTGCTGCACTTATCTTGTATCAAAGTCATTCTTTCATATGAATACAAAACTATTGCTTTGATCTACCATTTGGGAACAAACGCTGAATTCATCGATACTGAGTTTGTGAAACTGATTTGAAACAAACAAATATTTTAAGGGAGATCCTGTGTTGCCATTGACAGGCTTCACAAGAAGTTATATCCCCATTGTTTGCAAATGCAAAACAGAAAGGGCTCAAAAATTTGCCAGTCTTTCAGCCAAGGCATAAATATCAGCATCTGCCTACTGGGAACCTCTGTCGATGGCCTGTTGAACTTTCCTGGGCTGGAGAGGTTCCCTTGTTTAAATAATCCTGATATGTAGCCGTGCCACTAGAGCAATCACAAATACCCATCAGGTGGGGGTAGGTCACCTGCTCTGTTGGGAGTGCAGGACCTCTGACAAATAAACATAAAAAAATTGACCTTTTATTGGCTGGTCAAAAGAGTCGCCTTCTAGAAAATGTAACGCGGGCCTTGCTGGTATAGGTTGCTGGGGAATGGAGGGGAGGGAGGGGCTTCTAGGAGGTGACTGTAGAGGGTCAGCATCATGAAGGAGTGTTACCCCTGAATTCACAAAATCACCTTTTGATCTGAATATCTCCTGTTTTTATGTGGCCTTTGCATGATCCCTTTAAGCACTGAGGAGTCTAGCAACCATTGCAGGGCACATACTTCACCCACTGGTACGAGAGTTGAAAACGGTGTCTTACAACTGGCATGGTGTTTCAATTTGCATAGACACTTAGGCTCCTGTCTTCTTCAGTTGGGAATGCTGTCCACCCACCCCCCCTATTTCCAGGCTCATGAATTTGGGAATTTTCTTTCCCTAATTTTTGCCCATTGCCTGCAGTTTTTCCAGTTTAAACAGTTGATCATCTTCCCATGGTTCTGTTAATGCTTCTCGTTTTAATAAGGCCAATTTTGAACAAAATTAAGCTATCATCCTCCATTTTTAACATCAAATTGCCAACACTCTGCTGCTCAGTCAGCTCTTGACGCTTTCCTCTACCTGCATTCCTTTCTAAAATACCTTTCCTTATTTCTTTTTCCTGACAATTTTCTACTGCTGCTCCTGAAAGTGTTGAGGGTAAAGCTTGCCTTGGGCAATAACAAAGAGCCAAGCCATTTGAAACCTGCCTGACTATATTTTAAATTGATGTCGAGGGAAAAGGGAATCATTTGCGTGTAAAACAAGTTGCCGATTTGTTTTTGCCCATTATTCGTTCCAGACAAAAATCAATTTCACTCCTGTTGACCCACTGCTGTCTAGAGCTCCATGGGCCTCCTTGGTACTTTACCCAAATGTTTATTAATCATGTGTAAAACTTAAAATCATGTGGAAAAGGGGGTGAAACCAGGTTAGATGCTCCGTTTTCCGCAGCAGGGATTATTACTGGCCACTCCTCTCCCTCCCTGTTTCCCCGGCAGGGACTATAGTTGGCCTAACCTTCCTCAATAATCACATATAAATGTAGCTGGAGACATGGGGTCTGAGTGCCTGGCACACTTTCCTTCTATTCTAGCTTCTTACCACCACTCTCTATGACTGCCTGGTGGCAGGCGGCCATGGGTAGCCTCTGGGCTAGTGGCAGTAAGATCCTGTCATTTTTCAATGGAAGCAGAAAGCTTCACTAAAACCTCCTCTCCCCCAAAACCTTACCTCTTGCTTCCTTGTCAGATTTCTTCTATTCTCTTTGGATTGCATCTGCTTCTTTTGGTGTTTCAATTCCGTTCTGATGTGCAACCAGGATTTTCCTCTTTGGCAGCATCAAGCTCCTTTTGGCACAAGGATCCCACCAGGATCCAGTCCTTCATTACAAATAACCTCTGACCCAGGAAAATGGAGAGATCTATGGGTCAGATGGTTGTCCCGCCCTCATTTACTTGGCCAGAAAAGGAAGATCCAGACCATAGTGCTATTGATCATGGTGGGCATCAGAACTGAATTTAATTATGAGCTTCCAGTGGTGTTACTGTATTGTGATCAAAAGCTGGGTACTCCAGTTAATTTTTCCCCGACCTAGGATCTACTATAGTGCATCTACTGCACTCTTGGCTGAGTAATTAACTCAGCATAAATCAGGAATAAGAAAAAAATAGCTTGCATTTAGATAATGTCTTTCATGTTCACAAACTGTTTGAGCTGCTCCACAGCCAATGGAGGGAGCACTGTTGGAGTGTAGTCACTGTTGTAAGGTAGGCAAATATAGCAACAAATTTCATATGGCATGTCTCATATTAAGGAATGAGATAAATGATCTGATCATCTATTTTAGAGGTGTTGATTGAGTGATAAATGCTGCCCAAGACACCAAGTAAGCCCAGGCTCTGTATTGAATAGTGCTTGAAATATTTTACATCCATCTGATGGTAGATGGAGTCTTGAGTTTAACATTTCATCTGAAAGACTGATTGAGCTTTAAGAAAGTCATTGAATGGACCTTTCTGTCTTTTTGTCTCTTCTGTTTTCTACTCTTTCTGCTGAGATCCTAAATGAGCTATATTGCTGAATAGGGTTAGGTGAATGATCCACTCTCCAACCTTCCACAGTACCAGTGCACAGTGGTTAGCCACCAGAGAAATAACCGGGGATGACTCTGGAAGATGTTTCAAATTGCCTGCCTATAGATGTAGGGGTGGTAAAAGATCCAGATGGGAGGCGAAGAGAATCAGAGAGATGTCAGGATCTGGAACTCTTGACCTGAAATGGCGGTAGAAGCTGATTCCATCAATAATTTTAAAATAGAGTTGGACAGTTACTTAAGGATGAGGATTTTACAGGGTTCTGGACAAAAAGTACAGATGTAGGGCTATAAGTACCACTGCCCTTTCACAGATCCAGTACTGGCATGATGGGCCGTATGGCTTCCTTCTGTGCTGTAAGTTTCTATGATCCTATTTCTATGATTCCATGAAACACCTAGTGCTTCACTCAGAATGCTCCGCAGGATTTGAAATGTGTAACTCAGTGAGTAGGAGCATCATCTAGCTGCTCAAAGCTATGTTTTACCACGCCAAGGAACACCACTTGTAGGTCACCCACTTCTAATGATTAAAAAGAACCATGTTGTTATTCCACCAATCTCAAAAAAAAGAAGTCGCTTAAGGCAGGAAGCTAATTTTTCAATTAATGGGATCAGTATCTAATGTACCTCAGTCAACAGCGATAGCTTTTGGTTTCAGTTTGCAGCCTGTTTGCTTTTTATGTACTTTGGAACTGACTTCAATGAGTTTTTCCCATGTGCTCACATGAAAGCAATTGGCTCATGCTTTAATTATCCATTTGAAACCACTTCAAGAGGCTATTTTAAAATAGATCATTTTGAAATGGTTTTGCACTGGGTTTGTACAGCTTGTTATGAATTAGCCTGGAAATATTAGTGGGTACCGAGCCTAAGAAGTACAAAACCCATGCTGGATTGGAAAAAGTAATTGTTTCAGTGGTTTCCATGTAAAAAATAGTGTTGATTTTATTCTGGGACTACAGTGAACATGGAGAGTATGCAATATGATGAAACCTATAATTTCAATGACTCGTAGTTACATTATATTTTAACATGTCTGAGTAATATGGGCTTTTTAAGGCTTAGCCTCAGTTTTGGAGGAATACGATGGATTGCTGCACCTTTGTTGCTGCTCAGCAGTAAGTTGCTTGTTTCATTTGTTTGGAAATCAAATAGGGACATATTCAATTGAAAGCAAAATACAGCATTTGCATTTACAGCTCCAGCAATCCATGATTTAATGAATAACAGCCCCAACAATTAACACTTTTTACTTAGCTTCAGAAAAACTGTTATAGACTGTTCTGATTGGACTAAAACCTTAACTCTATTTCCCTCTCTTCACAGATGCTGCCAACATTTTCTGTTTTTTTTTCAGGTTACCAGCATCAGCAGTGTTTTGCTTTAGTTACAGGCTGTTGTCACTATTAGCTGTACAGAATGATCAAATTAAAGCAGATGTTCACGCAGTGAGATGAATGCCAAGTTTAAAGTGACACTGTTTTCATGTAGTAAAGCATACAGACCATGAAGACTCCAGACTGGAACCTTTAGCTCAGATGGAGGAAGACACCATATACTGTAGATGCTGCAGTGCCTAGCTCTTGAGTAATTGGAAACTTTTCATTAGGAACGGTGAAACTCTTTAAAATATCCCAATGCTAATTTTTAAAATGGCCTCACTCGTGCCCTGTAAAACCTGCTACTTCATGAATATCCTAATTGTGCTGATTTTATAGATTTACTGAAAAGAAATTCCCTCCAAATTAACTTTATGTGAAAATGAAAGTGAACCATTCAGAACAAAGGATAGCCTTAGAATTAGAACCAGCAAGCACTCTCTTTCTGTCAAGATAACAATATTCAATTCCCACAAAATGACAGAGCTTAACATGTGTAAATCATGATAATAAAAGAGAAAATTCTTCATGGTTTCCCTCAAGGAGTGAAGATTCAGTCTGCTGTGGAATAATCAAATATTCTGGAACTTATTTGTGAGTAGAAAAGCGTTGGCTTCTTTGGGCTGGATTTTCACTGCATTGGGAAGACTCTGCGGACCTTTAAAATAGCGGACGGGACCTGGATGCGGACCCCATTCCCGACAGATAAATTTTTTCTGGCAGAGGAAAGGGCGTGGTTCACACAGGAAGGAAACCTGAACTCAGCAGGGCCATTTGAATTCAGTGCTGAGTTCAAACAGACCCCATTTTGGCTCTTCCAAAGTCTTTGATGTGGAGTCAGAATAGAAGTTGGTTTGTTTTTATAAGAGATTAACCACTTGAGGAGATTTAAAAGCATTGAAAGGGCTTTAAGAATGGGAGGTTTTTTTCACTATCAAGCGTGCAGGAGTGAGAACTGTATTAGATTGTCGGATTGTTTTTTTCATCTCCTCATGGCTCCTTAGGTCTGCCCATGGTGGATGCTGGGTGAATAGCTATGGAGTTGGCATGGAGGGTATGGGGGATATGGGAGGTGGGTGGGAGTTGAGGGAGTCTGAGCGGTGAAGGCTACAGGTCCTAAGAACTTCTAAAACAGCTGCGAGGAAATCTCAGGAAACCAAGGCGGATCTTCTAAGCAGCCCGTCTCTGTACTCGCTCACCACTGTGGCTGCCTTTGCTCTGCTTCCAGGATTGGTGGGTCTACCTCTAACCTGCACCCGCTCCCCTGGAGTGAAAATTGCATGCTTTAGAGTACTTTTTACAGAGGCAGGTCCAATGGGTTGTGAAATTTCCCAACTTGAGCTTCCCATCTCAGCAGCCAAAATCCTGCCCTTTGATTTTGATTTTTTTACATGTTAATTTAATGCTGTAAAAGTCTGTCCCCCCCCACCGCCCCCACCCCCGTTTCACAGTAATTGCACAGATCTGTAAACACTGAGGCTCTCTTTTTAAAAAAAGTCTGCTCGTTAACACCTTTATTGAATAGGAAGGCTTAACATTAGGGTGCCTTTTAAAAACAAGTCTCACCACCACAGCAATTTCTAAAGCAGCTTTGAAATAAGTTTTCCTTTAAAAAATCAAACAATCGCAAACAATTATACTTACATTTATATTGTGCCTGATCATATATTTTTTAAAAGCTCTTCATGCAATGAATTACTTTTTGATATGTAATTGCTCTTGTCATTCCTTGTCAATTTGAGGATTCATATTCCCCTCCAACTGCTCTAAAAGCTGCAATGGTCATCATTTCAATTCAGTGCATCGATTCAGCTTTCTGCTGTTAGAGCTGCTCCAAGCTGATTCCCACAACCATGTTATCAGCAAATTCATTGTTTAGAAAAATATATTTAAACAGATCAACAAAACATGGATAGACATAGACAAAAGTATTCTATGGCTTCTCCAGAGCAGCAATTCTAAATATTACAATTGTAGCCGGGATCATCCATTCTGACTTCTTGAGCATCCCTAATTTTAATCGCTCCACCATTGGCAACTGTGCAAGGCTGTAAGCTCTAGAAGCTCCCTGAACCTCCTGGCCTCTCTACTTCTCTTTCCTCCTTAAATCCTTCCTCTGTGGCCAAGCTTTTGATCATCTGTCCTGATATCTCCTCGGTCAGGATTTTAAGGATGGCGTGTCTTCCTTTCCTGCCATCTTAGGAGTCTGTGGCAATGATACTGGTTGCCCTGCAACCATTTAATGCTAGCGTTATCTGGCAGCTCTCTAGTCCCAGCAGCACCAGAAGCTGCAGTGTAAAGACTAGGACTGCAAGCAGTCCCCAGGGTCCAAGTCCTGGGAGTCCAGGACCAGATAAGCGTGGGGCATCTCAGGGCTGGGTGGGGAGCGGAGGTGAGACCTGAGTGGTTGGGCAGAGGAGGGGGTGGGGCTATTGGTGGAGAGGCTGGGGGGGAAGGAGCACACGGAGGAGCCAGACCTTTTGTGGAGGCAAGTGCCTGATGTTGAAAGGAGGCCATTGATAGAGGTGTTCCCCCATCATCAGATACATGGGAACACTACCACCTGGAAGTTCCCTTCAAGCCACTCACCATCTTGACTTAGACCTTCCTTCACTGTCACTGGGTCAAAATCCTAGAACTCCCTCCCTAACAGCACTTTGGGTGTACCTACGCCACAGGGACTGCAGCGGTTCAAGAAGGCAGCTCACCACCACCTTCTCAAGGGCAATGAAGGATAGGAAAAAGATTCTGGTCTAGCCAGCGACACCGACATCCCATAAATGCATTTTAAAAATCCACTCGAGGCCTAAACAGGGTCACTTTTTGAGCTTCCCCTGTGCCAATGAATTCCTCTGGTGAGCCTGAAAATTGAGGCTGGATGAGAAAAAACCTTAAATGGTCTTTGATTGGCCACTTTAAGGCCTCAACTGGGGCAATGGCGGGCAGGCTGGCCTTGGCCTCACCCGTCCCACCGTAAAATTGTGGGGACATTGGGGTGGACAGGAGCCTATCTGATAGAAGACTATCCGAGGAATTTTAAGGCCAACTCCCGCCTACAAACCCGTCAGCGAGGGAATGTAAAATTCTGCCCCTATGTGGCTTAGTGTTCTCCTATGCGCTCATATGAAGTGTCTTGGGATGCTTTTCTATGCTAAACGTTGTTGAAATAATGACCTAGAAACAAAGACTTGCATTTGAATCGCATCATACATGATCTCAAAACATCCCAAAGTGCTTCAGAGTCAATGAAGCACTTAAGTCACTGTTGTAATATAAGAAATGCAGCAGTCAATTTACGCACAGCAGCGTCTTAGTAACACCAATGAGAAATGACCAAATCATCTGTGTTTTGGGGGTCAGTTGAGGGATAAATATTGAGCAGATCCAAAGGGAGAGCTTCAGAGCACTTCTTCAAAAGAGTGCCACAGGTTTTTTTTAACATCAACTTAAAAGGGCCTTAGTTTATTATCTCATTTCAAAGACGACAGCTCTGATAGTGCTGCAGTTGCTCAATACTGTACTGGAGTATCAGCCCAGATTTTGCACTCAGGGCTCTGGAGTGGAAATTGAACCCATCACCAATTGATTCAAGAGGTGTAAGTGCTGTCCATATATATGTCTTATTTTCGAGCATGTAATGTGGAGTGCATCCCAATGGGGAGGCCCATTGCTGTCCTGAAATTAGGCCTGGGGCCTTGTTAACATTATCTGGGTAAGCTACTGGAGTCTGTTATGCTTCCACAGGCACGTTGCCCATTTTAAGAAGACAAGCTTCATCTTCAAGGTCCCTAGTCTTGCCCGTAGCAGCTTTGCTTGCAGCATCCTGAAGGCTTGGAGAATGGGGTAGGTGGGGAACAATGATGGAAATACTGTGAAGTTAGAGGAGCAGTCCTATCCCTCTTGACTGTACAAGGACATTTACAAAAAAAACTTTTAAAAAAACTTACATTTTGGTGGTAGAATTTGGAGTTGAGCAAGCGGGGTTTCTACTCAGTTCTGTGATGTCCAGTTTCCCAGGGAGAGGTCTAAAACAGACATTAGGTCCCTTTTTTACATATATAAGGAGCCTAAAAGTCTGTTTTAGGTGGGTGCCAGTGACACCTGAAAAATGGCCCACCCCAAAATTAGGTCAAATGTCTTTCAGGAGACCTTTTGGCATGGGACATTGGTCCCTAAAATTCACCCTTATTCTACCAGTTTACGCCTACGGGGTCTAATTTCTAGTTAATTCTTAACTTAAACCATTTTTACATTTAATATCTTTTTAATTTTATTAAATTAACTCCAAATCTAGACCCCCTAGGACTGAAAAGCTGGGGTGCCTATTTAATATTGTTGCTTCGTGGGTTATGCACTTAGTGACCCAAAATGGAGATGTTTGTGCTAAATGTACACACTTCTAGAGCACAGCTTTGCTGACCACAAGCTCATTTTGGGAATTTTTTTGTGTATTTCCTATGATATTCCATCTTTTAATTGGACATAATAACTTTGGGGAGTGAGGCTTTGCGATGGGAATGCATGTTGAGAAAATTGATACTAAATTAAATGACTAAAACCTGAATTGAAAGCTTGCAGTCAGTAACAGAACAATATAGAAATCATCACCTGAAGAGTAATACTATGTTGTGTTTGACACTGTTAATTATAATTTATAAAATGGAAGAGATTTTATTGTGATGTGACAGCCCATGATAAGCCCAATGAATTTCAACGCTTACCACAAGCAATGTAATTTAATTTACTGCAATTTGCATAAAAAATTCCCAGAAGCAGTAAAAGTGTCATCCTCTGAGTGGTTCTGAGTGATATCAAGACACTTGCTGCAAAGAGTAATTGGAAAGAACAGCAAAGAGTGTGAACAATGGATCTAATTGAGTACTATTCTCCCCTAGGTTTCCCCCTCTCTGGTATGCCAATTAATGCTAGTGCCTAATTCCACTAGTGTCAGTAATGACAATGACATCTGATAACCACTTCATATGTGGCATCTGTGGCAGAACGTGCCTCTCATGGATTGGTCTCTTCAGCCAACAGCAAAAGAGCACCGCGAAGCTGCCCCATCCCCAACAGATTTGTTGCACATCCATCATCTTATACCGATGAAAGGGTGCTGGTGACAACAGTTGTTCTTGAATGCATTGTGATTGTCAGCAGGCTATCCAAATGTCGCTAGTTATTTGAATGTGCTCAGCTATGCCCAGACATGCACTTTCCAGCAGAATCACTGGATAGCCATTAGGAAAGGCAACTCTGGATGAGTTGGATGAGCAAACCATTCAACCTGTCTTAATTTATCTATCTAGTAAGACCCCATAATCTCCCATTGCTGCATCTAACTGCTACTTAAAAGATTTCAAAGTTTCGCCCACATTACTTTATCTGAAAGTTCACTACAAATGCTGATCATTGCTTTCCTTGAAGAACTTCTGGTAGCAGTTCTAAAATTATTATTTACCAGTTTGAACGTGTGTTTCCTTGTCCTACTTTCACCATTTAATTTAAAGTAGTATTCTAGTTTAACTTTCTCTACATCATTTGCTGTTTTACTCTAAAAGATTGCATCTTGCATATCTCCTGTACGAGCTGCAAAGCCCAAATCCCTCTAGTCTTATCTCATAACTCAGATTCCTGAGATGATTCACTCACTTTTCCTTCCTATGTGATATTGCAGATACAATTATCTGCATTAAATTTCATTTTCTATTCTTTTGCCCAATGACATATTTTAATTCATTCTGTAATTTTTAGTCTGACTCCATTAATTTCACTGTTCCTCCTAGTTTGACAGTGTCTATGATTTGCATTTGGTTTCTGAATACAATTCATGGTAGTGGTCCCAAAAAAGCCCTAGTGCACTCAACTTTATACTTGCCCTCAATTGACATGATACTTCTCACCAGTATCCATTATTTTCTGTGCTGCAGCCAATTTTTTGTTCTTTCCCCAAGTTTTATTCTAAATCCTCACAACTTTGAGCTGGTAGCCTTTTGTGTGAAACTTTATCAAATGCCATTCAGGAGTTGAAGTGTGTTTACCACAGTCCACTAGGTTACCACTTTGTTAAAAAAATCAAGGTGGTGGGTCTATCAAGATCTTCACCTTGTAAGATGGTGTTTATTGCATTTGCCAAAAGGTTTATGTACAGATAATTCTCGAATTTGTTCCTGATAAATAATTCCATTATTTAATGTGGAACTGAACTAAGATTAATAGATCAATAGTCATAGTTCTGTAGTTAGGTATCTAATGAGTCATCTTTTTAAGTGTGGGCACTACATCAGCCTGTTTCCAATCTATCAATGCCTCCCCATAATTAGTCAATGAGCCACAATTCTCCTTCTTAGTCCGTGAAGCTTAATGACCTGATGAGAACAGCTAAGTGAACACATCAGCCACTCTCCCTTTTCTTCCTTGCTCAACCTCTAAGATTAATATCTGCACAAGTAACATTTCACACTGTATTCTGGGTAAGGAGCACTAACTTGAATTTCTCCTTGTCCCTAACAAAATTACTTGCATGCAGACCCTTTGTCCATTTTAACAGGGCCACACCACGAGGCTAACAACTTCACCAGTCTAATATCATCTGGGAGACATTGGCCAAATGTCAGCCAAATGACTCAATCTTGTGCATCATGGCAACTTCCAGTAAGTCTTATGTTAATATGAAGTATTCTTTGCATGTAGTCACACACGATTGAGAGAGTGGCAATCCCTGTGTGGCAATCCACAGTGCCTGCCTTACTGGAAAGAAAGGGAACACTGGTTGAATGGCTCTCAGGAAAACAGGAATATTGCTGCCCCATTGTGAAATTCCTTTTACGGCAACCAACAAAAACAATTTGCAGTTATATAGAGCCTGTATGAAAGATAAAGACATCTCAAGGTCTTTCAGAGGAATAAGGAATAAATTAACTTCTAGCTAAAGAAAGGGGTGTTAGGAGTGGTGATCAAAAGTTTGGCTGAGGGAGGTGAGGGAGGTGGAACTCTAGAACGTGGGGCATAGGCAACTGCTGCCAATAATGGGGGAAAGGAAGTGATGAAAAAGAAAGGCAAAGTTAGAGGAGTAGGGAGATGTTAGGAGTAGGGACGGCTGAGTGGGACTTGAGGCTGAATTTTTACCATGTAGGTAGAAATAGGAGCTGAATTTGTTTTCAGGTCAGAAACCCGGGTCCAGTGGGAAACTGATTAAGGTTATGATCTTTGCATGGGTGAGCCCTTAAATGGCATGAAGACAGGTTCGCTGTCCAATTAAGGACAGCGGGCAGGCTTTCAAAGCTGGGGGTTCAATCAGGGGACGCCCAAAGTTTCAGCCTTTGGTGTGGAACAGGATAAGGAAAACAGATTTTTGGGTGAGCTGAAGTTTGCGGAGAGGGTGGAGGACAAGTGACCATCCAGAAGGCCATTAAAGGCAAGGAAGAAGGTTTCAGCAGCAGAAGAGCTGAGGATCATACAGAGAAGATTAAAGCTATGTAAGTGGAAGTAGGCAATCTTTGTGAAGGAAAGATATTCAACCCTGAGTTGACTTTCCAATACCAAGGTTGGAGTTAGTCTGGTTTTATCTGAGACAATGTTAGGGAGGGTGATGGAATTGGTGCTAAGGATATAAGGCCACAAGGGCTTTTGTCTAGCTAACATTTAGCTGGGGGAAATTATGGCGGTCCCATTCAAAACTAGATAATGGACAAACAACCTATCAACATGGAGACAATGGAAGAATCGAGTGAGGTCTTGGAGAGGTATACCTTGTCCTGGATGCTACAGCATATTTTTGCTCTTTCTTGATTGCATCTCCATTAGATTTGAGGAGCAAACCTACCTTCAACTTGCTCCTGATACTAAAACACCTCTTTTTTCACACAGTCAGATTTGAAGGAGTTGCTGTAGGCGATTGCACTGACTTATTCAATGGCATACACCAATACTGTGTTCTTAATGGATGCTGAACTGCAGTTCCAAATAAGACCACTTTCCTTTGCTGCAGTTTCTGCAGCAGGACTTTCAGTTACTCAGTATCGAAGGAACAACTGTTACCCACTATACACAATTAGTTCAATTCCATGCATCACCATAACTGTCCTATTTCTGGTGATCTGCAGCCCTTTAAAAGCTGTTGCTTCACTGGATGTTGTGCTTCCCTGCAGGTATAGACTCTGGCAAACTTTTCCTGTCCACTAGTCCATACAAATTTGGAGGAAGGGCATCTCAAAATTCAGTGCACCCTAACTCTTGAACAGCTGAGCCAGCACACGTTTATTTTTGCCTTTCGTGTAATATTGGGGCTGATATACATTTGAAGAAAGGTTTAATTCATTTCCTCACATTCTGGTAAAGGCTGTTACTTCCAGTATTATCTTTCTCCTCCCTGCACCACAGTGAGGAGAATGGGACAGTCTAACATAAGGCAAATTCCACAAACGCACCTCTACCAACTCACCAGAATAAATCCCTTCCACCCTCTGGGGTTGTCAGTTTTCGTTCCCTCTGCCAGATGACCTGGCCAAGATGAGTGAAAGCTACATTGTGAATAACGGAAATGACCTTCCTCCAGCTGAAAAACAGCACAAAAACATCAGCAACAGGGTCTTGGGAGGCTTTTGTCAGAACCTCAGTGGCTGAGCCAACACTTTACTGTGATCCAAGATAAATCTTATTTCATGTATCTGCACATGCCCATTTGTTAGGGAAGTGATTTTACAAGTGAATAAAGTTACAGATTTCTAACATCCCTTTCAAATTAAGCTTCCACTCAGAATGACTAAGTTGGATAATCATTTCCCAATCTGTACCATCTGTGCATTCTCCATTTGCCAAAATCAACAAGCTATTTTTTTTAATGTTCTTCCTATGTTCTTTTTAAAAAAAGATGGCATCTGTATGAACATCAGTGTAGAAATAAACTCAGTCTTTGCAGTTCATCCTATCACTGAGGCTTTGGTCAGAAACCAGGCTGACCAGTTTTCATCGCTTTCCCAGCTAAATCGATAGCTCCATATTGATTCAGGAATCAATCCAATTTCCTTTCAGATGCTTCAGCCGAACCATAATTCACTAGGTGGCAGTCTGTTACAATTTCTAGCTTGGGTTATATGATGCTGCAGATGGTGGTATCTCGAATGTGGCTGCCACCCATGAACTCTCATAGCTTTGAATCGCCTATCTTGGCTGTCCTGCTCTGGTATCCTCCCAAGACAGCTGGCTCAATTCAGAGTTCAGTGGAAATGGCCAGAAATCTAAAGCTTCTTCCTTTGTTTTAGAGCAGCAGCTAACTACTACAATGTGCCAATAAGGGTGCTAGAATAACTTCTAATCTCCTATTTGCTTTCCGAGAAAGTGTTGGATTAAATTATTAAAGGAATACTTTATATTCAAAAACCTACCATTGAGCATTCTTTCTAATGCAATTTTAAAAAATTCAAGTGTCCATTTTTCAAGCATTGTCCTACATAGTGAATACATAAGAACATAAAAACTAGGAACAGGAGGAGGAAATTGGGCCCCTCTAGCTTGCTCCACCATTCATTAAGTTCATGGCTGATCTGATTGTTGCCTCACTTTCCTGCCTGCTCCCACAACCCTTGACTCTCTTGTAGATCAAAAATCTTTCTAACTCAACCTTGAATATATTCAATGGCCTAACCTTCACTGCTCTCCGGGGTATGGAATTCCAAAGATGAGAGAAGAAATTCCTCCTCCTCTCCATGTTAATGGGAGAACCTTTATTCTGAAACTGTGTCCCTTAGTTCTAGATTCCCCCATGGGCGTAACATCCTCTCAGCATGTGAGGGAAAGAGGGGAGGGTCCCTGAACAGTGATAGGAAACATCAATTGTGACCTCCTTTGCCTGTGAAACCCAAGGTCACTTGTAATGTTCACACTACTGCTCCTGCTCAGAGTGACTGACTAATTACAAAATTTTCAACCTCAATATAATCCATAATATATTAATTAATAGCACTGTTCAAATAGTACAAATTAGAGATAGTATTAGATCCAAGGAAGAGGCATACAAATTGGCCAGAAAAGACAACAGACCTGAGGACTGGGAGCACTTTAGAATTCAGCAAAGGAGGACCAATGGACTGATTAAGAAGGGGAAAATAGAGTACGAGAGTAAGCTTGTGGGGAACATAAAAACTGACTGTAAAAGTTTCTATAGGTAAGTGAAGAGAAAAAGATTGGTGAAGACAAATGTAGGTCCCTTACAGTCAGAAACAGGGGAACAAAGAAATGGCTGACCAACCAAATACATACTTTGGTTCCGTCTTCACAAAGGAGGACACAAATAACATACCAGAAATGTTGGGGAACACAGGGTTTAGTGAGAGGGAGGAACTGAAAGAAATCAGTATTAGTAGGGAAATGGTGTTGGGGAAATTGATGGGATTGAAGGCCGATAAATCCCCAGGGCCTGATAATCTACATCCCAGAGTATTTAAGGAAGTGGCCCTAGAAATAGTGGATGCATTGGTGGTCATCTTCCGAGATTCTATAGACTCCAGAACAGTTCCTACAGATTGGAGGGTAGCTAATGTAACCCCACTATTTAAAAAGGGAGGTAGAAAGAAAACAGGGAATTATAGACCAGTCAGCCTGATGTCGGTAGTGGGGAAAATTCTAGAGTCCATTATAAAAGATTTAATAGCTGAGCACTTGGAAAACAGTGGCAGAATCGGACAGAGTCAACATGGATTTACGAAAGGGAAGTCATGCTTAACAAATTTACTGGAATTTTTCGAGGATGTAACTAGTAGAGTTGATGAGGGGGAGCCAGTGGATGTGGTTTATTTGGACTTTCAGAAGGCTTTCGACAAAGTCCCACATAAGAGATTAGCTTGTAAAATTAAAGTGCATGGGGTTGGGGGTAGTGTATTGAGATGGATAGAAAACTGGTTGGCAGACAGGAAACAAAAAGTAGGAATAAACGGGCCTTTTTCCGTATGGCAGGCAGTGACTAGTGGGGTGCTGCAGAGGTTGGTGCTGGGATCCCAGTTATTCACAATATATATTAATGATTTAGATGAGGGAACTAAATGTAATATCTCCAAATTTGCAGATGACACAAAGCTGGGTGGGAGGGTGAGCTGTGAGGAGGATGCAGAGATGCTTCAGTGTGATTTGGACAAGCTGAGTGAGTGGGCAAATGCCTGGCAGATGCAGTATAATGTGGATAAATGTGAGGTTATCCACTTTGGTATCAAAAACAGGAAGGCAGGTTATTATCAGAATGGCTATAAATTAAGAGAGGGGAATGTACAACGAGACCTAGGTGTCCTCGTACACCAGTTGCTGCAGGTAAGCATGCAGGTGCAGCAGGCGGTAAAGAAGGCAAATGGTATGTTGGCCTTCATAGCGAGAGGATTCGAGTACAGGAGCAGGAATGCCTTGCTGCAATTATACAGGGCTTTGGTGAGACCACACCTGGAATAGTGTGCGCAGTTTTGGTCTCCTTAACTGAGGAAGGATGTACTTGCTATAGAGGGAGTGCAGCGAAGGTTTACCAGATTGATTCCTGGGATGGCAGGACTGACATATGAGGAGAGATTGAGTCGGTTACGATTATATTTGCTGGAGTTCAGAAGAATGAGGGGGGATTCTCATAGAAACCTATAAAATTCTAACAGGACTAGACAAGGTAGATGTAGGAAGGATGTTCCTGATGGTGGGGGAGTCCAGAACCAGGGGTCACAGTCTGAGGATACGGGGTAGACCATTTAGGACGGAGATGAGGAGAAATTTCTTCACTTTTCGCTACCACAGAAATTAGTTGACATTGTATGTTTTCAAGAAGGAGTTAGATATTGCTCTTGGAGCGAAAGGGGTCAAAGGATATGGGGAGAAAGCGGGAGCAGGCTATTGAGTTGGATGATCAGCCATGATCATAATGAATGGCGGAGCAGGCTCGAAGGGCCGAATGGCCTACTCCTGCTCTTATTTTCTATGTTTCTATGTTCAAAAATTAATCAGGAAATACCTAGCAGATTGGTTAGCATCTGAAAAAGGCACATTTGGATATTCAATAACTAAAGTTATGATGATTTTAATTATGTCATTATATTTAACATATGTAGACTAGGTATATAATTATTTGACTGAGTTTCCTTAATATTGACAGATTTAATTTTGAATTTAGAAGTTTGGTGAGTTCAGTAACTAGGTCAAACTCCTGTACCAAGGGCTATTGTCAAGGATGGACAGTAGTGTGCAATGATTATTAAGTCAATGTCTGGTGATAAAAGGCAAGGTTGTCCTGATGTGGTCACAAGAGTGAAACTTAGTTTCCTGTTTGGCTGAAATGGTGGTGAGGGAGCAAACCGACAACTACCCACTCTTTGATACCCTGGGATAATCACATTCACTAAATTCCAATGAATGAATAATAACCTTTTCAGTATTTTTATTTAATAGCTCAAATGTGAAAAAGCATTTAAAACCAAAATTCTGACTATTTCACAGATCCATTCCTGATTTCAAGGATATATAACATTCTCTGGTTCTGCAATTTTCTATTTTGTAATGTTAAATCCCATGGAAATAAATATACAATGCTACTAAAACAATGACCGAGAATTTCAAAAGTAGTAAAAACATCTTCATTTTAACTCTGATTCGTTTACTTGAAAAACTGGATTAACTTTCACCTGTGCATACTTAGAGAATGTAACTACAGGTGTGAACCTTACACAGGAGATATTATTAAATATTTCCCCCCACCCCCTCCCATAATATGTTAATGTACAATAGAGCAGAGTGGAGTTCGGCAAAATGTGACTACCAGGACTGACAGAATTTATGGGAATTATAGTATTACATTTAATGGGATATAGTAAGCTTGAAAACAATTTTTAAAAATAAAATTCAGATATTAGAAGCCAGCTCATAAATCTGTATGCTACAGCCTATCATTCAAATCAGTCACACCAAAATAGATAGGTTGAAAATATGAGTCCTTAAGGACAAATGTTATTTATTTATGTTTATCCAAGTTTTAATACTTCAGCATCCTTGGATTGGAAATGCCATAATTATCAAGAGTATTGCAATTGTATTGAGGCACCTTAGAGTTGTATGTTGAATGCAGGAAAGTTGAATTTTATTGCACTTTCTGTAATAGTCATTTTGAAATGTTTTGGAATATACCTTTACAAATTTTATTAATGAAGTATATTTTGGAGTAAAAATGAATCAATAATCCCTTTCCTGGGCAAATTTTCAGAAAGACTAATTTATAATTTGGCAACATGGCATATATTTTTTGATTTATTTTAGAACTTTCAAAATGGAATGCCTGAAATATATCTGGACAAAATATTTGTTTGTCATTACCTCCTTTGTACAGTTTCCCAGCCCTACGTGTATCTTTCCGTGGTTGAATGAGTAAACTCAGTGTTTGTGCCATGCTAATGCCAAAACAATTTAAAGTCAACATCATGTTGACACTTCAGCATAGAAACATTGGACATTTTGCATTTTTACCTTCCTTCTAGAAATCCAAATGTTTCACCATCCGTAGAATTAATGCTTAAATAGCAGATAAGAAATCATCTTAGCTTCTGATTCACAAAATAGGCTCTACAAGGCTTCAGAAAGCAGCTTAGAAGTAATTTAATTCTAATTATAAATTGTATGTTATTAACAAAGCAATTTGCAGGCTGGGGTGAGGGGGAAGGTGACAGAAAGAAGAATGATTTGCTCTCAAGGGAGCCTGGATTGTATGGCGCACTATGGTGGTGCTGTCTGAAATATTGTCAAGGCATAAACTGCATCTGTGTCAGGACACAATCGCACTGTTTTGATTATTCATTTTACATCTTTACAAATGCACCATCTTTATGGAAAATGCTTGACAGAACACTTATTTTCAAGCACTCTGCAACAAAGCCAGAGTGGGGCTCTTGAGCAACACCAGCCAATGCTTAAAACAGAGCTGACTACCATGACACAACCATCATGCCACGAAACAGAAGGCTGCTACCACCAATGCAACAATGTAAATTGTACCAATTTATTCATCAAAGCATTGATCAACTCATTGCACTGATTGTTTTGCACCATGTTGGAATGAAACAAAACTCTTTCCTTTCACCCCAAATGTAAAAAGAGACCCCCTTTAATTTATGCACTGGATTTACAAAGCCATTCGAAGGAAGAAACTGGAACCAGCATTTATGTGGAAAGGAACAGAAGGAAGAGGTAAAGATGAGAAGTGTTTTTAGAGGGAACTCTGAGAACTGTGGATTATTTTATAGACGAAAGAGAAAATGTGGCTTAAAGGAAACAAATCAGTGAACAAGAAGTGGCTTTGAAGGAGCTTAAATCTGGTAAGTGAAGAGCCATCTGCTTCTTGACTACATACCTAATCTCTGGTCTTGATACAATCCTGACTATTTTAAATCAAGTAAGCAATCATAACTTGCATGCACCTGAATTCTACTCCTTATCCTTGCTATAAATTTGCTTTATTTACTGTTTAACTGAATTGCTCTCATTTTCATTTTTATATTTTCCCAAGAATTAACCTGTTTCAAGGAAGAGACCTTTGCTAACAGAGCTATTCCACTTAGAATCTTCACTGAAGAGACAATAAAATCTTCCACAGCTCTGAATTCCTTCCAGGGGTAGTTATTCTCTTTATCAGCTAGCTTGTTTCTTTATACCCGTACTATCAATCAACATCTGTAATTTTGGATGGAGCAGCAGATGTAATTTACATTCCTAGAGCCAAACCCAAGATCTCCACTATAGTTGTTTTTGTATCTCCAAAAGGTTTTAATAGGGTTTTATATATATTAAAAAATCACAACAGTCTTTAATCTAACCCATTTGGTTTACTTTACACGTCCTTGAGTGCTCAGGAATATCCATTACATTGTGGCAAACAGAGTTTGGTAAAAAAGGAGCTGTAAGCAATTTACTAGACGTACGATAATTGCTCAACCGTGGAAGAGCTAAGGTCATTTCCACTGTTGCATATTTTGATAATACTTGTGATGCAGGTTGCACTGTGAGTATATGGATAAAACCATCATGTGTCACATTTTGATCTTGAGAAACCAAGACAAGAAGCCAAGATTCATAATGCAACACCCAACCAAGGTTGGAAACTATACAAGAGAAGTCTATGTAAATCAGGAAGTAGTGAGTAGGTGATGCCAAACTTGGGTTTTAAAAACTGGAAGGTTGCAGCAGGAAAGAAAAACTGTGGGAAATAACGAGTTCCACTGTTGTGAGGTCTTGGGGAAAAAAAGTTTTAACAGGAGCCTGTGCAGTAAGTTTTAATTTCAGCACAAAGAGCTAATCAATTTCTGTTTAATAAGTTTACTAAATGCTAGACAATACCACAATACAAAATGATTGGAGGCTCTTGATAGGTATAGTTAACAGACCAGACCAAAATGTAATCCTTTCCTACTCAGATCTTTCGTTTAGTTTTCAAAATTTCTTTCCTCTCCTTTCTTGAGGATGCCAGGCAACCCAGTGATACCTCATACAAGTAGTCATTCTCCATGCGGTAACCTAGACACTGACATATTTTGAAGGTAGTCACTCCCCAGATCACAACTATGAGTATTAAGGGAGATAGGAACTCTTGCAGTCAGTACCATGAATGTTATCAGAGTTTCTTAACATTCACAAATTGTACCCCTTCTGCTTACATTCTTTAACTCTGCAATCTGAACTTTAACCGAGTTATCAGACAATTTTCTGTCGTTGCCCAATGCATATTTTACTGTTGATTCCCACACATCTACAAGGACTTCTGTGCCTCTAATGAAACCGCTGAAGTAAATAGAAAGTGATAAATTACTGAAAAGACTGATTGATGCTGTTAATGCAATATTTTGATATTTTTGACACGATGTAGACCTCCCATTGAACTGACTAATACTGATCAACCAGAGGTTATTGAAACAAATAATTTCAATATACCTTTTAGAAGTATTCACATCACAACCATCACCTGGAGACAAATTGGGAGCCAGCCTACCACTGTATGGAAATGACTGGGCTCTCACTGTCACTAACCAGATACTGTACATACTTTTGCCAACAGCTCCGCTTTGTATCGCCCCATCAACAGTGATCTCTGGTGTGGTTTAGCATCACTTGATCTGTGGGATAACCTTAGCAGCAATTAGTGGTGAGGCCGAATGAGTCATCTCACTTTCAAGCTACCCACACTGTGGAACCCATAATTTCGAAAACAGAGAAAGACCAAGAATGAGCCCACTCTCTATTTCAGTTTTGGAACTCTCAATACTCTTATCAAAAAAAAATCTAAACTCTAACCACTCCATACTTGCCTGATTTTTCAGCTATTAACCCTTTGAGCATTATTGCATACTATACATTTTGCTGCCTGTCAAGGTAAAGTAGACTTATTTCAACCTTCCCTCTTCTTCATTTTAATGAGTTCTCTCTCCCCTTTTTGGACTGGCCTTGCCACAATCTACATTTTTCTCTCCATGCTTTCACATAGGAAATGTCTTCTCAGCAGAAACAGGGAACAATTGAAGGGAACACATCAAAAGCTACTCTCTCATGTTTGCTCTTTGTCTGATTTAATGTTTTGAGATGAAAGTGCATACCCACAGTTTTAGATGAGAAATAAAATAAATAATAACATCACCTATATCCCTCCAAAAAAGCTGGACAGATTTAGAAACAGACCAGTAAATTGGTCTGTGTCATCTTAAATTTGTGTCAATTGTCTTGTGACAAGAGCATAAAATTCAACATTCTTTATTTTATTACAATTTGGCTTGTAAGTCAACACACTGATACCTTGGTAATAGATAACATCTGACCTTTTAAAATGAAAAACAAGTTTGCATTTAAGTCCCCAAAACACAGAACATTATACAGGTGAAAAGAATCACATTCATGGTGAAATGCCTTTTGTTCCTTGCTGCAAATTGAGAGTTTGTTGATTGCTTTTATGGGTTTGTGCTACTAATATAACATCAAATAGATGTAATGATGTGGTATGAAATAAAGACAACTTGCACTTACATAGTGCCGATCATAACCTCAAGATGCTCCATTTCATTTTAAAGCCAATTAAGGAATTTTGAAGTGTAGTTACTATTGAAATGTAGGAAATATGGCATTCAATTTATATGGTCCCACAAACAGAAACATGTTAACGACCAGATAATCAGTTTTTATTGGTGGTTGAGGGATAAATATTGGCCAAGATGTGGTGGGGGAGATCTGTGCTGTTCTGAGTGAGTAGACAAGATCTCAGTTTAATGTCTCATCCAAAAGGTGGTACCAGCAACAGAAAGTCGCAAGGAAGTGTCAATGTGGATTATATACTCAAGTCTCTGGAGTGGGATAAAAACAGAAAATGCTGGAAAAACTCAGCAGGTCTGACAGCATCTGTGGAGCAAAAAACAGAGTTAACCTATGACTCTTCTTCAGAGTGTATGACTGGATGCTAGACAATACCACAATACAAAATGATTGTAGACAGATGCAGTTAACAAACCCTTCAGCTATGAAACATTAACTCTGTTCCTCTCTCCACAGATGCTGCCAGACCTGCTGAGTTTTACCAGCACTTTTTGTTTTTATTTCAGATTTCTAGCATCTGCAATATTTTGCTTTCATCTCTAGAGTGGGAATTGAACACAAGCTTTTAAAAAATAAGTGAGACTGCTACCAATCAAACCACAGCTGACACTCTAAACTTGTCAACAATTGCATTTTAATGAGCCAAATGGAATTTATAATATGTATACTTTTAAGAAACAATATTATCATATTAGTTCAATAGCAGGGAGACTAAATTCTGCAACAAAGTGCTCTGAAAAGTGTCTTATAGCTGATATATTGGGTCATTTAGCACTTTTTGTCAGAGTACGTTGTATGAGTGCCTCACTTTGCTCAGTATATAAAATGAACCCTTTAGAAAAGGGAGGGTAAAATCAAGTTAATTTGAACGTAGCAGAGGAATATAAAAATTCCTCAGCTGTTAACAATGTGGACCTGCAACACTCAATAATTTGCATTACTGAATCTCACATGATTACTGAAAATACTGGAGGTGAAGCTGGTCTTGTATGGTAGCAGAACACACATGATAATGAATTGGCAGTTTAATGAAACCAATGGAAAAGAAAAATTGGGTTTGCTGCAAAGCAGTCTGCCAAATCATTACCACCCAAGACAATTTCTCCTCCAATAAGTCTCTCCTTCACATAAACAGCCGTTCTGATTCCAGTTAGTGCTTTGCAGCATTTGATAGATGACATAAAACTTAAAAAGGTGTCTTAACTCTATCCATTTCCCTATGTGAAGAACTAATTAGGCAATTTAAATCAGTATGTAGAAATAAGATTTGATTGAACACTGAATACTGATCCAGGGAGTACAATATTGTCCAAACAAGTTTTATGTGAATGCTCGAATGGCCATTGTATAGATTAATCACAAGTATTGAACAAGAGAAGGCCATTCAACCAATCAAGTCCAATCTCTTTCCACATTATTTACAATTTGCCCCAGTGTGAACTCTGTTTACAGCCACCTTCCAGTCCTTCACAGTATTGGTAATTGTTATTAATATAATTGAATAGCTGGCTGCGGTTGAGGGGAAAGAAAGGACACAATGGATTTGGTGAGAATTTGGAGGGAGGGGTGAAGATCAGTCAACAGAGCCTTACTTGATGGCACTATTCTTTTTACTAAAGCTGTGTTCAATTTATGAGATACAACCAAATTGGCAGCTTGTATTATTTTCCACTCTGTGACAATTAATAGGTACACATAAGTGGGGTAGTTTATTAATTTGTCAGAAAGTCCATAAAATTTACTCAACATGCAAACATCCTGGGGAGAGGGATAATTGTTGCACTCCAAGAAGACTTCAGAGTGACATCATAGTTATTTGTCTTTACAATGTTTATTCCTAGAAGAAGAGAAAACCCAAAAACCAAATTCTGAAAACTACATTCTACGTTTATCATGGTTGCTGCTGCAACGTGAATTGTCTCACAAACAGAGTGGGCACAAATTGATACAGTAACATTCAGTGCTGTGACCATGTCACCACTCAGACCAGAAAGATAACCATTCAATCCCCCCTATGTTTGATAATTGCCAAAAGACAGTACTATCTGCATCAACTGATTGCCTGACATATTCTTGAGACTCACGATTGTCTTCTGAAGACCTGGATAGCCAAGCAGCATCTGCTACTTGATTGTTACAGCTGATCTCAGAATATAGAGATTCTCTCAACCAAGAAGGGAGCCAAGGGCTTGTGAGGCATGAAGATGCACAACCCACCAGACTCAGAAGGAATATGCTGTAATGAAGTTTTGCTGCCAAAGTACATGATGCCCTTAGAAGTTGCAGAATAAATTGCAACTGCAAAGCTACATATTAGCCATCCATTAACCTATATTCAATCTATTATTCTACGACCAAAACTAATCTGAAGCAGCAACCCGGAAATTATTAAGAACACCATTGGGATGTGGGACCATTAATGTTTTAGGCCAACCCAAACACTCAATTGTTTTACTGAATGTTAATGGTTAAACATGCACATATTACGTGCCAGCTTTGGTTCAGTAGTATCACACTTGCCTCTAAGTCAGAAAATTGTGGGTTCAACCACACCTAATTTGACTCAAACAAGTAGCCTAGCCTTTTGAGTTAGATGCTAATCAGAGTCCCTGTTTGCCCTCTCAAGTGGATATAAAGAATCCAATGGCACTATGCAAGGAATTGGAAGGGGATTCTCTTGTAACCTGGACAACATATATCCTTAAACTAGCATGTTTATTTCATTGCTGTTTGTGGAAACTTGCTGTGCCCAAATTGCTTGTAGATTTGCTACACTGCAGCAATGACTCCCTTCAAAATTATTTCATTGGTTTTAAAGGGTTTTGGGGCATCCTCACATCATTAAATTCAAGTTATTTCTTTGTAAGGAGAGAGTCTCACTATCAGATCCCTATTAAGAAAGGCTCATACTTTAAAGACACACTTTAATGAGGGAGTTTTAATGCCAGGCTCACTTTCGTGATGGGGGGGTGGAGGTTGGGGTAAAATTAGTACCCCATTAGTACGGCTAGTGTTCGTTCTTCTAACACAGACATTTGAAAGAATTGCAATTAAATTTTAAACATTTTTTCATTTTTCTTGGAACATATTTGTTTAGACTAAGTGCAGGCAAAAGCTTTGCTGGAAAGAGCTTATGACTAAATCTGGTGGTGTGAGGAAGTTGAATTATTTCCAGTTGGAGTACAGTTATTAACTTAGAATGTTGAAAAGTTCTTATTGTTTTAGTCAGAATGTGTGTTAATTCAGCTCTTATATATCACGGAGCTCTGTTACTACCAAGCAATTCAAATTAACACTTTAAAATAACCCAGCCAAAAGATGTTTAAGGTTGATTATATGAATAGCTTGATTTTTAAAATGGGCTTCAAATGACAAGACTGAACTGATAACACTTTAAGGGTTAATGCCCCTCACTGATTCCCTACTTTATGTGTCTAGGGTCCTCATTGTGATATTATATAGATACGAAGAACACTTGCACCTTAAAATGGAACCTTCCTGTGCATTTGCAAAAGTCTACACATTATATGGTGCTTTTACTAACGGATACACCATTCAAAATGAAACCTCGAGTCAAAAACCCGGGGAAAGTTTCCATTCAACCTGGTGGTTTGGCAAAAAAAACCTGTGCGATTACCAGACTGGAAATGCCTTATTACAAAATTAACTCAAGTGAAGAATTAACATATCCCTTCTGAAACTGCTTTTGATCTTCCCTGGGCTGTCTGCTTCAGTCCGTCAGCTCTTACATCTCGCTTCTGCATATGAACTGCACTATAATACTTTCCCTTTATAGAACGGTGAGATTCCATTGTAATCTCCTTTGCAAGGATATATAATTAGAAAGAAAAATAATAAAAATATGTCTCCATCTTCTAGGAAATTCCATTCATTTCAGAAATCCTAAATAGTGTCATTTGATTTTTAAAAGCAAGCTCTTATGCAAATCATATGGAATTGTGTGGTGGATTTACAGTCACACAGAATGCATTGTCATGAGACATTCTCCACACTGTGAGGTGTGAGCATAAACTTAGGTGCTGCATAACTCATCGCTCCGCCATAAAAGGGAAAAAAAAGATGTACTTATACATCAACTTCCATGACTGTAGGGCTTCTCAAAGTGCTTTACAGTCAATTAAATACTTTTGATGTGCAGTCACTGTTCTAATGGTGGCATCCAATAAACACACAGCAAAGATGAGGCCCAGGAATTAAAATATATCAAATTCATGGCTTTGAGGGTCTGCAACCCGCCCCCGCAACAGCCACCTCCATCCATCCAAAACTTGCTCCCAGTTAAAATGCTTCTCGTGTGGATTGGGTGGTGCAGTATCTTAGTATACTATTGTCACAACTCAGGGGCCTGAATCTGAATCTATCTCACAAAGTTGGGCTAAAAGTCATCTCTCTCCACTGTCAGATAAGTGTCTAATTTGCTATTGATTGGCAAGGTCACTCAGAGGAAAAGAAAGGGAGATTGCATTTCCATGTCTTTCATGATCTCAGGACATCCCAAAGTATTCGCTGTCAATGAAGTACTTTTGAAGTTTAGGCAATGCTGTAATGTGAGAAACATGGCAGTCAATTTGCGCACAGCAAACTCCCACAATCAGCAATGAGATAAATGAGCAAACAATTTGCTTTAACGATGTTGGTTGAGGGATAGAATACTATATTGACCAGGACGTTGGGGAAAATTTCCCTGCTCTTCGTCAAATGCCGCGGGATATTTTACGTCCAACTGTGCAACACTCCTTCAGTACTGTAGGTAGCATCAGACTGAGTTTATGTGCTCAAAGAGAACACAAACTCAGAGGCGAGAATGCTACCCATGGAACAACAGCTGACACACACATAGTTTTTTGGGAAATCAAAATGTCACAATAATGCACTGGGCGATGCTGTTCTCAGATTAGACCTAAGGATATACTTGCTTTGGAGGCAGCACAGTGAAAGCTCACTAAATTGGTCCCTGGGATGAGGAGATTGTCCTATGATGAGAGGCTAAGTAAATGGGGCTTCTTAAACTCTCTGGAGTATAGAAGAATGAGAGGCGATCTCATTGAAATGTACAAGATTCTAAAGGGGTTTAATAGGGTAGATGCTGAGAGATTGTTCTACCGGTCGGGGAATCTAAAACACGGGGACACAGCCTCAGGATAAGGGACCGGTCATTTAGGACTGAGATGAAGAGAAATTATTTCACTCAAAGGGTTGTGAATCTTTGGAATTTTCTATCGCAGAGGTTGTGGATGCTCCATTGTTGAATGTGTTTAAGGCTGGAATAGACAGATTTTTGATCTCTCAGGGAATTAAGGGATATGGGGAGCGGGCAGGAAAATGGAGTTGAAACCCAAGATCAGCCACGATTGTAATGAATGGTGGAACAGGCTTGAGGGGCTGTGTGGTCTACTCCTGCTCTTATTTCTTGTGTTATTGTGTGTACATTGTTACAGCAGGAGCAGCAGGAGCAGACTTTCCTTAATAAATTGGCAGTGCTCAATGCTGACTCTGGGCACCTGAGAAAGGAAAATACTTTGTTCCGCAGTGCTGGTATATATTGCTCCAATCAGCACAAAAGTTCGCAATTTTTTATGACCATGATATGGCAAATGTGAAAAAATAATAATAGCAAACATTACAAGAGTAAATAGCAGTAGATCCAAATAACAAATGGCACCTCTCCAAAGGATTAGCTTTTAGGAAGGAGCAGATATTCATGATTAAAGCTTTTCAGCAGATCACAGCCTTGTGGCTCTCACCAGGTGTTAGATAACTTACATTTAATCTGTACATCTAATTAACTCTTGGTCACAGCATGAAAGCTTATTCATTCTGTTGGTGTGTAATCAGCAACTTCACTGCCCACGCAATCAATATTTTACATGTGAAAAGATGAAGAAAGTAATAACTTACACCTATGAGGACACACAATGGAAGGGTCAACAATTCCATTGGTCTGAAGTTCAGCAGCAGCTGTAGGGAGTGGGGATGGCCGGCTGGCCAATAGAGCATTGGAATAATTGAGCCTGTAGGTGAGGATTTCAGTAACAGATAGGCTGAGGTAGAAACAGACATGAGCAATATAACAGATGGGAAGCAGTATTTGTGTTGGAGGGAATAAGGGGTTGGAAACTCAGGGTTAAACAGGTGTCAAGGTTGCAAAGAGTCTGCCAGTCTGAGACAATGAGGGTGATTGAATATGTGGCAAGTTTGTGTCAGAGACTATAGATGATAGCTTGGTTTTTTTTGCCAAATTTTAGTTGCATGGAAATTGTAGATCATCCAAGATTGGATGTTGGACAAGCAATCTGACAACAGAAAGGCTCAGGAGGATCACAATAAGTGGCGGAGAGGTAGAGCTTGGTATTGTTAGCATAGCAACAGGCATGCGAAAGCTGTCTCCATATCTGCAAGTCACCAAAGAGTAGCATATCAATGATGAGGAGGAAGGGACCAAGGATAGATCCTTGAGAGATTCCAGGGGTGGGAAGAGAAGCCACTGCTGGAGGTGCTCTGGCTGTGATTGAATAGGCAAGAATGGAACCAAGTGAGAATAGTTCTACTGAGTTAGATAATGAAGAAGATATGTTGGAGGAGAATTTGATGTGGTCAGCTGTGTTGAAGGCTGCAGATAGGTCGAGGAGGATGAAGAGCGATGATGCACCACATTTTTTGCCTGTATGAGAAAGCTGAGAGCTCTGTATGTTCTTTTCCAGAATAAAATGGCAGCCCCAATGGTGTGTGGTACTAGTGTACTAGTGACAATAATCTACCTTTGGCAGCAACAGAATTTGTGTGCCTATTCCCAGGAACATGCAGGCTGCCTCTTTTATATTTCAATATGAGGAATGAGATAATGTTGCCGGTTATTTCCATTTTCTCGTCATAGAACCATAGAAAAGTTACAGCACAGGAGGAGGCCATTCGGTCCTTCTTGTCCATGCTAGCCTGAGGACACCCAGGTGCCCTTTCTAATCCCACCTTCCTGCACCCGGCCCATAGCCCTGCAGCTTACAGCACTTAAGGTGCAGATCCAGGTACTTTTTAAAAGAGTTTGGAGTTTCTGTCTCTACCACCAACTTGGGCAGCGAATTCCAGACACCCACTACCCTCTGCGTAAAAAAGTTCTTCCTCATGTCCCCCCTACACCTTCTGCCACTTATCTTGAATCTATGTCCCCTGGTTCTAGAATTCTCCACCAAGGGAAACAATTTTATCCTGTCCCCTCTATCTATTCCCCTCATAATTTTGTGCACCTCAATCAAGTCACCTCTCAGCCTTCTTTGTTCTAAGGAAAATAACCCCAACCTATCCAATCTCTCCTCGTAGCTACACTTTTTTAACCCTGGCAACATTCTTGTAAACCTCCTCTGCACTCTCTCCAGAGCTATTGCATCCTTCCTGTAATGTGGTGACCAGAACTGCACACAATACTCCAGTTGTGGCCTCACCAGTGTTTTATACAATTCCAACATTATATCCTTCCTTTTATATTCTATACCTCTGCCAATGAAGGAGAGCATTCCATATGCCTTCTTTACAACCTTGTCTACTTGAACTGCTGCCTTCAGTGACCTATGTACTTGTACGCCAAGATATCTCACTTCATCTACCCCCTTAGTATATTCCCATTTATTGTGTAATCCCTGTAACTGTTTGACCTCCCTAAATGTATGGCCTCACACTTCTCTATGTTAAAATCCATCTGCCACTTTACCGTCCACTCCACCAACCCATCTATATCGTTTTGGAGATTATGGCTATCCTCTACACTATCCACTACTTGGCCAATCTTTGTGTCATCTGCAAATTTCCCAATCGTGCCCCCCACATTCACGTCCAAATCATTAATATATAACACAAACAGCAAGGGTCCCAACACTGAGACCTGTGGAACACCACTTGAGAAAACTTTCCATTCGCAAGAGCATCCATTAGCCATAACCCTTTGTTTCCTGTTACAAAGCCAACCTTTTATCCAGTTTGCCACATTACCCTGAATCCCATGGGCTTTTACTTTCCTGACCAATCTGCCATGTGGGACCTTGTCAAATGCCTTGTTAAAATCCATGTACACAACATCCACTGCACTACCTTCATCAGCCCTTCTTGTCGCTTCCTCAAAGAATTCAATCAATGTGAGGCAAGACCTTCCTTTAACAAATCCATGCTGACCATCCTTGACTAGTCCATGCCTTTCCACATGACAGTTAATCCTATCTCTCAGGAATGGTTCTACTAATTTGCTCACCACCGATGTAAGACTAACTGGCCTATAATTGTTCGACATGTCATGCAGCTAGAGATCTGATTTGGATACATCAGAAGCCGTTTTCTTCCCGCATACACCTTCCATCCAAATGACACTGTATTCAATGTCTAGTTAAGAAAGGATGGGGGCCATTTTCAATTGCCATGCACATTGGTTGGGCTGTGGGTGGAACAATCATTCAGTGGAACCATTGGCTCGTGACAAGCCTAACCAATTTCATGTTTGGGCATCAGCTGAATTTTAAAAATTCATTCATGACATATGGACCTCACTGGCAAGGCCAGCATTTATTGCCCATCCCTAATTGGCCTTGAGAAGGTGTTAGTCAGCCATCTCTTGAACCGCTACAGTGCATCTGGTGTAGATACACCCACTGTGCTGCTAGGTAGGGGATTCTGGGTTTTTAATCCAGCGATGATGAAGGAACAATTATATATTTCCAAGTCAGGATGGTGCACAACTTGGAGGGGAACTTGCAGGAGGTTGCATCCCTTGCATCTGCTGCCCTTGCCCTTCTCAGGTGGTACAGGTCGCGGGTTTGGAAGGTGCTGCCGAAGAAGCCTTGGGGTGTTCTTGCAGTGCATATTGCATATGGTCCACACTAATGCCAAAGCGTGCTGGTGGTGAAGGGAGTGAAAGCTTGAGGTGGTGCCGAGCAAGCAGGCTGCTTTGTCCTGGATGATGTCAAGCTTCTTGAGTGTTGTTGTAGCTGCACTCATCCAGGAAAGTGGAGAATATTCCATCACAGTCCTGACTTGTGCCTTTTAGATAGTGGAGAGGCTTTGAGGAGTAAGGAGACGAGTTCCTAGCTGCAGAATTTGCAGCACCTGACCTACCCTTGTAGCTGCAGTATTTATATTGCTTGTACAGTAAAGTTTCTGCTCATCGGTGACACTCAGGATGTTGATGGTGTGGAGTTTCAGTGGTGGTAACGCTGTTGAATGTCAAGGGGAGAGGTTTTGGGTACATGGCCAGTGATGAATGCACATAGGTAACTCAACATGTGGGGATGGCAGAGATTCTGGCAGACGCCTCTGTGGAGCCCATAATGAAGTGGGAAAGGCACGCTATGGGAGGCGGTGGTGGTGGGGGTTACCAGGGGGAATGGTGGCACCCGATGGCAGACACTGGGCCTTCAGATTTTTGTGGTTAGGCAGGTCACTTATACTGTGGCTTGGTTGACAGCATACTTGCTTCTCAATCAGAAGATTGTGGGTTTAAATCAGACTCCAGCAACTTGAATGCAATGCAAAGTTGAAGGTTCCAATGTGGTACAATTGGTGGTGCTGTCTTTCAGATGGAGATGTTAAATTGCATCCCAGCCTATCCTTATAGGTTGGGTGTCAAAGATCCCATGGTGTTATTTTAAAGAAGAACAGGGGAATTCTCCCTCGTGCTTTGTTAAATATTTATCCCCCAGTCAACACCACTAAATCTGTTACCTGGTCACAACCGTGTTGCTGCTTGTGGAAGCATGCTTTCAGCAATTTGAATGCCACATTCCCTACAATAATTACAACAATGTATACACTTGAAAAGTATTTCATTGACTGTGAAACACTTTTGGACAACCTGAGGTTGGGAAAAGTGCTATTGCTTTTCTTTCTGGCCCCACATGAATCAAGCTTTTCTGCAGCAGTCTCTTTAAAGGTCCATTGTTTACCTCACTCAACACCTGGTGCCAATGGATGAAGCATGTGCTCTATCCACCTATTAGTACCTGAAAAGTGCAATGGCTTCCTATAACTGTTATAAGGATGGATTTAAATATTTCAATGGGACTCTAGCAAACCATAAGACATCAAGCTTGAGTTGAAGAGGTGGGACATTCTCTCAATTTTCACCATGAGAAATGCCTCCATGAATAAGGAAGGTGGCAGCTGAAAATTTCCCCAATGCATCCATGCGATACAACCAGCTGCAGTTCCTGGGATCTATCTATTGGACAACTGCTGAAAAGTGGGAAGAAGTTCCTGCTACTTACACTTGAGGATCTCAGTAATGAGTTAACAATTTTAACATGGCATGCCTCTAAAGAGGTCTGCTGTCACATGTATTAACAGAATAACAAGTAACACAAAATTTGTCTTCTATCACAAACTTATCACATTTAATTGAAACATAGGCATTGGGGGAAAGGCTTGTCTATGTTAATAATAAATTGCAGAACAAATGTCATGGCTTTTCACTTGATTTTGAATTAACTGTTCCTGTAGCAGTAATTCCACTGATATTCCTTTATATTGTCTTTACATAGTGGACATTGTGGATTGTTGTCCAAACTTTGATCCTTTACAGAAGGGTGGCCACAAGGTACAGAGATGGGCTCCAGAAATAATCTCAATCAAAGAGAACACTCAAAATTTGATGCATCTACTAGATCCTTAGTTATTGTTCTCCCAGAACTTGATGAATGGAACAGTTGTCCAGTATCCTGCTTTTGCTGTTTATTTTGGAGTCTGCTCACCTCCCAATGTGCAGCAGTGTCCCTTTCACAGGCTGAACCTTTCATTCGCTAAGATAACGTGCTGCTGCATTCTACTCAAGTCTATAGTTTACCTCAATGCATGAAAACTTTTGTCCCTGCCCTCTGCCACTGTACCAAATTTAGGTCACCTGAGACACCTTATTAAATATGCTCAGCGCCACCTTCTGGTTTTATATATCAATGCATTGAGGCTTGCACAAGATTAAAGTGTAAAAAGAATTGACCTTAGCTTGTGCAGTTCTAAGTTGTTTGATGTGCAGATGAAATGGGATTCAGCTTTGGCTGTGCATCCTGTTGTAATTTAGTGTATCATTACTACACTGTCCATTCTGTTCATTTTTATCACTGAATATGTTCTCTCACTCATGTGTTTTACACACTTATTCTCATTTACATTGCATGTGTTGGCTACGGTTTTCTACAATAGGAGAAAGTTATGGCTAAGTAAAGTAATGTAGAAATTTAACAAATGCTTGTAAATAAATGAGAACTCCATACAATTGGCCAGCATAATAATTGGCAAAAAGAGTAAATTTGATGTGAGGGAAAATATTTTCACCCAGAGGGTGGTTGGAGTCTGGAACAAACTACCTGAAAGGGTGGTGGAGGCAGGTTCGATCGAGGTATTCAAAAGGAATTGGATTGTTATCTGAAGAGAGAGAATGTGCAAGGTTATGGGCTTAAGGCAGGGGAGTGGGACCAGGTGGAATGCTCTTTCAGAGAGCCAGTGCAGACCTGATGGGCCAAATGGCCTCCTTCTGCACTGTAAAGATACTGTGATATTGAGTGTTATAATTAGGTTGCCAACCCTCCTGGATTGGTTTGTAGTCTTCAGAAATTAAAGGATCATATCCAGGCCACTGCTGTGAGCAACCAGGGAATAAAATCATAGCAGCATCAACAAAAATGTGTCTTATTCATTTACATGTATTAGTTATAAAATATCGGAGAAACATTTCTAGAACTTGGGGTCGGTGTTTTCAAATAAGGGGTCGCCCATTTAAGACAGGAATGAGGAAAAACTTTTTCTCGCAGGGTTTGTGACACTTTGGAATTCTCTTCCTCAAAAAGTGATTGAGGCAGAGTCTTTGAATGTCTTTAAGGCAGAGGTAAATAGATTCTTGATAAGCAAAATGGAGTGAAAGGTTATTGGGGGTAGGCAGAAATGTGAAGTTGAGGTTAAAATTAGATCAGTCATGATCTTATTGAATGGTAGAGCAGGCTTGAGGGGCTGAGTGGCCTACTCCTGCTCCTAATTCGTATGTTCGAAAAAAATTCTGTTTAACTGGGTGGGGTGGTTGGAGGGAGAGGTCATGTGATGAAACATTTAAGAAAACATCCATTGGAGTTGGCAACCAGGCTGTAGTGGAAATTTGGTTGTATATGTTTTGCATGCTCCTTCCTGGACATCCGCTTGATTGCCCCATTTCTGAGTTCAGCTCATTAGCATGAATTGGACAAGCACCAGTCAGGCATGATTACCACCTCCCATTCAACACTCACTCATTAGGTGGCAGAGGGTTGTATCCTATTTCATGTCTTTAAGGTCTGCAGCAAGTTAAAGGGGCTATCTTTAAAAAAAATCCATTGTTGGAAATCTGAAGCAAAACAGATAACCTTGGAAATAAGTAGCAGGTCATTCACCACTTGTTGGGTAGAGCATGGCCAGGCTGCAACCCCATGCTCACCGACTCACTTTGCCACCTCTGTTCCAGGAGCCTTGGATACAGACATCGCTGTCAGCCACGTCATAGGCTCCAACCACAGCCGTTGCATCAAGAAGAAGCAGAAAGTTGGGTAGTACAGCACAATGCACAAAAATTATTAGGGCGGGGAAGCACCATGGGTAACAGGCACTGGAATCAGAGAAATGTCAAACTTTGGAGAATAAAACATGATGGCATTTGAGTTGCTGCATGTGCAGTTTCATTTCCCATGCCTCTGGGCAAGATATTTGCAGTTGAGAAGTGATATGACTAGCTGATTGTTAGGCTTGCTGCTCCAAAGGTGGAGCATTATGATTTATTTATGGGCAAAGGAAAGAGGGATGTAAGACTGCTGATGGAAAGAAAAATACAAAACGTTTGGAAACACTAGCAAGTCAGACAGCACCTGAGAAGAGAGAAATAGAGTTAACGTTTCAGGTCAATGACCTTCCATCAGTTCTGCTTTATGTTCATTTTCTGTTTTTATTGCAAATTTCCAGCAATATTTTGCTTTAGTTGATGCATAGAGTGAATTGGGCGTTTAAAGAAAGCAGCCATTGAGTATTTGCCAAATGGTCATTGGAGCCAGTAAGTGTGCTTGCTCGACTGGATCTTCTGGTCCCTCAGGCTCTTCAGTAGCGTCTCCTTGATTGACATTCTGTGGCCTCTTGCTTAAGTAGATTCCTCATAAAAGAGTGAAGTTATGAAGAATATCAAACACTATGATGAATTGCACACTTTAGCTAGACTGCACCAGAGAGCAAACCTGATTTATCACAATAGCGCTGCTTCAGCACAAATTCCGTGCATTATGCCGGCTTTCATAGAGGAATGGACCTCATTAAAATTCTGTTCTGCAGGCATCTGTGGCCTTAACACAAGGGCCATAAACCAGGACTGCAATGGCTAGTCCTGACTTCTCATCATTCAGACTTGCATTGTTTTTGAGGATTGCATGCAATGAATGCACTATAGTGCTGCCAGGAAAGCTGGCATTTGTCTGCATTAAACTATGCAGATGGTCTGTGAATGGTTCTACATTGATTAAATGGTATTTTTTCTCATTCATGTTTGACTCACTATTGTAAAGCTACATGCATATGCTTGACACTGTCCTGCATCTTGAAAAAGTCTATCACATGGAACGTCCTAGAATTGGGACAAGTTATATAGAACAAAGAACAAAGAAAAGTTCAGCACAGGAACAGGCCCTTTGGCCCTCCAAGCCTGCGCCGATCATATTGCCCGTCAATTAAAACATTTTGCACTTCCGGGGTCCGTATCCCTCTATTCCCATCCTATTCATGTATTTGTCAAGCTGCCTCTTAAACACCACTATCGTACCTGCTTCCACCACCTCCTCTGGCAGCGAATTCCAGACACATATAACTGCATTCTGTTGCAAAAAGCACATCAGGCACTTGCTGAATGCAGATCACAAGCTGATTATGTTACTGATATCCCTACCAACCAGCAAAGAACATGAGACAAAGAATGTTTAGAATGTGGCTGGCGGTCACCCAGGAGACAGTTTTGTCACCACTTCCCTGGTGAATCTCAGCCTTTAGATGTAATGATCATCAGTCAAGTCCCAACAATTGCACCATGCTTGACAGATGCAGTTGGTAAGACAATAGTGCAAAGGAACACTTCACTGGCAATGGAGTCTTACTTCACTGGCTTCCATGTGCACCTCCTAATCCCTTCATGTCTTCCTTCAGGTAGCATTTAAACAGAGGAAATCTCAGAGGGACATTCATTGCAATGAATGGTCTCCCCAAAATGGTCTTACATTCCTGGATGCAGCAGTTCACCAGAACTGTACAAGTTACTTACGCAAACATTTCCAGAAACTGGAGTTTCTGTTAAGTATAGCTGGCTGCCCTTTCACTTATGGTATAGGGAAAGGTGCAGCGCAACAACTGTGAACAGCAGTTCACGTATGCAGAAGTGGGAAGTGGCATGCACTCAGCATTGTGGCTGGAAAAAGGTGGAGGAGGTGTTATTATACCACTCTAGTGTGATTAATATTACAATGAAGCTCTTTTCTGTCTCAGGTGGAAGCTTCTTGAGCCCAATCCCAGACCTGGCAGCAATGCACTTTGTACGCATAAGAGGCAAAGGCCCAGTTTGTGGGTCTCTACCCCCTCTGATGTGTTATAATGCCCCATGAAGTGGCAGACACAGGCTGTTCACAGCACACAAATCAGTCCCATGGCATTACTATGTAAAAGAACACAAGAAGGTAGGCAAACATTTTTTCAAGCTGAAAAATCTTGGTGGAGGCAAAAGAGACACAATGCAGAACCAAGATTGAAAAGATAAATCAAGAATTGGAGATAAAATGGCAACAAACATAGCTGATTCTTTTCATTCCATCCTACAGCTCTTGACTTGACTATTAGTTCCATGCAGACCCATCCTTTCCTTCTCCACAACCTGTTGAATTAAGCATCACTTCAATTCTCCTTTGAATGTTTCAACTCAATCAGGATTACTACTGTACAAGGCAGTGTACCTTTAAGCCAATGATTCTAAGGCCCTGGCCTTTATTTTGAGAATAGGAGGGTGGCAGAGGTGGTGATGGGGTGGTCAGTTTAGTACTTGGCAAACACAGCTAACAAGTTTCCCTCAGGTCCTGCCAAATTTAACAGTAAAACTTGACTGACATTTTTGGAATTGCTTACTGACCAAACCAGCCAGATTGAGAGGCTGCTGGGCTGTTGATTAGGTAGGCCTGTAGGATACTAGCCTACAGTCAAGGAAGGTAGAGGAAGGAGTGAGAGATTGTGGTTTGGGTGGGGGGGGGGATATTGATGAGAATCCCGAAAATAAATGGTGGAAAAGGGTTGGGGGGGTGGGGGGGGGGATGCATCGGGGAGACCTGGAGGTGTATGGAGAAAATCACAGCTGGCCAGGGAGGACATGGGGGTCGGGGTGGGGGTGATTGTGGGGATTTAGTGGGCTGGGAAGGATATTGAAGGCAGAAGAGGACATTGGGAGGGCAGCAGATCATGAGGGTGGGGAGTGGGGCCAGAGTGTCCAATTGCTGAGGAGGTTAACAAGATAGCTTGCTGGGGCTGGGAGAAGCACACCTACACCTCCTGGCTGGAAAGTAGTGCTGTCAAGGTCTGCTCCATCCAAGAGTCCTTGCCTCTTTCCAACTGCTGGATTTCCTAAGGCCTGGGAAATTAAGGTATTTAAATGAGTGACCCATCTCTTGAAAATGGGTTCCTCACCAGTCCCCCCATTTTATCTCTGTTAAAACCAGAAGTGGGTGAGTTTGAGGCAGCTTGCATTCAGGTTTGAAAATGTTTACATTGTAACTTCTCAGCTGATACAAACCCACCCATTTACCCACTCAGTGATTTAATTCTCTTTGGCTGCACACTGGTTATTAATATGTTGGCATAAAATAGCTTTGCGCTTTATTTTAACTCAAACTTTAAGCCATTTAAAAGCAATTAGTTAACTTTTTGAAAATAGCACCCAAAGGAATTTTGCTTGAATGCTTTAACAATAAGCACGACAAAGTCATCACTTAAGTTTAGCTCATAGCTGCTTGGGTATATTGGTTCTCCTATCCTGGACTTTCAAATATTTCTCTAATTCCACATTATCAATTGCTTCTACCATAATACAAAAATATTGATCAAAGAAGATAGGAGTGATTGTCTTCGTCACCCCTCCTACCAACTATCTTTTCTTTATCAAAAGTCAGTCTGGTCATTACTACTTTTTTTAAACTGTTTCTACATTTCTTCATTTAACTATTTAGGTCTAGCCTCTGACATTAGCCTTGCATGCCCGTGTGCAATTTGCTTCTTCTCCAATGGGTTCTCGTTTGGTGCCTTCTCCTCTCAGGTATGGTTCCCAATTTATTCAAGTTTCATCATTTATAATATTAATTTTATTATCTCTTTAGTATCTATGAACTAAATTCCCATTCCGTTCAGGCGATGGGAATAAAACCTTCTTTACCTTCTAACTATATTGGTTCTCCATGGAATGGGGTTGTTAGACATTCTCAGCTCAGATCCTGTTGGGTGTGGACTCAATCCACAAAGTTGATTGCAATTTAACACTGAAGGATAAATGTGATGAATTTGTGCTCTTGGCCTGGAAATTCTCCTACAGGGAGCAGAAATTGGGACCAACACAATAATGATTCTGCGATCAGTGAAGAAATGACCTTGTAGGCATTGCATTTGGAAATCATGGATGGGCAGCCAGCGATTTCACCCCCACCCCCATTAATAAAGTGAATGAACAAAAATGGCCTGTTCCCCTTGCAAGCCCCACTAAGCTTTTGGAATTGCCCACGCGTGGACTTGGGTGCAATGGTCAGTCAGGTCTTCAGGATTTCCATCCAGGAGTTCTATGCCAGGAGTGCAAGTTCATAAGATTTACATGCAAAATGGCCATCTCACTCAGCAAGGCCACAGTGGTGGCTAACGTGAGGAATGGAAATATCATGCTGCTGCAATCTCAACTGCATTGGGAGGCTGAGGAAGAAACACATTATGAAGGCAGTGTCATGAGAAGTTTATTTTGTAGCTTGCTGCGCCATACCTGGGTTCAGACTGCTTGATTTTGCAATTCAAAACCTGAACTAGGGAATTGTTTCAGTGTCCCAGCATTAACATCCCTCGTCTTGATGTGTAGAAAAAGTCAACCAAAATAAAATGAATTCTTTAGGAATTTTTCCTGGTTAAATATCAAAATTAAAATAAATAACTTTAGAGACAGCCTGAAAAAAACTACTACGAAAGTCAAGTTAGATAGCAGATATGATCGAATTTAAGATCATCGTTACTTAATTGCTTTGTAGTAATTTAATAACCAGATAAAGATTTTCAAATAATGGGAGTAAATTATAGTGTTCAGATTATGTGATTATTTGAACATCTGTACTTAGGTCATTCATTACAGTGTAGGGTTAATAACCATTGTAATTTAAATTATGAAAAGAATACATTGCATGTGGCTAGTTTATTTCTTGAATGCATCATTTTAATATTATTGTGCATATTACATGAATTGGCATTGGTCGGGATTTTCTGGTCCCACCCATGGCGGGAATTGTTGTGGGCGGGATGAAAAATTTGACGATCCAGCCAGTAGTCCGTTGACTTCAGGCTGGAATTTCCAGTCCCGCAATACAACATCACGGCCATTGTATTTATTGTATTTATTAGGCCGGGTAAACATACAATTAGCCAAATGCTTTTACTATAAGGTGGCTATAAGGACAGTCAAAGTGTGATGACTAAAATAATAAAGCATGTGCTTTGTACCAAAATACTTCCCATTTAAAGGTCCACTTAATCTCTTTTCAGGCAAGTTCCATTCCGGGTATATACAGCATCTATAATACCACTATGTTGGTGTTGGCAGGAAGTCTACACTGAATCAGATGCTCTGTATGTTATATATTTCCATCACTCCTTCCCTCTTCAACCTCTCCTAGTTTTTCATTCCACCCCAGCCTCTTTCTGTTGCTCTAAAAGTAGACATCACATCCCTTGCTCACTCTCCCATTCTATCAAAAACAGCTGCTAAACTTCTATTCCACTAATGGGGGCCGTGCCTTCAGTGACCTCGGTCCCACTCTCTTGAATATTTTCTCTAAAGCTTGCCACCTCCCTACTTTGCTTTCCTCCTTTAAGACACTCCTTAGAAACTATCTCTTTGACCAAGCTTTTGGTCATCTGATCTAATGGGCCGTAACTTCCTTGGAGTGGCAAGTGGCATCGGATTGCCACTCCGTGCCCAATGACTTACTCTAAATTTCTTGGGCGCCTGTCTCGCCCAACCTTTCGACTCAGGCTGGGCGAGGTCCAGGCAGCATGTCCTAGAGGCCCAGCATCACAGCCCAGCAGAGTCAGATTGAAGAAAGACACGCCACCTTTTTATGGCACTAGCTGCCTAAATCAGGTAAGTTAAAGGTCCCATTGAAATTGACAGGCCAGGGAGAAGGTAAGCCTCTAAGGTAAGTGGATAGGATTTGCAGGGTCAGACCTCAGATGGGGGTGGGGTGGGGCTCGGACCCTGGGGGGTTGGGGGGTTTAGGAGGTCGAGTCACGAGTAGAGGGAGGTTGGGGGTCTGGTCAGGTCAGGCCTGCGGTGGGGGGGGGGGCGCCATGTTGGGTTGGGTGGGTGTTGTCAGGCCTGCCGTGGGCAGGGAGGGGGGGGTCGGGTCCAGTAGAGCCTGCAGGGGGGATTGGGTTGGGTAGGGGAGTGTGTCAGGTCAAGTTGGGCCTACGGTGGGGGGGGTACGAAGGGTTGGGTCGGAGAGGGTGGGGATGGGGAACCCTATGGGGTGTCGAATGGGGGTGGGGAATACTATGGGGGTGATGGTTAGTTGCGGGGGGAAGGGGGTGTGGGATGAGTCTAATGGGGGGTTGTTCTGGGACTTTATAAAAGTTACCCAGGAGTTAGAAGAGGTTTTAATTCTTCTAACTTTTTCTGGGTAACTTTTTGTGTAACACAGCCAGAACCATCCGAACTTTGCGATTTAAATTGCATTTTTGGATGATTCCAAGCACAGGGCAATTGCCCAGAGGAAGTTTGCACTTCTGGGCAGTTGCTGTGCAAACTCCTACCTGTGAACTTCCGAGAGGGATTCCCCAGCACATCTTTGGGTACCCCCCCCCCAAATCCAACGCAGGGAAGCACAGGAGTTACACCATTTATCATACTCCTGTGGCTGTTTCATTATGTTAAACATGCTAAAAGTTGTCTAGTGGAACTGGAGTCTTGTGTCAGTTTTACCTGCATCTATAAGCCTGTCACTGATTTAACAGCAACAACACTGGAAGCCAGCCCACATCCAAAAGGCTCCAAGAATTTGAATTAAAGGAGTCCCACATAAAAGGCCCTCCGGTATGTAACACTACAGGGCAGAGATGAAACAATGGGTGGGATTTTCCTCTGCTGCCCGGAAAGTCAGTGGACTTTTGGCGGGGGCACCGAATCTCCCATGGCGGGTCTCGCCACGATGGGGCCGGCTCTGCTACTTCTTCAAATGCCAAGTCCCCAAACCACACTAAGCCATCATGGGGTAGTCGTGGGCAGCGGTCAAATATTTCCCCAGAAATGGGAAGGTCCCTCTGGCGTGTTCCTTAACAGCTCACTTTAGAGTAATACTGGTTTTCGAACCTGGACTGGACCTTGTCAGGGGCAGAAGGGTGGATATAACTGAAAACAAAAGAGGGAGTTTTAGACTCAGCAAAAAGAAATGTTTGCTGGTAAAATAATTTATTCATTTTATCTCTCTTTCCTCACCACTTCCCGCCCATTTGAGACTTTAAGGATTTTCTGCTGCCAAAAACTTTTGCTCTGTTCATTGATATAATCTAGATGTCTTAAATGACACTCTTATTATCAGCTAAATATTGCATGCTTTAAGGTCAGTAAAAAGATTGTTTGCACAGTGCTGAGTTCTATATTAATGTGGAAGAGACCTAGCTAGTTAAGTTTCCAACAAAAAGCGTTTCAGTTTAATTCCTAAAGGTGTATGAGCTTGTTTTGGCTCTTTTGAACTGTACTTTTAAGTATTTGAAGCCTGAGGGAGATGAGCTGAGGCATCTCACACCACAGCATTTAAACAGGGTAAGGGGGAGGGGATGTCATACAAATCCTACTGCAAAAGATCTAAATACTCATTAGCAACCAGCTGAAAAAAGATCAAAGACCTGTAAGGGGCCGCATGATCCCTTGAGGGCAATAATCTGCAGCCAGCAGCAGTCATTCCTGCTTCCTGGAGTACACCCACCTCACTGCAATAAGCAGGGTTCACAACTAAAGTACTGAACTAAAACACAGAAAAAACAAAAAAGCTGCTGGCTCTGCCTCTCTCCAGCTTGGCAAGACCCTACGAAATGTCTGATAATAAATCTGTGCACGCTAGGATTGCCACCTTTTGCTAAAAAGCCTCTTCAAAAAGGCTACTGCGAGGGAACTGAAATGTGGAAAAATCTGTGACTTTCATCAGCCAGTGAGACAGCACCATTAGAGCACGTGGAAATACAGGAGGGCTTTCACTCCCAGATGACATGATGCCAAATGGAGGAAGAACCATAGATGCTATTACTTGACAGAAGTGTGGCAAAAACATTCTTCTGTTTACAGTTTTTATGAAGTCTACATTACATAATGCTCTCAACCTTGGTGAAATTTTAGAAGTGAGATTGAAAAGAAGGGGAATAAATTGTAAACCCATTTAAATGAAGATGTATTTAATTTTTCGAATGCCAAATATGTCAAAATAAGTAACTCCTTTTTCAAATGAGCAAATCTTTTCAAATGAGTTTATGTATTTAAATCTTTAGGACTGTGGATTCAAAAACAGAGTTTTCCAGCGTCATCCTTAATGAATGTACTAGTCCAATCTGGCTAAATTTATGCAGTTGAAGCCTGAAGATCAGGTTTGCCATTAGAAAGCAGTCACCTTTTTAGGCAAGAGAATCTCCTTGCTGGTCATATGAACAAGCCAATGCAGGATGGTCAAACTGAACATTTTAATTCACTCAAATTGAGATACAAAAATGGTGATTCCTCCTCACCACAGTGTGGCATCTGAACACTTCTGTCTGTTCATTAGTAACCCCGTACACTTATTTTGTTTTACAAGATACTTGTCTACGTTCGAACATTAGATGAGCACAGGGTGGTATTTGGCTGTAGTGTTCCAAGTGATGAAATACAGGCTGCCAATCGCCATCTAGGCTCATCCATTGAGATTAACCACATGCAGGCTGCCATTAATTTTGTGGATACATGTTCCAGTGTGAGCAACCCTCAGGAAGGGGGTTCACGAAGAATATTGGGGGTGGCTTAAAGAAAAGTGAATAATTTGCAAGATTATGCAAAACTTTTGTGGATCTTCCTTCCTGAAGAGAAAAATCAATTTTTGATAACCCACCAGGAGGCCCATTATTAGCAACAGAGTTCTTCCATGTTACATGTTTTTTAAAATCAGTATTCTTACATTTTATCCATTACAGTTTAGATCAGCACTCTCTGAAATTTATTGAACAGATTTTCCTCTTTTGCGCTTGGGTGTAAATCATCACTTGATAAGAGCATAAAGGAAAATTGGGTGAATTCCATAATGGGCATGTTATCCTGCCCACTGACTTTCCTCTCTGTACTCCGCATAGGGTGTTATTTAATGCTCACTGTTAACATTTGCAAGAACTATGTGAAATCAATCATCATTATTGTGGAATTCCACTTGAAGAAGCATCTGTGGAAACAATAATTGTAAGAGCATTTAACTACCAAAGGGGTGGTTTTAGTCTAGTTATACAATGACATCAGAAGCAAATGTGGAAACATTTCCTTTGCTTGATATTTTTAGTAAAATTGAACGTGCTTTCTTCTTTTGAAAGTGTTTTGCAATTTTATGATGCAGTTACACCCAGTGAAAAAGGTTATTCTAACCTTATTTAGATCACTGTCAGGCCACATTTAGAATTTGTACTACAATACTGCTGGTGATGTTAAGTCTAACACTGGTGCCAAAAGTAAGATAGTGGTCAGCAAAGTTGGGAGTCATTGCTTAATGCCTGATTTCTGGCCTTTTAAAATTGCTTCACAGACAGTGATTTATTCAAGCACAAGTATGATGAGTTCACACAGTAGGCAATTTAAAGTTATATAGACCAGCAGATTAGGCAATTTAAAGTGAAGCATTCATATTGCCGTACTAACGTTTTTCTTATTTGTTGCTTTAGCTTCATTAATATGAAACACATTGCTGAAGGGCTACAGTGAAAAAACAGGAGTCTTCATATACACTGGGGCTGCTTACAAATTCTCTTTCCTTATTGTAGGTTATTATATACTGTGTGGTCTGCATTCAGTACTACTAGTACTCGATTTGGCAGAGGAAGATCATCAAAAACTGAAAGGCAGCTGCTAATTATGGCATTTAAGGTGAACAGTCCAGTCTCAGGGGTTGTGAATATGAGTCAGCCACATCCAGGAATGACTAAATTGCTGGTTTTCAGCCACTTCCTGCCATTCTGGTGCTTTTTAAGGGGTGGCACCATAAACATAAATTGTGTTTCTCCTCTCCTTAACTTCTTGTCCCAGGCTTACAGTGCTAGACCTGGAAACTGTTCTTTCTGAATCTGTAATCTCTCATTTTTGCTCAGGGACATTCACCTTTACTCTTCCCTTGTTATTTCAGGTGCTTGACTATATTATTTGCTGTTCAATTGATTTACGAAGATTAGTGTTTTGTTGTTTTCATACCCCAGAAGGGGAAAAAAAAACTGTAAAAACTGGGAAGTAAGAATACTGGTCCGAACTGGTCTTGTATACCTTAAAATGGAACACCAGTAAAAACTGGGAAATAAGAGTACTGGTGTGAACTGCTTTTTCCTTCATGGATGGCTGAGTATGGAGGAGACTTAAAATCCATGCAAGCCCACAGTTTAGAAACAGCAGAATTGCTTGTAACCCAACAAAAATCTTTAGGAACCCATATTAACCCTGAATAGCACATCAACAAGTTTTAAACCATTGTGTGTAGTTTTGGACTACAAAGGGGCATTGAAGCATTAGAAACATTTCAGCAAAAGTATTCAGGGCGATTCCATCACTGAGGGTCTTAAATTAAACAAGATTTTTCCCAATACTTAGAAGATGTTGGAAATGTGATCCTTCCCTTCCTACATGTTGAGAGGAATTGATAACATGGCTGTTATTTACCTTCGATTGTGAGTGCCGAATTAGAGGATGAATATAAAATTAACGGACCTCAAGCAAGGCATGAACAGGGTGTAATTTGAGTTAGGTAGGGTCACCAATTTGCAGTGGTGGGTTGGCTGCCTGTTTGCTCCTTGCCTGTGGGATCCATGAAGCCTGTCTGTTACCATCCATTTTGTGCCCTCCAAAAGCTGAGTTTCGTCCCCGAAATTTGAAGCAATGTCTGACGTGGGACATCAGTCGGATCCCAGAGAAATATTTGTTTGCCCTTTCTCCATGGTTTTACTGATTTCCCACCGTAGTTACAACAGGGGGCCGGGAGAACCCCATGGAAACTTTCTCCCTTAATGTTTTCTGAGCTGTCGAACCATGGAAGATTTGAAAACAATCAGTCTTATATGCAGAGTGTCGAGTGTAGTTCAACAGGCAATCTGGAGTTTCTCGTAATTAATGCTGCTGGGTTAGGTGCAGCTGGTAGAAACTTTGCAAAGCCTTTCCTCAAGGTTAAAGGCAGTGGAGTGGATCGTCCTTTTCTCATTCCATGCTTCATGTTCTTATGCTATTTGCTTTCTTGATTCTTGATTAATTTTAGGAGTGAGGAGCAAATAGTTCACACGCTGCTCAGGCCATTGGTGAATAACTGATAAAATGTAACAGTTCTGGAACTGGATATATGAGTTCCAAAGCCACATCAATACTCTATAGTCTTGCTTGGTTACCAGTAGAGGTTGAGGAGAAATTTCACCTGCCTTTATCCTTGGAGGTTTACACATGGTTAGCTACTTCCTTCAGGCATTGACATAAGATAAATTTTACAGAGTTTATGAAGGGAACAGCTTTAACAAAATGAATGACCTTTTCTCATGACACAAATTCTTATGACGGTAAGAATTAGCAAAAAGAGACAACTTATTTTAAAGTGGGAGTAGGATCAAAGCTTCACAAACCTAACTAGGACAATTCAATATACTACCCAATTGCCATGATTTACAGACAATACTCAACTTCTAAGTCCCATTCACTTCTGACGTTGTGGGAACAATAGTGAACGATGTGCCCACATTAAATACTATGGCCTGAATTTTCAGCTCGATGGGCGGGCGCGATCATTGGGCCCAGGAGCAGCCGGGAAATGGATCGCCGACCACGATCTGCCCCCGACTGCGATTTCAGGCTGGCTGGCCAATTAACAGCCAGCCAGTGTGAAGCGCGCACTGAAAAGCTCAGCGCTGCCGGGGTAGGGGGTGGAGGGAGAGGGGGCAATGACGCCAACACGGCCGCGGGCAAGCGCTGAGAGAAAGCTCCCTGAAGGTTGTGCCAGGGAGCTGCAGACCCAAAAGCCGTGAAATAAAGTTTTGAAAATCAGAAAAAAAAATGTCCGTGCATCACAATCAGGCACCTGAACATATAGATGATAAAAATGCTGTCCACAGATTTTTATTTTTATTTTATTTAATAAAGGAAACCTTATCCCGCCCTCGGATGAGGATTGAAGAAAAATGTAAAGGCCGCCTGGCCGATTCACCCGTCTGCCAACCGTAAGGTTGGACGGGCCACGAAAAGTAACAGACAATTGCACCATTGATGGGCTTAATTGCCCCCTTAATTGTTGGCGGGCGCGCTTCTGACATTTGCGCGCGCCCGGCGAGTGAAATATCGCATGACTGCGTGATGATGTCGGGACGCTCGCCCGACGTCATCAGGCGCGCACCTGCCCGATCAACGTAAAATTCAGCCCTATGATACCCTCCCTGCATTCGTGTCAGCTATTCCTTTCCAGCACTGACTGGGATAACATCGATTAGGTCAAGGAAAGGATCAGATCAAGGGCAGATCTTTTATAATTATAAAACCTGAAAAGCTCTTCAAATATGACTCAAGCCATTAGCTAAGAAGAGAAATGTACAATAACTCCCTGCACCTCTTAACAATACTTTTTTTTTAAAGAAAGTTGCTTATTTGACTTTTTAAAAGTTCAAAGATCAAGGTGAGTTTTGGAAACTGGCACAATGGCTTGCAAAAGCAGGAGTATTAATTTTTCGCCTGTTTCCACCTACATCTTTTGTGGTATTCAAATTATGTTTTAGCCTAATGATAGGCGAAAGGTTAAAAGATGTGCAATAAAGGTTTTGGTGTCAAGCATATCTGAAGGAATATTTTTAAATGCCTTTAACCATAGTGTAAGATTGAAGAAATGATAAACAGTCACACGTCAGGCAGGCCTCGTCTCTTCTACCTGCTGCGTCACGGAACTACTGTGAGCTCCTTCAACGTTCAAATTGTTTGTAAGCAGTAGTATGTGGTATTTCAATTTGTCGGGCAACTAAAAAACACAAACACCTGCTAAACACGCTTGATGATGGCTCTGATAAGGGGCAAGGCGTGTTTTGGATTCTCCCACAAGTAAACAGTAAGCCTTCATCTCACTGGCTTTCCACTTTCTGTTGATTGATGTGCTGTTTTTCAGCATATTTCTTTGTATATTAAGTTACACAAAATTTGCTAAGAGCCGGGGAGGGACAGTTGGTATTTGCGGTGGGATTTGATCGGTTAGTGTCCATCAGTGATGGTGCAGGAGGAGGCCTATAGATCAGTTAGTTGATCTCAGCAGGCCTGACGGTGAAAATATTACTATTGGAATTAAATTGGCAGTATTTAATACAGCCAATGGGTTTCTTGCCCGATGACAGGAGAGCTGGCGAGAGCCCCGTGTTGCTGCTTTTAGGGAAGAACTGTCGTATTAAGTGCCAATCAGGGCAGCAAACAAGAGGCCAGCTGCTCTACTGAATGGTGACGCCACTGGGGAGGTGGTGCCTGCTGTCAGTATGACACCCACCTGAGGCCTAGTATTGTTGCTGGATCCCAGTCCATAGGTGAGTGATAGTGAAAGGGGGAGGTGGGGGGGGTTCGTGAGGTGGGGGTCACAAGAGGGTGCAGAGGGGACAGCAGCACAGCAGGGAGGTGGCTCTCAGCAAGCCCCTCCTCCCTGATGCCAGGCCCCTCAATCAATCAAACCCCTGGGGGCCCACAGCAACTGCTCACGTGTTTGCTTGTCATGCTCCCTGCATGGCGAGCCCCCTGCCCGCCGCTGTGTTGATACCAGCAGTGGCAGGATGAGGCCCTTAAGTGACCATTAATGGCCCACCTAAGGGCATCAATTGGCAGAGGGGCAGGAAGGCCATCCATGGGTCTTCCCGCCAAAGACTTAATCGGGGTGGAGGCGGGAAGATGGTGGGGTCCCCGCCTGCCACACTCTAACTGATTAAATGCCGCCGCCACCAAATCCGCCACGGGTGAGAGGGCATTAAATTCCATCCAAAGTCTCTGCAGGGGAGAAAAGAAATCAGCCAAGGTTCCCAGTCCTGAGTGCTGCTCAGTGACCCCTGCTATGAACGGTACATATGAGGTCAGGTAGGGCCTTGCCTGTGATGCCCCCATGAATGAATAACCGGTTAACATTGTCCATGTTACATGAAAAAAAAATGACTGATACTAGAGGGCTGATGCCTGTGAAGCCAAACAGAGCAAGAAATGCTTGAAGAACAAAATAAACTGGAAACAATAAGTGCAAATTAGCTGCACTGTAACTTGCTGAAATGCAGAGCTCCCTCTGTGATATTTGTGATTCAATTTATTTTCAGGAGAAGTGTAAATTGCCAACTGAGCATGGTTAATCTAACCTGGCCAACAATTGAGGTGATATTCTTCAAGGTACATCACTCATTGGTCTAAAAGGGTTAAGTTTTGGGACAGGTCGCATGCACTAGGCTTGTATTCCTTTGTGTAGAGAAGATTAAGTGGTGATCTAACTGAGGTGTTAAAGATGATTAATAGATTTGATAAGGAAGATATTTTCTCGGACAGAAGAGTCCAGGACAAGGGGATATAACCTTAAAATTAGAGCGAGACTGTTGAGGAGTGATATCAGAAAGCAATTCTTCAAAGGGCAATGTAAATCTGGAACCCAAAAAGCTGTAAAGGCCAAGTCAGTTGAAAATTTCAAACCTAAGATTGTTAAACTCAACAAGGGTATTAGGGTTATGGAAAGAAGGCAGGTAGATAAAGTTAAAACACAGATTAGCCTTGACCCAATTGAATGGCAGAACAGGCCTGAGGGGTTGAATGGCCTACTCTCGTCCCTATGCTCTACTAGATTAGGTGTAATAAAAGCAAAAGACGCCAAATGGAATCTAATGACAGCAATGGGGATCCTGCTCACCAGTTGGAGAACTGGTGGGAACCATGCATCACTTCTGTCTGAGAGGCGAGGCAATCAGGCACTTACCTGGATAGCGTTGGGCCTTGCACACAATCAAGCCCCTTGTAGGGCAAAAATCCAACCCCGAGAGCTGCTGGCCAATCAGAGACCAGCAGTGCTCTAGCACTGGCAGCGACACCTGAGCGGTGGCCACTGACAGTCCAATACTGGGGCCTATCTCATGGATTGCCACTGGATCCCGAGATAGAGGTGAGTGTGGGCAGGATAGTGGTAGCAGGGAGGGGGTCACCGGTGAGGGAGGGAGGGGGTTCAGAAAGAAGGGCGGGGAGTGGCTTTCAATGGGTCTTCCCTTCCTGATGCCAGGTCCCTCATTCACAGGCACCCTACGAGGCTGCAGGCAAACCTGACAGGGTTTGTTGGGCGATTTCCTCACTTGTTAATTCTCTGGCCTGCCGCTGGTTGAATACCAGTGGCAGCAGGATGAGGCCCTGAAGTGGCTAATTAAGGGCTTTAGTTAGCCTCAGGGACGACTGCCCTCCACCGTTCCCCACCCTGAAGCTTGACTAGGGGGAGGCAGGAAGTTAGCGGGACCCCCACACCGTAGCCTCATGCCTAACCAAACAGTGTCGCTCCTGCCTCTGCACTCGCCTCTGGGGTGGACATTAAATTCTGACCCTTTCCTGTTGATGTCTGCTTTAGTGTAAATTTTTAAGTAAACCATACTAATGTTGCAACAATCTGGTTATTACCATGGTAACTGAGAAACCACTAATAAATAAAAAACTTCCCTTTCCTTCTTGATGGCTGTACTGGCCCAAAGGTTTGAACTACCTCAGTGTGCAAACCATGTAAACAGAGCCAAACTTGATTTTATCGAAACCAGTGTCCATTAAACCAATGGAATACGTAGCATCCAACTGGACAAACAATATACAATATAATTCCACTTTGTAACAAACTGGATGAAGGTTTGCCTCCAATGTCAATCTAGATTCAATCTAGAGTCAGTGTAGTACACACTCCACTCCAGAGCAACTTTTCTACCTAGTGTCTGCCATGGCAGGGTGATAGTGGCGCTTTTAGACAGAATATACGTTGCAATACTCTGGAAAATGAGCCTTTTCAGTCAAAACCATATAGCAATTCATTGTCCTCACTTGACAGTGCATTTCCAAAAACACTGAATATCTTACAAGATCAATCAATACTTTCAGCACAAGAGGGACTGTTCATTCAAGGATGGTATAAAATCCAAACTGTCAAGGATGGTATAAAAAACAGTACAGGAGGAGGTCAATGGGTCAGTGTCTCTCAGTGATGGTACAGGAAGAAGTCAATGATTCAATGTCTCTCAGTGATTGTGCAGGAAGAGGTCAATAGGTCAGTGTCTCTCAGTGATGGTACAGGAAGGGGTCAATGATTCAATGTCTTTCAGTGATTGTACAGGAGGAGGTCAATGAGTTAGTGTCTCTCAGTGATGGTACAGGAGGAGTTCAAGGGGTCAGTGTCTCTTAGTGATTATACAGGAGGAGGTCAATGGGTCAGTGTCTCTCAGTGATGATACGGGAGGAGTTAAATGGGTCAGTGTCTCTCAATGATGGTACAGGAGGAGGTCAATGGGTCAGTGTTTCTTGGTGATGATACAGGAGGAGGTCAATGGGCCAGTTCTCTCAGTGATGGTACTGGAGGTGGTCACTGGGTCAGTGTCTGTCAATGATGGTAGCAGAAGAGTTTAATGGGTCAGTGTCTCTCTGTGCATAAGAGCATAAGAAATAGGAGCAGGAATAGGCCATTTGGCCCCTCAAGCCTGCCCCACCATTCAATAAGATCATGGCTGATCTGCCCCAGGCCTCAACTCCTTTATCGTGCCAGCTCCTCATAGCCCTCAACTCCCCGATATTTCAAAAATCTACCTACCTCCTCTTTAAATACTTTGTGATCTAGCCTCCACAAATATCTGAGGTAGAGAATTCCAGACATTCACTATCCTCTGAGATAAGAAACTCCTTCGCATCTCAGTTTTAAATGAGTATCCCCTTATTCTATAACTACGTTCCCTAGTTCGAGATTCCCCCATTAGTAGAAACATCTTCTCAACATCTACCCTGTCAATCCCCCTCAGAATCTTGTACGTTTCAATAAGATCACCTGTCATTTTTCTCAACTCTAATGAATAAAGGTCTAACCTATTTAGCCGTTCTTGTTAAGTTAACCCCTTCATCCCAGGAATCAGCCAAGTGAATCTCTTTTGAACTGCCTCCAATGCCAGTATATCCTTTCTTAAATACGGGGACCAAAACTGTACACAGTACTCCAGGTGTGGCCTCACCAACACCCCGAACAATTGTAACAACACTTCCCTATTTTTAAACTCCAATCCCCGAGCAATGCAGGCCAAAATTCCATTTGCCTTCTTAATTACTTGCTGCACCTGCATGTTAACTTTTTGTGTTTAATGCACAAGAACACCCAGATCCCTCTGTGCTGCACTTTTTTTGGAGTCCCTCTCCATTTAAATAATTGTCTGCCTATTGATTTTTCCTACCAAAGTGCATGACCTCACACTTTCCTATACTAAACTCCATCTGCCAAGTTCTTGCCCATTCACTCAACCTGTCTATATCCCCTTGCAGATTCCTTATGTCCTCATCACAACATGTCCTCTCACCTATTTTTGTATTGTCAGCAAATTTGGATACATTACACTCTGCCCCCTCCTCCAAGTCATTAATATGGATAGTAAATAAATTAGGCCCTAGGACTGATCCTTGTGGCACTCAAGTAGTTATGTCTTTCCAACCTGAAAAAGATCCATTAATCCCGACTATCTTCTGTGTGTTAACCAATCCTCAATCAATGCTAATACATTAGCCCCAATACTCTGAGCTCTTATCTTGTGCAATAACCTTTTATGTGGCACCTTATTCTGGAAATCCAAATACGCTACATCTAATGGTTCCCCTTTATCACCTCTGCTTGTTATATCCTCAAAGAACTCTAGCAAATTTGTCTGTTTGATTGTGTTAAGCTTTTCTAAATGTCCTGCTATTTCTTCCTTAATAATGGACTCTAGCATTTTCTCAATGACAGGTGTTAGGCTGACTGGTCTATAGTTTCCTGCTTTTTATCTCCCTTCCTTCTTGAACAGGGGTGTCAATTAGCAGTTTTCCAATCTGCTGGGACCCTCCCATAATCCAGTGAGTTCTGGAATATTTCAACCAAAGCCTCCACTATCTCTGCAACCACTTCCTTTAAACCCTTGGATGTAGGCCATCAGATCCTGGTGAATTGTCTGTCTTTAGTCCCATTAGTTTCTCAAATACTTTGTCCCTCGTGATAGAGACTGTTACAAGATATTTCTTCCCATTAGCTCCTTGCTTATCTGATATCTTTGGAATGTTTATAGTGTCCTCCACCATGAAGGCTGATTCAAAATATTGGTTTAAATTATCTGCCACCGCACTGATACTGTGATTGTACAGGAAGATGTCAAAGGGTCAGTATCTCTCAGTGATTGTACAGGAGGAGGTCAATGGGCTAGTGTCTTTCAGTGATGGTACAGGAGATGTTCAATGGGTCAGTGTCTTTCAATGATGGTACAGGAGATGTTCAATGGGTCAGTGTCTCACAGTGATAGCACAGGAGGAGGTCAATGGCTCAGTGTCACTCAGTGATGGTATTGGAGGAGGTCAATAGGTCAGTTTCTCTCAGTGATGGTACAGAGGGAGCTCAATGGATCAAGGGTGTTATGTAGCTCCTTAATTCTTTATGGTGCCAAGGATCAAGGGAGAGAAGTGTGGGGCAGTTGATGTAAATCATGAAGAAAAACAAGAACATTAATGGATCAGAAATGGAGAATTAAACACATTGGCACCACTGGCAAGGTTTGTTGCTATGTTTCTCAGCATCGCTAACACTGAATGATAAATCACAAGTGACTAACTCAGTTGCTGAATGCGATTTCACTGTTAGTATAATATTAGCACAACAATTGCAGATCACTCAAAAATTATTCTAAATCTTGACATTGTTTGAATTCCAATGAAATGCACAGGACACAGCTGATGGATAAACGCGATGGAGAATTGGGTTGCTTGTGGTAGCATTCAGTTCATAGCTTAAATTTGCTAAATCACAAAGCTTGAAGAAAGCTGTTCTGTACAATGAAAGTTAGAAACCTAAATTAATTCCTTCCAGTGGGCAGACCCTGATTCGGCGGAACCTCGCTGACTTCACCAGACACACACACTTGCACACTTCCGGAAGATGCCACTGCAAAGAAATAAGGAGCAGACTCACTGGCCACTTTCCGTGTCCATTCAGAGACACTTAGGCCAGCAGCAGTAACTCGACTGCGATCCTGGTTGAAATTCACTAATTTAGCATTGATCCAGAGATTGCACCTATGTAAATCAGTAGCACAATACAGATTGTCCACGTGTGCTCGTCTTTATTCAGAAGCTTATCAAAAGTGTATACATTGACATTTTTAAAAATGTGCTGTCAAGGTTAAATGTCTAATATTATCAAAAATCAAGAAAACAGTGCAGAGGAAATTATTAACAAAACTATGGTTCAAGTTATTATACTAAGTGTGAGCAGCCACTGATTGATAAAAGCTGCCTTGACTCTCCGAGCAGTTTTGATACAGTATGCGATAACTAGTGGGGTATAAAATCCAAGCATTCTTGTACCTCACAATTGTTACAATGTGTTGACATGCTCTTCTGTTCCAGAAGAAATTGAATTTTGTGCACTTATTATAAACTATTACTGAACATTCCCTATAGCCTCCAATAGTTATTGTATTTTTTTTAAATGGCTGGTTTGATTGGCGGTTTCAAGGTTAGATCATTTACTAATTCATGAGGAAAATTGCATGTGCTTGATGTTTTCTTTTCATTTTTATCATGTGGTAATGGGCTTAGCAGGACTACAATACCATAACTTTGCAGTCAATTTGATTGTGGTATCTCACAAAGCCCACCTTTAATATTTTGGTTGTGTTACAAATTGGACCCTTATCAAGTAGAGAGATAGAAACGTTGAAGTGATTTAAGTCATGCTAATTCTAAGTCATGCTAAACGTGGTGACGCGGTGTGTTATAAACCTCTACTGTGGGCCACATATGGCCCCACCCTCTCCACAACAACAGCTCACATTTATATAGCATCTTTAACATTGTAAAGCATCCCATTCACAGTAGCAGTATCAGACATAACTTGACACTGAATCACATGAAGAGATATTAGGGAAGGTGACCTAATGCTTGATCAAAAAGATAGGTTTGAAGTAATGTCCTAAAGTAGGAGACAGAGGCCGAGAAATTTTATGTGGGAATTCCAGAACCAATGGTGGGGGTAACAGCAATCAGGAATGCACAAGAGAGCAGGACTGGAAAAGCTGCCAAGGAAGATATGTCATGAGGGAAGACTCAAAAGACACATTGACTTGTTGTCCCAGGATCAGGGTTTAGATCCAGCCCAGAATGATAAGACGCCAGTCTGGTCTCCTGGATAGCTGCACAATCACGTGTGAAATAAAGTGGGGGCAATCTCAGCCCAGTACATAATGGGCATATGCACAAACTGGCAATCTTGCTAAGAAAAAAGCATAGGGTAGTTGGTATCAGAAACAGGAACGTTCGAGCTGATCCCATTGATAGCACTCTATTGGAACCGGGGTTACGGCTCATTTTTGATAAAGAGTGGAGAGAGTTTACATTCTTTGTCTAACCTTACCCTGGTAGCAATCGAAGCTCATCCTGGGTACCTGGAATACAAACGTGTTCCATTCTTCACAGTATCAATGCCCCCACCTTAAGGATATAAACATTTACCAACATTTTTGTTGGCTATGAACATACCAACAAAATTGTCCTAAAATTTACAGAGTTTTACCCTCAACAACAAGCATTTCACCCATGTATGGATTCCAAGTGATCTTTGCAAGATAAAATTAGATGTATCTCTGTTCAGCAATTCTACATAAATAATCTCAAATTTGGAATACTGTCACACTTTGCATGCACTACTCAAGAGCTGTGATTATTTCCCGTGACCAACCATTTGTCCACTTACCGCATCATTGAATATGACACTGTTGACAAAGCCAGTGGGATTTCGCAAGCCCACAAACATCACTTAAAGAGCAGCAACAAGGCGCCCGCAGGAGAATTCGCCACTGGCAGGCAGAACCAACTTTTTAATCACAAAAACAAAACAGCTAAAAAACACCTTGAACGAAGAGAGCTGCTTATATTCATAGACAGGAAGGCAGCAAGGAAGCAATGAATTAACCACCGTGTGCACTACATAAAATGCAATTAAAAGGCCACACCTTTGTGACACTCCACAAATAGCTTCTCTTAGAACACAACCACAAACTAGGTGCAAATCGGTAAGTGTGCAGCTGGAAATTAAACATTCATAAATTGAATTTCACTTCAATCTCGTTTTGACATACCCCCATGCTTCTGTAATAACTAGACTACTACAGTACTGATGTACTGTACTGACCAAGCTTACTGAACAAATGACAAGTAATGATAGCATCTTTTAAGTGCCATAGAATAATTACATCACTGGATTTAATTGAAGGTTGCATGTTTCTACTGAAAGTGTGTGAATCTGGTTGCAAACTAATGCCAGCACAGTTGTAAAATATTAGATGTAAAATATTAGACGTCACTATTCAAACTAATTTATCCATTCGTGGACACCTGAGACTAGAACCATCAGTTAAATAAGATGTGTTTGAACAGAATGTGAGTAATCTTGGGTTGGAGGATAAATGTTTTAACAGCACAGACTGAAATACTGGGCATGAGTTAGGAATTATATAGTGCAACATCATCCTTTCCATAAGGTAAAACATATGCACTCGATGCAAGTTAGATGCACTAATGCAGTATAAAAATATCTTGAATTGGCCAGAAGAGCATTACTTTATCAAATGGGTTCCACAGATCAGAATACTTCCAGGTTTAATTTCTGATTTGTGCTGAATTAACGGATGTCAATTCGAGTTGTAGGTGTACCACGATTGACCTGAGTGTTCCCAAGATATGGACATGGGGAATCTGCTCTGAAGTCCACAGTTTTGACTGTTACCTAGTGACTCCTGTAGACCAGGTCAGGTAAAGGACATCCCAGAAAGGAAAAAAAAACAGTTCGGACCAGTAATCTTATTTCCCAGTTTTTACTGGCATTCCATTTTAAGGCATACAAGACAGTTCGGACCAGTATTCTTACGTCCCAGTTTTTAGTGTTTTTTGCCTTCTGGAATGTTGGGCCAATTGGTAATGCCATAGCTCCCAGCATCCTCCTTAGATGAATATTCTGCTGATAATCAGACCAGGATTTCTTCTTCACAACCCAGCCCAATTTCAGATAGGATCATGGCAGACTTTGAAGAGGAACGTGAGCAGTGAGGCTTATTGCTACCTCACTGCCCAACATGTAGTTCTCCTTTGCTACCTCAACCACGAGGTCCCGAGAGTTCCCTTTCCCTGTCTACCAGATGTAAATAGCAGTAGGGGAATTGGCCCAGTTTTCCAAACGATTTATGTCCCTCACTTACCTATCTCTATGTGAAGGTGAGGCAGGCATGGTATGTGGCAGCAACAGATCTGAAATTGCCTTGTAGCTGCATTCAGCCTGCCCCTCCAGACTCAGCTGAGTTCTTCATTGGCACAGTTGGACCACTTTTTGAAGACTTCTGCCCCTTTAAGGTCCCTTGCCAGCATTATTAGTGCTGCTGTGGCGTCACTGTGGTGTTGTGTTAATTTGTTGGTGAGAACCTCTGCTTTGCATTAACAATGAGGCCTGAACCAAGGATCATGGGTCAGATTCAGATGGATGGACAGAAGCTTCACCTTGTCAAAAGTCTTCCCCGAAGAGGATAATCCCAGCCTCATTCGCTATACTAACACATAAAGAATAACCTCTTTGGTGAGGCATGGAAAGCTGCTTGTGCCTATGCAACTACAGCCCAAAATAAAAGTACCACTTTCAGATGGTGGCAGAGGAGTAAGATAGCCACAAAAGACACAAAAATTAAAATAAAAGCTGTAAGACCTAAGAGCTTGATTCCAAAGTTACCTCGTAATGTAGATTCTTAGAATGAAGTTGGGATGAAAAATTGACAGAAATCCAACAAACAAATAAAGGCAACAACAGATGTGATACAGAAGAAGATCATGAGGTCAAATTGGAGAACGTGTGTGTCATTTGGAAAAAATGACAGAAGCAGCAGAAGAGATAAACACGCAAAGTTGTTACACAGATGCACTTCAGTCAGTTCAAACAAGGACTCCAGTATCATCTTTAGCTTCCCTTAATTCAATTGGCTTTCCAAAGGTCAGTTTCAGATGCTCAAAGAACCCCAAGTTTGACTGTACCATTTTCTTGAAGCCTTGAAGCCCAGCACCTAATATGGGTACTTGTGATGCTGGCTTGATCACAGTGCCATTATTACTGGTCAAACAAATTCAAATTTCAACTACTCAGAAGATCTTCTGGATTAAAGGGAATAATATGGGTCAGGAGGACAAGCACAGCAGAATGTGAGGAGCGACAATACCATGCACATAACAGAACACTAAATATTTTGGCATTAATCATTCCATTGTGTTATGGAAACTAAGCATTAGGAAAAGATGCCCCTTTAGTTTCATAAAAAGCAAAAAATAGATACACATGATGATAAATAAGTAGAAAAACATATTTGCCTCAGTAAGACAATTGGTGAAAGTTCCTCAAAATACATGAAGTGAAAAATGGGATTTTACAGTTGTTCATGCTTTATGTTCACTACTTGTGGCTATATTGGGGTATAATTTCTCCTTTTATTTTAGTGAAAAAGTAGACTTGAGTGAGGGGAATGTTATTCTATATTGTCGCCACTTCTTCTGTAACTTTAACAAAGAGGAAATATTTTTTCTTCATATATAGACTTAGGCAGCCACTACTAATGTTCTCAATCTCACCTCAAATTACTGGGCCATATTAAGACTCTAATTATAGCGTCACTATCCTTAAGCAAAAGTATTTGAAAAAATATTTGGCTAGGGAATAAGAGCAATTGATCATTTTTACCAGAATGGCATGTTAAAATGGCTTGATGTATTTTGATGCAATTTATCTCATTGCATAATGCGTTTGCAAATAAAGTTTGCTAACCAAGAACCAAAACAAAATGCAGATACTGGTAATCTGAGAGAAACACATGGTGCAGTTGAGATTCAAATCACTGCAGTTGAAATTTCCCTAAACGTCTCCTGATTTCTCTCTTCCTCTAAGATGCTCCTTAAAACTTACCTGTTTGAACATGCTTTTGGTCATCAGTCCTGATCTCTCTTTCTGCAACTCGGTGTCAAAAATGGTTTTTATTGGTGTCATTTTTATTAAGTACCATGGGACATTTTGCTACTTCAAAGGTGCTATATTAATCCAAGTTGTTGTTGTTGCAGTTGCCTTTTTGAGAGAATCCACAGACATTATTCAATTCACATTGATTTTCCTTTTGCGTCATTTTCCATGTGGTATGAAGCAATTTCTGGCACAGTGCATTTTACACACTGTTCAGATACCCATGAACTTCAAAGCATTTGTGAAAAATCAAGGGAAAAGTAAATCAAATGAAAAATTTGAGAAGTGATTGATGCAACAAGGTAGATGGAGCGAGATTCACCTTCATGACTATAGTGGCCTGAAGGATGAAGCCCCAATTCAGAGGGGCAATTACATGGTTACCTCTCTGAGGTAGGGTGGCCATTCATCTAGTTTTATGCTGGACAGTCCATTTTTAGCTGGTCTGGCCACTGTCCAGTACCAAATAACTTTATGTACGATATTTTGTGTCTTAGTTCACTTATTTCAGTGAAGCACTGGCAGGGTTCTGTGCTCTCATTCTTTTCTCCATCTGCAGCAGCCTCAAACCAACTGCAACACAGAAAACAGAGGTTGGTTTTCATGTTTTTCCCATCCCGCTCCCCCTCACCATACCTCTCTTACTTGCAATTGGACTTTTTCCATTGCAAACTTTGATGGAACTCCATATGTGATGATGTTTCCTCTGTACGTGATGATGTCAACCCTGTAAATGATGACATCATCCCCATATGTGATGATGTCATCTCCAAGTGTTGTGGTATCTGGTATTAATGGCCTCCGGCAGTGGCCACCATACTCTGGGGTTGGAGCACTCACCTCCCTCCATCTCTTAGCTGGTGTTTATACAGTGGCTCTGGGAGAAGGGACAGTGCATAGCACAGGGAGACATTAGGATAAACAAATAGATACGTCTTCTGTCTCCCATATGGCCAGAATGACTTTCAGCCATTGATTAGAGACAGTGGTAAATGGCTCTTAGCAATGTGCTTGAGAGCAGGATGTGTTGCAAAATATTAGGCATGGGTTTACATCAGGATTCTCTATTAGTACCACTGGAGGGATAGGGCCAGATTCAAGCAATACTTTGACATTCCTCCTTCTCACTTACTCAAAAGCAACATTGTCTAAGAGTTGGAAGCAGGGAATGGATCAAAAGGAATGGAAAAGAAAGACAGTATATTTTTTTTCTTTTGACCATTTAATGTCAAACTTTTTTAATCATTAATATGTGATTCTTGAGGAGTTTCATTCCCTTCATGGCGGTAGAGTTCTGTCAAGTTCCGACACAGTGCTGCAATATTTTTTTCTAGAAACTTCAGGAAAAGGACCTTTTCTTATGACAAAAAGGTTTTTTTTTACCATGATCATTATCTTTTTAATACAAATTTCATTCATTGTCTGTAAGGGTTTTTTTAAATACACAAAGGGGAGATCAGTTTGTCAAAGATAAGTGCAAGAGGCCTCATTTTATTGGCGCCACTTTAAAACACTTGAGTATAGTTGCCTGACTGAAGTATTCGAGCTGATTGACAGCAGCCTCATGAAGAAGAGTAGATTGTCAACAGACATTAATAGGAAGGCAAAGTGCAGGAATAGTAGTTTTTGTTAAAGGTGCTCCACTCTCTTAGAAAAGAATTTGACCCTTTTAACCTGCACCAATGGTCTTAATAGGGCATGAATTTGACTGCAAAGCTGAAGATCCTTGAGTAGAGTCTTGCTCCTTGCTCAGCTGCTCCAGTGTTGCCAATTACAGGGAGTGCTCGGAAGAACTCTATTGCAAAAAACAGGCCAGCCTGAAGATATTCTGGAGTTACCCTAGCCTACGAATACACACCAGAGGCTGGAAATGTAAAGTTTAATTTCCTTCTATAAAAATGAGGGAGTACTCCAACACTTTTCTTGCTCATTAAGTACATTTGAGTCATGCAATGATACATTTTGGTGTGATTTGCCTCATCGTCTTGTGTGTAAATGAATAAAAACCTTGACAGAGCTGTGTGTACCTTATTGTTATATAGGTGGTAACGTAAAGCTTGGAGTATGTTACAAAATGATCTGTACACTTCACATGAGATACTACACAGGGCTGAGGGTGTCACAGAGAGAATAATGAACAGGGTGGAGTGTGGTACAAAAGCTAGAAGACATTCTGAGGCAAGAATTTGGTTAGGTTGGAAAATAGATATCGGAATCATGATACATGATTAATCCGTGCCTGTTCATAGTGATACAGGCAGCATGCAAAGCTCATGCTGCCTGATAATTTAAATGATAGTGGCATGCAGCCTAGCACTAAACATTCAACTGTTACTAGATGCCTCAGCAGGGGGTCCAAGTTTGTGAGAGGCTAGCACCACCAAAGCTAGCTTGCAACTTTTAAAGGGGAGGTGCATTCTGGCTGCAGCAGTTGCTGGAAGTGGCTCGGTGAGAGTGTCTGATCTAAATGAAGAGTAAATATGGTCTAACAAGGCAGAGAGCGTGCTCTTAGATGCAGCACTGGAGGCTTTGGTGCAGGGGGGTGGACAGGAGGAAGGAAGTCCTCTTTAATAGGGGACCAGGCAGATACTGCTGGAGCAACTTTCCATCAGCCATGCTGCAGCCACTGGGGCAGCTCTGCATAAGAACACTAGGACAAGCAAAGGCAAACACTAAGTGAACACACAAGGAAGCTTAGTTGACTTTTGTATGGAATATTGGTTGGTTTGGAATGGCTGTTTTGGAGTGGCTTTTATTTCAACATTGTGGTTAAGCGGACACTGTGATGGATAGTGACAGAAGTAAGGTAAGGACTGTTTAGATTAGGGAATTGGGGAATTAGGAGTTCTTCATGACATCCTGGGTGGAAAGGGGGTGTGTTGGTTTCCCCCTCCTCCTCCTCCACAGCTGCTCGCTATATACCTGGAGGCAAAGGCTGTGCCCTCATCATAGAGAGGCTGTTCAAGATACAGTAGACTACAACAAATCACGACACACTCTGGAGAGTCCTGCAGGACTCGAGCACTTGATGATGTTCTGTATGGCAGCATGGTTCTCATTATATGTATGTTGGCCATGTGTGGTTGGGCTAGGCACTCGAGTCATGGGCCAGGCAGTTGGCAAATAATCCTAGTTACCCTGCAGCCACCCTTTTGTTTGACCCGATGGTTCAAAATACTGCTGGAACAATTAGGGTCATTCTTTTGGGGCAGAATGAAGGCATGATGATTCCTGTCAAGATACTGGGCATTCACCTGATGTGCTAAGCATGTTGCACACCGACCGGACATTCAGGGAGTGGAACCCAACACGGTCCCAGTAAATCTCAGCAAAGCCCAAAAAGCCACTTGTGCGCAGCTGGTGACATCTTGCACCATAGGAGAGGCCACTATCCTGACAAAGCCATGTGCACATTCTGCTTGCATCTCTCTGGTCGGCAGGAATGTTATGTACTCCCCTTATACACCAGTAGGTGGTAAATGGGAGGATGTTATAGAGACTGGCTGCTCCAGCCTGGGAGGATCCCAATGAGAAAAAATTCATAAGCTTCAGAGTCAATGGTGCCTGCCTTGCGGCTGCAGGTCTGCCTGTAAGCAATGGCAGATTTGAGGGAGGAGCTCCTTTGTAAAACAAAGGTATTAGACACTTGATGAAGTTGAGGTAAGAGAAAAGCTCCCTGAATTTCCAAGGTGGATAAGGACTACTGCGGTGAGCCCCTCTCCTCTTCTTCCTCCTCCCTGCGAGCAGCTTGCCCTCCCCTGTGTCACTTCTGCTCAATCTCTTTGTCATAATGCAGGCCAGGGTGGGTAATAACTATAGCACCTGTGACTGCCCTAAAAATATTCAAAGACCCTGCTTCCACTGCCTTTTGAGAAAGAGAGTTCCAAAGACTCACGACCCTCTGAGAGAAAAACATTCTCCTCAACTCTGTCTTAAATGAGTGACCACTTATTTTTAAATGGTGGCCCCTAGTTCTAGATTCTCCCACAAGAGAAACATCCTCTCCACATCCAACCTGTCAAGAACCCTCAGGATCTTAAAGGTTTTGATCATGTCACCTCTTACTCTTCTAAACTGCAGTGGGTACAAGCCTAGCCTGTCCAGCTTTTCCTCATAGGGCAACCCACCAATTCCTGGTATTAGCCTAGTAAGCCTTCTCTGAACTGCTTCTAACACATTTACATCTTTCCTTAAATAAGGAGACCAATAGGTACATAGTACTCCAGATGTGGTCTCCCTAGTGCCCTGTACAACTGAAGCATAACCTCCGTACTTTTATATTTAATTCTCCTTGCAATAAACCATAACATTCTATTAGCTTTCCTAATTATTGCTGTATTTGCATACCAACCTTTTGTAATTGATGCACTAGGATACTCAGATCCCATTGAATCTCAGAGCTCTGCAATCTCTCACCATTTAGATAGTATGCTTTTTTATTCTTCCTGCCAAAATGGACAATTTCACGTTTGCCCATATTATGCTCCATTTTCTAAACCTTTACCCACCCACTAAACCTATCTATGTCACACTGTAGCCTCCTTACGTCCTCCTTACAACTTACTTCCCTACCTCTCTTTGTGCCATCAGCAAATTTAGCAGCCACACCATCTGTCCCTTCATCCAAGTCATTTATATAAATTATAAAAAGTTGAGGCCCCAGCACTGATCCCTGTGGCATACCCCACTTGTTACACCCCGTCAACCAGGAAAAGACCCATTATGGCTACCCTCTGTTTCCTGTTAGCTAGCCAATCTCTTCTCCATTCCAATATGTTACCCCCTACACCATGAGCTTTTATTTTCCGCAATAACCTTTGATGTGGCACTTTATCAAATGCTGCATATGTTCAGCTGTCCGACGTTAGGAGAGCGCATTAGCTGGAGCAGTAAGATTGAAAATGGCACCACTGGTGTCAAATCAGCTTTACACACTGCCTGATGTCACTGTCCACCAACTCTACATACTTCTGGCACATGCCTGCACCAATGACCTCATCAAAATGGTGCCAGCATGAGCCAGAAGTGCATCTGCATGGCATGGATGCCACTTTGCAACCAAAGCAGCACCCATAGTGTCAGAAATACAGACACTATGGAGCCAAATTTTGCAAGTGAAGTGCTAAAGACAACGTCATAAACCAGGGAAGCAAAGACCATGTGCTTTGGTGACATCATCACAATCTACTTAAACATTCTCCATTTTCTTGTATATAAATTTGCATGGCTTGAACTGTAGTGATATGAGGCTTTATTTCAATACATATTATGGGGGAACCAAAGACACTGGACATATAATGTTACACAAAGAATAATGTCTAAAGAGGAATGATTGTACGGCAGTATTCCAATCAATGGAGTTTAAATGATATAATGAATCACAAGAGCGAAATTCAAGTGATTTCTGTTATCTGAATGCCTGGGCCAGATTACAGCCATTAAATCTCTTTTGAATATCTGTTATTAGTTAAAAAAAATATACATACTATAACATTTATGGATCGTTTTGTTAAGTTGAATGCACATTTTGGTGTGTTTGTTGTGCAGATGAAAAAGAGATTGACACATTTGCCACCAGTCCAATAATTGTAAAAAGTAAGCCTGAAAATAAGCCAGAGCTGTACAGGTGCTGTGAGGTCCTGAGGCCTAAAGGCCATAGCAACAACCAATTTAAAGTATTACAGAAATTTCTTTTAACTCCTAAGATTAAAAAAAATTTGAGAGGGGAAGATGAAAGAAGACAGAAATCCTCAGAGAGTGAAACTGATCTCTTTCAGAGGCCCTGGGGCATTAAGTTGATATATTCTTAGCCAACAAAAAGACATTTAAGTTTTTGAACACTATGATATTCCATCCAGAGAGTTTTGTCTATATGCAAGACCAAATTCTCTGTCACATTTCCAACTGTTGAAATGAGACAGAAAAACACCAATTCCTATGAATTAGTTTTCCACATAATAATCTTATTATTCTGCTCAGACTCACAGCCCTACTATCTAATATATAATGGGACATTTTTTCTCTTGATTAATTGGTATTTTTTAATACCTCTGTCTGAAAGTTATTACATCAGTGGCTCCGCCACTGTCAGCACAGTCACCTGCTGGGATGGGCTGACAGACCATGGCTCAGAGCAGACTGCTCCTTGAAAGATGCAGCCACAGAGTCGCCAGAGTTCCCATATTGAACAGCTGAAGGCAACATAAGGCTGCGCTTCCTCTGTCTCTGGAATCTCCAACAACTGCATTGCTGACAAAGGCACATTCTCCTAAACTGCTCAATCTGTAACTGAACACCATCGAGAGGAAGCAGATTTGGATTCAGGCCAAATAATGCCTTCCTCTCTCTCTCTCTCTTTCCACAAGAGTCTTTGATTGTGCACAGAGTACTTTTTCTATGCTATTTCTTTAGTTAACCTGCGTTTTGAGAAGAATTACCAGCAAACCCCATATAGGAGTCTCTTTTAATATTCATTGGCCTTTGACACAGAGCCTTTGATGGCTGTGTAGATCAGTCAGACAGGAGATTCAGTGGTTCAGCTTCTTGAATGCCAGAATCAGGGAAGAAGGATTTCGGTTTGAACCCTGGGAGGGTTCATTTAGCTTTTTCTCCATAGGTGGGTAAAATGTCTCTAGATGTGGCAAAAAACTAGAGTGGCCTTTCCCACACTGACAATAAAATGGGGATCAGCACCTCACAAAGTTAGCATTTTATGTCAAATGTAAGCCAACCTTATTGGACATTCTCTCTCTCTTTCTCTCTAGCCATCCTTATCTCCTCTGAGTGACCCTAATTGTCCAGGCTTTATGATTGATCCAGATTAATCTGTGATTGTGAATAGTCAGGGTACAAAGTGACTTGCTTCTGTGTGACATGAGTATATTCACTGGTGTTTTTCAAAGCCATGGCTGGCTGTTAGAAAATATCACTGAAAAATTAAGTTCTTTCTTATTTCTACCAGCAGAGTGCCCAGGTCTAGAACATAAGAAATAGAAGCAGGAGTAGACCATATGTCCCACTGAGTCTGCGCTGTCACTCAATCATGGCTGATCTTCTGCTTCAACTCCACTACTTTTCTGCCCACTTCCCAAACAGCTTGATTCCCTGAGAGATTACAAATCTGTTGATCTCAGTCTTGAATATACTTAACAATGGAACATCTACAACTTTCTGGGGTAGAGAATTCCTAAGATTCACAACCCTTTGAGTGAAGAAATTTCTCCTCACCCCCCGTCCTAACTGATTGGTCCCTTATCCTGAGGCTCTGCCCCTATGTTCTAGATTCCCAGCTACAACCTCTCAGTATCTACCCTGTCGAGCCCCTTCAGAATCTTGCATGTTTCAATGAGATCGCCAGGGCAAATTACTGTTCCTGATCTTAGATCCTACATTTAATGATACATTTTCAAATCCAGATATAATTTCTAATTTTTTTACATTGTACGTGAAGTGTTTGTAACACATTCCAGTATGTTATATTCCAAAATATATGTACAAAAAAGAATGGATACTGGTTTTCAAGGTTACAGTCATTGACTGTACTGATCTAATCTTTGGGTTGCGGCACCATTTGACCTGCAATTTGAGTTCATGGCTCTCATGCTGCCTGGTGATGTGATGCTGTGTGCATAGTTTGGTGAAACCATCAAAACAGCAAAGCTCTCTTTTGTAATCCAAGTTGTTATTTCTTCTCCACTAAGTCCCAATCATCCGTCAGCTGATCTACATCGGCTGCCCATCTCTCAAAGCATTACATTGAAAATCTTCTTATGCATTATGTACTGATGCCCCTGGTGTGGGACATGTGGGAGTTTCTCATTTTGTGCCCCATTCCAGAAACTTGTGCACATTATCTGGGCTGGCACATCAGTGTAGTGCTGAGGGTGTGTAGTACTGTTGGGAGCGCTGTCTTTCCAGTCAGAAGCTAAACCAAGGACACATCTACCCTCTCAGATGCATGTAAGATCCCATTGCACTATTTGTTAAGAGAAGGGGAGATTTTCCTGATGTATTAACCAACGTTAATCTTCAAACCCTTAACTGATCTTACCTAACTCAGATGGTCTTATCATGATCATATTACTGTTTGCGGGAACACACTGTTTGCAAATTGACTAATGTATTTCCTACATTACAATGATGGCTATTTTTCGAAAGTAGTTCATTTGTTGTAGACGTTTTGAGGCTTCTTGATATCACGATAGATGTGATATAAATGCAAGTTCATTCTTTTTCTTTCTAAAGGTGCACCATTTTCCAATATTGGCAATGTTTATTTTATATAGACAGTACAATGGTGTAACATGGGTAAAAAACCATCCGCATTGGAATAAGTTCAGCTCATTGCTTGTTAATAATTATTATTATACATTATTGTGTTTGTTTTCCCTCTCCAAAGAGTAACGGTGTTCCTTTGAGAGGAGAGACAGTCTGAGCAAGGAATTATTAAGTCAGGCTTGAATCTGCTTAAAAGTGATTAACTATTTAGATTATGTGGCTAATATAGCAAAGACCAAGGGCTCCGCATCTGCAGTTACCAGCATTACCACTCGATCGGATATGTGACCCGGATTTACCCCTAACGTTGAGATTGGCGATGTACGCCATAAAGTTAACTAGCCAATGTGCCAATCTCACTGCCGATAACTACATGGTGCAAATCGGAAGTGGTGTACCCAATGTTTTATGTTTGCTAATTGTACCCTTGGCACCAGAATGATTTTTAAAAGGCATTTTAACTTGTGATGCAGGCTTTCACATGTTCCTGCCTGGGACTGCAAGTACCATTGATATTTTGTAGTCTCAAAACTTTCTGGCCATCTCCTTGAAATATTTGAAATCATATCAATATTCCAAATATTTCAGTGATATGGAGTGCTCTTCTGTGGCCATGGCATCAATAAAACAAGAATTCTAACATTTGAGTAACTACGAGAACACATAAAGATATACCCCTTTTCTTATCAGTGTAAAACACAATGAGGATCCATTCTCAGCTCAGATGGCCTAGGAAATTTGGCGTAGTGTAAGTCGCGGTGTAAGTCACTACTGCTATAATTTCCTAGAAAATCTCCACTAGACTAATAGTGTACTCTGTAGATGCACTGTTACTATGACACAAGTTTTCAAAAAAAATCTGGGCAACTGTTTTAATCCAAATTCCTCAACATGTGGACTGAACGCTTGCAGATATTAGTGTTTTGAGTGCCATTAAGTTGAGAACATTATGTTTCCCTGTGTCATACAGCAAAAACTATCACTTCAATGTGATGCAGTTTGTATTGAATCAGGGGACATTTTCCATGTCACATGACATCTTCCCAATTTTACTCTTTATTCTCCTGCTCTTATTGAAATGGTTTTCCTCCAAAATAATTCTGAATTAGTTTAAAAGCTAACAATGTAGGAACTTGCTTTATGTAGACACACACATATCATATACTGGCTGGAGAACACTGTGGGGTGATGCACATGGTGCAAAGCCCTACAGAAATAGTAATGAGAGGCTACAGCAAGTAGGATAATGCATAGAGTGGCATGCATTGTGGATTAAAGCGGTAAAGTTACTAGTCAATCAGAAGATAAATTAGAAGAAGTAGAAGAATCAGATGACAAACTTCCTTCTGATACTTATGAGTCTAACAATTCAGAAAATGACACATTTACTCATAGGACTGGTGGAGAGTGGAAACCAAATTTCCTTCTGACACATTTGAGTCTAACAATACAGAAAGTGATGAAGAAGGTGACACATTTACTGATAGAACTGGTAGAGAGTGGAAACCAGTCCAAGCCATCAATGCCAAAGATGGTCTGTAACAAGGGATATTCTTTCTGTTTCTTAGTACTGTTAAGTCAGCTTTGAACTTTTCTCCCCTGTGTGACATCCTAAAGGATATGAAAATAATGAAGAAGCTAAATATTATTTTGACTTAAGTCATTAATTAGATTTAGTAGACTTCATGCTAACTTTGTTTTTACACTTCTGGTTTCTGAGATACAACTGAAGTCAGTGAATGACTACATTAGCTGGGCCCCGTATCTCAGGAAGGATGTGCTGGCCCTGGAGAGGGTCCAGAGGAGGTTCACGAGAATGATCCTAGGAATGAAAGGCTTAACATATGAGCAACGTTTGAGGACTCTGGGTCTATACTCAATGGAGTTTAGAAGGATGAGGGGGGATCTGATTGAAACTTACAGAATACTGAGAGGCCTGGATAGAGTGGACGTGGGGAAGATGTTTCCATTAGTAGGAGAGACTAGGACCCGAGGGCACAGCCTCAGAGTAAAGGGAAGACCTTTTAGAACAGAGATGAGGAGAAACTTCTTTAGCCAGAGAGTGGTGAATCTATGGAATTCATTGCCACAGAAGGCTGTGGAGGCCAGGTCATTGAGTGTATTTAAGACCAAGATAGATAGGTTCTTGATTGGTAAGGGGATCAATGGTTACGGGGAGAAGGCGGGGAATGGGGTTGAGAAACTTATCAGCCATGATTGAATGGCGGAGCAGACTCGATGAGTCGAATGGCCTAATTTCTGCTCCTATGTCTTTTGGTCTTATGGTCTATTTCTTTCCAACAATAATAATAACGGGGACTTCTGTCCATCCTTTCAACCTACATTGTAACCCCAACTCATTTATCTGTGTCTGGGTGGGTTCATCGCCAGGATTCCTGACACTAAAAGAGAGACCTCTAGAGTTGAACAGGAAATTGAGGCAGTGTTGCAGCGAGGACATCACTGAAACATCACGTGAGCTAGTGAGGGACCTTCAAGGGTCAAAAAACCCAGAATAAAGCAGGAACTATAGCTTTGTAAACCTAAGGCTGACAAAGGTAATTGAGTAGGAGAAAATTTGAAGGAAGAACAAGCCTCCAAAGGCCCTCCATTTCTGCATAGGTCCTTACTGTCACCCTGGGCTTACTGACATCTACCATCGGGTGATCCTGGGGAATAGTGATTAGAGGGGAGGATGGCAGAAATCTAGATCCCGACTTGCTGTTGACATTTTAACACAGCCAGTCAGAAACAGATGACAAACGGCATTCCTGACAGGAAAAGTTAAATAAAAAATTGGGATAGGGAGGTGTCAGTGGGCCTCACTGCCTCTTTTTCTCATTATTTGCAATTTCGGATGGGGTAAAAGTCCCACATCTTATGATTTGCCAAAGGATATATTATTGCCATATAGCAGCATGTCTTGCGGTTCTAATGGTTTTCAGAACTCACTCAGCCTTTAGTTCTGTGGTTTATGACATTGGAAATCCTGAATAGGCCTCAGCCTTGTCATAAATCATCTTATCAGAGGGAAAGAAACAGTTAAAAAAAAGGACCAATGGATCAAAATTATTCTAATACAAAATGATAATCTTGGTAAAATTCACTCTGGATTTTATTGCGTTGTCATCAAAACCATTGGCATAGTTTCCCTATAAATTGAAGCTAAGCTAATTGACAATACTCTCTGGATGACCATTTGACTAATGTATTTATCTTAACTCCCTGGAACATTTGCAACTGTAGCAGACTATTTATAAGGCGTAACTATGGCTAAAGCAGTGTTTATAGCTTAGATCTTCCAATCCTCTTCAACTAGAAGACTGCTGCATTGTAATGAAGTGACTCCTTTGCCCAGACAATGAGAAACAGTGATCTTTTATTAAAAGTAAATGCATAAACATAAAGGGCTGAATCTGCTGGCTGACGTGCGGGTGGTGGAGCCCGCACATCAGCACTTAAAATGTCGCGCGAGCGTCCCGTCAGCGTGCGGCATCGCGATGTTTCAGTTGGCGGGCGCGCTATGCAGCGCGACATGCGCCCACCATTAATTAAAGGCCTCGTTAAGGTCATTAAGTGACCAATCAACCAGGATTTTGAGGGGCCTGTGCGAACTACGGGTCAGCGCACGGGCCCAACGGGCAGGTGATTTTTTCACAAACCTCATCCAGTGGTGGGATGAGGTTTGATATTGGGTTTAAAAAAGTTTAATAAAGCGTTTGTGTTCTTCACTAACATGTCCCATCTTGTGTGACATTTTCACATGAGGGGGACATGTTAATGATTTTTAAATTTTTCTATTTTTAATGTCTCACAGACTTTCAGCGATCTCCCTGAGGCAGGGAGGTGTGCGCTCTTTCGTGCACATGCACAAAAGAGCGCACTCTCGCAGTTGGGGAATTCCGCCCCCCCACCCCACAGGAAGCGCATAGCGCTTCCCGTCAGATGGCCCACGTAAAATGGCGGCGGGGCCCGTTTCGGCGGTGGCGATCGGCTGCCCACCCGCCGCTGAGTCGGTCGGGCCCGCCCGCCCATCAAGGGCAAAATTCTGCCCAAAGAATCTCTTGCTCTGAATCAGACTCCTGGCTTGAATCCACTCCAGAGTGATGTTTGCAAGTCTCTCTCTCTGCCAGCTGTAGGGCTCTTAAGAAACAAGACTGGGCAGTCTCAACCCAATTCTTGGTTGGTGCAGCTACTGCACAAGACTGGGTACAGGGTGACACTAAACAGGCAACTACAGATATCATGAGTGTGGTTGATATATAAAATGGAAATGTTATACCAATGGTGCTATTTTGAAGTTGGCACCAAGGCACATTTTTGTGTGAGATTTACTGAGGTTTGCCAGAGTGAGCTTTACTGTGAGCTAGCAGTGATATACCTGGCCTGGAAATCTTTGACATTGATGCTGGGAGCAAAAATAGAAAAAGAGCTCCATTTCCCAGTGCTGACAACCTTCGCTTTGAGTAGCACAGAAACTATCAATCCATCCCTGCCTGTAACAAGATGAAGAATCAACTTCAACCCTACTTGCTTGGCAGAAAGTGGGCAGATACGAAGCTAAAAATGAGAGTTATTTACTCACTCAAACTCACCTGTTTTGAGCCTTGTTGACTTGCAGCATTGTGCAGGCGGATTACGCACTTGCCTAAGCCAAGCAGGGGCCTCATGAATCAATGCAAATCAGGGTGCTGTTTTAACAAAAGAATTGTTGCATTTAACTGGGGCTGAGTGGCAAGTGGGGTTGCGGGGTGGGGGGGGGGGGGGTACCATTGTGGCTTTCTCACCCTGCTGAAGTAGGAATGGAGCTGACCTGCAGACAGAAAGTGAGTGTTGAACTTTCCTTTGTGGGGTCAGGAGGTGCGGGTGTCACCACAGGCTCCACAAGGAAAGGTCGCAGCCCCCACTGTCCCGATTCCACCTCTAATCTCTTGCAAAACCCTCCCCAAACCTCCTCCCTGTGACTGGTCTGGCAGACAAACTTTCCTTTACCATTGACCAGTGGCTTCCAGCAGCCCAGGCTTCCTCTTCTCCTGCCTTCTGTCAGTCTCGGCAGCAGCCAATTGGAAGCATATGGGTGAGACCTGGGAGATAAAATGCCCCACAACCTACTCGAAACCCACTCGGGGTTAAAATTCATTCCTAAATGTTAAATGAGATGTGCATGCAACCGCTTGGTCTTTGCATCAGTAACCTTTATTCTTCCTATAGCTAAATTATGCAATATCAGAATATCTCAATATAACTATACCCACTCAGATGTTTCAAAGATATGCTAAGGTATTTCAACATTGTGGTCTTATAAACACATTTCTTTATAGGGTTGTCTTACAAATTCTTATCTGTTTTTCATATGCACAGTGTTATCTTCCATCATTTTATGTCAACTATGCTCAGTGGGAGCAATCTTGCCTCCGGGGTAGAAAGTTGTGAATTTGAGCCCCACTCCAGGGTTTGAATCCTTAAATCAAGAGTGCTGTATTGTCAGAAATGCTTCTGAATGAATGTTAAACTGACTTAAAACTGCTTGTTTGGTGGTTCAAGTGGATGCTAAAAATCCTACAGCACTATTGAGGGAGTGCAGGAGGTTTTCCTGGCCAATATTCCTCCCTCACATAATAGCACTGAAAGCAGATTTATTATTGCTTGTGAGCATTGCTGGCAAGGCCAGTATTTATTGCCTGCCCCTAGTGGTTCTTGGGGAGGTGACAGTGAGCGGCCTTCATGAACTGCTGGAGTGCATGTAGTGTAGACACTTCCACAGTACTGTTTGTTAGCAAGTTCCAGGATTTTGACCCTGTGGCGATGAAGTAATTGCGATATACCTCCAAGTCAGGTGGGGTGTGAATTGAAGGGGATCTTGCAAGATGGTGGTGTTCCCAAAATGATAAAATAAGTGCCACATTCACTTACAAAACTATAGCCACTACACTTGAAAGCAAATATAATTGTTTTATCTTGGGATACAAGTGATGCTGGCAAGGCAGTCTTTGTTACCTATCCCTGGTTGCCCTGAAGACATGGATAACCACATAACACAGCACCAAAATCAATTTAGGTCAGAACAGTTAAGAGGTGACATAAATCCTTTCCTGAAGAACATTAGGACTATTTATTGTTTGTGAATTGTTTTGAGATATTTTTGAGAGCTATATGTGCTATATAAACTCAAGTCTTTGTTTTTGTATTCAAAGTTTATATTTTTAAATAACCATGAAATATTTATTTCATCCACAGATTCCCACAATAAAACCCAGTGAAATCAGCAACCCTGCAGTAACAAGATGTACTGAGGATGGTGATGTCAGCTGCATTATGAAGAACCCGGTGGGTACCTAATAGAGCCAAAAACTGAGATTGAGTCAAGAACAAACCAAGTCTTGTTTGAAACGGTGGGTTTATAAAAGAGAGATTAATTATGATACAACTTCCAAAGGAATATTGATTTCAAAGAAAAATAGGTTAAGAAATATAGAAAATAATAGATATCTGAGAGTGAGTTACATGCTGCATTTGATAGAAGGGTTCACATAGCTTAGAAAACAATATCTAATAAATATTTTTAAAGTTTATTTCTGGGAAATGTTATCCCCTATGAGTACTTAAATATTATCATTGAAATAAAGCCTTTTTATTATTTGTTAGTGATGCAAGGATGTCTTGCCACACAAAGGTTCAGTCTATTGAGAAAGGATATTATGAACAAGATGCAAGAGTTTTACCAATATAATTACAATACCAACCACTGCAGCATTGCATCATTAATAGTAGCTCCACTATAGGAGTGGCATCAATATGATAATGCACTATTCGAGCCAAATTACCATTGCAACAACACTAACCCTGCACAATAATGCTTCTGTAATCATAGCACTACCGTAAGAGAGGTGTCACCATAACAATGACACTGCAAGAGCAACACCACAAGCCCAATAATGCTATAAAAATGATGACAACATCATTGATATAAGAGTGATTTTAGTGTGATTATCTTGTCATTGCTGCACCAAGCAATGGGAGACCAGCGGCCATAGTTATACTGACCACATACAACATATGGAATAGTGCTTTAAGATACAGAAGTGAATCTAATAGTTACTAACTTTTGATTAGTATGTCAAGTCTTTGTTTTTGTATTCAAAGTTAATATTTTTAAATAACTATGAAATATTTATTTCATCCACAGATTTCCACAATAAAACCCAGTGAAATCAGCAACCCTGCAGTAACAAGGTGTACTGAGGATGGTGATGTCAGCTGCATTATGAAGAACCCGGTGGGTACCTAATAGAGCCAAAAACTGAGATTGAGTCAAGAACAAACCAAGCCTTGTTCGAAATGGTGGGTTTATAAAAGAGAGATTAATTATGATACAACTTCCAAAGGAATATTGTATTTCAAAGAAAAATAGGTTATGAAATATAGAAAATAATAGATATATGAGCAGATCAGATCAGAGCAGGTCTGCTTGTTGTGCATTTCCTAGGCAAGTCAGGGTAGCCCTTTGCAGAGGTAAGATACCCCCGTAGAGTTATCTTCAAATTTGTATTTACTGCCCCAGAAGTGTCAAGAACTTAACTCCAACTATATTCTCATCACTTAAGGGAGTGGCAGGGTGGGACTGCAGGTCTTCCAGGACACTTTTTTGTTGCCCCTTTCACCCAAAGTGCCACCCCCCGCCCCTCCTTTTGCCTCGGTGCAGGCTGCTCAGTTCTTGGTCTGTACGATATTGAGGAACATGGTGGCTGGCCTCATTGTGCAGGCGTCCATTGGGGGCCTACTTCAGACTAGTCTCTGCATGGGCAGCCATGGTCATTGGCACATATGAAGCAGATGTGGGCTCTGGCGGAGGGGCTGGGGAGGCGGAAGAAGATGAGGATGTTGAGAAGGTTTCGACACCTTCACCCTCCTCAGACATCTTCACAGCCCTTGGTTGGCCTTCAGGTGGGGTTGGTGGGGTTGGTTGCTGCAGTCGTCCATTCCAGCACCACCGGACCAGCAGTGCGATCATCCTGTTAAGGGTACTCAGCTCCTCATGTATTCCACTCCAAATGTTGCTGAATGTGTCTCTCCACGAGATTGGCTAATCTCTTCTGGTCAGAGCACATGCGATTGAGCCCCAGGACAATGTGGAGCTCATGACAGCGATGAGCTCCTCCAATCGCAGTCCTCAAGCTCCCACTGACTTAGGGAATGCCACCAGATGTCCACACATCTGTTCCTGATTGGACAAATATTATGCCCCAGAAGGTGAATCCTGAGGCTCTATTTTCCTGCACATTGGAGCATCATTATGACTTCCTGCCCTCCTCTGACAGGCACTGTGCACAGATGTCTCTGACTCTTACACCTTCTCCTGTACTCTGGTGCAGTGCCGTACACCCTGTTCCACTGACTCAACATGTGCACTACATCTCTCTAATGTGCTGGTATTTGAGTTGGTGCATGGACTAGTATGATGTAATGCTGTGTCCTCAGATATCCGTTCCTCCTCTTGATGCCCGAAAGATAATCTGGCCTGAGATGGTGAGTGACCAGAGCTGGGAGCTGTGTGAGACACAAAAGGAGTCATTTAGGTATAGCCCTTCTCCCAGTGAAAGCATGCTCTAGTGCACACCATTGCCTTAACCATGCTGACACTGCCGCTATTGACATAATTCTATCCTTAATCTCCCACTCATGCCAACGTCCCATTGTGCTCAGCAAAGTGACAGCATGACCTCCACCATTACCACCATGTGCGAAGGTAATCTCAACACCTTCTTCATCACCAGCACCAACAGACAGCAATCTCCATGGCCATCTGTTCCACAGTGCGTACAGGCCTCAGGTAGGCTAACCCACTAACTGTCCAGGCCATTATGTTCTTTCCCTTTTTGCTCTGAAATGATAACAGGAATTTAAGTTACCCTCATATATAGCGCAAGCAAGATATTGCTCTTCACTGTGTCTGTGCATCACAGTGCCTATTCACATCTGTTTTATGCACAGCTACATTTGCAGTTTACACACGCAAGCCTCAATTCTGAGGGAGCGTTATATGCCAAGTCTCACCTTATTTGCAACATGCTGATGTAACCCTTCCCTTGACTTCCATGTGGATGAGCCAAGCTCCTCATCTTGCCAGAATGTGGCAGGTCACTGAACTGTTTTGTGGCACTGAATCCATGACCCTTGAAGGTCTCTTGCAGTGCTCTCTGCATCTGCCATTTCTACTCAGGCCTTCCTAGTTGCTGCAGACAGATTCTGATGGCCAGCAGGGCATATGACTGTTCTCCTCTGGACCTCCTCAACTAAGACCTGAAGGTCTTGATCTGAGAATTGTGGGGCTGCTGGCCCCGCCCCTTTTCCTGCACCTCCTCTGTGCGACATTCTATTAATGAGAATGTAAGGCGAAAAGGATCATAAGCAATTCAGAATACATTGCTCTCATTCACTTTTGTGTTCAGTAACCATTTTCAACATTTCATTAATGCATACTGCTCATAGTGTGGGGTACAGATGGGCCCACACAAATACATGTTGCCATATTTGTTGTGGCTGTGACTCCAAGGTGGCATGCACTGCCCAGCAACGACTGACGGCCCTACTGGCTTACTCTCTCTTGGTCAGACTGTTATGACATGACAGTATGCAGGTGTCACGTACCAGATGGCAACAGGGCAGGTGGATGGGATAATGAGCATGGTACTGTTCATCATTCATCCACTGAGTTTAGCCAGCTCAGCTACAACACTGCATATTATCTGCACCAGGTAGTTGTGACAAGACAATGCAATCGCCATGGCCGTGTCTTGAGATTCCACTCAGTGGTTTAGTTCAATACACTTCTTTGATTCAGCAACAGCAATTACATTTCTGTCATAGGGAAAGCCCATGATGTGCCATCAGGGTCAGCTAACATTTGGAGAACACTTTACAACTTTGACACTTACCTGATCACCCAAACATGTCTCCTCCAAGGTTCAGGAAGTATAGCATTGATGATCAACTTCTCAAACAGACCTTTCAAAAGGGTCGCTTTTATATGCGGCCAAGTCACCCAACCTGTGCCAGGCCTGCCTCTGACCCCTCACTAATTCTGGGGTTGCCTGGCCCGACTTCGAATCTGGCCCACCCTCCCACCCTCCCCCACACTGATCGAAAATCGCAAGGGTGGGCAGGCATTTTTAAAGGTCCAGTTCACAGAGCTGGGAATTCTCCCAAATCTGTGTGCCCAACCTGGGAGCAAAAAACCTGGGCCAATCTGTCCACCCTTTTAATAATCAGCAAGTATTTAAACCACTGTACCAGCAAAAGGAAAAATTACAAATAAAATGATAAGAATTCCTTGTAAATGTTGGATTCTTAAATAGTGAATAATTATGCCAATCATTATTAAAAATAAAAAATGTTTTAAAAAACTGATTTGCCTCCCTGCTCAACCAACTTACCAAAATGCGATCATTGTGAGGTTTGGTTTTGGCTTTTTCATTTAAAGCAACATTTAATTTTACTGAGTTATAGATATAAAACATTCAAAACATTATTTATACAATAGAGTATATGGCAAGTAGCAGAGATAGGAAAGACACTGTACACAGGTATAAATGTTGACAGGACATACCAATGCTTTGCTCAGGCAAGTATATCTCCTCTTCCTTCAGACACACAAAAAAACTGTTTGGCAAACACTATTTTTTGAAGATAGGCTCATTTACATTGTATTATTAGGAGGGTAATGAATATTTCTATTTCAAGGTTTGTGTTTCCTAATGAATCAGCGGTTGGCACTCAATAACTGCTTGAAAAGAAAATAATTTCCCAGTTTTGGAGTTAACAACGGTGCATGATTATGAGATGATTTAACAAGAATTATTAGATTATGATAATTGGATTTGTATGGTTTTTGCGTACAACATTACGAACTTGCAGTCTTTCCTGCAAGCTGGTTTAATTCTCTGGAGTGATGCCAGAGAATATATTCAACAGGAATCTTCTCTAAACAAATTGCTGACTGTGGCCTTTGTTGAGATAGTGGAAGGCTGTAAAAGTGTAATGGCCAAGGCAATGACATTACAGCAGTCTAATTACTGCTTTAGGTACACTTGTTTTAAAAAGAGTTTATAGAAAGCTTAATCTGACTAGCGAGAAAGGAAATGGGTTAAGGAAAAGGAAAGCAAGCTTTGCTGATCACAGCAAGCGCTCGCTTTCTATCTGAGCTAAACACATTTTTCTTTTTTTATTAATTTTATTTTCAAAGTGTCTAAATTTTTCATAATATAGATTTTAAACAGCAATAATCATGCAATAATACATTAGCAGAAATAAGAATAACTGTTATTCTTACTTTAAAATTTATTTTATGTATATTTTCTTTTAAAGTTCTTCCTTGGTCTTTTTCTCTTTCCTTGACCATGAAAGTTATTAAATCAACTTGCTCCCCATCCGCTGGTCAAAGCCATTAAAAGACTGAAAGAAAGTGAACTTAAGAGTCTGTTCTTACTGTTTCCCATTTGACTTTTTGGGGAAGAACCTGATCCTCTTGGTTTCCATCCCTCAATGACACAAGTAAGATCAGGAATTCAGTGCATAGGGAAAAATCATTGCTAGGAACATGCATGCTGTCATTCCACATTGGGGAGCTAGTAAGACAAGGCTGTCGAAAAAACACAAGAACATGGAAAGATGGGAATCTCACATTGTGTTGGGTTTGAGCCCCATGCAAGGAGTTTGTCATAATCTAAGATGACAATGCTCAAGGAGCTCCGCATTGCAGGACTTGCCATTGATTGAAATCTTAAACTGAAGTCCTATTTATTCCAGTAGTTTGGGTGGGTATAAGGCAATTAAGGATCTCATTGCACACTATGAAGAAGAGTAAGAGTTCTACTGCTGTCCAGACCAACATTCCTGACTCAATCAAAACCATCAGAAACAGATTAACTGATTCTCTATTTCCGTGATGTTTGCAGAATCTTGCTTCACAGCAAATGGCTGCCATGCTCCTCCCACATAGCAGCATTCACTATACTTCAAACTAGTTTGTTATATATGAAGCATCTAGAGACAGCTCTTTGAGATATTAAAATGCACTAAATAAATAAAAGCTTTTTTCTTATATGGGACCAGAAGACACTACTGGGATCTATCTGCTGATTCCCAAAGTTTGAGAAGTACCACGCATACTACACGTTCTTTCAATCCCCTAGTGAATTTGTCTGCCAAATATCTGTCTAGTTTTCTAGCTATCTTAGAAGACTACTCTGGAAAAAGATAAAAAATGCTTTGTTTTGATGTGTGTTCTTAGAAAAGCCAAGAATAGAAACAGGCTGGCTGACATGATACTGAGCCGTGGATTTTGAAGTATTTCTTCAAATGAAGGAAAAGTAGAAACAAACACGGGGCCAGCAATGACAACAAATTAAAACAATCTGGAAACTACAATCAAATTCAATTGCCAGTAAAAAACGAAGCAAAAGAACAATTTGCTGACAATGGCAAGAAAGCCTCCAGATTATAGTGTCATGGCAATTGCTCTGCACTTAAATGGCAGTGAGAGAAACACAGTATTTTGACCCATATTTGGTAGTTGGAACAAATGTAAGCAGTAAATTGGACGTGCTCAGGAGTAATAGTGGGTTAAATATGATAGCCTCTGAAAAATGGATATGGGGATTGCAATGCACAATGAACCCTTGTCCATTCGATGTAATGACAACTGCATATAGGCTGCTCTCTGGAATGATTGGTGCATGCGGCCAATGCTAACTGTGCAGTTCGCTGGCTACAAATATCAACAAAGGGCCCAAAATCACGACTTCCTAACACCAATTAAAACATGCTCAATTGAACATAAAATGTGGTCATAAAATGACCAAAAGACCCGTTTGTTCGCCACTGACTGTAAAATGCTGCCCGTTATAACAAGCAAGAATTGACTGCTGAACATATGCTGCATTACCATCAAGGCAACAACGTGAGATTCCCAATTGAAGATCTTACAATCTCCAGGTACTTTTTGAACCACGGTTTAAGAGGTCTAAGGAAATTATGATCTTGGATCCTCATTTGACATGTACAGCCAATGAATTGCACAGTTAGCACTGTCTACATGCACCAATCATTCAAATCAGAAGGTTACATGAAGTTGTCACTACATTGAATGGGCAAGGGTTAAGCGTGCATCATGACCCCCTCATCCATTTTGGAGGCTATCAAATTTAACCCAATATGACTCCTTTAACATTTAGTGATTGTTGTATTCCCAATTTTCTCACAAAGTCCTACATGCATTCAGGTTCATATTGACAGTCCTGATTTACTTCTTCGAGACTAAATTCTTAAGTGTGCTAAACTCTTCTAATTGTATTTGAGAGCTAGATGTCCACTTGATATGACAAGGGAAACATTATATCTTAACATCAATTTTTAAAAAAAAATCCATTGGTTTTCCACCAATTTGATTGTCCCATCTCACTTCCCTACTTTGCTGAATTTCAATCTGTGCAGTTCTTTCCTTTGTACATTTAAAAGTTATGCATGCCTTTATTTTCGGTCAAAATCCTGAAACTCGCTCCTCTAACGGCACTGTTGGACTGCAGTGGTTCAAGAAGGTAGCTCACCACGACCTTCTCAGGAACAATTAGAGATGAGCAATAAATGCTGGCCAAGCCAGCAATGCCCACATCCCATGAAAGAATTTTTAAAAATTGGAATTATGATCCTTGATGGCAGTGTTAGGGCTTATCGTCAGTCACTAGTCAAATTCACACTGCCTCCTAGAACAGGGCTTTAATTAAATTTAAATGTGAGGAGAAAATTAGATCAGATTAATATGAAACAATGACATGATATTTTCATTTTATGAAACAGAGAATAAAATAAACTGCATCACCAGAAATAGGGGATCCTTTTAAATGTTGGTTTCAAATTTATCATTTTTAAGTGTATTTATTTTGCAATATCAAATAAATGAATAATGCATGCTGCTAATAACTTAATTGATTGAGAGGTACTAAAAGGAATATACATGATTTAAGTTCAAGCTTACTAAATTACATTTTGACGCATAATGGAACTATTATCTAAAAACTGAAACAGAATATAGCTTACAACTTAAATTTGTAAATTTCAGTTTATTTTTCTTCATTATATTTTAAAAAGACTCGTTATAATTTCAGTGAGAAGTGAACACAGAAGGATTTGATGAAAACATTCTTATTCAAGACCATTACCTTTGAAGTATTAATTATGAGCTGAAATATTCTCTAACAATTTTATTTAAGAAAAGCACAGTGGAATAGATTTCTAATATTGAGGGTGAGCCATGAATCTATCAGCACTTTAATACAAAGTAAAGGATCATTTGCTCCTCCATTTTCCTAGGATATTTTTAGCCTCTCAGTACTTGAAGTTCTTTTTAATTTAAATTAATTACTAATTTGTCTTTCGAGTGTTGTACCTCGAATTCTTTACAATATAATCATAGAAGGAAAAAGATGATCACTTTTTCACACATTCCGCATCAATCATATTCCATTTATACAGGTGACTGACACTTTACCTTCTATTCTCTATAAAATGATGTTGGGATGGAAGAATTGGTGCATTTTCAGGCTGGATGAAAAGAACTAATCAGGAAAGGAGTCAAATTAAATTGACTCCATACCATTCACACCCCACACTGATATAATGATATTTCAAAATTTTCACTAAGCTTACCAACTCCACGCTTGACTCAAGATAATATATTTCTTTTTCAATTTGGTTGTAGCTGAAGATCATTTTTTAAAAAATCGTGTGAATGACGGCATGCAGTGGTTTGTGAGGATTGACAGCTAACTGGGAGAGAAAATGATGATTCAACCTTTTCCACCAAGGAATACACTTCAATATAGCCAACATATATATGTGGTATTTTTTATTGCACCATTCACAACTATGCCAAAAATCCATTTACTCCATCCTTTGTAACACAGAGCATTGGAAAGATAATTAGTTGGTCACAGAGGCCTGAATCTTTGTGCACAGAGACTGACCATCTGCATGAATATCCCATCAGAGACCCGAATCCATAATCCTACCACTGAACCTGGCCTCTGCCATTTTCGCAGGGGTGGTGAGGAACATGGGCAGGTTCTAAATAACACATCCCTGGTTCAGCGACACAGCTGACCATATAAATCAGTAGCTGCCTTCACTTGTATGATTTTGGTGAGGTAGGTGTCTGAAATCCAACGTGTAAACCTGGCAGGAGCAGGTCTGAACTTTGTGGTTTCATTTGGAGAGCCAGGGTACCCTTTTGGAGAGGTAAGATACCCCTTTGGATATGGTCCCGGGACACCTTTGGGAGAGGTAAAGCACCCCTTGGGAGATGTAAGGCACCTTTTGGCAAAGGTAAAACATCCTTTGGGCAAGGTTAGGTGTGCTTTGGCATTGTTAAAAGTAGACAGGATTGTGTGTAAAAAGTACATAAACTCATTGGAATTGTCCAAGTGTCAAAGGTCTGTCCAAGCTGTCAAAGAACTGTCCAAGCAGTTAAAGAACTGTCAAAGAACTATAAAAGCTTATTGGAGCTGTCAGAGCTGTTGAGAGGTTTAATTCTGCTGGCCTTTACATTTTTTTAAAAAGTGTGGATTTAAAAAAAAATCAGTGCTTGAAATTTCACACTACCTGTTGACATAAGCCTGAGGGTTTTTTATCATTATGGGGTTTGTGCTGCATGACTAATTTTACAACCTAACATCATCACAGTAGGGTGCCTGTTAAGTGAGCTATTTAATTGACAGCTCCAATTGGTTATGGAATAGAAATGATTGTTTTCATAAGAGATAAGCTGAAGGAATTTCAATGTATTGAATATTTTCCTTTTATTAATGAGAGGTTTTTTTTAAAAAAATAGGGACAGCATCAATAGTTACAGAACTTTATTTTATGTCAGCATGGCTCCTGAGGTTTGCCCTTGATGGATACTAGGTGGGTTGGTATAGAGCGGGTAAGGCAAAGGGTGATGGGTGGGGACATGGATTAGCATGAGTTGGTACTAAGTTGGCATAGGGGCTATAAAGGGCCAAGGGGATGAGCAGAGACATGTATTGGCAAATGAGGGGCAGAGGGCGACATTGGGAGGGATCATAGGGGTTGGTTAGAAGGGCATAGGGAGTAGGATGGGCCATAAGGGGTGGGTGGGGGCATGACGTAGCATGGATGAGGATGGAGAATGTGGGGTGTGAGGGGCTGCGAGAGGTGTGGGCTGTTCCTTGTTTTGTTCATTTTTTAAAATAAATTCAACAAAGTGCCGAAGCAGAGAGGCAAGCCCAATGCCCAGCCCACCTCTGCAACCCGCCGCCTCTGCACTCATTCCGGGGCGGCAAGCCCAACTTTTAATCCAGTCCGACTCCCCACGGGAATGAAACTTCCAACTTCCAGGCCTCTTTCTCCGGAATCCGGTTTGCCAAGCCGGGAAATATCCTATCTCTGTGCTCTTGACCCGGGAGCCAAAATCCAGGCCAGAGCTTCCCTTCTCTGCAGTCTCTGTTCCATTTTTCAGTTATGTTGTGGAGCCATAGAGGCACTGCAGCTACAATCTCCATTTCTCCTGCAGACTTGCTGAGTACAAGTGACTAAATCCTGTGCTCTTCCTGAATGGGTGCACCAATTCACCAAAAAACCTCCCCAAAACAAGCCACTGTACTTCCAAAAACATTGCCACAACAGAATTAAGTTATAAGCGCCTTACCTGCCAGTTGGATTAGTGGCCCTCTAAATAACACTAATGGAGATCCCTCATACAACTGCACACATGTTCACTTATGAGCACAATGGAGTTTAATGTAGAGAAGTGAGAAGGGATGCATTTTGGTAGGAAGAATGAAGTGAGGCAACATAAACTCAATGGTGCAATTTTAAAGCAGGTGCAGGATCAGAGAGACCTGGGGGTATACACTGGTCTTTGAAGGTGGGAGGACAAGTTGAGAAGGCTGTTAAAAAGGCTTCTGAGATCCTTGGCTTTATAACAAAAGCAAGGAAATTATGCTAATCTTTTATAAAACACTGGTTAGGCTTCAGCTGGAGTATTGTAACCAATTCTGGGTGCCACATTTTAGAAAGGATATCAAGGTCTTAAAAGAGTGTGCAGAGATGATTTATTAGGATGGTACCAGGGGCGAAAGACATCAGTTTCTCAGGGATGAGAAAAACTGAGCATTTTCTCCTTAGGGCAGAGAAGGTTAAAAGGAAAATCGATAGAGGTTTCCAAAATCATGAAGCGTTTTGATACAGTAAATAAGAGAAGTGGTGTCTCGTGACAGAAGGGTCAGCAGCCAGAGAACATAGATTTAAGATGGTTGGTAAAAGGTGACAAGAGGAAAACATTTTTTATGCAAAATGAGGTGCATTCATAGAATGGTAAATATTCAGAAAAAAATGATTACATTGGATACCTGTTAACTGAGTGCATCCAACAAAGTATTGTCTTTTCAATACCATGAAGAAAGGTCGGAAGGGAGTGGGGTCTTGTGTTCAGAGGTTTGAAGTTTTCTAAATAAATCCCCCTCCCCACACTCTTAAAGTTGGGATTTACATTTCACAGCATTCCTACTTGTGACACTAACCATTCACAACAACTGGTGCTTTGACAGAGGTGACAATTTCATTATAACACATCTCCACTGCAACCACTCCCAATAGATCTTCGGCAACACCACTGCAGTCCTCACCTCAAGAGTTCCACCAAATGTTCAGTGCGGTCAGAATGGTGTGAAGCAAACTGGTCTTAATGTACTGAACCTGTGAAAACCTCTGCAAATGATTTCTTGTCCCTCTTAAAGAGCCCCCCACCTATCTGTATTTTCTGTCTTTTAAAGTGCACTGCCTTCATTAACCTGTAATTTGAGAATCTCCCCTTCTCTGATTTGTTTACAAACACACAATCAATGGCACAAATTGCATCAAAGCATTTCATAATTTGGTTTTATTATGGTGAAAATGATTTGTATCTGACCTGACCCGTTCTTTTATTGCCATCCTTTTTAACAGAAATTGCTTCCTTCATAAATTTGCTCACTTCTTTATTTTTTATTTAGTAGGAACTTAAGGCAGAACGAGTCTCTGTTACTGTTTGTACTACAACTCTTCTGTGGCTAGCTACAGGCAAACATGGGGGCAGACATTCAGTAAGGAAAGGTCCTTGCAGAAGCGCTACTAGGCCATGTTCAAAGCTATCAGCACACATAAAGCTTGCTAATGGCTGTGCTTTTGCTGACCTCCTCTCTGCTATAATAGCTACATTGCATGCTTCCCTTTCATACTATCCTTTATTAAAGAAGCCTCTTTATTTCAAGAAAGCTGCTTGACCTGATGGAAGGGATTGATTTTTTTCTCCTTTCTCTTGCTTCCTCTCTCTGTCTCTGTTTTGTTTCAATCGCTGAAGACCAACATATATCAGTGACTCACCCACTTGTGATGTCTAACCACAAATACCATTAAACACTTACCTGGCCTTAGAGACTGACATTGTGTTGTAACTCAGGTCTACCTCCGCACTTTGCACTGTGCCTCAGTCATCAAAGCAGTTTCACTATTAAACATCAATTCGATCCATTTCCAGTTAAAAAGAAATCAATACTCCTCAACCCACTCATTTTCTCAAACACTTATGTGCTTGACGATTAAGTAAATAAATGGATAATTGTGCTATCATTTTCTTTGAGAACCTGGAGCTTTAAGCTTATAACTAAAAGAGAAAGAAATTGGTTAACAACAATTAAAGCTACTGAACTAACTAATTTAAAAATTCCATTGTCTTCATCAAAAAGCTCTGAATGTAAACTTAATGATGGCTACATGATGACCATCACTAAATGCTTGAAATGAGTCCCATATTTATAATATTTGCCGCCTTGCTTTAGTGTTAAAGTAGTGATTTTGCTTTTCCAGAGATTTTGCAAATTTATTTAGGAAGTAGCTGAGCCATAAAGACCAGGAAATCTCTGTGATCTGTGCGGAGTGAGCTGATGTCAGAGTGGTAGGGAGCTTTTAACACCTCCTCCAGTGCTTTACAGTTAAGGAGGTAGGATTGGTCAGCATTCCGGCTCCCAACCACCATTCAGCGATGACTCCTGCTGGAAGCTGGCATCTGTGAATCTTATGTGAGGACAGATTCAGGCCTCCTGCAAATGGCTTGCTGGCAGTGATACTGGGAAATTCCTAGGGGTTTTCCCTGATTGTCCACCATAACTTTGGTGGAAGATCAGTTGAAACTCCAAATGCATGTGTTAATAGGATTTCCACCGACCTTCCATCAAGGTTACGGTGCTGAATTAGGGGAACACTTAAAAATTTCCTGGCATTACAGTCAAGGTCATTTTGGTGAGGCACTGGAGGATATCGGGTGCCGATGGAACTGTACCATGCTAATAGTAGTCTCGAGAAGAGGAGGGGAATGGAGAGCAAAGCTGGGGAGAAAAAGAGACAAAATGAGAAGGAGGCCAGGATCTTCCAGCCCCGTCGTGCTGGGACTGCTGCTGGTGATTCGACGGCCTAGCCAAAAGTCCATTGGCTTTCGGCGGGACCAGATGATCCCAGTGGCGGGCGGGGCTGGAAAATCCTGCCCACTGTCTTGACAAAACAAAATATTTAATCAAACTTTATTTTGTTTACTTGTAAAGATACAGTATGATGATGTAAATCATATTGCTTGTGATATCATCATGACAAAATGATACCCAGGTCTTCTTTGGTAAATTGGAAGAATCTGTCAAACACAACACGAGATTTTTACCTTGAATCTTTTTGCTGAAGTTAGAAAAAGATTTATATGTCATCTCAGAATGTTGATACCGTACAGTTGACCCCAGTATATTTTCTCCCCAACATGCTCTTCAAACCTGTCCTCACATGCTCTTCCTCAAACAAGTGGATAGCAGAGATCCTGTGCCCTCTTCTTCATGCTGCTATATAACCAGCTACTGTGGAGTTGTGCAGAGAGCCCGGGTTGATATGCCCTCCAATTTTTTGCAACTCAACCACCCTTCTTACCTTGCTGAGAAGCAGCTAGCTTCCGCTTGGCAGTTCCCTCCTCCACCAATGGCATGCATGAGATTGGAAATGTACTGCATAGGAAAGGAAAAACTATACTTGTGCCTGAATGGTTTAAGCTCATAATATAAACTCTGGTTCAGCTCCCTGGATAGCCTAATGGGTAAAGACACCATCTGATGTGGTACTGAGCTATACAGATTACAGGGTCCCCATTTATTCCGGCAGTCTCTGCTGACCTTAAACCATGAGTGCTACTGTAGGCCTGAGCTCTCAAGTGTGCACGTGTGAATATCAAGTGAGATTATGATTGGCTTTGATACCTTCCATGGTCACAGAGGCACTCTTATAAGATAAAGTTGTTCTTGTCCAACACACAATTTTTGCCAAGATATATTTTGGCCTGAACTAGGGATTCTGTGATATGGGACAGGACGAGATTGCTCCAATTTGGATCAAATGTGCCTTTAACCAAAGACTCTGTTCATGTTTCCTTGAACTTAGGTGCACTGAACAAATAAATATTTTGGACTATTCACCATCACAATCAATTCTGACAGTCTGGTATCCGTTGAGCTGGAAGGTGTGAATTGACCAGGGCCTAACTTTGCTGGGTTTTATTTTAATTTCATGGCTATTTATTGATGTATAAGCTTCATTCTTTTAAGGTATTTTATTCTCCTTCCTCTTGGGCAGTGTAGTGCCACACATCATCCCCAGACAATGGAGAGTAGATGACCTACTTCCAGGCCTGCCCTAACGCTAGACTAAAACCAGGCCTGTAAAGCTTGCGTAACTGCCTTGGAGGTAACACCTCCTCACCACAGATTTTCTAACCTTGTTCCATTGGGAGATAGCTGTGCTGCTCTGGAGGTCCAGGTAAGGTTAAAAATAAATTGAGGGCATGGGGCAGCATCCTCACACTTCATGGTGTCGCTCCTGTTGCATTAAATCCTTAAATTGGGACTAGCAGGTGGTAGAGAGTCAGATGACTGAGAATAGCCTGCCCTGAAAATTGTAGCAGCTTTAAATTAAGTGCGATCTTTTACAAAGCAGCCAAGGAACTCTTATTACAAAAGAAATACTTCAAGATATTAGTAAATCTGAAGGTCAAAATGCAATCATTGACACAACATAGCACCAACTGTATGAAACAGTTTCTTACACTTCCAGCACAGACCTCCAGGACCTGTATTTTGTGATCCTTTGAAGGCCCATAACTAATCATAAGGGTGTCCTCAGCAGTATAAGTCCCATTAGGGTTATTAAGAGATGAACTGGTTTGGCATCTGTCAAGGAAGATCAGGTACTCTCCCAGCCACCTCTCTTTAATGTGATGTGGGAAAGGGGTGAAAGCAAGATAAAGATCTGTCCACACAGGAATTCTCCAGTCTTCTCAGAATGGTTGGAGTCCCAGCAGGAAACAGTTTTGCCCCATTGTCCGTCCCACCCCGAGCACTTACGGCAGAAATGCACCTCCGGCCAGTTTAGAATTTTAACCCTAATATGTTTTTAGCAGCTGGAATCTGAGGGGATAGTCAAATCACACACAGCTTATGGAAGACAATGCCTACAGATTTGTCTTGTGGTCAGCTACAGTGTTTTCAGTTTTCTAGATTGTAAATATGTGGTTGCAGATGCAAACGTGACCCATTGCTGGGCGATGGCTTCTGCTCAACTAGGAGAGAGAGAAAAACAACATTTGCTACAGCACTTTGTGCTGTATGGTTCAATCAAACACCTTGCCATTCCATCAGCTAACTGGCCGTCTCCGTGGTTCCTCACACTTCCTCACCTCCTTCAGCAGTTAATTCAGTGCAGATGTTGTTCAGGTGAAAAAAACACACAAAAAAATACTGTCTCTGCATTTTCCATTGGTAAACCACAGCATAGTTTAACCTCACATAACTGTACTTGCTCAGCAGCTCCAGCTTGCAAAGGCTGCGCTCTCCATTTTCGTGTTGTCTATAGCGACCTGTTTGCCACAGTGAGGAGGCAGCTTGTGAGGAGATCAAGGCCTGATAGCAGACTTCCACAACCAGTGCTGAGGCAGCCACTGCCTCGCTGTGCAACTGTACAAAAGGGACCTCGCTCATGGGGGAGGGAAAGGGTGGAGATGATTCTGTCACATCTGTTCAGATCCCATCACCTTTGACACAACGGACAATGTGTCAGGGACGGGTTTATGTAAAAATATATAACAAAAGGAAAAAAAATGTTCAACAAGAGACCGCACTCCTCCAACCTGTCTCTGATGAACAAGACATTTATATAATTTGTGTGGGTTGGTGTTTGGGTTTGGCTGCATGAGCTTTGCATGAGGGTCTACAACTGATGCAGCGTGATGAAGGTCTAATTCAACATCTCCTATCCACCCCTAGAAACCTGGGTAGCAACCCTCTTTGCAAATCCAAACAGCCAGTGAATATTTACACAACTTTTACATATAATATTTGAAAACACTTAGGTTTTTAAATATCAAAATATACACAGGAGTATTTGGCAGGTTCCCAATGAATGTGTAAAATAACTTCATTGCAACATAATTCACCTGGATCTTTTTGACTGAGGACTATCTTCCCCACCTCCACTGACTACCACATTTAGGGACTGCAGTTTCATTAACACCAAATATTCACCGGCTGTTTGGATTCGCAAAGAGGGTTGCTACCAAGGTTTCCAGCGGTGGATGGGAGATATTGAATTAGGCCTTCATCACATTGCCTCAGTTGTAGACCCTCATGCAAAACTCATGCAGCCAAACTCAAACACCCACAAATAAAGAGGAAACACACAATTCCCCAATTGTTCAGTAGTAACTTTGCTTTCCAATCCACAGGCTATGGAGGTCCCAAGGCCTGATTCCTGACTGTTCCTGACTGCTATCCAGTGAGCTTTGCTGGAGAGTGTGTGTATGGATATTGGATTAGGCAAGATAGGACTTGTCTGTTATTTCCCCTCCCACAACAGTTATATAGTTGGCTTATAATGTTTGCCTAGACTTAAACAGGAAGGCACATGTTCCCTTAAGGTACAGGATGGCTGTACCCTAACTTAAATCATTTGCTTCAGGAGAGGTGAAAATTAGAAACAGAAGCACTAAATACTGAGTGAAGGTTCAAATCAGCAAGCCAGCCAAAAATGTGCCTCTGGGTTATGGAGTTCAAGGATCTAGTGACCAAATGAATTGACTGCCTTGTTTTGCCTTGAACAGGAGTATGTCTAAAGTCCTTTATAATCCCCTTCAAAATAATTCTGAACTATGAACTGGAGTGCCCACCCTCAAAATGAAACACATCATTATTGGATTTATTTTTAATGACCGTTACATTGATTAAAAAATATTTCAAAACTATACTGCCAATAGGAATATTTCTAATATTTCTATTCTGCTTACAATGTTAAAAATACCAACGGTTTTGCAAGCAGTGTGCTATTTTATTTTCAAAGCTTATTTACAGGTACCTAGCATAACCTATCATAACAGAGCACACTAGCTGCAGACTGGCCAAATGTAAATTGCATGCATAATATTCCATCTGTGAATGAAACAAATTACATATACTACACATCCTTGTCCTTTAATACAGGAACACCCACAGTACTCACATAAGGCTGATAAGAAATAAATTGTATATTTAATATACCCTTCACATGGGCACACTACCAACACCCACTGTAGACCAGTGAACCACTCTTTAAAAATGCCTCTGTGGGCTTCCCTTTGAGAGCTGTAATTTAGTAAAGCTGTAATTTTAAACCATGAAAAACTAAATTCATTTTAAAACTACAAAGTCATCTCTTTAACCCACACCTCCCCCCACCCCCACCCCCACCCCCCCACATCATCACCACCCTCCCATTCCAGTCCCATCAGAATCAGACTGTGGGCGGTTTCTGCCATACAGATGTCCTGGTCTTTGACTTCATTTGATGTACATATCATAAAGTTTATTACAAGCTTTTATTAAACAGAGAATGCTGCAGAACTCTTGATTGTTCGGGTTGCTTTCAAACCGCCTGGCTCCAGCAGATTCCTATGGTTTCTACCACAGCGTTTGTCCACTTACTCTACCAACAAATAAGCTATGGGCAGAATCATCCCAGATTTTGCACAAAGTGCAGTAGCGGGCAGGAAAAAAAGTTGTTTTACCCACTGGCCGTAATGGCAGGTTTTCACGCCTTATTCCTGCCTCATTAAATTTACAGCCGCAGGAAACATGCCGTCTCGCTGGCGGGCAGCCTCCGATTTGCCCGCCATGCCGTTATCTCGCCAATTCCTCATGCAGGGCACCATATTTAAACTGCAGCCGCATGCAAACATCTCAATGTCTGCAGCCCAGCACTGCACGGGTGAAGACATGGCCCCAAAAGCCAAGAAGAGTGCAGCCCCCCGATTCAGTGACAATCCCTGGGATGCCTTCTGGATGCTGTGGAGGCCTGACATGTTGTCCTCTACTCCCGATCTGGCCACGGGAAGCCCATCAGTCTCACCACTCCAGCTTGGGATGCAGTGGCAGAGGTGGTCAATGCCAATGCTGCATACAAGAGGTCGGCCATCCAGTACAGAAAATGGATGAATGATCTCATCTGTGCCGCCAGGGTATGGCAACAATCTCATCACTATAAACTCACATACTCACAAGGCCATCACACATTCGCTGGCATCTCGCTCAATGCCAGCTCAAGGGACATCACCACTCACTCTCTGACACACACCCTCACATCTCCACCTGGCCTCATCTCCTCTGGAGACTGCCTCCTCAGCCCTCACCGTCTTGAGGACACTTGCACAGATCAACACGTGCCCCTACACACGCCCTGGGTTACGCCCCTTCCCCAGTACAGCCCTCGCCCTGCAGCCTCTTCCCTTGCCTGAGGCCACTTCTCCCCCTTCCCCAAGCAAGCCCCGGCCCTGCAGCCATTGAAAAGCCTAATGGCTGATCTGGTAGGTAGAGACCTGCCTGTGAGCACCCCCCTAAAGTGATGTGGTGCTGTCTGTGAAGCCTGGCACTGATGACTGCGAGTGCTGCCCACAGCAAGGTAGGCAAACAAACCTCGAAGTCCCGAGTGAAGCACAGCTCCCTAGGTGCATGTCGCTTATGTACAGTTGTGAAACACATCAACGTAATTGCACGCTGGCATTCCCAGATGATCCAGTGTTGGGGGGGGGATGTTTCCTGCGAGCAGGGCTTATAGTGAGATGCTAAAGAATTGAAATTAGGTTCCTGACACGCGGCAGCAGGAAACACGGCCCGCCATTGACGGGTGAAGCGGACAATCGCAATTTGGCTTCATGGCGCCGTGAAACCGATATTTGTTCTTCCCGCCATATTGTCCCCCCGCCGCCCACCATGATGCCCGATGCCAATGGGGCCGGAAAATCCCGGCACATGGAATGAATCAGGGAAGCTTCAGAATTCTTGTGCGACAACAGTGCACAGATTTCTTTTGTTACCCCTTCCCTCCCTCCCTCCCAAGGTAATTGTGAGGGAAAAAAGATAAAAATTGCTGATGTTTGATTGTTCATTCATTAATTTCTTAAAGATATTCTCCCAACCACTTTTTCCCTATTCTCCTCTCTCAAACTTGACTACATTATAGTCTACATGTGATCCAATATATGGTCAACCTATTCTCACAAGTCTGGCAATGCTGTTCTGTCATATTCAATACTCGAAGGTTGTGTGAGGAGAGTCCCCAGGTAAAATTTTCTCTCCTTCCCTAGGGGCTCCTCTGTGTGGAAATGCCAGGCTTTCCTAACAGTAATGTCACTGAAACTGGGTACTCAGTGGAGTTGGGAGACGGAACCTGTATCCCACTGTTCTATGACATGGCCATTTGGTGAGGTAACACAATAAGCCCTGTAACAGCTGTTTTATTCTCTCTCCTGTTACATGTTCACACAAATTGAGTAGACTAGGTAGGGCTGGGAGTGATGGAGTGGAAAACTGCAAATGAAAATATTGTACAGACACAAGTTGAGATTGTGAGCAACACCTACAATCTCCTCCGTGTTTTAATTAAATATTTTATTTTTAGTACTGGTGGCATCTGTAATTTCACCGGCCAGGTTTTATCACAGACCTAGCATTTTATAGGACTCCATGGTCCCCGCCCGCCCAATCCCAGCTAAAAAGTCAGGGGGGTGGGGGGGTGGGAGGGGGGGTGCCCTGCCCCTTTATCCCGACAGCTGTGTCGCAGCAATTTAATCCTGGGAGCAGCATCAAATATTTTAAGGCGAGGCTTCTGCCCCTTTCTCAGGAGGAAGTCCCGCCTTAGAGAGCTGCTGGCCAATTGGAGGCCACAAGATGCCTCCCTTGCATCAATCACCCTGTATAATTTCAGGTAGGTTAGGGGAGGACGGGTCGGCGGTGGGAAGGCCACCCGTTGGATTTTATGTGCCCTCCCCACCCCACCTTCAAACCCACCGGTAGGGGAGCTTAAAATCCAGCTGATAGAGCCCTGAAAGCTTGATTACAATTTTTGCTGGTTGACACCTAAGCGGATTTCAACTATGGTGCACCATTCCCAGCGGTGCAACTGGGATCCTTCCGCTCTCTTGCTTTTTGCCGGTTCCCATGCAATTCCAATTAAAACTTAAAATACAGGCGGTGTGCACGGGAGACACCTGTGATTACACAGTGGGGGAAGCTTTTCAGTGGTGAAACCAGCTGTCAGCTGACAAAACTGCAGGTAATGGCGGGTTATAGAAGGACCTGAAACAAAAACAAAAATTGCTGGAAAAACTCAGCAGGTCTGACACATTTGTGGAGAGAAAGACGGAGTTAACGTTTCGAGTCCAGATGACTCTTCTTTAAGTGTACTTCCCACCGCCGACCCGTCCTCCCCTAACCTACCTGAAATTATACAGGGTGATTAATGCAAGGGAGGCATCTTGCGGCCTCCAATTGGCCAGCAGCTCTCTAAGGCAGGACTTCCTCCTGAGAAAGGGGCAGAAGCCTCACCTTAAAATACTTGATGCTGCTCCCAGGATTAAATTGCTGTGACACAGCTGTCAGGATAATGGGGCAGGCGTCCCCCCTGACTTTTTAGCTGGGGGAGGGTGGGCGGGGACCATGGAGTCCTATAAAATCCTATGCCTGTGATAAAACCTGGCCGGTGAAATTATAGACGCCACCAGTACTAAAAATAAAATATTTAATTAAAACACGGAGGAGATCGTAGGTGTTGCTCACAATCTCAACTTGTGTCTGTACAATATTTTCATTTGCAGTTTTCCACTCACTTCACCACTCCCAGCCCTACCTAGCCCACTCGATTAGTTAAATTTGACCTATTGACTCTTAGTGCCCAAAGGGTCTAAAAGATACCATGAAATATTGCACTCTTGATAATCCAAATAATCCATCTGCTCTCAGCAAAAAGATGAGTGATGTTTACTGGGTTTAAAACTGATCTGTCATTGCACACCGCATGAGTTATTGAGCAGTCTGTTCTTTAGTGTGAAATTGGCACCATTTTAGCTCATCTCCTCCCTAGCTTGGCATACAAATAGAAGAACTGAGCAAGAAAGTGACCTTAATAGGAACACAATTAGGTTCTGATGAAACATTAGTTCCGTTTCTCACTCCACTGATGCTGCCAGACCTGCTGTGTATTTCCAGCACTTTTTGTTTTTATTTCAGATTTCCAGCCTCCACAGAATTTTGCTTTCCTATTCTGACCTGTCAGCTACTCGAGTACCTTTAAGAATTGATATACTCAATTAATTTCAGAAAAGTCTGTGTGCTGTCTAATAACAGTTCGCTTCTGAAATGCTTCTTTTTATCCCTTAATATTTTTACAGAGACTCTAGAGAACTCGGGTCTGGTGTTCCAAACTGGTCTACCTATACCCACCTCCTAGACACTTTGGCATTCCATTTGCACTTACAACTAAACCCTTACGGCTTCTAGATATTTAAACTTTGACATAAACATCTTATTTTTAGTAAGCAGCTCTATTTACCCAATACCAAGGTACTCCCTCCCTCAGTGGGAGCCAAGTGGTGTGCATGTTTTAAAGGAACGAGTGGTTTTTATGACCGTAGCATGGTCACACCACAAAATACGAGGTGGAAAAACTCAAGAGCATCAGGATTCTGCAATCTTGTTACTAGATGCGAGGGTGGGGCTTTTATTGTATCGCTGTTCAGAGAAGGTTAACCTCACTGAAAAAAAAAATTAAAAAGCACATAATATTAAATAATGCTGTGTGCTACATCACCTGTGATTTTTACCAACCAATCAAGTGGTGCTTCAGGGGGAAACAGTGAGAGAGAGAGAGAGGTGAAAGTGATAACTGAAAAAAATAGGGAGAGCGAGGATGGACAAAAGTCAGATAGAATGGGGTTGAAGTTCCTGAATTTCCTACATTTTTCCTAAAATTATCCATAAGTAGAATATAGTATCTCGGCATATTTACTCATGTACTTCCTGACTATAACTGGCTGATCTGCTATGTTGCTCACAGGGAGTGAAGGTAGTTGGATATTCCAACAGTGGCTTACATGCCCAGCTGGGTCAAAGATCATATAGGACAAGTGGCCTGAAAGGCAGAGGGAAAACAAAGTTACTTCTGCAAGGGGATAAGAGCAATGTTTACAGACTTAAAACTGGTGCAGTGGTAAAGAACAATGTGAAAAGGAGCTCTGGGAATAAAGCAGGGGGTCGGATGAGATTACTCAACAGTTGTAAATAGCTTATTATGTTCTAAATATTATTCAGTAGGTAAATGAGCAGGTGGGTGAGAAAGCAATATAGCCTCTACTAACTTATCTTATCTGCCAATATTACCTGAATGAATTACATGGTTCTCTGAGTGTGGCAGTTTTTCTGTACTATGGGCTCATTTATAGTGCAAGACATACCATAAGCAAGACGTTTAATTATGTTGATAGATTAGCAAAGACAGGAATTTCCGCCCCAGGGTAAAAGAGAGACTAGACAACCTGAAGCTGGCAAACTGTAAGATCATACATGTAAGTGAACAATTACATGCACTTTCTATAACGTGAACCTTTTTTTATATTTGAGGTAAGCCACATTCTAGGCAACTTTTGCTTATTTTTCTTTTTATTTCCTTATGAATCTTTTTGCTTATTATGGCAGAGGATTTCAGTGTTACAAAACTGATAATTTTTCCAGTTTTTGCAACCAAGTGACAGCATCCAGTGTACCGAGGAGGGCATAGCAAGGTTGATTGCCCAGTAAAGCTCCCCCTACAGTTTCCATCAAGCATAGCCAGGTCAGTTTTACTCATCTTTCTAAATATCAGTGATGTATTTTATTCTTTGATATAAAGAAACACAGGTACTCCCACCATACCATTCTATGAATGACTTAAAGAAGAATTTTAGTTGACAAATAATTATCAATAATTGCTAAGTTTCAAATGACCAAAACACATTGACATATAAAGATCCCCAGCAACTCATGATTGGGCCTAATGAAGCTACAGTAGTCACGTTACCCTGTTCGGAAAGCACACTGTTTCTGTTGGTTATAAGAACAAACACATTTTTTAACTACATAACTGAAGGTTTTAGAATCATAAATACAGCAGATTACAATTTTTACCTCAGAGGTGATGCAGCAAAAACTGCCCTCAAATGGGATGGAACTTAAAAGCTCAGTGGGTAAATGAACTGTATGTTATAGGGACATATAAACCAGTGAAGGTCCTAGATTTATTTCTTGATCTGTGCCTTGGTTGTCTAACCTTGTTCTGGATGACTGTGAGAATACTATAGTTAATCTCAGTGTACCTGAATGACGGTGGAGAAGTATTGGCAAGACTTCCTATTCCTAATTGCTATCCAGTAACCTCTTTTAGAAGTGCACATGATGGGCAAAGACAGCATTAGACTCAGCTACAATGGGTCCAGAACATGATTTCTTATGCCATTCATGATCCTCAGCTGACCATCTGCATGGACCAATCTTCTATGGGCACAATGTAAACTGAAAAAGACCATTTGGCTCATTAAGACTGTTCCTCCTATTCACTATGTATAATGTACTTGATTTTGGACTCTCTGTAACTCACTTCATCTCCAAAGGAAACATTCTCTATAAATATCGTTTCTGCCTTTGAAAGGTAGATTGAACGAAATTCCAAGAACCCACCTAACCTTAAAATCTATATTATTTCCATAACTGTTTTCTTCCATGAGATGATATTTTTAAGATCCTAGCAGTTCAGGAATCACCTTGTTCCAAACTGCTTGGATGTATAATTATCCTGATAACCCACGGTTCTAGTCCTGACCAATTTTTTACCTTCGCCTTAGAGACAAATATAGATACAATCACTGACTGGAAGATACGGTCATGATACATAATATTCTTAATAACTCTGCTATGTCTTTCTGTAGATTTGATTGATAAAAGGCATTTTTTATTCATATGTGGTGCTCTGGTTTTCAGTGAATCCACTAATTTAGGAGCTGTAAGGGATAAGTTGGGTGAAAGGAGCTACTGTAAATCTTTGATTGTTCTGAAATGTGAAATAAGTACCTGAAAAATGCAGTGGTGGATGCACTGTCTTCGATTGAGCATTCCGAGTTTTCATTCAAGTGCAGGACTAGTCAAAACATGAACAAACTGTTCATCATTCAACCAGCTGCTTGGTCAGGGTTACTCATTTTAGACCTGTTTACATAAGTGTGGTCTCCGTGGCAGCGGTACGAGATTCAGACCGCATGTGTGCTCCAGATGAAATGAAATATCGTTTTACCTCAAACAATTTTTTTTATTCATTCATGGGAATGAATATCACTGGTAAAGCCAGCATTGATTGCCCATCTTTAATTGCCCTTGAGAAGGTGGTGGTGAGTCACCTTCTTGAAAGGCTGCAGCCTGAATGGTATAGGTGTACCCACAGTGCTGTTAGACAGAGTTCCAGGATTTTGATCCTGTGACATTGAAGGAATCCGATGCAGTTCCAATGGTGTGTGACAGTGAGAGGGGTCTGCAGGTGACGGGGTTTCCAAACTTCTGTTGCTTTTGTTCTTCCAGGTGGTAGAAGACGTGGGTTTGGAAGATGCTGTCCAACGAGACCTGGTAAATTGCTGCAGTGCATGATTAAATAGGACACAATGCAACCATGGTGTGCCAGTGCTGGAAGCAATGAATGTCTAATGTGGTGGATGCGGTGCCAATCATGCGGGTTGCTTTGTCTTGGATGATGTTGTGCTTCTTCAGTGTTGTTGGAGCTGCACTTATCCAGGCAAATGGACAGTGAGTTGAGAGTGACTGCCCTTGACATCAAGGCAGCATTTGACCTAGTGTGGCATCAAGGAGCCCTAGCAAAACTGGTATCAATGGGAATCAGGGGGAAAATTCTTCGCTGATTGGAGTCATACCTAGCACAAAGGAAGATGGTTGTGGTTGTTGGACGTCAATAATCTCAGTTCCAGGACATCACTGCAGGAGTTCCTCAGGGCCCAAGGGTCCTAGGCCCAACCATCTTCAGCTGCTTCATCAATGACCTTCCTTCCATCATCAGGTCAGAATTGGGGATATTCACATAATGTTCAGCACCATTCGTGACTTCACAGATACTGAAGCAATCCATGTCCAAATGCAGCAAGACCTGGGCAATTAAACAATTCACTGGAGGAGGAGGCTCCACAAATATCCCCATCCTCAATGATGGGGGAGCCCAGTGCATCAGTGCAAAGGATAAGGATGAAGCATTCGCAACAATATTCAGCCAGAAGTGCTGAGTGGATGATCCATCTCGGCCCTTTCCAGATGTCCCCAGCATCACAGATGCCAGTCTTCAGCCAATTTGATTCACTTCACATGATATCAAGAAATGGCTGAAGGCACTGGATACTGCAAAGGCTATGGGCCCTGACAATATTCCAGCAATAGTACTGAAAACTTGTGCTCCAGAATTTGCTGCGCCCCCTAGCTGTGCTGTTCCAGGGCAGCTACAATAATGGCATCTACCCGGCAATGTGGAAAATTGCCCAGGTATGTCCTTTACACAAAAAAAAGCAGGACAAATCCAACACAGCCAATTATAGCCCCATCATCAGTAAAATGATGGAAGGGGTCATCATCAGTGCTTTCAAGCGGCACTTGCTTAGCAATAACTTGCACACTGACACACAGTTTGTGTTCTGCCAGAGCCACTCAGCTCCTGAACTCATTACAGCCTTGGTTCAAACATGAACAAAAGAGCTGAACTCTACAGGTGAGGTCAAAGTGACTGCCCTTGACATCAAGGCAGCATTTGACCGAGTGTGGCATCAAAGCGCCCTAGCAAGACTGGAGTCAATGGAAATCATGGGGAAAACTCTCCACTGGTTGGAGCCATACCTAGCACAAAGGAAGATGGCTGTGGTTGTTGGAGGTCAATAATCCCAGTTCCAGGACATCACTGAAGGAGTTCCTCAGGGTAGTGTCTTAGACCCAACCATCTTCAGCTGCTTCATCAATGACATTCCTGCCATCATAAGGTCAGAACTGGGGATGTTTGTTGATGATTGCACAATGTTCAGCACCATTCGTGACTCCTCAGATAGTTAAGCAATCCATGTCCAAATTCAACAAGACCTGGACAATATCCAGGCTTGGGTTGACAAGTGGCAAGTAACATTCACACCACACAAATGTCAGGCATTGACCATCTCCAACAAGAGAGAATTTAACCATCGCCCCTTGATATTCAATGGTATTACCATCACTGAATCCCCCACTATCAACGTCCTGGGGGTTACCATTGACCAGAAACTGAACTGGACTAACCATATGAATACTGTGGCTACAAGGGCAGGTCAGAGGCTAGGAATCCTGTGGCGAGTAACTCACTTCCTGACTCCCCTAAGCCTGTCTACCATCTACAAAGCACAAATCAGGAGCCACTTGCCTAGATGAATACAGCTCCAAAAATACTCAAGAAGCTTGACACCATCCAGGACAAAGAAGCTCACTTGATTGCCACCACATCCACAAACATTCACTCCCTCCACCACTGACGCACAGTGGCAGCTCTGAGTACCATCTATAAGATGCATTGCAGGAACTCATCAAAGCTCCTTAGACAGTACCTTCCAAGCCCACGACCACTAGCATCTAGAAGGACAATGACAGCAGACATATCAGAACAGCACCACCTGTAAGTTCCCCTCCAAGCCACTCACCGCCCTGACTTGGAAATATATTGCCATTCCTTCACTGTCGCTGGGTCAAAATCCTGGAACTCCCTCCCGAACAGTACTGTGGATGTACCTACACCATATGGATTGCCATGGTTCAAGAAGGCAGCTCACCACCACCTTCTCAAGGCCAAATGGAGATGGGTAATAAATGCAGGCTTAGCCAGCGACACCCACATCCCATGAATGAATAGAAAAAACAACATCCAGGCTTGGGCTGATAAGTGACAAGTAACCATCGCGCCACACAAGTGCCAGGCAATGACTGTCTCCAACGAGAGAGAATCTTGACACCATCCAGGATAAAGCAGTCTGCTTGATCGGCACTCATCCTCCATCTTCAGCATTAACTCCCTCTACCACTGATGCACATGGCAGCAATGTAAACTATACACAGATGCACTGCAGCAGCTCACCAAGTCTCATTTGACAGTAACTTCCAATCCCGCGACCTCTACCATCTAGGAGGACACATGGGAACACCAGTACCTTCAAGTTCCCTTCCAAACTATATACCATCCCAATTTGGAACTATATTGCCTTTCCATCATTGTCACTAGATCAAAATCCTGGAACTCCCATCCTAACAACAATGTGGGACTACCTGCAGCCAGTGCACTGCAGCGGTTCAAGAAGGTGGCTCACCACTACCTTCTCAAAGGCCATTAGGGATGAGCAACAATGCTGACCTTGCCAGTAACTCCTGCATCCCGTAAGAGAATTAAAAAATAATAATGAAGGACACAGTATTGTTGGGGCTTTCAGGATGCAACACGGAAGACCCTAATCTCAGTTGTTGGCCTAAATGGAACTAACTGATCTCACTGTGCTTAATTAGTCTCAGCACCACTGAATGAGGGAACAAAAAAAAAATCAGCCTGTGTTCCAGCTGCTGATCACCATTTTGTGATCTCTACTGTGAATGCCAGGAGTGGATGGGATCCAGCTCGTCTGTAACAGCCCAGCTAGCCCCTGCCCAGCCCGCACAGTTGAATGACTTGCTCCCACTCGCTGTCTAAACTCATACGTGAGGAATAGTCACTTGGGCCAAGTATTGGAAAATGTCTGCCACCAGTCCAATTTTGTCCCAGCTGGAGCTACCCCTTCAGAAGAAGAACAGGGCAAGTAATTGGGAAAACATATAACCTAACACTCAAGTAACTGGAAAGCTGGGTGAGCTATTTTTATTGACAGTTTCTCAAAAGTATACTTTCACTTAATTGAAAGGATTGGTGAGAGGATGAAACAACATTATGCTATGTGGTGGGGATGGTGAGAACAAGACCGAGTTTCTAAAGAACTGGAGAAAAGCACTGGAAACAGGGGTATGAAAATCAGTAGACCAAAAAGCCAATTTATGGACGATCAGTTTGAACCTAAGGAGGAGGATCAGAATGAAGGTGTAGAGATTATGGGTGAAGTCTTGGAGAAAGTGAATAGATGCAAGTGCCTGGGGTCAGTGGTGGCAATGAAGCAAAGGATTAGCTCTGGTAGAGTAACTGGAAGAAGTGCAGAGGACTGTTATGTGATAGAAAAGTATTGCAGAAACTGAAAGGAAAAGTGTACAAGATGTTTGAGAGACCAGTATTATTATATAGTGCAGAAACTCGGGCAACGTCAAGAAGAGAGGATCATGGCTGGTTGCTCATGAGATGCAGATGCTGTGGTGTGTGTGTGTGTGTGTGTGTGGGGAGTAATGAGAAAGGACAAAATCAGGAACCAGCACAGCAGGTGGTCAGTGAAGGTTGTGGGAACATTGAAGGAAGTAGCTGAGAAGAGATTGAAATGGGCATGGTCATTTGTTGCACATGGAGAAAGGAAATATGGTGAGGCAAGTGATGGTGATGGTACTGCTTGGAACAAGGAGACGAGAAAGACCTAAGACCAGATGAAAAAATGCGTTGGTGAAAGACTTCAACGAAGTGGAATTGGATAAGGAATGGGTGACTGACAGGAGGAGATGGAGAAGAAAGATCAATCACCTTTGTGGTGACGTCCAAGTAAAAAAGGAGAAACAGAAAGAAGAAGAAGATTAGTGAGAGGAATTTTACATCTCTGGAGTTTACCTAGCCATTAGGGGCCCCTCAAAATGCTGTTACCAATCATTTAGATAGTAATGACAATGTAGGTAGGAACTAATTTAATGGCATACTGCAATATAACATCCGTAGATACAGAAATTTAGGTCAGCATTTGAGAATAAAATTAACAGTGGGGATGTATTGCCTCATATGCTAGTTTGGCCTGGTCGCTCTGTTTTTCCAAGCTATGATGGATTCTTCAATGTTGTGTGCCCCATTTTGGCTTCTACTTGCCTATCATGTTGGTTCCTTTACCTCTCTCCAGCTTCCAATCTTTGCCCCTTCTCCTCTCAGCTCCTTGTCTCGCACTAACTGTTCACTTGAGTGGAATTATATGGAACACTCGGCGTGTATATAAAACAATATTCTGGTGTGCTATAGTGACAAATGTAGCATCTTATACATGGATCATCGATGTTGTTACTTTAAAACAAAAATAAAAATACCTGGAAAAACTCAGCAGGTCTGGCAGCATCTGCAGAGAGGAACACAGTTAACATTTCGAGTCCGTATGACTCTTCTAGTTCTGTTGAAGAGTCATACGGACTCGAAACGTTAACTGTGCTCCTCTCTGCAGATGCTGCCAGACCTGCTGAGCTTTTCCAGGTATTTTTATTTCTGTTTTGGATTTCCAGCCTCCGCAGTTTTTTGCTTTTATTTTTGTTACTTTAAAAGCTGGACTCCGGCATTTTGTTCACCTTTGAAATATTTCAGTGACTGGAGCGTATATTTACTAAGCTGAATGGGTGGTAAGCTGGTACCTAGGTCAAGGGCTATTGTTAGATACTTGATCAGTAAGGTGGATTCTTCTTTAAAAAACATATTCACATCTTGTCTTTAATGTACATACTGATAACAGTAATAAGAATGACTAAACTTGGTAACTATCATTGTCATTTTGTGTTTCATCCCCAGCTCTTTCATCCTAGTGACATTAAATTTCTACATTTCCCTGAGCTATGTAGGCGGGCTCCCTTCTTGAATGTGCAATATGGAAAATTCAGATAACTCTGGATGACTAAAACATGAATACACAAATTGTTCCTTTACTATGCACACTTTGTGTTGTCATAACAGGATGTTGCTATAGCAAATTTATGGACTATATACTGCTTTCTCTTTTGCTTTTTCAGTGGGTATTCATCGCTAATTTTTGTCACTATCTCCATCAAGCTTTTCTCCTCTCCCCTCCAGAGGCAATGACAGATAGTGTAGTGTATTTATAAAGGTGGTGGTTGCCCTCCATTGACTGAAAATAGTCTTTTTGTATGTTTCTTGAATATGAGACTTGGCAGACTATTCATCGTGGAGGGCATCATATGGCTACAAGAGCAGGCCAGAGGCTAAGCAATCTGTGGTGAGTAACTCACCTCCTGATGCCCAAAGCCTGTCCACCATCTACAAGGCACAAGTCAAGCATGTGACGGAATACTCTCCACTTGCCTAGATGAGTGCAGCTCCAACAACACTCAAGAAGTTCAATGCCATTCAGGAAAAAGCAGCCTGCTTGGCTGGCACCCCATCCACCACCTTCAACATTCACTCCCTCCACCACCGATGCACAGCGACAGTAGTGTGTACCATCTACCAGATGCACTGCAGCAACTCACCAAGGCTCCTTAGACAGCACCTTCCAAACCCACTGCCTCAACCACCTAAGAGGACAAGGGCAGCAGATGCATGGGAACACCACCACCTGCAAGTTCCCCTCCAAGTCACACACCATACTGACTTGGAAAAGTATCACCATTCCTTCACTGTCGCTGTGTCAAAATCCTGGAACACCCTCCCTAACAGCACTGTGGGTGTACCTACGCCACATGGACTGCAGCAGTTCAAGCAGACAGTTCGCTACCACCTTCTCAAGGGCAATTAGTGATGGGCAATAAATGCTGGCCCAGCCAGTGATGCTGCACCCCGTGAAAGTATTAAAAAAATAGTTGAATTCAATCCAGTCCTCCTGAGATAAGGTCACTTCCAAGGAAGATCTCCAGAAAGCAATCAATACTTTTCACTTTTCTATCCTAGGGCATTGAGATCAATTGTAGTACCTTCACCATTGAGATAATCTAACTCAGCAAAGGCCAAGGGTTCAAATCTTCAACCCTCTGTTGTAAAGGAGGTACTGTACCCATAAACAGCTTTATAGTTACTATAGACAATAGGTGGATTTCACAGCTGCGAAACAGTATGGGTAAGTCCTGCCGCCATCGGTGTGCAACTGACTCTCAAGTTACAGAAATAACAAGATATAAACAATGGAAAAATCAAGTATAAAAATAATAAAATGAAAAAGATTAAAGTTACAAAGCAGCAAAGCAAATTTGTTGTATAATTGGTGTTGGTTACAGTTCGGTAGGTCTGTAGAATTCTTCCTAGTTATAGGTAGGTTAACTATAAGTCTTTATTGACCCTTAAAACTGTTTACAAATATACAGTAAAGGGTACAAGCAAGGAGCTGTTTCCATGCTAGCTGGTACACACGGCTCTGTCCAACACTAGACTGACCCTGAGTGCAGGTCATGTGCTCTCGAACATCACTGTGTGGGTGGTACTGTACTCACTTCCACATTAACCCTATTTGTGCCAGACCCTTATACTATAATGGGTAGCAATGGCTATCATTACACTTTACTGAAATGCTTGTAACAAATCTGTTGGGTTCTAATACCACACAATATGGAAACTCTGTGATGGGGTCAAATTGGAATATTTCTTATAGTATTAAACATTGTAATCCACACCCTACTAATTTCAATTTTAATTGTGGTTATTTGAGCCAGTTCAAAGATGCAACATAGTGCTAATGTTTGGAATTATTTAAAATATTGTTACAATATAAATGACTCGATTTTGAAAAGTATAAATGAGCAGAGAGATCTTGATGTCCATATACACAAATCCTTAAAGGTGGTATGGCAAGTTGACAAGATAGTTAAAAAAAAACATATAGGGGAGAATTTTCGGCTTGGCAAGCGGGGGCGGGGCCCGCTCGCCGAGGTGTAAAATGACGCGGGGTGACATCGGGAGTGCATCCCGACGTCACTGCGTGTCATTTAGGTTTTCAGTTCGGCGGGCACACGGCCGACTCAGCCCAGGCGGCCTTCGCATTTTTCAAGAAAGGGTTTATAAATTAAATACATTTTTTCATTAAAGTTCATTGACATGTCCTGTCTCATGTGACACTGTCACATGAGGGGACGTGTCTTAAATTTTTTTTCTTTATTAAAATTTTAAAAACTTATCTCCCTGAGGCACCTCTGTGCCTCAGGGCGATTTCTGCGCTTTCTCGCGTGCATGCACGAAAGAGCGCACTCCCGGCTCAGGGAATCCCCTCCCCCCCTCACCCTCACAGGGAGCGCACAGCGCTTCTGGGCATGCGTCACGCTGGGTGGGCCTTAATTGTCCCGCCCATGTAAAATGGCAGCACGGACCTGATCGGGGGCGCTGATCGGGTCCGTGCCTGCCCCCACACAACCCGCCTGACGGGAGGAATATTCTCTCCATCGGTTACTTGGGTTTATAAATAAGGGAATGGAATATAAAAGCAAAGGGATCATGTTAGATCTTAACAATCACTAGTTTGACCTCAACTGGAGTACTGTGGGCAATTCTGGACACCACATTTCAGGAAAAATGTAAAGGCCTTAGAAAGAATACAGAGGAGATTTACCAGGGTGCTACTATGAGGAGAGCATTGGAAAGGTTAGGACTGTTCTTGGAAGGCTGAGAGGTGAGTTATTAGAGGTTTTGATGGATTGAATAGGGAAAACCTATTCCTTCTGGCTAGTGGGTAAATACCCAGAGGTCATAGATTTAAAAGCATTGGCAAAAGATCTAGAGGGGAAGTGAGGAGAAATCTTTTCATTTGGGTTTGTTGGGATCTGGAAAGTTCTATCTGAGAAAGTGACGGAAGCTAATTCCATAAATAATTTGAAAATAGAATTGGACAGGTACTTGAGAATGAAGAACTTAAGGGTTACAGACAAAAAGCAGTGAGGAGGGACAGTGCCAGCGTAAATACAATTGGCTGAATGGCCTCCTTTTTTGCTGTAAGTTTCTAAAATTCTATGAATTCAACTCTCCACTTTGGATATCCTGGGGATTTATATTTTTCAAGACAACACAGCCCTTTAATTATACTAATTTAAAGGTAGGCGAATTTGTTTATATTTTCTGACAAGCATGTGGGTTTGCATACAACAATAGACTGTTGTCAGGCCTGAGTGTGAAGAGTTAGCTGTGCAATATGGCACTTCTAAAGATAACAAACAAAAGGCTGCTGTACTATACCTCAGTAATTCAACAGAAATAGAAGGAGATTTCCTTTTGATGGGTGCTTTAGAATGAAACAAAGAAAATTGCTTTCAAAGATTAATTTGCCACTTAACACATTGCTTGAAATCCAGTCTTAGATTCTGCTTCACTGAATGTTATGGGGAACTGTGGCTAGACAGCAGATAATATTATACAATGTAAGTAAATTTATTTCAGTTTTTGACTTAATTCTTCAAAAATTTATTACATTGCTTTGCACATTTTACCTCTGGGATTCAAATCTAACCAGTGCGCAACTGCTTTCTCTTGCACAGTTAAACAAAATGGAACCAGCTTATCGTGTGTCCCTATATCACAAGAATCTCCCCATGATACCTTTTCTTAATGAGGCACAGTCAATTATTAAGAACGCTTCTGGCTTCAGTAAATAAATGTGATGTAATGGTGTGTTACAGCCAGCAAAAACATCACCATCATGATCTTTTGACTTATACTGCGGGTTTTCTGCAATAAAACAGCTGAAATGTTTTTCTAAGACCTATGACTCCATTTCTGTCGACCTTCTACCTCTCGAATTTCTTTCCCTTCTTCCATGAATTCCACTCACTGAATGAGATTCATTTTAAAGCAGTTGTGATTTAAAGCTGATTCAAATCAGCCCTCTGGAGTAAACTGTTTAAATCTGAGTAGGATTTCTGGCTGGCATCTCACAAGTCAACATTTTGTTTGCAGCAGTTTTTTGTTTTCATTCTACAATCTCCCCTAAGACTAGGCAGCGTTTGGAACCAATGAGCCAGATGGTCAGCAAATGAAGATGTAACTCTTTTGAGTACATTCACAGTTCTTGGTTTTCCGGGAGTGGGACATGAACCCACAACCTTCTGATTCAAAGGCGAGGGTGCAAATGAAGATGTAAACCTCCTTGTCCTGACTCTATACTAACAGACCAATTTCAGGACCTGGTCTGGCAACAGCCTATGCTATCTGCACATGATGATGAGCTCCAGTGTACCTATAGGGAGAAAAATATCAAAGAAAGACAGAGAAACTAAATGGAACATGCTGAACAAATGGCAGAAGAGGAAGGAGAGCTGGACATCCTTCATCTCTTGCTTCAGCTTCCCAGATAATATAGCGACTTTGCAAGTTACATGTGCCATTCAAAGCATTTAATGGCTGATCAAGAATTTGGGACACATTAAACAGATATTTTTACAAAATATCACCACAGCAAATTAGCTCTTTCAAGAATTTTCTTCATGTTTTCACTCATTGGCGTAAATGAACTGTATAGAAAATAATGTAAGATACATGAAAAGTTATCTATTAATTGGAGCCACTGGGTTTGTTCAGGAACACACAGGTATTTACATTTCTCACCAATTATACCATGAAAGAGAAGCCAGAAGCTACATTTCCAATCAAGAACACTTAATCTAGACAAGCTTTAGCTGTCTTGGGCAGCAGGTTCACAACGACTAGCCATATATATACCTATAGAGGTACAGGCAATTGGTTAGCCTTTACACCACATGGCGCTATTCTAGGAATCTATCACAAAGGCAGCTGTTACTTCATAAATAGGAATTCCTCTTGCTACAATAGGCTCGAGGGCCTTGGCTAAGCCGAGTGCAATGCACATTCTTATTATGGCCTCAGTTGAAGCTATGAGTTTTTAAAGCTCCTTCAGACCAAGTTTCAGGCAGAGCTGCCAATGTCAAGGACGTGTTAGAACTGAAATGTGTGATCAAAAGAGATTGTTTGTAAACACATTTAAATATAGGGTGGAGTTTACACTTTGGGTGCAGTTGCCAACCTAGGAGCATATTGTGCTCAAAATTGTGCTGGTTTTCCAAAGTGCCGTTCTGGTTCTAGTTTCTGACCTTTCATAAACCAGCAGAATAAGACAACATTTTGGAAGGTAACTGTTTATTTTCCACTTGCATTAAAAATATTCCTTGACATATTTAAGAGCGGTAACCTGGCACATTTCTATTAATACAGTGGAAAATGGGGTCATTACAAAAATAAACATTTGTTAACATTACTTAAACAGGAGCCAATGTAGGTCACCAAGCACTTGGGTGATAGGCAAATGGGGCTTGCTGTGAGTTACGATACAGGCAACAGAGGTTTGGATGACCTCAGCTTAATGGAGAATAGAATGTGAGAGGCCAGTCAGGACTGTGTTGGAATAGTCAAGTACCTAGTGAGCAATCTGATTTTAAATAACTGAAAATGACTTTAATAAACCGTAAAGGTCTGGTTACTAGCTGCGTTGGTGCATGCTAGTCAGTCTGTTAGTAAAGTAAATCTTTAAAAACTGTTAAGAGGTGCCTATTAGTACCTTGTGCTGAAAATAAAATTTTAAGAGCCTCATCGAAGGGCTGCAAACAGATACAATTGGCAGAAGCTCTCCGTGGTGATTAATTTGTTATGGGAGTACGGCCAGTTTTGTGAGTGTGATGTTTTACACCAGCGCAAAAGATCACAAAAACTCAACTTGCGTTGGGCATGACTTACACTTGAAATTTAACCCAGCAGAATCCCTAACTCACAGTATATCCATTTTTAAGAATAAAATACGTCAAATTAAGTGACTTTTTTACAGAACATAAATGCTTTACTGTAAATTATTGAGGCCTAACAGGTCAGATTACAGCTGCCACTGTTTTTCAGTTAAAAGGCAGCTAAAATTGTTAAAAAGGAAATGAAAGAGAAAGTGATATGAATGGTAAATGTACCGTACAGTGATATTAAACCATACAGACAAAAAGATTTCTGCTCTGGTGCCTGGCCTGAACATGCCAATTTATCTCGGCCTGTACAGCAAAGGCGACTGTCCTCAGTGAGGATTCCTGGTACTAAATTACTATCTGGCGATCCATTCTGGAAAGTGCACTTCTGTAGCTATGGTACAGACTTGATGAGACTTGATTTTGATATTTTCCGCATTCAAACAACAGGTGACATTCCAGGGTTCATACTGAAAATTGTGAATTTTTGTGAGATATCTGAGGAGGCCAGTGCCCATGAATCTGTATGCCAACACAGTAACGACAACTTGCATTTATATAGCACCTTTAACGTTATGAAACATCTCAAGAAGCGTCACAGGAGTATTATCAAACAAAGTTTAACAGCCAGACACATAAGGAGAAATTAGGACAAAGACCAAAAGTTTGGTCAAAGAGGTAAATTTTATGGGGTATCTTAAAGGAAGAAAGAGAGGGAGAGAGGTACAGAGATTTAAGGAGGGAATTCCAGAGCTTAAAGCTTTGGCAGGTGAAGGCATGGTGACCAATAGTGGAGCAATTAAAATCAAAAGATCAGATTTGGAGAAGCACAGGAATCTCAGGGGGTTGTGGGGCTGGGGTAGATTACAGAAATTGGGATGGGCAAAGCTATGGAGGGATTTGCAAACAAGTGTGAGAATTTTAAAATCAAGGCATTACTTAAACAGGAGCCTATGTAGGTGAGCAAGCACTTGGGTGATAGGTAAATGGGGCTTGCTGTGAGTTACGATACAGGCAACAGAGGTTTGGATGACCTCAGCTTAATGGAGAATAGAATGTGAGAGGCCAGTCAGGACTGTGTTGGAATAGTCAAGTAAGAGGGAACAAAGGCATAGATGAGGGTTTCAGCACCAGATGAGCCGAGGTAAGGCTGTGGTTGGGAGATGTTATGGAGGTGCAAATAAGGGATCTTAGTGATGGCACAGATATGTGGTCGGAAGCTCATAGGTTCAAATATGAGCCCAAGGTTGCAAATAGTCTGGTTCAGCCTCAGACAGTTGCCAGGGAGAGGGGTGGAGTTAATGGCAAGGGAACAAAGTTTGTGACAAGGACCAAAGACAATGGCCGGGATTTTCTGGACCCGTGGGAGATTCAACGGCCCTGCCAAAAGTCCTTTGACTTTTGACAGGACTGGATGATCCCGGAGGCTGGCAGGACCAGATAATCCTGCAACTGTGGCTTTGGTCTTCCCTATATTTAGGTGGAGGAAAGCTTTACTCATCCATCACTGGACATTAGACAAAGAGACTGACAATTTCCAATCTTCCGACGTCTTCAATCTTCAAGAGATAAGAGGAGAAAATTGGAGGAGGGAGTTAAAAAATATGTATCAAAACAAAGACTCACTGAAATTTTTAATCAAGGATGGCCAAATCCTTGGAATATTTTGTTCCCTTTCAGAGTGGAACAAAATTTTCCACTGCGTATTGCTGAAAAACAGAGACATTTTGTCAAAGCTTTTCATCTTGCACTCATTAGGACAGCTCGTGTTAGGAAATAGAGATAGTTCAAGTGGGTTTGATTGCTTTTTGTAGGTGTTAGGAATGAGTTTTAGGTTTAAAGTTTAAGTTTGATTTGTATTTCTGTGTCTGTGTGATAAGAAAGGTCAAATGGAGTATTAGTTTCACTTTAAAAGAATGCTTGCATTTCTAATAAGGATTTTTACAACTTTTGCAGATAGGTTAAACAAACAGGGGTAGAAGAACTGAACTGTTGCCTAACAAACTGGGGCCAGAGAGGCAGGCCCCTCCCACAGACACACACACAGAAGAGAAACAGCAGTTTTGATTTGGAAGCTGTAGAGTTCAGTTTTTTTTTTGTAAGTTGCTGCCTGGAGAGACTGGAGAAAAGGGGACAGATGGCCAGTCCCAAGCAAAAGAAAACCCCAAAAATCCAGGGGAGTTGAAGAGGGAAAAGTCCAAAGAAGACCTCCTAGTCAAAGGAAGGACAGGAACCTGGAAAAGATCCTGTTACGTGAAGTTAAGAGTGAGGGGCAGAGAGAAAGGCACCAAGCTTCAGAGTTAAAGAGAGAAAAGCTGCAGAAAGCAGATTTAAAGTGAGAACAGTTTACAAGAGGCAAGAAAGTCCAAACAGACGGCTGAAGGTTTATAATTCTTTGCTATGAGCATGTGCAACAGTGGTGTACTGTTGATGGCTGAACTAGTGAGAGGGAGTGCATGGAAGACAGCTTGAATGCATGTGGTGACCTAGGGAAGAGGAACATCGGACGGAGAGTTTGAAACCCTGGAGGTGAACCCTTGCGGAAGGCGTCTGAGAGAAAGTGTTGGTTTGGGAGAAGATTCCTAAGTGTGTTTTTGGAGAGTGGAGATTGGAAACCCTTGTGTGAAAGACGGAGTTCAGTGAGACTGGTTGGCTCACGTTGTGTCAAATGTCTGGGGGGAGTTGAGGAGAGATCCACAGCATGTGTTGAGGTGGCATCTGTCACTTGGTTTCAGAGTGTGATGTGTCTGACCACAGCGTGCCTATTGGTATACGGACTGTGTATTTACTGTGGACATTAAAGTGTAAGATAGTTTTTGTAATTTGTGTTATCCTTACAAATCTGTATATATCTGTAAAGGTATAGTTCTGGGTGATGGATATTGTAATATAGTTAATCCTTTCTGATTGATTAAATGTTTTATTCTTTTGTTAAAAGTTCATCAGCTGACTCCTGTGACTTTGTTCAGTAGCTACTCTCCACGTATCTAAACAAACAAATAAAAGCTAGGATCTATCAAGCTGGGTTCCACCCTGGGATCAGGCTTGTCCAGTGGCAACCTCAGCTGGGGATCATAATGCTTGCAAGAAGACATTGTAAGGGAAAGCAACAAATTTATACTGTATGAGAAGAGAGCGCTGATTGGTTGGAAAGTAGACTCTGATTGGTAGAGGTCACTTGCCAACCAACCAGCACACTCTTCTTATAGAGTATAAATTTGTTGTTTTCCCTTACATTGTTTTCTTGTGAATTGTCCTGATGAAAGATGAAAAACTTCGACAAAGTATCTCTTTTTTCAGCAATACTGAAGTTCTGTACAATCAAACGACTATTTTCCACTGACTCCAAAACGGTCAATAGATTCGGACCAAACAGAAATTGTATTTGGTGTTTGGTATACAAGTGGAAAAGCCAACAATTGGAGAATCATGGTAGGCTAATTAATTTGCATTAATCATGCCATCTGTATGACATATTGCTTCATGGGGTGAGGCCAGTTGGCTGTCATCCCAAGCAGTTGGTTGTGGCAGTCACTGTTACATTCATCTAAGGGGAGAAATTAATTCTGGATGAATGCTCCAGGTTGCTGGCAAATGGATTTAAAATTTCATTTTTCTTTTTCATATTTTGTTATCTTATTTGGATTATGGCTGAAAAATAACTTTGTGGGCATATCTACTTTTGCCTGCTTAGAATGGACTATAATGAACAAAGAAGGATGGACTGGAAGAAGCATCAACAAATTAAATTATTTCCCAAAACAAAAACAGAAACAGAAATACCTGGACCCTTCAAGGGTCATGAGGACTCGAAATGTCAACTGTACTCTTCTCCGCCGATGCTGCCAGACCTGCTGAGTTTTTCCAAGTATTTCTGTTTCTGTTTTTGTTTTGGATTTCCAGCATCCGCAGTTTTTTGTTTTTAAATTATTTCCCAATTCAATTGTCAATGAACTTGAATGTTAAGATGCACATGGATCGGTCAAGTTGAAGTAGAGGGGTATCTGACTAAATAAGACCTCCCCCTGCAGTTCCCTTCCTAAAAATGCACGAAGGGAGGAATTGAGGGGCTCCTTTTCATCCCCATAACACAAAACTCAGTACCAGTTTTGTGCATGTTTGTTCTCTAAGGTTTACTTTATGCACCAATTGAACAGGCATGAGATATAAGGTGGCTGAGCACACAGTCTTGGTTGGTACAGCTATTGATCGCAAATATTTTTTTTATCTCTTTATAGCAATTGTCTAGGGCTGCACACTTGCTTTGTATCCCACTCCATACTGATTCTGAGACTAATGAAGGGCAAAATTTCAAGCAACTATCCTTGCTTTGACAGAAATTATTTGCAGAATCCTGTGAATAGGAGATAACTTTAAAATTTATCACATAAAGCTTAGCCATTAGAAGCACATAGCTTAGACAATGCTAGATTTCAAACTATCGATGCTTAAATACCAAACATTGTTGCTTGTTGTTAACAACACTTCTTATAACTCCATAAGAACCCATTGAGAGTAAAAGCATCTCCAGGTTCTATATATTTTACACTCAAATCTGGTAAAATCACATTGCATGTTTAAGATAAAATTGTAACATGAGGCGATTTGTACTCTTAACGGATTTCCTCTCCTCTCACCCACACCTGCCTTTTATTGATTAAACATTTTATGCTCATTAACAAGCTCTAAACAAACACAACTGCACAGGTACATCTCTTCATAAAAAAAACTTCCCTCCTGTAAAATTATAGAACACACAGTAAATAAAATCTGGAATAAATGGTACTACATAGAGTAAATATTGTAACTCAGAAGCAACTCTGTGATGTCTCTGGGGTATCTTTCGACAAAAGGTTAAAATAGAAGTGCTTTTTTATTTTAGTAAAATATCAAGCTTCAGAAAGATTTGCATTTATGTAACACCTTTCATGATCCCAGATCCTTCTAAACTGCTTCACAACCAATGAAGCACTTTTGAAGTGTGGTCACTGATGTACTATAAGGAAACGTGGCAACCAGTAAGCACATAGCAAGGTTCTACAAGCAGCAGTGAGATAAATGACTAATTAATCTTTTTAGTGATATTGATTTAAGGACAAATGTTGGCCAGGACAGCAACAGTGCCAGAAGAACTCCGCTGCTCCTCTTCAATTAGTGCAGCGGGATCTTTTATATTCAAGATGGCACTGGATGATTATCTAAATAGAAACAATGTGCAGGGTTACGGGGAAAAGGCAGGAGATTGGCACTGTTAAAATGCTCAGAGAGCCGGTGCAGGCACGATGGGCCGAATGGCCTCCTTCTATTCCGTAACAATTCTGTGATTCTGTGACCTGAGGGAGCAGATGCAGCCTCGGTTTAATGTTTTATCCAAATGGAGCATCTCCTACATTGCAGTATGCCTTCAGTAACATACTGCAGTGTCAGTTGAGATGATTTGCAGGAGTCTCAGAGTAGGGCTTGGAACACATGATGTTCTGAGATGAGAGTGCTACCACTAAGCAATAGCTATCAAACTTTAAATCCTTCACGTCAAGGCATGCCAAAAACATCTAAAACAGAGGTTCCCAAACCTTGAGTCAAGATAATGGGCTGCGAGCTCCAATGCCATAACGGAAGCCGTAGAGTGTTGACTCTGTCAGAAAAGTCCTGGATCCCACTCCAAGGCCCCATGATATGCGCACCTGATGTTATTTCCCCAGCTTGCAGTTCTCTGGGAGGGGAGTGAACAAGCTTTGCTCAGGCAGTCTCTGTCTACCATGAGGGCACCTGATTTTTTTTGGCTCATTGGTTGGGGACGGGAGTTAACCTTTAGGTGACAGAGTCACATCAATCAATGATCATCCTGATTGGATGATCAGTCAGGTAATGCTGCAATTTGGAGGTTTGGGATGAGGGGGCAAGGCCAAAAAGTAGCCTTCGTGTCCATAAAATTCCCAAATGCCTCATTGGCATAGGCCAGGATATTTTGGATGGTGGAGTTTCCCTTCCCACCATTTGAGCCATGAGCAGCAAACACATTCCCCCCACCCCCCACCATACTAGCTGCCCCACAGACATTCCACACTCCAATAAGCATTAATTGGCTGGAGGTGGCACTTCTGACCCAGAGAGCTGCCGACCAATCTGATTGGCGAGCAGCTCTCTAGTCCCTGCAGCGCCAGAGCCTAAGTCCTGGGAGTCCAGGACCAGATAAGTTTTGGGGTGCTCAGAGTGGGGAGGGTGGGTGATGCCTGGTGGGCGGTGGGTGGGGGTGGTAGACAGGGGTTTGGGGTGTCAGTAGGGAGGCTAGGGGGAGGGAGCCCTCGCAGGGGTAAGACCTTTTTGTGGGGGGAGGGCGCCTGATGTTAAAAGGAGACTGCTGACGGAGGCGCCCCTCCCACCCCACCTTCCCGGCCAAGGCCCGAACTGTGTTAATTTTCAGGTCTTCCCCCTACACCTGAACCCCTCCCATCAGCTGTACAGGGCCTTGGTGGGGAGCATTGTGTGTAGTTTTGGTCTCATTACCTAAGAAAGTATATACTTGCCATAGAGGGAGTGCAGCGAAGGTTCACCAGACTGATTCCTGGGATGGCAGGGTTGTGGTATGAGGAGAAATTTCACCAACTAGGCCTGTATTCACTGGAGTTTAGATGAATGAGAGGGGATCTCATTGAAACATATAAAATTCTGACAGGGCTGGACAGACTGGAAGCAGGGATGATGTTTCCTCTGGCTGGGTTGGGGTGTCTAGAACAAGGGGTCATAATCTCAGGATAAGGGGTAGGCCATTTAGGACTAAGATGAGGAGAAACTTCTTCACTCAGAGGGTGGTGAACCTGTGGAATTCTCTACCACAGAAGACTTTGGAGGCCAAGTCACTGAAGGCGTCAAGGGGTATGGGGAGAGAGGGGGAGTATGGTGTTGAGATAGAGGATCAGCCATGATCATATTGAATGGCGGAGCAGGCTCGAAGGGACAAATGACCTAATCCTGCTTCTATTTTCTATGTTTCTATGCCATCATGAGAAGTGAGGCTGGGCAGGAAATGGTTCCGAAGTTGTCAATAATTGGCCAGTTAAGGACGTCAACTGAGGCAAGGGAGTACGGGCCAGCCTAGGCCTCGCTTGACCCAATGTAAAATTGCAGAGAGGCCAGGGAACCTGATGAGAAGGCCATCTGAGAGAAGTTTTACCATCACCACTCCACCGCTCCCGACTACTAACCCGCTGGCGGGAAACGTAAAGTTCAGCCCATGGTGTTTCTCTAATCTGGAGCTGAACAGGCTGAGAGTTTTTGATAATTACCAGCAACGTGCAGCTCACAGTGCAGACAAATTCTTATGCAGAGCTTCTACTTCTGTTAGATCCAATGAATAAGATTACATTTTCGCAAATAGTTTAAAATTCAAAAGCACAGATTTTTGTATGCTTTAAGTTTAATGTGTGAACTTTAATAACTAAATATTGAAGGTCACTATCCCATTGTTTTGTTCTATTTTGGCACCCACCCCCTCCCCGCTTAAACCACTCCCACCATCTCGCTCAACAATCTCGTATCCCCCACATTTTCACTCTGGGGTCACACAAAGCCTGAGGCATTAAAATGGTGTCACATTGGGAAAAGGTTTGGGAAGCATGGTACTGTCATGCTCTTTCTTTGCAATTAATCGTGAAGCAAGAAGCATGTAACTGTGTCCATATTATGGTGTCATGCATGAATGACGTGATGATGCAAGATTATGATTAAAATGGTGTCCGTGTTTTGGAATTTGGCAACATTTTACCAACAAGGAGAGTGACGTACACCTCTGCAATATTTCACAAATCCTGCATTCTGGATTCCTCCTTGCTGATTACAAATAACTTTGCAACATGCATGGAGGTTTACCTCTGATTCTTCTTGGTTATCATTTTTAAATTTTAGAGGGGCATTGTGACTGAATTATGGAGGTTCCATGACCCACTTGGGGCAGAATTTGGTCAGCCTGGCGGGGGTCCCAAAGCCGAGCCGGACAGCTGTGGACAAGCCCACCCCAGCCACTTAGGGGATCTCTGGCCACATTTTGTGGCACTTCAGCAAGTAACTGCCTGGCACTGAGGCGCCCGTCCATTTAAAAGTCAAGAGTCTTCCCCAAAAGCTGCTGGCCAATCAGTGGGCCAGGAGCTCTTCAGTCTCAGCAGCGCCACCAGGAGTGGTGGCCACTGCTGGGACTGCAGCTATCAAAGATGGCACTGACGTCCCGACAAGGTAAGTGGGGTCAGGCATCGCCAAGGCCAATCAGACGGGCCTCACTGACGTGGGGTTGGGGGGAATGGTGAGGACAGGGAGGTGTTTCCATGGGACGCCCTTGCTGCCAGGGGCTCCCTCTATCAACCACATGGAGCCCAATCAAGAGGGCCTCCCCCACCACTGAGCCCACTGGGAGGCTGCCAGGTTTTATTGGGTGGGTAGAATGAATGAAGTGTTGAAAGCTTAGGGAATGAAAATTGATGTAAAAAGGACAAAAGTTATGAAGATTGGAAGAAATGATGGTGGTAAAGTAACACAATTTAAGTATCTGGGAAGCATCTTGTCAGATGGTGGTGGCTGCCATTAAGAAATCAGAGCTATGATAGCAATGGCAAAAAATGCATTCTTCAAACATGCCGAATTGTTCAGCATAGGAATGAGTAGAGGCCTTAAGAGGAGAATTATCAAGGCTGAGATTTGGAGTGTCATGTTGTATGGCAGATATGAATCTTACAAATAAAGCTGATTTTTTTCCTTTGCCCACAGCCTTTCAATTAAAATGTGTTTCAATGCTTAAATTTGTCTGCTCTGGTTTCAGAGAACTTTGTGCCAAGTTGAATAAGTCTTTTATGCTTTCTTTAACTTTTCTGTTTCCAACCTCTCCCTTCTGCATATAGGCCAAGAGTGTCAGACTTTCCAGTAGCTTCTTATAGAGCCGTTTGGTGCATATATAGAACAAGTTACCTGATTTCCCCACTTTTCTCCAACTGCCCCCATGCAAAGGTAGATCGCCTAGCCCTCAAAGGTGGAAACTGGGGTCAAAGTTAAATAAGGTATACCCACACTGAAAATGAGGAAGGACACATATATTACAGAAGGCGGAGAAAGTCATATTTTTAAGTATCTCAGCGTGGATCACCAATAAAACACCCGATCACTGACTTTGCCTCTCAAGTTCAATTTTAATGCTGTTTTCCCAAAAATATTTAAAACTACAGCAGCATTCAAAGCTTGGCTTCATGCTGGGCTCTGATGATCCCTGGCAGCAACACAAGCCATATCATCCACTGTTTAGAAATAATCATCAAATATGCATCATAATAGCAAAGCTAAAAAAAAAAAATCCAACGTTCAAAGCCAATATGAAATACTTGATGTGGCTAGTTTTAACATATTTAAAATGCAGAGACTATTTCCAGTCTCTATTAGCATAACCATTCTGGAGAAGCCTGTCTCTAAGGCTGAGCTTTTCCCTTTCATGTTTCTCTTGATACACCACACACAGCAATAAACTCACAAACAGCTCCACGCTCAGATGGGTTGCAATACAGAATGGAGGTCATTTTGTAGGGCTTTGCTCCCTGCCTGGAGCCTTGCTAGATGGTGTTATACTCCTGACTCTTGACCTGTGTGTCCATTTAGCAAAGCACCACACTGGGAAAAGAGCCTCACAGAATGATCCTTAAACTCAAACCCTGGAAACATGGGAGGCTGCGCTTTTCACCAACTAGTGCCCAGGCACAGGAGGAACATGAAAATTGTCTCCAACAGACCTAGTGGAGTGTGACCTTTCCCACCAATCAACCGGGTGGGTCCAAAATTACTGTTTTGTTTGGGCTGTTCATGACTGTTTCAAGAAGTAAGCCTGTCTGAACACTTTCTGAAGAGGCCAACAATGCTAACAGTAAATCCGCACCAATCGTCAACCTTGCCAAAAACATGAACAAGTATGACTTTTGTGAAAATGGAAATGATACATTTGTGAAGAAATTCTTCTGAGGCTAGGTTTATGGCGAATAATGAGGCAGTAAATGGGGAGCTTTGCACTGCATTTAATCCATGCTTTTCAACCACCTTCAGCCAGCAGTGCAGTGTGCATGATTCTTCTCAGCCTCCTCCAGTGGTCCCAATCATCATAGATATCATTCTTCAGATAATTTGATTTCCTCCAAATGATTAAGTGCATTGATACAGTAAAGGCTACAGGACTGGGCAACATGTCAGCTGCTTTGCTGAAGAACTATGCTGTAACTCTGGCCAAACTATTCCAGCTCATCTGCAACACTGATAAAGTATAAAATTACCCAGGTATGACCCGTCCACAAAAAAAAGGACAAGTCCAATTCAGCCAATTATTTACCCATCAGTCTACTCTTGGTCATCGGCAAAGTGCAAACGGAGTTGCCAACAGTGCTGTTAAGAGGACGTTACATAGCAATAACATGCTCGCTGATAACATGATCACTCAGCTTCAGGCCTCATTATAGCCTTGATCCAAACATGAAGACAGAGCTGGATTTCAAAGGTGAAGCTGTCCTTGGCGTCAAGGCAACATTTCACCCAGTGTAGCATCAAGGAGCCCAAGTCAAACTGAAATTAGTGGGGATCAGGGGCAAATTCCCCACTGATCAGAGTCATACCAGCACAAAGGAAGATGGTTATGGTTGTTGGAGGCCAATGATCTCACTCTCAGGTCATCATTGGAGGAATTCCTCAGGGCAGAACCAACCATTTTCAGCTGCTTCATCAATAACCTTCTGTCCATCATAAAGTCAGAAGTGGAGCTAAGTACTGGTATTGTGTAATGTCAGTTCCATTCATAATTCCTAACACAATGAAGAAACCCATGCCCACATACAGCAAAACATGGACAACATTAAGGCTTGAGCTGATAAGTGGCAAGTAACATTCATGGTCTACAAGTGATCATCTCCAGCAAGAGAGAGTCTATACACCTCCCTTTGACATTCAATGGCATTGCCATCGCTGAATCAATCACGGCCAACATCCTGGGAGTAGGCATTGAAAAGACACAATTGGGCCAGCTACATAAATGCCAAGGCTACTAGAAAAGTTACAAATTGGACATTCTGCAGCAAGTGGCTCACCACCTGGCTGTCCAAAGCCTTTCCACCAACTACAGGCTGCAAGTAAAGGATATGATGGAATACACTTCACTTGTCTGGATGAGTGCAGATTCAACAACTCTCAAGAAGCTCAACACCATTCAGGACAATGCAGTCCACTTGAACCCATCTGATCCACACCTTTATATTCACTCCCTCTGATAGCAGAGTACCATAGATGCAGCATGTACCAACTAAAGGATTTACTGTAGCAAGTTGCCAAAGCTTCTTTGACAGCACCTTTCAAACCCATGACCTCTACCACCAAGAAGAACAAGGGCAGCAGCTGCATGGATCACCTTAACTTTCAAATTTCTCTCCATTTCACACGCTATCCCAACTTGGACACAATCTTTGAAGACCTGACCCAACACCACAGTTGGAATACCTTAAAGAAGGCGGCTGACTCCCAACTTCTTAAGGGTAACTAATGATGGCCAATAAAATAAATACTGGTCTTGCTAGTGACACAAGGCACCCCAATCCCCAGAATGAATAAAAAGCAGGATAGTGGAACCTTAACCCCGCACCTACTCTGTTCTAAAAATGACCTGGAAAGGTCCAATTCTAACACTGAGATGTTGTCCCTTGACGAGAACAATATGATGGAAACGTCAGTCAGGGATCCAGCTCCTAAATATTATCCAGTGTTCTCTCCTGGGAATGGCGTTTGTGTGGATGTCAGGGATAGTGACTGCTATGTGCTGCCCCTTTGGTAAAATGATACCCACCTCCCATTCTCTCAGCTCAAATGTGAAGAATGGTCAGTTGAAGAAAGGCACTGGAGAGAAGCTTTTAAAAATAGAAAGACGCCTCTTTAAAGACTTCACATTGCAAGATGAAGGAATAGAAAAAAAAAAGGTTGCCTCCCTCATATTAAATGGTTAGCTTTGGGCGCTTGGCTTCAACTTGTTTATGTCTGGTTACTGAAATGGCTAAGAAACACACACCAGGTGTTCCTGTGGTTACAGATATTCTCACTGTTCGATGCAGACTCCCCATCTCAACCACACTGTCATGTTCTGCATGTTGAACCCTCCAAACAAAAAAAAACAAAATCAGATAACATTATCTCAGTTACATTTGCTCTCACTCCACACATGAGATTCGAGCTTTCCTTGAACATCGGAAAAGACGGTTCTCATATATTTCAGGGCTTTAGATGAAAAACCACACCACTGAATGGCCTCAATTCACTTATACTCTTTCCCCTACCAGGCTCTACAGAGTTAATGAGGCAACCTCATTGAATCTATGTGCTGTGTCATAAATCAAAGCATTTACTGCATTTGTCTAAATCAACGTCCACTTGTTCCTTTGCAAGTTTGATCTGAATGTTTTATGCATCTTTTTTTCAAATCTCAGAATGAATTTTTAAGGTGATCTGTTCCTCTCGTACAAGTTTAAAAAAACCCAGAAACACTTACAATGACATAAAAAGAGTGAAAAAGAAAAGATACAGCACATATAGTAATGTTTTACATAGTTAAAGTGCTACCAAGAGTCTGTATGAGATCTACAACAGTACAAACTTGAAAAATAGGGAGAAAATATGTTGTGGCTATTAGATTAATTTACTAGAATGCCATTAGTTACGCAGGCACAGAAAAACTCTCTAAACACCTAATTTGTTGAATAAATGTAAACATAATTAAGTTATTTAGCATAATAACTGTGCTAATTGTTAAAAGTATAGCCTCATGCTTGGGCTAGTTCATAAAGGCACTGCATGGTGGAACACAAAGGATATACAGACCCCATATCCCAACTTCAGTTTGCTGATCTCGACAAGGACATCTGATACTGTGCCATAATCAACTTGCCCTGAACTAGAGAGAGGAAATAAATCAGCTAGGATTCTTGTTCCTCATTGCCATCTGGTCCATTTGTGAGCCTGAATAATCCTAAAAGCCAATGCCTTGATTAATATAGTTTCTCTAACTGGACAGGCAGCAGAAAGCCTATAAGCTACACTGTTTTAGCTGGTTCAACTCCAGCCGTGTCCTTGCATATAGCGTACAGCCATAACTCTGCCAACCTGTGCCTAATCTCTCTGGATTTAGGTAACTGGAGTGTGAGGTAGGAGTGTATGTTTTTTTGGGCAAGCAGGCATTTATATGTGTAGAGTTTTTAGTTAATGGTTTGAAGGTTTGGTGGGTTTCAATGCATGCCAGGCATCTCGATGATCACAATAAATCACCATGCAGCCTTATGGACACTGTAAGCATGGCAACTGTCCATGCTTCACATGGGCATTCACTGTTAGGAATTACAGCAGGTGAAAGTCAACTTTGACGATAGCACAAAATGGCATTGGAGCTGGCAGCTACAGCAGCCAAAAGGTCAATGGAGAAGAAATCACATGGGCACTAAAGGAGGCTCTACTGCTCAGGGGAAAGATGATGGCACAGTGGTAATGCTGCTGAAGTGGTAACCCAGAGGCTGAGGCTAATGCTCTGGAGACATGAGTTCAAATCCCCCTTAGCAGCTGTGGAATATAAATTTAATTAATAAATCTGGAATGTAAAGCAAGTGTCAGTAATGGTGACCACTATCACTGATTGACATAAAAACCCATCTGGTTCACTAATGTCCTTTAGGGAAGCAAATTTGCTGTACTTATCTGATCTGGCCTACATATGACTCCAGACTCTTAAATGTCTTCTGAAATGTTCAGTTCAAGGGTAATTAGGGATGGGCAACAAATGCTAGCTTTGCCAGCGATGCCCACATCCCGTGAAAGAAAGAAAAAGGTCAAATTTCTTCCCTTTTCCCCCAGTTATAGCTCTTCTCACCTCTCCCTTCAGTTCATGATACCAACCTACCTCCTGCTCTCCCTAAGTTCACACTGACACTACTCCTGCTCTGCTCCAGTTCATGCTGGCGCTCATCTCTTTACTTCCTCTACCGTCAATTCACATTGGCATTCTTTCCCATTTACTCCCCTCAGTTCATACTCAGGCTCATCTCACTTCTCCTTACCCCTTTAGCTCATGCTGGCACCTACCTTCCCTTCGCCTCCTCCCAGCTCATGCTTGCACTATTCCCTCCCTCAAGTCAAGCTGGTACCCTTCCTGCTCTCTGTTCCTAATTAATGCTGGCACTTTTCTTCATTACTTCAGTTCATTCTGGCATCTTTCTTCCCTCCACTCCCTTACACTATTTCCGGTTTCTAACTGATGTTGTTGTTTTCCTGGGGAATAAAGTTTTACTATACACTGTAGACTTGAATTCCTTGTCCCACAAAACTATCCTGGGAAATCTTGCTCCCAACTCCATCTTCTAGAGCAACAAAAGCTTCGGGTGAGAGCTAGGAGCAGTGGTGAGAGGCAGAACCGGGAATAGTGATGACATTTGTGTCACTAAGACAACCAGATGAACAATTCCAAAATAATTTAACAACCAAATTTATTGACAGAGCACTAACATACAAACAAATTACATCCCACAATTTGGATACCAATCTTTACAAATGCTGGATAGACCTGAAACTTAAGTTTTGACAAGCCTATGGCTTATCAGTATAATCACATGACCCAGGCCCACATTCCGGATCACTCTGAATTGTTGGCTTTTCTGAGACTGTCAGCTTTTATTAGTTTTCCTAAATTAACATGCATATATACATGTGTAAATGTCAGTTAAACACAGTGTTTGGTGCTTGATTGTAATACCTTCCACTTTGCTAATAGTCACTGCCTTGAGTGGAGAATTACTATATATTTAAGTGATGGTTAAATATACAAATATTTGGGAGCAAGATTTCCTCTGTTCGCTATGTCTATGAAATACGCAACTAAATCTTCATGTGCAATTTCCTTACAAGTGGCAAATGGAGAAATCTACCCCATGGCTTAATAATATGTATATGCCTGGAATTTTTGTATGGGTTATCCTAACCTTCTGCTGCAACTTCTGTGGAAAATCAGCAGAGCCCCTAAGGAAATTACGTTAATGGCTAAAAATTACCGATTACACTGTTCTCCTGGAGGTTCCACTGATCATTCACCAAAATCACAGGAACTGATTAGGGAACTCCACAGAAATTCTGCCCCACAATTTCTTTCAAATATTGGTAGATTGCAGAGTTACAGTAACTCTTGCCTCATAACCTACTAAAATTCTAATTGAAAGGAATTAAGATGGTTGCTGCTGATGTCATCAGCGGTTTGACTGTGCAGAAGTTTCACTTGTTGAATTCTCCTGGAACAGTTTGCAGATCTGTTCAGGGAATTCAGTACTTCTACTGGGCTCCAACTTAATGTTTCACAATGTGAGTCTTTAATGGAGTTCACCACGTTAAGAAATAAGAATGTAATTGTTTACAGACTTAGTATGTTTCTAATCTATATTAAAGTATAATTGAAGTTAGAGTGGTAGCTCTGTTGTGAAGCAAAGCAAAATCAACTCTTACACTGGTACAAGCCAAGCCTTATAGTTGAACAAACATCAATCGACTTTCTGATATATATTTCAGTTGCTTCTTCTTTTGAAGCTGGAGAGATCCAGCAATAAGAGCACTTAGCTCCTGCAATTACACAGACAATGAATTTTGCAGCTGTGTCAGGATTGTGCCCTCCAGCACTGACCATTGTAAACATTTTCACAGTCAGTGGAAGGGCAATTCATTTGTATGGGGCAGGTGAGCACGAGTGCCATCAAGGTTCTTTGGACAGCACCTTCTAAACCCCCGACCTCTGCCACCTAGAAGGACAAGGGCAGCAGTTGCATGGAAACACCACCAACTGCAAGTTCCCCTCCAAGTCACACACCACACACCATCCTGTCTTGGAACTATATCGCCATTCCTTCGTTGTCACTGGGTCAAAATCTTGGAACTCCCTTCCTAACAGCACTGTAAGTGTGTCTACACCACATGGACTGTAGTGATTCAAGAAGGTTGCTCACCACCACCTTCTCAAGGGCATTAATGGATGAGCAACAAGTGCTGGACCTGCAGTGAAACCCACATCCCATGAAATTATAAAGAAACTTCCCATCAGAGAGGAATAGGTAGATGCATTAGGTGGTGTGATATGGAGTCATTCAGATCAGTAAAGGTCCCATGTTCAATATATAATTGTGCTGAGTTAACTGTTTTCAGCCAGAGACAGTGATGAGAATGTTACAATTGGCTTTCAGGTAGGTTGACTGAGGAAGGAATAAATCTAACAGGATTCCACTGTCTCTGTGGAACACATCATAGAAATTTATGAAATATTCATCTGCTTTAAACATCAATAATAATTTCTAGAGTCCTATTTTTTTCAGCCTCAGCTCCCTGGCCTCCTCAAACCCAGGTTACATTACTGAAAGCAGTGAATCCTGACAGTCATGACTGATTAAGGAAGCATCGGGAGAGAAATTGGGTTATTGCCAGGGACCAATGTGAAATTGGCAATATTTCAAAATATGTGGCCAAAGATGGAAGCCTAAGGTTTGCTCTGAGTTGGGCCTCAGGAGTCCTCTCCATCATCTGAAATACTTTGCACAGTTTTTGCACAATTTGGTATCAAAGTCTAGAGTCTTGACTATGTAGATAACCTTTGGGCCTTCTGTACTTTTTAGAGGTTTAGCTTTGCACAGTTTGCTATAGTGTCCAATCCTGTTGCATTGGAAGCATTGGGCTACACTCGCGGGACATTGATCTAGCTTGTGGAGGTGCTTCGCTCCACAGCGTTGGCACTGTCGTTCTACTGACCGGTTCAAGTATTGTTTTCCTTGACTTAGAGCGACCTGTGTCTTTGTTGCTTAACTAGCTGGACTGTGGGTTGGCCTCTGCGCCACGATTTATTCTCTCCCCTTAAAATGGTTTGAGTCTCCTGATTAGGATATTCAAAGGGCCTGATATGAGCTTTAGGCAGTCAAGATTGTGTCTGGAAATTGGTCCCCCTGATGTCAGTTTTGGTGCCCAAAATGCTGATGTGCAGGGGCCAGTTTCTCCCCCATCTATCATGTTTTGTATAGGCAGCAGTCCAGATCAGAATACATTACGTTTTTAAAAAAAATATTTAAATAGGGTAGGTATTTATTCTCAAATCCTCGGGGTTTTTATCTTGCAATATTCCACTCAATGTTTTATCAGTAAATTAGTTTAGACCATTAGGAACGGATTATTCAAAATCCATTTGCATGGTACCTGCTTTCAGTTCAGAAAAAGCAGTTCTGGTTCATCTCTATGGAATAAATGACACAGTAAATGGCATTCTTTCCACAAAGTTGTGCATCAAAGAACTTTGTTATTTCAGCTCCAAGTGTAATATTAGGATGATTTTTTTTTCATTCTGTCCCCTAAAGAAGGAGTCGGCAAGTAAGGAAACCAGCAATTTTTTTTTTGAGTGTTAAAATCTGAGGCCTTTCCTCCAAGAAAATTATAAGTGTTAAGGGACACTCAAAATACTGGCAGTGGAAAAGATGTGGTAGTAAGATAGAAATAGAATCCATGTGGGTAGAGATAAAAGGTAACAAAGGATCAACCACAATAGCCGGGGCAGTCCACTGGCCAGCTAATAGTGGAGGGGACAAAGAGAAAGAAATATGGTCATAAATTAGGGAAGTCAATAGAAAAAGAACATAAAATAATAATTATGGGGCGATTTCAAAATTAATTGGCCAGAAGAGGTAGGTAAAGGGGATAAAGGGATAGAGTTGGCACAATGTGTACAGTATATAAGTCTAACAAGGGAGGATTCACTATTGAATTTTATAATGGGTAGTGAACCAGAATAGTTAAGAGATGAAACATAGGAGAACATCTAGGCAATTAGTGACCATAACATAACACGCTTTAAGATGATAATTGAAAAGGACACAAGCATAACAAAGTCTGTGGTAATATGTTAGAGAAAAGACAATTTTGAGAAGCTGAGAATAGAAATTGAAAAAACTGAAATAGGCATCAATATTGGCAAACAATGATGATAAGCAGCAATGGGAAAATACTTAATATGGTATTCAACATGAGTCCAAGAATAATATATTCCACTAAATAAACAAGAACAAATTAAATACTGATGAGGCACCATGGATGAATAAAGACATAATGAAAAAATTGAGGATAGGGAAAGAGGCCTATGCTAAACACATGGATAGCAAGGAACAGCATTACAAGGGAGAATACTAACATACTGTGGGGGATTGGTTACCTCAGTTAGCTAGATGGCTAGAATGTGATGTGAAATGATGCTGACAGCGCAGGTTCAATCCCCATTCTGGCTGTGGTAGCTCATGGAGGTCTGCTTCCTTGCGTTGTCCCACACTTGCACAGTGTGTTCTTAAGCTATATGTAACTAATTGTCTCTCTCTAATGACGAGGTGCCTATAATCCTTTGTGGACTATTGCTAATTACCTTAATAAAATATTAGAAAAGGAGACAAAAAACAAGTAGGAAAGTAAATAGAAAGTAAATTGTCAGGGACCATCAAACATAAGAGTCAAATATTCTGCAGGCACATAAATAATATAAAAAAGAAAGTCAGGATGGGAATAGGGCCACTAAGAAATGGATAGGATAAAATGACGGGCATTGGGAAATGTCATAAATACTAAATATTATCTTTCAGTACTTACCATGGAGACATTTAATGTAGAAATCAGAGAAATATTAAATAAAATACTCAAACACAAATAGGATAAAATGTCCAGTTGGATTGCATCCACACATTTTAAAATAATCTAGAGAAGAGATAGCAGAGGCACCATTACACATACATAATAATTTATTTTAATGCCAGAGCTCTAGTGGCTAGTCAACATTATACCTATATTTAAGAAGGGAGATTGAACATGTCCAAGGAAGTATAGACCAGTCAGGTTAACTTCAGTTTGTAGGAAAATTATAGAATTCCTACTAAAGGAGAAGTGGCAGAACATCTAGAAACCAAAAATATAATTATGAATAGTCAGCATGGATTTCAAAAGGGAAAGTTTTGCTTGACCAACCTCATTGAATTATTTGAAGAGGAACCAGAAAGAGTGGACAAAGGTAATGTAGTAGATGTAAGTTACCTAAATTTCTAAAAGGTCATAGATGGGGTGCCACAGAATATACAAATCAATAAGGTCAAACAATGCAGAGTCAGAGGACAAGTAGCAGAATGGATAGCTAGCTGCTTCGACAGAAAGCAGAGAGTAGGGGTCAAGGGTAGCTATTCAGAGTGGTAGAGGTGGAAAGCGCAGTCCCACAAGGATCAATGTTGGGGTCACTGTTGTTCACAATTTATATCAACTATTTAGACTTTGGAATAAAAAAGCACAATTTCTAAATTGGCTTATGGATCCAAATCGAGGTGGATAGTCAGCACTGAGGAGTAATGCAACAAATTACAAGAAGATATTTATCAAACTTACAGAGAGGGCATTTAATTATAGATAAATGTGAAGTATTTGCATTTTGGCAAGAAAAATAAGGAAGTTGCATATTACTTAGAAAATAAGAATCTAAATGAGGTAAAGCAATAAATGGATCTGGGAATACAAATACACAAATCTCTAAAAGTAGTGACAGGTTAACAAGGCCATAAAAAAACAAACCAAAACTCGGGTTTGTTTCTATAGCGTTGGAATTGGAAAGTAGAGAAGTTATGCTAATTTTCTATTGAGCCTTGGTTAGACTGGACTTGGGTTATGGTGTATAGTTCTGGTTGTGATAGTATAAAAATGATGTAGGGGTACTGAAGAGGACCTCCAAAAAAATTACAAGGAAGATACAAAGAACTGGCTCTTACTGGGATGTAGACTCACAGTCACTGGCAGACCACCAGTTCTTCATTCAAGCTGGCATTCTAGCGAGCCTAGGCAGTGAGATTGACAGGCTAGCTAACTGTGAAAAGCTTCACACCCAATGCATGCACCTGTGCTCTCTCTGGCACCAGTGGCTGAACAACATTAAGAAACAGGAACCCATGGCGGATATTCCCCTTTCCACCCCAAGACACTAAAAAGATAAAAGACTTCAATTAATATAGCACTTTTCATGATCACTAAACATTTCAAAGTGCTTTACAGCCAATGAAGTACTTTAGGAGTATAATCACTGTTGTAATGTACTGGGGTTAATTGCAGTGCATTTCTTGCTAACTGGTTTGGAACAGTTTACTCAGCATTGTGCAAAAATATTTTTTATTAACACTTTACTTTTCCCTGAGTACACCTTGTAACACATGGTCCTGTATATTTATGAGGTAGGTGGTGGGGAGAAGAGGCAGAGAGGTGACGCTTTAGTGGTAATGTCACAGAGCAAGTAATCCCGAGGCCCAGGCTAATGCTCTGGTGACATGGGGCAGAAATTTCCCTCCGTCGGTGGGGTTGTGAGGGGGGTGGGCAGGGGCGGACGTGAACCCGATTAAGGCCAGCCCACCGTGACGCTCGGCTGGAAGCGCTGAGCGCTCCCTGTGCGGTGGGGAGGGTGGGGGGAGGATTCCCTGAGCCAGCTCCCTTCAGGGAGATTAGTTTAAGGTTTAAAAATTTTAAGTGAAGAAAGGAAAACATTTTAAGACAAGTCCCCTCATGTGACAATGTCATATGAGCTGGGTCATTTCAATGAATTTTTTCAAAAAATTTTATTTAATTAATAAACCCTTCATGAAACTTCATCCCGCCTGTGGATGAGGTTTCATGAAAAATGTGAAAGCCGCCTGGGCTCTTTGACTGTCCGCCAACCTTAAGGTTGGACGGGCAGCATTCTTAACAACTTTAATTACTTTCTTAATGGCCTTGATAGGTCTTTGACAGTTCGGCGGATGCGCCGAACTGACAATCTAAATGAAGCGCGGTGACATCGGGATGCACGCCCAATGTCACTGTGTGTCAATTTATGTGTCGGCGAGCGGGCCCCTGCTCGCCGAACTGAAAATTCTTCCCATGGATTCAAATCCTCCCATGGCAGCTAGTGGAATTTAAATTCAATTAATATATGGAAAATAAAGGTAGTCTTAGTGATGGTAACCATGACAACTATCATTGATTGTTGGGAAAACCCATCTGGTTCCCTTTAGGGAAGGAAATCTGCCATCCTTACCTGGTCTGGTCTACATGTGATTACTGACCCATAGCTTTGTGGTTGACTCTTCAAAAAGGTCTTTACCAGCAACACACTCATCCCATGAAACAATAAAAAAAATGGTGGTGCTGGGACAGGATCCTTGCAGAATACAGCTGCTAATAGTGTTTGAGTTCCACATAGTTAGACAACATTGTGGTCTTATATGGCGTGGAGCAGAAGGCTTTTTAAATGCTTAAAACAGCCATCACTGCTGTTTTGCTGCATCCATGTGAATGGATGGCAGGGAGCTGGGGGCAGGGAAGGGCATGATTTTTTTTTTCATTCATTCATGGGATGTGGGCGTCACTGGTGAGGCCAACATTTATTGCCCATCCCTAATTGGCCTTGAGAAAGTGCTGGTGAGCAACCTCCTTGGACCATTGCAGTCCATCTGTTGTAGGAACATCCACGGTGCCGTTAGGAAGGAAGTTCCAGGATTTTGACCCAGCAACAGTGAAGGAACGGCAATATATCTCCAAGTCAGGAAGGTGTGTGGCTTGGAGGAGAACTTGCAGGTGGTGGTGTTCCCATGTGTCTGTTGCCTTTGTCCTTCTAGGTGATAGAGGTCATGGGTTTGGAAGGTGCTCTCAAAGGAGCCTTGGTGAGTTGATGGAGAATTACTTTACAAAGTAAAGCAATTGACTGATAAGCATGCTCACATATAGAATGGGACTCATTGGTTACTATGTGGATTTTCCTCTCACTCACTCACAATGTATCTGTTCCAATGAACTGCCGCCCAGAAGGAAAAAAACAGTTTGGACCAGTACTATTAATTCCCAATTTGTACTGGTGTTCCATTTTAAGATACACAAACCAGTTGGGACCAATATTCTTATTTCCCAGTTTTTACTGTTATTTTCATTCTGGACAGGCAGTCTTCATTCCTATAATATGGGGTAAGTCCAGGCAATTCAAAGTGTTTACATCTTTAACACTATTGGGCACAAGGTGGTCAATACTTTCATCCAAACTATTTCCACCATACTTGGTTAGTTTGTTAAACAAAATCACTAACTTCAACTGCACTCAAAACTCCCAGTCCCAATTTCATACCAAACACAAACCCTGTACTCAGTTTGATTTTCAACACCTTCATGAGGAAAAGATCAGGCAAATATTTTCTTAGTTGAGGAAGGAAAAGAAACAATGATATCATGTAGCCTTTAACTAATTTTCAAAATGGATGCCAAGTTCCTGACCGTCACACAAAATTAACAAATTAACTTCACATTGTCAGTGTCATGTTGTTGTAAGCATATTGGGGGAAAATTTGGGTTTCACGTTATTAGATTTGCAGGTGCAAAATGAGGGAGAAAGAAGAAACTTAGCAAAACCGGGCCAAGGTCTCCTGGACCAGAGTTTGGTGGCCATTATTGATTGAATAACTTTCATTTGCCCGGCATGGCTGCCTGAAATGGGTACTAAGCCCCATGAATCTTGTAATCAGGTCCCGATGCACAATTGGACAGAAACCAAGTGGAGCCTGCTCCACACATGCTTGGCTCAGTTTGTCCAGGTCAATGGTGGCATAGCCAGTGGCTAGAGGCTACAGGAGAAGCAGTAAGTTTTTCAATTATATTAATGTGGAGACAGGAAGAGCAGGAACACTGACACTCTCTTTACATTAGCACTGCAGGCCTCTGCCAGTCAATGCTCACCCCACCTCAGGACCCAGAGCCACGGGACTCATCTATGGGCCATCTCAGCGTCCAAGCTTGCCAATTTTTGGAAAGTCTTGGCCAATCAGCAGTAACAGGATACCCAATGGGCATCCATAGCTAGCCAGCACTGTATAGATAAGGCCCAAATTCCGCTTTGGGGCTGACCTCCTTCTTTGGGCATGCATTTTAACATAATTAATTTCACAAAAGTACTCTAAAAAAAATTCTTACTCTCTCCAATAATCCACAGTCAAATATCTAATATTGTTTTCTGATCTTTTCCCAGAAATAAGAAGCCTTTGTAAATGATCATTGTAATTTGGGCAGACTTGGTTTAGTCAGGGGTTCAAGATACCTTAGGATATTTTTTCTGCATTAAACATGCTGTATAACTGCCTAGTTGTTATTGTTGTTGTTCTCGCCTCTCAAAATCTGGTAGGGTCTCAGATTTTGACATGTTCGTCATTATAAACAATCATCTTAAATAACTGTATATGTTTTAAATCATGTCTCATAACTATATTGCTAACATTGTTCAAATTGTTTTAAAAAAACAAGCGTGGTATGGTGGTACGATGATGGGAGACAGGAGGCTTATGGGGCCTTGTGTATGAGAGGGTATTGGGCCATGTTCATCAATCTGGACAAAACTGCTTTAGGTCTGCATTTAGTACAGGAGACTTTAACTGTTTCAAATATGATCTCTCTAGATTCAATCCATTGGATTTGTCATCTGAAACTACAAAAAAATATATTATCAACTTGTCCTAAAAGAGAGGACAATAGTTACTTTACAAGTGACTTGTAGAGACATCTCACTCTCTTAGTCGAGCTAAGCCATGCCATACAGCTCGTCCTGGAGTGAGAATGAAAAGTGTGACTGCTTTTATTTTACAGATTATACAGCATCTCTGTTACAGGCAAAAGTAACCGGTGATACTCTCCACCCACCTTCCCACCTTGCTCTGCCTACCTGACCATTTTGATGAGCTCTCAATGTTAGTGGCAGAAATTGAAGTGGTGCTGAACAGAAGCAAGATACTGTCTGTAAATGTGTGTGTGGGTGTGTAGAGGGACAAGGAGGGGGGAGGCAGGTTATCAGCATGGTGAGGAGAAGTGAGCTGGGGAGAGGGTGGTAGTGGCACTCCATGGGAGACATTTTAGATTGTTCATATGCACTCTTCTGCCTATTGGCCTCATTGCCCAATTTCATTGTCAAGGACTAGGTCTGTCTGCCCTCAGTATGGGGTGACAAGCAGCAGAGAAAACTTATGCAGGGAATAAAATCACTAACTGTTAACAACTCACCTGTATAACAACACCAATTACTTATGATAGTGAATCTCTTCAGACATTTTTTTTGGTGAATGTTATGCTGGTTGGTAAAACATTTCACTGCTGGAAATAAAGACTTTAAAAATCTTTTTCTGTCCATTCTCACCCAGCAACATGTATTCCCAGGCCAGGGATATCATGCATCTAAAGCTCAAACTGCTTTGTACCAACAAGAGGCCTTTACCTCAACCTTAATAAAACAACCTCCACTGGAGCAGTGTAACGATTCCATCACACCAGCAATTCTTACCTCTCCTTTCAGTGATATTTACAATTTAGTGTCAATTTATACAAACTCACCCTATTTTGTGCTGGGAACTCACATCCATTAGGAATGAGGTTCAGACTACCTCAAACCCCAAACACCAAAAGCCCCTTTGTCAGGAGAAATGCTGCATGGCATACCTCAGTATATTCACGCATTCACTCATGTATGTTCTGTCTGAAGACAGGTCCTTGGCTCATTGTCTGCTGATGCTTCATCCCGATCTGTTTCCTTGGCAGTTTTTGTGAGTGGTGGAGTGTGATCATTGCCTTCCACTCCCGGGGGCAGGGTGAGGGTAGAGGAGGCACGTCCCAAGTCTACTTCAGACAGAATGGGAATCAAAGCCATGCTGTTATTCTGAACTATACACTAACCACCTAGCCAACTGAGCTAACTGCCTGCCCCCCACACCCCTACCACTGTATAAAGATATTTGATAAATGTTGCAGTGAAACAAAATACTACCTAAGACCCATGATAATTGCTTTTCTTTCTGCTGTTTAGCGGCAACTGTTGTTTGTTGAATGAATTTAAAAGCGTACTGCGATTGCCAACTGCTATTTAATAACACATAGCAGAATTGAAATACAACTTTAATGATATGCACTCTATATAAATTAAGTTTTGTAAACCAGTTTTCACAAAAGTGGATAACCATATCTATTTTGTATTTCATGGACAGATATATGAATTGTGATTTTTTGACTTGTTTCAAAAGGTATTTTTCCATCATCTAAAGACTGTATATTGAGACAGTCACACCATCAGAACTCCTTTTAACCCTTAGCTGGCTAGCATTCTCAGGGAATTCCAGGGTACCTCAGATAGCCATTTATAGCAAAAAGGTTTTCAACTGGATCAGCATATTGTTGGACCAAACTGTAATAACCACTCTATTTAGTTTTTTCCCCTAAGGTTTATATTGGAGGTGGCACTGATTTCATTCAAGTTTGGCCTTGAACTAAAAACTGGATCCAAAGGCAGATTTCTAGCCAATCCTGACTCGAGGATTTAAAGATTGACATGACTGATCACCTTGTTTGGTGCAATTTCCAAGTTCCAAGCAGAAAACACTACCATTCTTACTTATCTTGTCACCAGCTCCAGCAGTATAATCACCGCCCAGAGATAAATCATTACTGGAACGCCATGGGTTAAAGGTCAAAAAGTTACACAAAAATTTGCAACACTCTGTTTATGCTATTGCTTTGGGGGTATTTTTGTTTAAATTGCGTTATTTTTATGGAAATTAGCTTTGTAGAGCTATTGGGGCTGATGGTGTGAGGGAATTATATTAATTGTGCACATCTTGAAACATCCAAAGTTAAACCTGCCTGTGCCTACTAACAGTACCCCAGCTTTTTCATTCTATCAAACTTAGTATCTCATCTGAGAGCAAGTTCTGATGATAGTATCTCCAATGTTCACTGTTCAAACCAAAGTATTTACCAAAACACAAAACAGAAATAGGCAAAGAAGTCAAATTATTCAGTTCTTTGTTTAACTATTTGATTCTAAAAAGGAGCACTAGCAGCAAAACTACCTCGTGAATGAGATTTCTGACATCTCATGGCTGTCAGTCTATGAGAAATAAGTAGGGTGCCTTATTCACAGAAACTTTGAGAACTGTAAGCAGTTATTAAATAGTCATGCCATTTTTTCCAACAGTGCCTGTGTTATGTTACTAAGTAAGCTAACAAGAAAGCTTGTGTCTGATCTAATACCACCCACCACCTTCCCCCCACCAACCCTCCCTCCTCCTCCCACCACCTGCTCACCGCCCCACTAGCCCTCCAGCCCTCAAGCAAACCTATCTTTACTGAAAAGGTTTCCATTTGGCTCCACTGTCAGAGAGAGAAAAAACGACCACTCAAACCACATTGCACAACAGTGCAAGAGGCAGAGCACAACAGCACATTGTGGAGGTTTGAGCTTCTGGATAGAAATGCTCAACAGGACATCTATCTGATGTCAGATAAGCAAAGGTTTTTGTTAAAAAAAAAAGGAAAACTGACTGACTGACAGCTGCTGGTTGCATGGTACCTGTTCTTGTCATGCGAGACTGTGGAACAAAAGCCATGTCTCTCACAAGTGTTTGCAGCATGGTAGTGTGCAGACTTCATAATCCTTTCTATCAATGAGATGATTCGGTAGGCAAAAAAAGTAAGACAGGGTTCTTCTGATACTTTCTTACTTAATAAAAGTGGCTTCTTGACTAATCAGTGATCACATACGCCATATTCGTGTAATACATTTTTATTTGAAAACCTGACGTATTTTATGCTTCAAGGAACTGCTTTCTTTCCAGAAAGTGACTTCCTTGTCAATTTCCAAGTAATTTGTCTCGCGTTGAATTTTAGAACATTACTCAGAAAAGTGCTGATTCCTTGATTTAAATGTTGACACGTCAAGAAGGCGGCCCGGTGGGATATTACTTTGAAATGCAAATCATTTCAGGCAATGCACGAATATTTCAACACCACGGTCTGAACTGGGTAGGAATAATTACTACAAATTTTTTCTGTGGCACGGACTTATTGTGTGTAGGGTTTTTTTTGTTGAAAGGAGCTAGATAGGACTTAAAAACATCCGGTTTATCTTCTCTACTTTTGAAATGTGTATCAATATAATTTTGGGTTGGATATTGGTAAACAATTTTTGAGAAGACTCATTGCTTAAAACTGAAACGAATAGGGAAGAGCATTTTTCCAGGTATGAACAACGTTCACTTTTCGCCGGGAAAATGATGGAAATAAGTGAGACCTATAATACAGCCGCCAAAATATATATTTTTTCAAATCTCCAGCTGTCGTGAAGGTGCTTTTCTCGGAGTTGCTCCTTGTTTATTCTATTGCTGGTCCCCGGACAGCAGTTTTCGGCCCGTTGCAAAAGAACCCAACTTCGCAACGTTGCTAAATTTCGAGAAAACAGGAACTATTGTGACCGTTTCCTCAAAAATTAAAAGAAGGATTAGTAGGGAATGACCCGAAACCAACTGTCCTTTCCTCCCCCCACCCCCACCACCCCCACCACCCCAGACAACAAAACTACGAATTGACAACTCGACAGTGACAAACCTCCAGCATTTGTTTACTCACAGCACGGCAGCAAAAACAAACCTAGCAAATGATGACTACCTTTCACCAGGAACAAGGCGGCAACCACAAGAGATGCATTTTATCCTGTTTTGACTGATTTGCAGTGTCGAAAGACATCCCTGACTGGGAAAGATTCCGTAAATTTGAGTAAGGTGTTAATCAAACAAGAAAAGTTTAAACAGTATTTCCGAGATCAGCAACTCAGAGAGAGAGAGAGAGAGAGAAAGCCCCCCAGAACCCAGACACTGAATTTAGCTTCTGAGTGAGCCGATGACTGGTTGGTGATGAACATTTATCTCCTGCAATAATATCACTAATTCCCCCTTTCCCCTTCCTAAAGAAAATAAGTCTGAAATAATGAGACTGGGATGTACAATTCCTGCAACGTGCATACGTGCCCAGGACTTACAGATGGAGAGAGGGATCCATTGGGCAGGTAGGGGTCCTGGAGCATCAGAAAGTGGGGATACCCCGAGTAGGCTGTCCCTTTGAATGTACCACCATCTTGACGCTGCTTTATAACTGCATGAGAAAGCAAGGGGGGGGAAAAGTTTTAATGGCTACTTGACATTTACAAACTTAGTTGTAAACGACTGGCGAATAAAGGGAATGAATGAATTAAGGATTGTTTTAATGGCGGGTCTACACAAAAAAAAATCCAAATGCAAGCAAGCCAACCTACCGTCATCGATGTGACCTCTGGATTTGTCTTGGTAAATTCTTTGATTGTCCTGTGAGCGTCTAATCGCCTGTTCGGGATCATGTGAAAGAAGAATTTGCATGAGATGGGATTTGCCTGTGTTATATGCACGTGTGTGTGTGTGTGTGTGTGTGTTTCTTAATAGACTGGAAATTCATTAACTGGAGAAAACATCAAACTCTTTCACTCACCCCTGGATCGGATGGAGGATTTACGTTCTGGTTAGTCTCCGACTCGTTGACTAACGATGACTTCACGTCTGCTAGGTCCCTCTCTGTGAGAGCGTTCTCGGAGATTTTCTCCTCCTGCTCCCCTTCGTCCTTAAAGGAGATCATTTCATCGTTCGCCCCCAGATCATCCCCTCCACCGCTGTTCAGCTGCGGCATTTTCCTCAGGATTTTTTTTTTCCCTCTTTCCCCCCCCCCCAACCCCCCACCTCACCACCCTACCTCTCCACTCCTTCACTTTGCACTATTCAAAGTTACTGACCGGGACTTGTGCCGCTTGTTGGACACTATCGAATTAATGCAATGGAAAGTTGCAGTCAGTTGGAGCAGGAGAGGAAGAGAGAGAGAAAAGATCTCGGTGAAAGTACGGCAGCAGGGGGAGAAAAAAGATCTGAAGCAGTTTGTGTTTAGGACCAAGGCGACGGCTCCTCAACATCAAAGGGTACCGCCTTTTGATTGACAGCTTCATTGACGGGAGGGGGGATTCAATTGTTTCATCAACGAAACACTTTAATATCATTATTATTTTCGTAATACGTCCATGCCCTTGCAATCAGCACCCCCAGCACTTTTTAAAATATCATTCCACGCAGCTGTTTTAAAATCCGATATTAATATGCGTGGAAAGAAGCATTGACCCCGCGCCTTCCCTGACAAATAACTATTTACTATACATTTTCTCAATACTCGTGTTCATTAAAGCGAAAGTACCTCCTTTACGGCTTCCTACACCGTAATTCAGTTTGATCAATAGATCATGTAACTTTTTTTTCTGAATTATGTAAATTATTTAACGTGTCAGTTTTGAATTAGTAAATTGAAATACTTAATTTTTGGACTTTCTTATGCTGGGAGACGTAAGGGTTAAAATGGACTGAAGAGAATAATGTACATTTGGTTCAAGTATGAAAGGGTCTCCCAATCAAAGAATGCTCACATATATATATATATACACACACAGATTTTATATATATATATATATGTCAATCAAATATATACACAGGTATACACACATAATGGAGACACAACAGCCATATAGATTTCTTCACACACAAATACATTTATCAACATAGATAGCTTGATACATACTCACAGTTTAATACAGATATGCACAGGCACAGGTATAAATATACACAAAGACAGAGATATTGAGGCATAAACAGACATGTACAACTGCAGACATACACAGGCACAAAAACAGACACAAACTTAAACACAGACACACACATACACAAATACAGACACACACAGACATAAACAGCCACAAATGCAGTCACATACTCAAATACAGATATCCAAATAAAGCCAAACACTCAGGAATATACAGATATATTAAAAAATCAAACTTTCACACCTGCACTTACACACAACATGCACTTAGAAGGGGCCATTCACATTGTGAAATATCCAAGACATTTCACAAAAGGGGTGCATTAAAATGAAGCAGCAGCTATGAGAAGAATTAGTTCAACTAATTAGATTTGAAGTATGTTTTTGGTAGGAAGAGATGAGAAAGGGATTGGGGTGCTTAAGAAACAATTTATGGAGTTCAGGGCCATGATGGTGGAAGGCTTTGCCACAGATGGCAGAGCAGAGAGACAGGGAAGCACAGAAGACCAACTTTGCAAGAGCAGGGTGTGGGAGCTTCAATGTAGGGCTGCAGGAATGGCCAACATAAAGGCAGGTAAGATTGTATGGAAGGATAAGTAATCAAGGGCGAGGATTTTGAAATTGATGAGTGTGTGGTATGGTGAGCTAGTGTAGCTCTCAGTGTGGACCATGGGAGTGGGTGTCCAACACTCAGTATAGGATGTAATGCAAGTGGAAATTTGGACAAGTTGGAGTTTGTGTAGACTGGGGTTTGGCAGGGTGAGGAAGAGAGCTTGGGAGAAGTTCACCCTACAGGGTGACAAAGGCACAAAATAAAGTGTCTGTGGTAAATGGGAACAGGAATAAGTGATGTTACTGAAGTGGAACTAGTATTCTTAGTGATAGCTGAATGTGGATTTCAACCTCAGGTCAAAATCGAAGAGCACACTGAGATTGTGCACTGAGGGACCTTCAGAAAGTCTGGTGGAAACCAAACATGAGCCTTATAATCTTGCCAGTATTACATTTGAGAAACCCTTGGCTCATTTGTAACTTGATGTTGAACTGTTTAGTCACATTTGTGGTTTCAGGAAAGTAAATCCTAGTGTCATACCTATACATGGTAATGGATAATGTTCCTCAGAGGCAGCTTCTATGTTGTGAAGAGGAAAATAACAATGATGGAGCTTTGGACATGCTAGAAGTAACGTGCAGAAATGGGAGGGGGAATCGCTGTCGATGTCCTGGCTACATTGGAACATGTACGATTGATGAGATGGCGCTATCACAGAGGTGATCCATCTCTCTTCTCTTGGCTGGAATCCAAGATGGGTCGTGTCAGGACTAAGACGGTCAAGAAAGCCGCCCGAGTGATCATTGAGAAATACTACACCCGCCTTGGCAATGACTTCCACACCAACAAAAGGGTCTGTGAGGAGATTGCCATCATCCCCAGCAAGAAACTTTGCAACCCAAAGGTAGTGGGGAGAATGGAATGATCAAAGATATTGAAGGCCTTGCAGAAATTAAAAAGTTAAGGAGGGATAATGCATCACAGTATTAGTCACAAACAACAACTTGTACCGATATAGCACCTTAAATGCAGAAAAGCATTCTAAGGTGCTTCACAAAGGTGTATTCAAACAAAAAAGTATATTACTGCTGATATTGACTGAGGCCACATTCACATTCGGCAACAAATGCTCATACACATTCAGGTATACTACACACAGGTTCCAGGGCTACAGGAAGAAAATGTAGAAATATGAATTCCTTCCAAATGTTGCTCCTACTGCTTCTGAACATGCACATTATAGAAACTTCAGGAGTGTGTTTTTTTGTGGAAAATTTGAATTTTTACATTAAACAAGGTGTATTCTGTTCTACTTTAAATATTTTTACTGCATATCTGATAGATGTTCAATCTAAAAAAGCAGGAAGAAAAGAAGTGACATTTACATTCATCCATTTTTGAGAGATACCCAGCCTCAATCACTTCCCAAAAATTGAGCTGACCAGTCACTTCCCTCTCCACTTCAAGGAGGCACATTTCTTCTCCAACTCCTCCCACTTCAGAGGCATTCTGCCCTCCAAGAGGCCCCAAGTTCACAGACATATTTTCCCTCCATGATGATAATTTCATTGTTACCCCCAGCTGCAGCTTCACTCTACCAGCAAGCTCTCTGCTGTTGACAGAAATTATTCAAAAAAAGTAGAGCAACAGTGATTCTTTGTCAGCTCCCTTGGAGCAGCAAATCTTCAACTTCATCTTGAATTTGTCGAATTTCTGTTCCAGGAATTAAAAAGCATTTGCAAACACTACATACATTTAAACATGCCCTTTGACGCAGAACTTACACTTTTGCAGTGGATTTCGCAAAACAAAATGTCAGAAGACACATTCGCATACAAATAGATCAATGCCACAGACACACCCACACAGAGACACATTCATATAATCACACACATCCATTTTCATGCATATGCATAAATGCACAGTCGCACAGACACATTCAATATGTATGTACATACATTTACTTTCAATTTACTTAATATACTTAATTTGCACTTGTTTAGTGTCACTTCTAACAATATGTCCCAATGTGCTCTCTCATACAAGTACAAAACACACACAATCTGTGGCTCATAATCACAGATATAATCACACATATATTCACACCACTGACACCTTCACACTCATATGTCTTTATGTACAAATACATTCTTGTACATATACATTTTGACATCCAACTGACAAAGTCACATGTAAATATAGATAGAAATCCAAATATACACTAACTTACACAGACTTACACAAACGTTCATACAGACACAGACTTATTCTCATATTAATATGCTGTGAACAGAATTACATACAGATACTCCTAAGAACAAAAGAAATAGGAGCAGGAGTAGACCACACATCTCCTCACACCCATTTTTCCATTCAATACAATTATGGCTAATCATTTGCCTCAGCTCCACTTTCTGGCCCACTTCCCATATCCCTTGATTCCCTGAGAGAACACTGATCTATCTTAGCTCTAAATATATTCAAAGTGGAGCATCCACAGCCCTTTGGAATAGAGAATTCAAAAGATTCACAACCCTTTGAGTGAAGAAATTTCTCCTCATCTCAGTCCTAAATGGTCAGCCCCTTATCCTGAGACCGAGCACCTAGACTCCTTAGCCAGGGTCTACCCTATCAGGCCTCTTCAGAATCTTTTATACTTACACATTCACACATATAACTTTCACATAGTTGCACAGATAGGTTTTGATAAGTAGACACACACAGAATGTTCACAGATATATTCTCACATGTTCGCATAGATAGGCACAGAAACACAAAAACAGTCATTTTAAAAAAAAAACTTAAGTTCCTGTGGTTTGCAAAAATGTGTTGATTCATCCATCATTTAGGCTTATTAAGTTTTAATGAAAGAACTTGCATTTGTAGAGCACCTTTCATGACCTCAGGAGATTCCAAATTTGGCCAGTGAAGTACTTTTGAAATATAGTCACTTTTGTAAGGCAGGTAAATCTGCAAGCAACTTGCGCATTGCAAGATCCTGCAAACAACAATGCGATAAATAACCAGATAATCAATTTCAGTGATGATGGTTAAGGGATAAATATTAGCTAGGATACAGAGGAGAGCTCCCCAGCTTTAAAACACGTTACATTATGTTTTATTTCTTTCTTCCAAAAATCACAGATGTGGGGTCAGGCAGTGCACAGTAAGACATTCTGTTCTGCCCTGTACAAACCCCAGCTCTGGTAATATGGAACAAAAACAAAAATACCTGGAAAAACTCAGCAGGTCTGACAGCATCTGCGGAGAGGGATACAGTTGACATTTCGAGTCCGTATGACCCTTCATCAGGATTTCCAGCATCCGCAGTATTTTGCTTTTATCTTGTAATATGGAGTTGCCTTCAAACCAGCTGAGGGCTACTATAAGGTTTGGAATCATGCTGCAAACTATTGTCGTTTTGTTGCAATCAAAATTTTTTTTAAATGCCAGATTTATCAGCAGTTTGCTTCAATCTGCATCTCTAGTATCAGAAATCATAAGAACATATGAAATAGGAACAGGAGTAGACCATTCGTTCCCTCGAGCCTGCTCTGCCATTCAAAAAGATCATGGCTGATCTTCTTGTGTTTCGATTTCCACATTCCCATCTAACCCTGATAAACTTTGATTCCCTTGCCTAACAAGAATCTATCTACCTCAGCCTTAAAAATATTTCATGACCCTGCCTCCAATGCCTTCTGAGGCAGAGAGTCCCAACGTTGCACAACTCTCTGAGAGAAAAAAATTTACCCTCGTTTCTGTCCTAAAAGGGCCACCCCTAATTTTAAAACAATGCCCCCTAGTTCTGGACTCACCCACAAGAGGAAACATCCTTTCGACGTCCACTTTGTCAAGGCCGTTCAGGACCTTGTATACTTCAATCAAATCACCCCTCACTCTTCTAAACCCCAGTGTAAACAAGCCCAGCCTGTCTAACCTTTCCTCATGAGACAACCCACTCATTCCAGGTATCAATCTAGTAAACCTCCTTGGAACCACCTCCAATACATTTACAACCTTCCTTAAACAAGGAGACCAAAACTGCACACAGTATATGAGGTGCGGTCTCACCAATGCCTTGCATAACTGAAGCATGACATCCTTACTTTTATGTTCAATCCCTCTCGTAATAAAGGATAGCATTCCATTAGCCTTCTTAATTACTTGCTGTACCTGCATACTAACTTTTTGTGACTCAAGTTTCCTTTACTTGCCAATGCCTATTAAAATTTGTATTATTATTACTTTCTATAAATGGAATAGGACCCAGGCAGAAATAAATTACTGCTTGGTGTATAGGTACTAATGAAAGGTATCGTAGCATTTTGCAAAATAAGTCATTTAAAGTATAGTGAGTTAATCATCGTGGAAACCAGATAAAGTTGTGCATTTATAGACATTTCTGTGTTACACTAATTCCATTGTGGATCTTTTTTTTCCTTGATTTTCCCAGAATCTAAAAGATTTCCAGCCCTCCCACAAGGAACAGGAAAATAAGCATTCCCTCATTGGCAATTGTGAGAAAACCTGTTGCATCGCAGCCAGGAAACAAAGAGTCTCATTAATACACGGGCTGAGATCGCTTTGATGTAGCCGCCAGTTCACGCCTTTACTGTACTAGTTTCCCCTTTCCCTAATATTGGCCGAGGGGGGTGGGGGGTCGGGGGAATTTGCGGGAGTCTAATTGCAGAGCTTTTCATCGGAATAAAGGAGATGATTGTGCTGCATTTAGTACGGAATCTATAGGACTGCGGAGGAGCTGGAGATTGCGTGTGGCGTGAGAAAACGATCGGGTTGTTGTCATGTTTTTAACCACAAGGATGGGATTGGAAAGCTGCAGACGGCGGCTCCCTTTGATCTGGCGGCTCGGTGGCCTTTATGTGACCATATTTGGAAATGCCAAGTTGCCACGTGACCGGAAAAGTAGGGGTGACCCCCCCTCCAATATAAAGTTCATTTCCTTGTATGTTTGTGTAGCTGTGCATGGTTGTGATGTGAGATTGCATTGCTCACGTTGCAGAATGAGTGGATCGTTAACAATTCAGCATTGCTAGACTCAATGATAAGGAATTAAAGCCCCCAGGGCTGTTTGCAAACATGGCCCTTGCATGCAGGCTAACAGGCTTCATATTGTAATATTCTACTGAGTAATACTCTACTGAGTATTATCTGGGCAAACTGTTCCTGAAAGTATAAACCCTTATATACAGCAGCATGTTTTACATATGTAGATAGATTATCAGCATCAGTGACATGCTACGAGTTGCATTGTATACTTTCTTAGGGTGACAGAGATTTAAACATATGAGATTGTGTTTATTTTAACAAAGGTTAAGGAAGCTTTATCATTGGTATTACTTTAACAGCCTAACAGCAGTTGTAATCGGTTTACAATAAACCAGGATTATTTTAATGCCTCTGTTAACCCATTTGAAATACAAGGGCTACTGCTGCCATTAAAATAGCATGGATCTGAAAAACTAAGCTACCAGTTCCCTTGATGGCCCAGTGACTTTATACAGTGAGCTGATCCCAAATCTGATCACCAGCCTTTGCCAAATTATCTGATCCCAGATGGGTAGAGGTAGGAGCACTGTAGTTGGCTTCAGTTTCCCATTTTAGGAAGGGAATCACCAGCCAGATCGTTCTGCTGATGATCCAGTGATCTCAGCGAGAAGTATGCCGAAGTGGATGTCATAGGAAGTTAGCATCAAGCTTTATTATGATGTCTCTGTGGTCAAAGAGCCCGCTGGACATTCACTATCTAAATTCAGTGAATAGAGGATAGTTAGATGATATACCAGAGGGTGACTGGCACCTGTGAATGGAATTCCAACAAGAAGTCAGAACCTTCAGGCATGAAGGGGTGAGGGGGTGGTGTGGGTGTGGGGGCTGGGGAGGTGGGAAATATCAGTGAGAGGAGAGAACAATTATATAAAGAAGGAAAACATATGAAATTCTCCAATGACCCAGTGAGTAGATTAATTGTAAAGAATCATCTTGAAATTGTCAGATTAGAAAAGTGCTAAATTTCATCCCCGCTGAGTTGGCTGATTTAAACTCAGAAAGCAGGTCGCAGAGATGCTACAATTAGGCACAATGTGGCTGGAACAGGGATAGGAAAACCCAACCCTGATCACTGTCCAGCAATTTCTACTCAAAAGAGCATGTCTGTAGATGTTGGGAAAGGACAGAATTAGGATTGCGTACGAAGCCCAGATTGGAAACCTGTACTTCCCATAGTGATTGTAGGCAGTGTGCATTTGAATTTTCAATTTGTGCTGCTGATATGTAAGGCACCTTGCTGACAGTGTGGACTTATAAAATTACAGCTAATACTTCTATCTGCCATTCTATAGTGTACTTCCTGGTCTTTCATTACATAAAAATGTATCTGCCAATGATCTCCTCACAACGTCTGTTTGCAATTTTGTACTGTTTTCAAAATTTATTATATCTTCTCCTCCTTTGCTAGTGTCATCTGCAAACTTGGATTTGCTCCAGTCCATTCCTAAATCTAGGCCATCATTTATAAAGAATAAAAAGCTGGGGCTCCAATCCCTTGTAAGTTTCTCCCCTTCACCAATCCATAGTTATCATTGTACCTCTGGTATTGTGCTCTCTTTCCTAAATGTGATGACCAAAACAAAATATTTATTTAACACTTTTACCATGCCCTTATCCACTACCATTATCACATCAAAATCTGTATTTTAATGTTTTCATTTCCTCTTAGAACTCTCTGTTGTACATGTTTGTGCACCTGTTCTTTTCTTACTATTATTCTTGATGCCGATCACAATTTCTTTTCCACACATTCTTTTTGCCTTATTATTTTCCTGATCCCCTTTTGATGCTTTGTATAATCCTCTCCTTTTTCATTCCTGACAGCATTCCTCACTCCTTCCTGTGTCTTCTCATTTTGTTTAATAACAGATCTGACCACTCACATAAGCAATTGTTGCATCACTCCTGAAGCATACCTTTGCCTCTCAAGGTTTCAGATACTTGCTTTTTAGTTCACTAATTAATCTTGAATAGATTTCGAAAAATATGTTTTAACTTAAACTCAGAACAGGGCACCCATTGCACCAATATTCCACATAAGTAATCTTTACAAGCTCTCTGCGTGGTCTCTTTGAGTAAGATTGCCAAGTTTTGCTAAGGCTCACCAAGAATGGATGAAGATTGCACAATAGGCATTCTGTATAAGAGGTATATAGTCAGCAGAGAGGGCTGGATTTGAAGCAGCAGCAAAGCAAAAGTGCACAAATCTATTGTATGCACAGGTCTCCTGAAGTTTGGGTATCATTTGGGTATTAAAGTATCAATTGTAACAGTGTCAGATATCTGCTAAATGATAAAAAAAAGCAATAAATCCCAGGCAGACTGCTTTAATAGATAATGGAACCAATGGCCCAGATTTTTGCCATGATGGAGAGCCTCTCTGTTGTGGCAAAAATGGCAGAAGTGGCTGAAAATCATAAGTCCCGCCCTGGAACATGGCAATTCCCATTTTCATAAGATCGGGAATAGGGGTGGGCACATTTCGCGCATGCACGTTTTAAGGAGGCAGCTGATCATTTAACTCAGTTATCCCACTCAAGTGCAATTTTGGTAGCCATGAAGTGTGAAACCCGAAATGACGTGGTAGGAGCAGGTCTGAACTTTGTGGATTCATTTGGATAACCAGTGTATCACTTTAGAGAGTTAAGGTACCCCATTGGGTTTGGTCCTGGGACACATTTAATGGAGGTCAGTTGACCTTTGAGCTAGGTCAGGTACCTTTTGGGGGAGGTAAAGTAAAGTAGGCTTAAATGTGTTTTAAATGTGCATAAGTGCATTATTGTTAAGCTCATTGGAACTGTGAACAGATCTGTCAAAATCAACTGTCAAAACTATCAGAAGCACCTGTCAAAGGGACCTGTCAACAATGTCAAGAGGGTCTGTCAAGAGAACCTGTCAAAAGCATCTGTCAAAGGGAGCAGTCAATAATTTAAAAATCCTGCTCTTTAAACCTTTGAAAAAATTGACTGGGATGATTGCTTGCTATTTCATTCTGCCTGTTGACATAAGCCTGAGGTTTTCCCTTAATGGATTGGTGCTGCATGACTGATTTCACAACCATGCATTATCACTTTAGGTGCCTGTCATTTCACAATATGATTGACAGCTACAAGTGGTTATAGACTCTTTGAAGTGGGACTATGGATTCCAATGCTTGTTGTTATAAGGGATTGTGCACTTAAATGAAATGTTTGTTGTTGTAAAGCTTTTTTTGGTTGAAGGAATGTAAATATAGTTAATGGGATTTTATGAATGAGTGTTTTTTTTTAAATTTAGCAAAATCTGCAATCGACACTTGGAACTTTATTTCATAGAACTTTATTTTATGTCATCGCTTTGTGGGTCCTGAGGTCTGTCATGGTGAAAACTGGGTGAGTTGGCATGGTAGGTGTAAGGGCAAAGGGTGGTGGGTGGGGGCATGGGTTGGCATGAATTGGCATTAAGTTGACATAGAACATATAAAGAGCCATGGGGGTGGGTGGAGGGACAAAGGATGGCATGGGGAGGCTATAAGGTGCCATAGGGGTTTGGTGGAGGGGTATAGATTGGCATGGAGGGTATGGGGGCTATGGTGGAGGGGGGATGAGGTGGCATGGGTTGGCATAGATGAGGTGTGTGAGGCGGATGGGAGTGAGGGCGTGAGGGACGTTTCATGTTTTATTCTTCATTTTTAAATTTTAGACACAGTGCCGGATCCCAGAGGCAGGCCTTCCGCCTCACTCAGCAACCTCCTCAGTTCTTCCGAGGTTGCCATCCCCGACTTCTAATCTAGCCTGCTTGCTGTCTCACCCCACCCACCAACCCCCATCCCGGAACAAAATCCAACATCTGGACAGCCATTTTTAAAGGTTGGGTTCATGGAGCTGGGAATTTTCCGACTCTGCGCACCTGATCAGGGAATAAAAATTGGGTCAGCATATCCTAGTAATGTGAAGAAGAAGAACATTATATAAAAAAAAGGATTTACATTTATATAGTGCCTTTCATGAATACTGGGCGTCTAAAATACTTTACAGTCAGTGAAGTACTTTTGAAGTGTAGTCACTGTTGTAATGTAGGAAACGTGGCAGCCAATTTGGGCTCAGCAAACTCCCACAAACAGCAATGTAATATTGACCAGATAATATTTCTTTTTGTGATGTTGATTGTGTCAAAAAAGCCAATTACAGCCATGAATTATTTATGGGCATATTGAACTTCTTAAGGAAGATGTGTGTGTTTTTAAAGAAGTATAAGCAAAGACACTGTGCAAAAGATGGCTGATAATATAAAGTGACCACTTGCTGAAAAATTCTTATGTGAATTATACTTACAGACCTGTGCTGGGAGAACATGGAATGCCGCACTTGAAAAGGTGTCATGGCCTTCTTCAAGCAGAGACACGTGAAAGGGAGATAGGAAAGATGCAAAAGACTGAACTTTAATCTCCTGTGGTTGCAGAGACAAAGACTGATTACCACATCTCAGCAGTCACCTAAAGTCCATCTCCTGTTGATTTATATCTCAGAATGTATAAAATAGCTGGAGATGAAAGAAAACAGACTCTGGGCACAAAACATTATTTGTCCCCTTACAGGAATACGCAGGGGAAAATGGGTTAAAAAGCTTGCTGCAGAGCAGTACAGTGTGTGCTGGTGTGCTGTGTGCATGACAGCACAAGAAGACCACCTAGTCACCCTGAAGCTGCAGGCAAAGTCTCTCTCTCTCTGTTGCTGGAGGCAAGGCTCAGCAGAAGCCACAATCAAAAAGGAAATGGGGCAACCTCTTCAGCCAATCTGCAGAACTAAGGGTCTCCAAATCAACTGCGAAGCTGCCAAAGTAAGCTCTACTGGAAACACCCAACTTAATGGCTGCAATATATCGCCATCTACACCTCACAGATAAGCCAAAGGCTGATTTGTATATCTTTTTTAACCTGTATTTGGACTCTTAACTCCTCGTTTTTGATCTGTGTGTATTTGTGTTGTGCTTTTTTATTATTTTTCTTGGGCTTTTAGTAACTAATAAACTTACTCTTTCTTTGACTCAAGAAAGCCTGTTTAAAGTGGCTTCTTCCAAAATATAAATGCATTTGGACTGGGGAAATGTATCCATGGGGAAGGGATCCCTTTTGAAATTAACCTTGTTGTAACCAACCGAGGGGGTTGAATAAAGAAGGGAGCCAGCTCATTCCTCCTCACCTGCGAGCATAACCAAATTGGGGTCCCATTTGCAAAGTTAACAAATTGGGGGACCTTGCCCGGGGACCAGTCATATCAAATTGGGGGCTGGGACCCGGGATGCTTCCCACAGATAAAACATAAGAATTAGAGTGGGGAAAGTAAATTGTTCCTTTGAAGCCAATTTTTAAAAAAACTACTTAAGTGTAAAAATCTCCACGCTTGGTGCCAGTGTTTTTACAAACAAAGGGACACTAGTTATGAAAATTTAACAATTCGGTCCCTCAAAGAGTTAAAAGAACTAACGAGGCACTTAGGATTAGAATGTTGCCTGAAAGCCAGAAAACCCAAAATTTTAAAGGGGATGTCCAACAGTCTGTATGTGGAAATAGAGGACAATGAAACGGATAGAGTAACAGTAGAGATATTAAAATTGGAGCAGTGGTAATTAAAGTTTCAGGAAAGAGAAATGGAAAGGGAAAGAGAGAGAAGGGAAGAAGAGGAAGCTTTCCAAAGAGAACGGAAAGAGAGACAGGAAAGAGAAAGGGAAAGGGCGGAATGTTTCCAAAGAAGACTGCATGAACTGGAAACGGAGACAGAGGCCACCAATGCATCACGTAAAATAATACTCCCGAGCAGTCAAGAAAAATCACTTGAGTCAAAAGAAGCTGAAAGGGCTAGAGAAAGCCCAGCTGGGATCTGTAGGAATATAGGGAATCCAGAATGGTTCAGAAGCCTTAAAGGGGGATAAAGAACCTAAAAGGTTTGGAGTGGCTAGGCAAAGGCTACTTGCAATCAAAGAGGCAGGGAATGCGCAGTCAAAGTCTGCAGAGATACAGAGAGAGGAAGAGTGTTCAGGGGCTCAAAGGGCGGTAATAGAACCAGTGAGGGTTGGAGTAGTTAAGAAACAGCTTCTAAATTTAAAGGGCCAAGGTTAGGTCTGTAGAGTTAATGAGGGTCCAGAAAAGCCAGGTGGAATTTAAAACAGGCAGAGAGGATGACCTGGAAATTGAATTAGGAGGTACATTTTTTGCCGAATTAAACAGGTATCAGAGGTGTTCCAAGACAAACAAGGAGACAGTGAGAGAAGCGCCATGCCTGGTTGCAGAGCCACTGGAAGTTAAAAGGAGTAAAGATAGGCCTGCAGAAGTACAAAGAAACAAGGCAGAACCTGAGCAAGTTAAAAGGATCAAAGCTAGACCAGCAGAAATAGAAGAGGTCCATGAGGGACATGTGAAGGTTAAAAAGGAGGATAGGAATAGGCCAATGATCTGTTTGGCAAACAACTTTATGGCAGATTTAAACGAGGACGAGGGGAGTTCCCAAACAGAAAAGCAGATAGTGAGGGAGATGCCTCACCTGGTTGCAGAGCCACAATGGAGTGCGGCAGGAGCTGAATGTCTGCTTAGAGGTGGAATGTCCACTTGGAGATGTGGAACAGGGTATTTCCCAAGATAACGGAGGGTGCTAACGAGCCAATGTTCTGCTTGATTGATAGCTTTGTGGCAAATTTAAATGGGGAACAGGGAAATTCCCAAATAGGCCAGGGAAGAGTGATGGTGATGCTCCACAGCTGAGGAGCCACAGAGCACAGAGCTGAAGCTAGCCCAACCCCTGTGAATGAAAATATCCTCAAAGATACAGGACAGAACAGGATGAAAAAGGGTTCCCAAACCAGACAAATGTTTTAAAAAGAAAGAAACCTGCATCCCCGTGGTATGTGCCAGGGGTCTGGCTAGCCCACAACATTTTCCCAACTTTAGAGGGGGAACAGGGAGGGTCCCAAGTAGACACGCAGATGGTGGGGGAGATGCCTCACCTAGTTGATGAGCTGCAGGGTAGTGCCGCAGGAACTGAACCTCAGCCTGAGGGCAGTAGTGTCCTAGAGCATGTGGGACAGTTTAGGGGAAGGTCCCCTTCTAAAACAAAATAGGAAGAGAAGAGAGTCAGCCCTAAAGAAGGCAAAACCTGTGGAAACTGAATTGGGGTGCACCAATGAAATCTGTGCAGAGTTACTCACTGGTAACTCAAATGAGAAAGTTTTGATGCTAGACCCTAACAAACTCCACAGTGCCAAGGCAGAGTCCACAAAAGGGGAGGTACCAGGACTGAGCTCAGACACTGTACCAGGGCTTAAACTCGAGTTACAAGCCACTTCCACTATAGGAATCAGATTTGCACAGGAGAAAGGGAAGGTAACCTCCCCCAAAGCAGCTAATACTTGTGGAGATCACAAGGAGATTAGCAGGGAAACCCATGCAGGGGTAAACCCTAAACAAAAACAAAAATACCTGGAAAAACTCAACAGGTCTGACAGCATCCGCGGAGAGGAATACAGCTAATGTTTCGAGTCCGTATGACTCTTCACCAGGGGTAAACCCTGATCAACCAGATGAATCAAAACAAGCTTTAGACCTCACCAGAACAGTGTTGAAGAAAAACTAATTAAACGTGAAGTACCTGAACCAGAATCCTTACAGGAGGTGAAAGTCAAAACACACCCACTAACCTCCTGACAATTAGACCTGTAAAAGTGCCTGGGTTTGAACCAGTAAATTCATGGATTACAGAGATAGGCAAAGAGTCAAACCTGACAAGGACATCTCAGCACAGCAACCAAACAAATTTGCATAGTAACAGCCTTGTAGAAGACGGCATGGGGTCAATAAAACACCTAAACCCCATTGATAATACTTAATCCAACATTACGGCACAGGGTTACTGATCATAGAAATACAGCAATTTTGAAACCTTGATACCAAGCTATTCTGTAAATGAATGTAACCAACTACCCGAAAGGATAAAAAGAACCAATGCAAGCAGGTTATCCAGGGCCTTAAACAACTTAGGGTCATCTGGGGATTGACCAAGGCTAAGAGGATGAAAGAGAGTGTGTGTGTGTTTGTTTGTATTATATTCTTTTCCTTTTTGCAATGAAATGAGAATGCATCTCATTTCTTTTGTGGTGTGGGGAAGTGTCATGAAAAGCCGATTACAGCCATAAATTACTTATGGGCATATTAAAGTTTTTAAGGACGTGTATGTTTTTAAAGAAATATAAGCAAGGACACTGAGCAAAATATGGCTGATAATATAACGTGACCACTTGCTGGAAAATTCTTATGTGGATTATACTGACAGACCTGTCCTGAGTGAACATGAAATGCTGCACCCATGGCCTTCTTCAAGAGAGACACTTGAAAGGGAGATAGGAAAGATGCAAAGGACTGAACTTTAATCTCCTATGGATGTGGAGACAAAGACTGATTACCACGTCTCAGCAGTCACCTAAATCCATCCCCTGTTGATTTATATCTCAGAATGTGTAAAATGGTTGGAGATGAAAGTAAACAGATTCTGGGCACAAGACATGTTTTGTTTTTTACTTACGTGAATATACAGGGAAAAGTGGGTGAAAAACCTAGTTGCAAGTAGTGCAATGTGTGCTGGTGTGCTGTGTGTGTGACAGCACAAAAAGACCAACTAGTCACCCCTGCAGTTGCAGGTGAGGTCTCTCTCTCTCTCTCTCACTCTCTGTTCCTGGAGGCAAGGCTCAGCAGAAGCCACATTCAAAAAGGAAATGGGACAGCCTCTTCAGCCAACCTGCAGAGCCAATTGCCTCTAAACCAACTGCGAAACTGCTAAAATCAGCTCTATCGCAATCACCCAACTTCATGGCTGCAACATATCGCTATCTATGCCTCACAGACAAGCCAAAGACTGATTCATATACCATTTTAAACTTCTATTTGGACTCTTAACTTCTCATTCCTGATCTGTGTATATGCGTGTTGCTCTTTTTTATTATTATGCTCGGGCTTTTAGTAATTAATGAACTTATTCTTTCTTTGATTCAAGAAAGCCTGGTTAAATTGGCTCCTTCTAAAAAATATACATTTTGACTGGGAAAAGTATCCATGGGGGAAGAGATCCCTTTTAAATTAACCTTGTGACTTCAACCAAGGTGATTGAATAAAGAAGGGAGCCAGCTCATTCTTCCTCAACCGGGAGCATAACAGAATACGTGAAGTTAACAAATTGGGAGACCTTGCCTGGGGACTGGTGGTAATAATTGAGGGATAAATATTGGCCAGGACACCGGGGTGGTTCCCCTACTTTTCTTCAAAGGAATGCCATGTGATCTTTTTTGTCTACTTAAGCGAGTAGGTGGAGTTTAATGTCCCTCCAGAAGGCATTACCCTTATCACTCCCTTAGCACTCTGTTAAAATGCTGTGCTCAAGTCCTGAAATTTGATTTGCAGCCACAACCTTCTGACTCAGAGGTCAGAATGCTACCAACTATGCCACAAATGACATGCAATGTATGCAATGTGCTAAAAGATAACAAACATGGAAAGGCAGAATGTGTCAGCAATGGACATAATGGCAATCACAAAAGTATCAGAAAAAAGCTCTGGTAATCTAAATTTATAGGGTGACAGGTCTGGGAATTGTATAGGATTTTAGTATAGGATCTTACAGTTTTACAGAGGTAAATCTTAGACCATATAGAGAGAGATTAAAATGTTCTTGTGGAGAAAATGCAACAGAGGAGTGTTGTAATATTTGGGGAAATAGAGAAATTTCCCTTGTAAATGTTGTGATTGTGGGTTTTGGGATTGCAGATTTCATTTTACAGCACGATCCCACTTTTTTGCATCTTCTCAATGCCTCTAGGTCCTTTTCATAAAGCAGAGACAAGAACTGTTCACAGGACTCCAAGTGTGGTCTAACCAATGTTCTATAGAGGTCTAACATAATATCTAGCTTTTCAGTTCTTTCCCTTTAGAAATGAACCTCAATGCTTTATTTACTTTTTAATGGCCTTATTAACCTTTTACCTTGCTAACCTATTTTAGTGATTTTTGTACCTGCACCCCAAGATCCCTCTGCTCCTCTTATCCCATTTAGATTATTATTTTCCAAGGAGAAGTTGACCTGCCTATTCTTCTTACCAAAATGCACCACCTCATATTTATCTACATTGAAGTTCATTTACCACTCATTCCGTAAGTTTATTAATGTCTGTCTGTATTTTGACTCGGTCCTCCTCTGTATTAACTATACCCTCAATTTGGTTTAGTTCAAAATACTGAAATTGCAATTCCAATTCCCAAGTCCAAATCCTTTATGTAAATGGTGAATAACAGTGGTCTCAGACTCTTGCCTGTGAGTCACCGCTTCCTACCTTTTGCCAGTCTGACTAATTACATTTAAACAGTACTTTGCATTTTCTGTTTGGTAACCAGCTTGCCATTCATTCTGCTACTTGTCCCCTGACTTCACATGTTCTGCACTTAGTTATGAGCCTATTTTGTGGTATCTTATCTAAGTTTGAAAATCCAAATATATTATATATTATATCTATTGAATCTGCCAGTCTACTCGTCCTTCCAAGAATTCAGTAAAGTTGGTCAAGCATGACTTTCCATTTTGAAATCCATGCTGACTACGCTTTATTATATTTTCAATTTTTAGACATTTTCCTGTTACATTTTTGAGTAAGAATGCCATCATCTTTCCTGTCACTGCCAATAAGCTAATAGGTCTATAGCTCTGTGGACTCGTTCTATCTCCTTTCTAAATGTAGGAATCACGTTAGCTGCCCGCCAACCATCTGGCACTATTCCTTTTGCTAACTTCTTTTAATATGTGCAAACTCAAACATTCGCATTCAGGATTTTATCCTGGTTAAGTTTAACTGGTTTATTAATTATCTCGTTCCTTTCTATTTTAAATGTACTGTACCTATATATTTTTTAAACACTTCTTCTAATGCCATGCACACCATGTTAGTTGCCTAGTAAATACTGAGGCAAAGTAATTATTTAATATTTGGGTCATTAGGCAGTCATTACCTATGAGTTTATTGTGTGTGGGGAGATGGTGGCATAGTGGTATTGTCGCTGGACTAGTAGTTCAGAGACCCAGGGTAATGCTCTGGGGACTTAGGTCCAAATCTCACCATGGCAGATGGTCAAATTTGAATTCAATAAAATCTGGAATTAAAAGTCTGATGACCATGAAGCTCTTGTTGATTGCTATAAAGGACCATCTGGTGATGGCTGCTGGTTGCCCTTTAGGGAGGGACATTGACTCCAGACCCACAGCAATGTTGTCCTCTGAAATGGCCTAGCAGTCCACAAAACAAATGGAACCAGATCGACCTAGGCAACGGCAAACTCAGTCCTGTTAACCCTGCAAAGCCCTCTTTGCTAACATCTGGGGTCTAGTGCCCAAATTGGGAGAGCTGCCTCATAGGCTAGTCTATGAGACAACTTGATATAGTCATACTCATGGAAACATCACCATCCCTTTGGCAGGACAGACCCAGCAGAGGTGGCAGCACAGTGGTATACAGTCGGGAGGGATTTGCCCTGGGAGCCCTCAACCTTGTCTCTGGACCCCATGAAGTCTCATGGCATCAGGTCAAACATGGGCAAGGAAGCCTCCTGATGATTACCACGTACCACTCCCACCTCCCCTGCCCCTGGGTCCACCCCCACCCCCCCCACCACCACCCCACCCGCCCTGTGCTTAGCTGATGAATCAGTATTCCTCTATGTTGAACACCACTTGGAGGAAGCACTGGGGGTGGCAAGGGTGCAGAATATACTGTGCTAGGGACTAGGAGAGGCTTGGTAGCACCATCACAGGCTGAGATGGCCGAGTCCTAAAGGATATAGCTGCTATACTGGGTCTGCGACAGAGGGAAAAACATACTTGACCTCGTCCTCATCAACCTGCCTGCCACAGATGCATTTGTCCATGACAGTATCAAGAGGAGTGACCACTGCACAGTCCTTGTGGAGACGAAGTCCCGTATTCATATTGATAATACCCTCCATCGTGTTGTGTGGCACTACCACCATGCTAAATGATTTTGAACAGATCTAGCAACTCAAGACTGGGCAACCATGAGGTGCTGTGGGCCATCAGCAGCAGCAGAATTGTACTCAACCACAATCTGTATACTCATGACATGGCATGTCCCCACTCCACCATCACCACCAAGCCAGGGGTCAACCCTGGTTCAATGAAGAATGCAGGAGGGCATGCCAGGAACAGCACCAGGCATACCTAAAAATGAGGTGTCAACCTGGTGAACACAGGACTACTTGCATGCCAAACAGCATAAGCAGCAAGCGATACAGAGCTAAGCAATTCCATAACCAATGGATCAGATCTAAGATCTGCAGTCCTGATACATCCAGTCGTGAATGTGGTGGACAACTAAACAACTCACTGGAGGAGGAGGCTCCACAAATATTCCCATCCCCAATGATGGGGGAGCCCAGCACATCAGTGCAAAAGATAAGGCTGAAGCAATTGCAACAATCTTCAGCTAGAAGTGCCGAGTGGGATGATCCATCTCAGCCTCCTCTGGAGGTCCCCAGCATCATAGATGCCAGTCTTCAGCCAATTCGATTCAATCCACATAATGTCAAGAAATGGTTTTCTTTTTATGGGATGTGGGCCTTGCTGGTTAAGCCAGCATTTATTGCCTATCTCTAATTGCCCTTGAGAAGGTGGTGGTGAGCTGCCTTCTTGAACCGCTGCAGTCCCTGTGGTGAGGTACACCCAGAATATTGTTAGGGAGGGAGTTCCTGGATTTTGACCCAGTGACAGTGAAGGAACGGCGGTACATTTCCAATTCAGGATGGTGAGCGGCTTGGAGGGGAGCTTCTAGGTGGTGGTTTTCCCATGTACCTGCTACCCACTTCTAACCTAATAATGGAGGGAAGGTTATAGGTCATACCATACAAAATGATGCAGGGTGTCCTCAGTGTGGAGACAGGATATTGTCTTCACGAGGACTGTGTAGTTGGCACTCCTGCCTATACTGTCATGATCAGATGCATCTGTGGCAGGTGGATTAGTGAGGACAAAGTGAAGTTGGTTTTTCCATCATGTTGGTTCTTTCACACCTACTGCGAGCCTAGTCTAGCAGATATGTCCCTCGGGGATCAACCAGCTCAGTCAGTAGTGGTGTGACTGAGCCACTCTAGGTGATGGATATTGAAGTTCCCCACACAGAGTACATTCTGTGTCTTTGCTATTTTCAGTGATTCTTTCAAGTGGGGTGGACATGGAGGAGTGCTGATTTATCAGCTGAGGGAGCACAGTAGATGGTAATCAGCAGGGGTTTTCCTTGCCCATATTTGACCTGATGCTATAAGGCTTCATGGGGCCCGGACTCAATGTTAAGGATTCCCAGGGCCATTCCCTCTTGACTGGCTATTACTGTGCCATTACCTCTGGTGGGGCTGTCCTGGTGACGGGGCAGGCCAAACCCGGGATTTGTTATGGAGCATGTCTGGAACATTGGCTGGTTTGAATTGGTGAGTCTGACTATGACAGACTGCAGCTTGACTAAAATGGACTCCAAATTTAGGCAAAAGTCCCCAGATGCCAATGAGGAGGACTTTGCAGGGTTGACTGCTCTGGTTGAGCTTTGTCATGCCCAGTGCTGGATGGCCAGTCTCATATTCTTCTTCTTGGACTTTTGCGTCGCAGCCTGATGCAACTGAGTAGCTTGGTAGGCCATTTCAGAGGGCACTTCAAAGTCAATGACATTGATGTGGGTCTGGGCTTAAACGTAGACCAGACTGGGTAAGGGTGGCAGATTTCGTCTCTGAATGACTTTAGTGAATCAGATTGATTTTTAACGCCAATCCAATATTAGGCCACTCATCCGTAGTTGCAGACTTATAGTTGAACTTTTCTGTCTGTTTTTATTAATTCACTTAAGACTCAGCTATTCTCAGTATTTGATCCATTTAAATCTTGAATTGCATTTCTGTATAGCCACGATTAATTCTTTCTTGGAACATGATCTCATTTACAATCATTATCATTGGTGGCCATCAAACTGTCAAGTTAGCTTTTTCCTCAAATGATATCATAATGCTGCAGATTTTTGACATTTGTTGCATCCTTGATTACAGGTTAGATAGCTATCTACTTGACTGTGGCTGCATTTGCACTAAATACAGATACTACCTGGCTCAGTGAAATTCTCTCCTTGTGAGATTATTTCAATTCTGTCCTACCCATGCTTAAATTGTGACTTTCATGAAACCTCTTACACATCTTTATCTTGTCTCTGATCTGTTGACTGATATTTTGTCACCACCAAGAGGTCTCCCATTTGGAGGGGCATATCAAGGGCCCACCTGATTCAATTTGCAATTTTTATAACAGCAATAGCAACCATAATCCAGTTCTCAGTGCCACATTATTTTCGTGATACAAATTCACAATGTTCAGTTAGGTCATAAAAATTTTGTGCAAACAATCATACAGTTAGTGCTATTTTCTGACTGGTGGAAAAAATGAAGTTACATATTGAGACAAGTAGTTGAGAAATGTATGCGTCACTGGCCTATACTGTGTCTGAAATCTGCAGCCCTGCAACATACAGTCATGAATGGTGGTGGACAATTAAACAACTAACTAGAGGAAGAGGCTCCACAAATATCTGCATCCTCAGTGTAAAAGACAAGGTTGAAGCATTTGCAACCAGCTTAGCCAGAAGTGCTGAGTGCATGATCCATCTCGGCATTCTCCGGAGGTCCCCAGCATCACAGATGCCAGTCTTCAACCAATGCAATTCAATCCATGTGATATCAAGAAACGGCTGAAGGCACTGGATACTGCAAAGGCCATAGGCCCTGACAACAATCTGGCAATTGTAGTGAAGACTTGTGCTCCAGAACTTGTTGCGCCCCTAGCCAAGCTGTTCCAGTACAGCTACAACACTGACATTTACCTGGTAATGTGGAAAATTGCCCAGGTATGTCCTGTTTACAAAAAGCAGGACAAATCCAACCCTCCAAATTTATCACCAAATGTAGCATATGGACATGGACTGCTTCATTACCCCAAATTGAGCATCATTGAGTAGGTTATTGCTGAGTAAGTGCTGCTTGATAACACTGCACCTTCCATCACTTTACCGATGATCAAGTGTAGGCTGATGGGGCGGAATTTGGCCGGGTTGGATTTGTCACAATCCTGACTTGTGCCTTGTAGATGGTGAACAATCTTATCAAGCAGCACTTACTCAGCAATAACCTACTCACTGATGCTCAGTTTGGGTTCTGCCAGGGCCACTCAGCTCTTGACCTCATTACAGCCTTGATCCAAGCATGGACAAACAAGTGAACTCCAGATGTGAGGTGAGAGTGACGGCCCTTAACACCAAGGCAGCATTTGACCGAGTGTGACATCAAGGAACCCTAGCAAAACTGGAGTCACTGGGAATCGGGGGGAAACTCTCCATTGCTTGGAGTCCTACCTAGCACAAAGGAAAATGGTTGTGGTTGTTCGAGGTCAATCATTTCAGCTCTAGGACATCGCTGCAGGAGTTCCTCAGAGTAGTGTCCTAGGCCTAACCATCTTCAGCTGCTTCATCAATGACCTTCCCTCCATAAAGTCAGAATTGGGGATGTTTGCTGATGTTTGCACAATGTTCAGCACAATTCGCGCTCCTCAGGTATTGAAGCAGTTCATGTCCATATGTAACAAGACCTGGACAATGTTCAGTCTAGGGCTGATAAGTAGCAAGTAACATTTGTGCCACGCAAGTGCCAGGCAATGATCAGGTCCAACAAGAGAGAATCTAACCATCTCCCCTTGATATTCAATGATATTACCATTGCTGAATTCCCCTCTATCGACACTCTGGGGGTTACCATTGACTAGAAACTGAACTGGACCAGCCATTCAAAACTGGGGCTGCAAGAGCAGGTCAAAGGCTGGGAATTCTGTGGTGAGTAACTCATCTCCTGACTCCCCAAAGCCTGTCCACCATCTACAAGGCACAAGTCAGGAGCGTGATGGAATATTCTCCACTTGCTTGGTTGAGTGCAGCTCCAATGCCACCCATGAAGTTTGACACCACCCACAAAAAAGCAGCCTGCTTGATTGGCACCCCATCTATCACCTTAAACATTCACTCCCTCCACCACCGCTGCACAGTGACAGCGGTGTGCACCATCAACAAGATGCACTGCAGCAATTCACCAAGGCTCCTTCGACAGCACCTTCAAAATCCAGGACCTCTAACACCTTGAAGGACAAGGGCAGCAGATGCATGGGAACACCACCACCTGGAGGTTCCTCTCCAAGCCACACAACATCCTGACTCGGAAATATATCGTCGTTCCTTCACTGTCTCTGGTTCAAAATCCTGGAACTCCTTCCCTAACAGCACTGTGTGTGTATCCACACCACATGGACTGCAGCAGTTCAAGGAGGCAGCTCATCACCAAGTTCTCAAGGGCAATTAGGGTTGGGCAGCAAATGCTGGCCTAGCCAGTGATGCCCACATCTTGTGAATGAATAAAAAAAATGAGGAAAGACAGAGAAACAGCAACACAAATTTTGGAATCCATTATTAAGGAAGTAGTAATGGGGCATTTGGAAAGTCGAAATGCAATCCATCAAAGTCAGCATGGTTTTATGAAGAGTAAGTCGTGTTTGACTAATTTGCTAGAGTTCTTTGAAGATGTGACAAGCAAAGTGGATAATGGGGAACCTGTAGATGTAGTATATCTGGACTTCCAGAAAGCCTTTGATAAGGTGCCGCACAAAAGATTAATACACAAGATAAGATCACACGCAGTTAGGGGTAATATATTAGCTTGGATAGAGGATTGGCTAACCAGCAGAAAGCAGAGATGCGGGATAAATGGGTCTTTTTCTGGATGGCAAGCTGTAACTAGCAGGGTGCCACGGGGTTTGGTCCTTGGGCCCCAACTATTTACAATCTATATTAATGACTTGGATTCAGGGATAGAAGGTACTTTAGATAAATTTGCAGATGACACCAAAATAGGTGGGAAGCTAAGTTGCAATGAAGAAATAAGAAATTTACAAATGGATATGGACAGATTAGGTGAATGGGCCAAAATTTGGCAGATGGAGTTTAATGTGGATAAGAGAGAGGTTATCCATTTTGGTCTGAAGAATAAAAAGGCAACTTATTATTTAAATGGAGAGAAACTTCAGAATGCTTCAGTGCAGAGGGATCTGGGTGTCCTCGTGCATGAATCACTGAAAGCTAGTATGCAGGTACAGCAGGTAATAAGGAAGGCAAATGGAATTTTGGCATTTATTGCTAAAGGAATAGAGTATAAAAATAGGGAAGTGTTTTTGCAACTGTACAAGGCATTGGTGAGGCCACACCTGGAGTACTGTGCACAGTTTTGGTCCCCTTACCTGAGGAAGGACGTAGTTGCATTGGAGGCGGTTCAGAGGAGGTTCACTAGATTGATTCCTGAGATGCGGGGCTTGTCTTATGAGGAGAGATTGAGCAGTTTAGGCCTATACTCGCTAGAGTTTAGAAGGATGAGAGGAGATCTAATTGAGGTATATAAGATGCTAAAGCAGACAGACAAAGTAGACGTGAGCGGATGTTTCCCCTTGTGAGGCATTCTAGAATGAGAGGCCATAGTTTTAGGCTAAGGGGTGGTAGATTTAAATCAGAGATGAGGAGGAATTACTTTTCTCAAAGGGTCGTGAATCTGTGGAATTCACTACCTCAGAGTGCAGTGGATGCCGGGACAGGATTTAAGGAGGAGATAGACAGATTTTTAATCAGTAATGGGTTGAAAGGTTATGGGGAGAGGGTGGGAAATTGGAGTTGAGGCCGAAATGAGATCAGCCATGATTGTATTGAATGGCAGGGCGGGCTTGATGGGCTGAATTGCCTACTCCTGCTCCTAGTTCTTATGTTCTTATGTTCAAAGACATCAGAGTCAAGAAAGAGAACGACTATTCTCTGACAAATTGGGTTGAATTTTGTCAGCCTGCCTCAGATCCCAGCAGTGGCACCGGAACCGGGTGTCATTACTGCTCGTGAGGAAGCTAGCTGACCGATCCCGATCACATGATGGCTAGCCACTTTGCATTAATGATGCATGGGGTCCATCCTATCGTATGACATGAGAAGGCAATAAAGCATTGATTGTGGCATGAGTGGGCCAGAGTGCTGGCACCTCTGCCATCTTTGAAATACTGACAGCACGCTCTGTAAAGCAAACTATTGCTGGAGCCTCAGTGACTGTTCCTCTGCTTATGTTAGCATCCCTTCTGTGACTCTGCCAATGCAGTTAAGGTGAGTCTGGTCGACTCTTTGCCGTGGATATTCCCTTCTTGCTGCTAAGAGCTACTGCCTCTCCCTTGGTGTGGGGTTACTAGATTGCTCAGAAGGTAGAGTTGCAACTCTGGCTGGACATATTCCAGGAGATATTAGCGGAATGATGTCACGGAAAGCTTTCGGAAGTGAAGTCATGGAAAGCCGGGGCCGTGGCATGAATGGGTGAAACTATTTCTTCTGCTGGGGGAAATCAAGGAGGAGGTAATAATCTTAAAGTTAGAGTTATACCCACCAAAAGGGCACTCCACTGCAATCTACCGGTTTCAGATAGTCAGTTTTCACACCGAGCCAGTGACAAATAAGGCTTCTTGGCAGAAATGCTCCCATTAAAGTGTATGTTGCTGCGCAGTAGCTTGGAAGGTACAGCACAGGCCTTGTTCCATGTTAAATGCAGAGTGTGAGCAGCCATGTAAAAATATTAAAAGATACCACACAGGGCACGCAGAACAACAACACTCGGGAATGCAAACAGATTAGCAACGAGTCTCCATCTGACCTCATCAAAAATCTTTGTTTGAAAGAAAACAACTAATTATTTTTTTTCTGAACAGCCGCCAGCATCCCCTTTAAGGATGTTTGCAGTTGTTGACACAGCAAACAAAGCGCTGTGGGAGTTGGTCCCTCACTTGGGCACCTGCAGTGTCAGCTATCCGCATTAAAGATGATGCAGACCAAGCAAACACTGAGAAGACAGCTTCCCCCCGTTTCCTCTGTTTCCTTTGCCGCTGATGTGGCGGTGCATGGTGAAATCATCGCACACGTGCGCAGGATGGATACTGGCAAACAGGGAAGCAGACACACTCCAATCTCCCAGAATGATTTATTTTACCACTGGGAGATTGATGCTGATTCCCGTAGACACCCAGTCATTCCAGGAGTGTTGGCAACCCTACCAGAAAGCCCCTGGGCCTGCTTCCCTCTCAGCTTCTGCTGTATACCATGCGGGTCTTCAAAGATTGGGGGCGGAACTTACCATTCTGGAGACTAAATCCGGTGCCGAACACGAAAGTTGGCGTGATTCCTGCTGGGCGGCGGGGCGGGTGAACACACGTAATCTTCCGCTTTTCAGCTCAATAGTTATGTACCTGTGAGGTGCTCGGCAAATCTCATGGCAGGGTGGGAAGGAAGTCGCTCGCCCTGCCGTTACCTCATGGGGTCAAAGGTCCTGGTGCCATATTTAAAGAGTACCTGGAGAGACATTAACTCTTTGCAGGCCAGGCGCTCCCCATTACTCCTCCAGTGTTATTGCGGCTGCAGTTCATACTGGAGAAGCTAGCAGTTGTGACCAACCACATCCCAGAATATCCGGCATTGCCTTTCGCCCATCTCTAGATATGAGCACCGCCGGTAATACACCCATGGTCCGGCCAAAGTTCGCCATGTGGTGCATGTTTGACACAACTCGACCTTATAGAGGCCCCGCTACCTCTTGCTGGTCAGGCTCTTGCTCCTCTTGGTCCTGTGCCAAACTACCATGGGCCCTCCCTCTCCTCATCTGGATCAGAGCCATTACCAAGGCAGGGTTGCTTGTAGCCTGCATCATTGATGCTTCGGTGGATGTGTGAAAGAATTGAAGTGATATGTTAAGTGCATGTCCTTTACAGGTTTCCATCCATCTCAAAGCCAGCAGGCGAGTGCTAAGCCCTTCACCTGGCCTCTGTTTAGACATGGCATCCCCACCCAACCCCTTCCAGGTAAAGGACATTCTGGAGGACCAGAGATGTGTGTTCCTCCCATTCATACGTGAATGCTTATGGAGACATTGCTCTTTGACCAGGGTGATGTGAGTCATGTGCAAAAAGCCTCAAGTGGACACTTTTCCGCTCGTCTCCACTACCCTTGAAACTCTATAGAGAGACCATTCCCTTGGCAGCATAGAAAGACGAACCGCATGATCCCTTGTCAGCCATGACCATTCACCTGGGAGGATGGAGGTTTGGAGTCACGAGTTGGCTGCCGTACGCCAGCCGTGCCCTTTGGAGGCATCCTCCCTCCCTCCTTTCATCCCTGTCTCTGACAGCAGCAGCTGGCAGAATGAACGGCAGCTCCACACCTGGCTGGGATCTTGATGACTTGAGACCCATGAGTTGGGACCAAACCTGCTGCAATGTGGGGTTCACCATAGAGAGGAGAACACAAGTGAACACGGTTGACATCCAGTTGCCTCATAATTATTAGGGTGTCCCTTTAGCCGGCCACATGTGCTGTCATTGAACTCCACCCGTCCGAAAATACCTTCCCCCCACTTCTAGGGATCTCACTGACTGACTAACTGCGTGGTCAAGGTCAGTTTGGAAAAATGGTGCCTGTCACCTTTCAAACTCACTCCATCAGCCATCAAAGTCGGGAGAACAAAATTCCAATTTGATTTCCTGCTGGCAGGAAGCTGGCTTATTCCATCATGTCAAATTTAGTGCCCCAAACCACCATGATTCCCATCACTGGCAGGAGCAGAAAATTCTCCCCTGGGGGCTATTTTTTATATTCGTTCATGGGGTGTGGATGTCGATGTCGCTGGCTGGGCCAGCATTTATTGCCCACCCCTAATTGCCCTTGAGGAGGTGCTGATAAGCCTTCTTGAAATGCTGCAGTCCCTGTGTTGTAGGTACACCCACAGTGCTGTTGGGAAGGGAGTTCCAGGATTTTGACCCAGCAACAGTGAAGGAACGGCAATATATTTCCAAGTCAGATCGGTGAGTGACTTGGAGAGGAAATTCTAGGTGGTGTTCCCAGGCACTTGCTGCCCTTATCCTTCTAGGTGGTAGAGGTCATGGGTTTGGTCACAAGGGTACTAGCCCTGTGACCTCTGGTCTCTCCCCCTTCCATAAGACCATAAGACGGAGAAGCAGAAGTAGGCCATTCGGCCCATCGAGTCTGCTCAAACATTCAATTAGATCATGGCTGATCTGATAATCCTCAACTCCATTTTCCTGCCTTTTCCTCATACCCCTTGATTTCCTTACTGATTAAAAATCTGTCTATCTCAGTCTTGAATATACTTAACGACCCAGCCTCTACAGGCCTCTGCGGTAAAGAATTCCACAGATTGATTACCCTCTGAGAGAAGAAATTTCTCCTCATCTCTCTTAAATGGGTGCCCCCTTACTCTGAGATCATGCCATCTGGTCCTAGACTCTTCCACAAGGGGAAACAGCCTCTCAGCATATACGCTGTCAAGTCCCCCTAAGAATCCTATATGTTTCAATAAGGCCGCCTCTCATTCTTCTAAACTCCAATGAGTACAGGCCCAACCTACTCAACCTGTCCTCATAAGAAAATCCCTCAATCCCCAGGGCCAAGCTAGTGAACCTTCTCTGGACTGCCTCCAATGCCAGTATATCTTTCCTTAGATAAGGGGACCAAAACTGTTCACAGTATTCTAGGTGTGGTCTAACTACTGCTTTGTATAGTTTTAGCAAGACTTCCCTATTTTTATACTCCATTCCCTTTGAAATAAAGGCCAACATTCCATTTTCATTACCTATTACATGCTGACCTTGCACACTAGCCCCCTGTGACTCATGCACGAGGACTCCCAAACCCCTCTGTGCTGCAGCTTTCCTCAGTCTTTCTCCATTTAAATAATACTCAGCTCCTCTATTCTTCCTACCAAAGGGCATAACCTCACATTTTCCCACATTATATTCCATCTGCCAAGTTTTTGCCCACTCACTTAACCTGTCTATATCCCTCTGGACTCTTTGTGTCATCCTCACCACTTACCTTCCCACCTATTTTTGTGTCATCCACAAACTTGGCGATAGTACATTCATTTCCCTCATCCAAGTCATTAATATATATTGTAAATAATTATAGCCCCAGCACTGATCCCTGTGGCACTCCACTAGTCACAGATTGCCATCCTGACAATGCCCATCATATCCCAACTCTCTGTCTTTTATTAGTTAGCCAATCCTCTATCCATGCTAATACACTACCCCCAACACCATCGGTTCTTATCTTATTAAGTAGCCTTATCCCTGCGATGACCCTTGAAATAGGACCTTGCCGTTGCTATCTTCACCTTGCCACTCAGATCATCTGAGAATAGGCTGATAGCCCCTCATTGCCCACCCTTGTCATGAATGCAGCACTTCTTCCTTGCCCACCCTTGCAGCGTGTTTAGCACCACCTTATAGTAACCAGCCTTGCTGTCATTTAAACATCATTGTCAAACAATGTTTGCCAGGCCCTCTGCTCCCCTTTCTGCTTTCACCCAGTTCTCTCCATGACTGCCTTCTCAGAGTAATAAAGAGGTCTCACCTCGGTATTGCCTTTTAACCAGGAGTAGATCAGAGGCACATGATCAGCATGTGCTGCTGATAAGATTTGAAACACCTGTTAAACTGCAGTAAGCACCACCACCTTCTCAGGGGCAATTAGGGATGGGCAATAAATGCCGGCCCAGCCAGTGAAGCCCACATCCTGTGAATGAATTTTTAAAAAATTCATGGTAAGTGCCTGATTAGTGATTCTAATTGCAGTCCTGTCACATGCTGGTGACAAAACCTTGTGATTTTCCCTCCGCTGTTCAAATCAGATTCGATAGGTTTCTGGGCGAGCTCGTCCCCCTGCAATTTGCTTTGTCCCCCTATGCCTCCCAACCCATTCGTCTGGGCTGCACAAAATTCAGTCCATCATCTGCAATCTATTTTCAATTTTTTGATGTGATTTGTATCTGTGTATGAGTGTGGTAGGTAGGTCTTGTGGTGCAGTGGGTAGCATCCCCGTCTCTGAGCCAGAAGCTCCAGATTTAACTCCCACTCCAGGACTTGATGGTCACGAAAAGTGTGTTCATAATGTAGCCAAACAGGTTAATCATCAACCTGCAAATGCATATGAAATAGGAGCAGAAGTATCCTCCAATAGCAGCTGGTAAGAGTGGGAGAGATTCCTGGTCAGCCATGTGATAGACAGAAAGTTAGAGCCTCACAGCTCCAGACTACAACATGCATGTAAAAAGTACATGTTGCCATTGCAACACGTGAGTGTAACAACGACACCTTTGGAACTAATCAGAAATGTTATTTGTTTAAAAACAAGCTTATTGATGTTAGAGTACAAAGGATAATTTGGATAGTTTTGTACAATATTTATTTATTTTAATGTTCTGAATGTTGTTAGGATGTCATTTATTAATGATTAGTATTGGATGGATAGAATTGTTGCATGTTCTTACTCAGAGATAGGCAGCTTGCTAATACAGGAAGTATGGAGATGGAAGGACTGAAATGATGACTTGGGAAAAGTTGACTGTTTGAACACACTGCAATTGATCTGACAGGTTGCTCGATGTAGCTGTATTTGAAGATGGTTACACCATCTAGCCAAGCATGGATAGAGCTTAGGAAGAAGAGGAGTCATTGGCATATAGTCGAAGGGATCTAAGTTTACCAAATCTTTCAAAAGAGAACTTATTTGATTTTGAATAATAGCTATGACTTGAGGGCATTGGATCTTAACAATAGATGGGGGTTGTCTACAACATTTGTTTACTAGGCAGAGCGACCTTGACAGACCACTTCTTGATTTCAAAATGCTTATGTATCCATCCATAAGAAAAGTTGTATTATACAAGGTATTTTTATCAGTTTTTCAGTAAATGTTACAGCTGATCTCCGTTTGCAGCATTTAGCTTTACTTTGTTAAGCAAGGTTATTCTGCTCTGGTGGCACAATTACTCAACCAGTGATTGAAATAGGCAGCAATTAATCTTATAACCTTTGCTAATTCCCAAGGAACAGAAAGTTAGCATAACACTACCAATGCTAAGATTTGCACTGATTCCTGATAATTCAGGTAACTGTTTATCTAACATAGGGAAACAAATATTATCACCCAAAAGTGAGGATTGTCTCAAAGCATTCGCTGGCCATAAAAATACTTCGATCTAAATTTACCATTTGTTTTCTCCACTTATTCACAGAATCATAGAGTACTGAAATGCAGAGGAGGCCATTCGACCCATCAAATCTGTGCTGGCTCTTTTGAAGAGTAATCCAGTTATTCCCACCCTCAGTGGTCTTCCACCTTTCAACCATTGAAAACACCAGGCCGGGTTTATAGGCCCCGCTGAGGTCAGGGCCCACGTGCCAGTTTTCCCATCTATTCCGAGCACTGGTCATTTTAGGCGAGGCAGGTTCAGGACTTAGCAAGGCTGCCCGGCCCATGAGGCAGGTGGCCAGTTAGAACTGTTAAGAGCCTTGTTAATGATAAGTGGTGGAGGCTAACTGTGATTTTCCAGTTGGCCTCCAGTTTCCTGACATGACCAGGGACAGTTCAACTGTCCGAATATACTTCATTCATATAATTTATGAAAATACATTACATGACTGTTCAAAGTTGACGTTGCATAAACTTGCAAATACTGTATGCTATTTGTTAATGTTGGAATCGTGCTACAATGGAGTACATGGTTTAAGTTTGTAATTGAGAGCAGCTGCTACCAATTGAAGAAAGATTAAGGAATTATTGAAAGTGTATAAAAAACTGTTCACACTGTGTGTAGGGGGAAATAGGAGGAATCAGTGCTTTTACTCTGTAATGTTGGAAATAAACCTAGATTAAGGAAAAGATTGGCTTCAGATTCAAAAACAAAAAGTGCTGGAAAAACTCAGCAGGTCTGACAGCATCTGTGGATTCTCTTCGCAGACGCTGTCATCCCTGCTGAGTTTTTCCAGCACGTCTTGTTTTTGTTTCAGATTTCCAGCATCTGCAGTACTTTGCCTTTATCTTAGGCTTCAGATTCATCCTTTCCTCAATGTGTGAGCAATGACTTTAACACTACTCACCATGTTTACAATTAGAGTTAATATTTGCAAGATTTATTACATGTCAAACATACGGTCTGAGGGATTTTACTCATTTTCCAGTCCCTCGGTGTGCTATTGCTGGAACGCCTTAGATGGTCGCCTTTCGTCATTGTGTCTTTGCGGCGGCTGCCCCAAGCTTTAGTGCGTCCCTTAGCACGTAGTCCTGGACCTTGGAATTTGTCAGTCTGCAGCACTTGGTTGTGGACAACTCTTTGCACTGGAAGACCTGCAACCCAGAAGGAAAAAGCAGTTCACACCAGTACTCTTATTTCCCAGTTTTTACTGGTGTTCCATTTTAAGGTATACAAGATCAGTTTGGACCAGTATTCTTAATTCCCAGTTTTTAATGTTTTCTCCTTCTGGGAACTTTTGGGCAGACCAAACTGTCTTTCACCGGGTTGATGATCCTCCAGCCGCACTTGATATTTATCTCAATGTGTATCCTGGAGTTGCTTGGGATGAACCTCGACAAAAGCCACCACATCCCTTTCCAGACCTTCTTTGCAAAGGCATGTTCCAGAAGGAGGTAGGCAATGGTCTTTTTGCCACCACAGACCCTCTCGAGGGAAAGGTGCAGAGGGGGTTGAGACTCCAGACATGTAGATGCAGAGGGCCTTTCTCACCACCAGCCACTTTTATGTCTTGGTGCATGTTTGAAAGTTCTGGCGCTGAGGCATTCTGCCAAATTACTTTGACAGTCTGCTCTGGGAACCACCTGACAGGGTCTGACATCTCCTTTACCCCCAGGGCCTCAAGGACGTTACGTGTGGACCTCTGCCTGATGGACTTGTGGTCAAAGGTGTTTTCCTGCATAAACTTCTCCACGAAGGACAGGTGGTGTGGCATAGCCCAACAGCTTGGATTGTTCCATGGCAACGTAGCCAGGCCCATCCTTCACAACACCTGGGACAGGTAGAACCTCAGCATGTAATGGCACTGGGTGTTTGCGTACCTAGGATCTACTCACAGCTTGATGCAGCCACACACAAAAGTGGCTATCAGGATGATAGCAATGTTGGGTATGTTTTCCAGCCACCACCATCACCCACCCACCATTGCCCCTAGTCTAAAGACTTATACATCATGGGCAGGATATTTGGGTTGGTGGGGTTTCCCACCCTGCCACCTGAAGGGTCAGTGGAGAATGCGTATCTGCTGACACTGGCTATTTAACATTTGGCAGAGTATTAAATGACTAAAGGCGAGACTTCTGCCTCCAACTGGGGAGGAAGTCTTGCTTTAAAGAGCTACTGGCCAATCGGATGGCCAGCAGCTCTGTAGTCCCTGCTGTGTTAGGATTGAGTGGTGGTCACTGCTGGACCATAGTCAGTCCCCAAAGAAGAGGAGCTAAGGGAGGTTGGACTGAAGGTAAGTCCAGGGTATGGGCGGGACTGGCTATTAGGCCCCAGCAAGGGGAGTGAAGGTGTTGGAGTCAGGTTTAAGAGGCCTGAGGGGAGGGTTAAAGGGGGATATGACCTTGGAGAGTGCCTCCGATGGACACAGGGATCCCAAAAGGAGGCAACTCCCCCTTGGTCAACACCAGCCCATGCAGCTAAAGTAAAAAACAAAATATAAATGTTATTGTATATAGAACAAATTAAACAAAACAAATACAATTAAGTTAACATTACAGCTTATACCCACATATGTCAGGCCCTTAGGTTTACGTCTTACTTCCCCCAATAGTTCTCTCATCTGTTACGATATCTTAAAGTAATTTACTCCTATAGGGAGCAAACGTAAGTATGACACAGTCCTCTGGAAACTATCTTTAATTCTCCTCAGCTTCAGCTTTTTTCAGAGGTGAAACTTCCATTTGCCATCTCTTGACTATGGATGCCTCAGTTCCTTGTTCTAATTACTTCTCCAATACTTCCAAGCTAACCTGCTGGCTGCTTTCTCCACCACAAGACTTTGTGGGGGCCACTGTAGATTCGTCCACTAGTTTCAAACTGGCAATCTTCCACCTTCTGTTCCCTCACAAAATTCAAACTGAGATTAAGCCAGCATTCCACATGGTGAATGATAAAATTAGCTTTACACTCTGCTTCCAGTGCAGGTCTAACTGTCAGCTACATTGGCTGTCTTCTCTCAATGAACTGCAAACTGCATGCACCAGTTCAAACCTGCAACACCTACTTGGATGGCTCTGCATCTCTTTATAGTGCTTCAACAAGTTTCAGTCTGCCCAGAAGTTTTGGCGTTGGACGTGTTCAGCGGCATGAGCAGACAATATGGCAAGAAGGCCAAAAGTCAATTTCACGATGTCATGAAACCAGTTTGAGATGGTCCACTCAGCCCATTGATGGCAGGCCGCGTTTCCCGCCATCGGACATTGGGAACCTCAAAGTAATACATCTGCATATCATTATATTGTCAGCCTGCCAGAATCATCCCCCACAGCTGGATCATCCGCCCACATTGGCATGATTGCACGCCAACTCGGAGGTGAGTGCACAATAACGTTGTGCAGCACTCGCGAAGGTTGCCTGTTTGATGTCAAGGTTGAGGCGACTTGTGCGGAGGGTGGCAAGGGCTGCCCTGCGGTTGAGGTGCATTGTGGGGGGGGGGGCGCGGGGAACAAGGGCTGCCCTGTAGTTGAGGTGCGTTGTTGGGGGGTGGTGCAAGGGCTGCCTTGTGGTTAAAGGTAGTGCACAAGTACATGCAGGATGGGGAGGAGGGAAGCGGCCACGCATTAGGGAAACCTTGTATAAAGTGACCATTCCTCTGCAGCTGAGACAATTCAGATGTGGCCACATTGCCATGCGCGGAGTCGGGTCTCTAGCTTACCCGCCCACTCAAGCAATGCAGAGGCATGAAAGTGCCACCAAGTGCTCCAGAGCTTTTCACCCCTCAGGCACAGAATGCAAACTAATGAGCATTTTAGTGGACTGCAGAACATTTGGATGACTAGGCACATTGTACAATATCCTTGCTAAAGCTGGCCATGGAGCAGTCACTAGTGGAGGCGCTCACAGCCCCTTGCAATGCCCTCATCCTGGTTTGGATCAGTCTCCCCCATGGTTCAAGCTAACAGCACAGCCTTGCTGTGCAAGTTAGGAGAATGCCTGCACCTGAGCTGAGAGCACAGCATACAGTCCAGTGGGCGAAGCTGCCACCAATCTTTCAGGCGGAGTGGGGCGGAGATAGTTGGGGTTTTGTGCAGCCATGCAGCGCATTAATCTCTGGCCATTCAAGTGGTGGCCAGCACTCTCTGGGGTGCGTTAAAGGGCCTTCAGACTTAACCAAGACAGTTCTTAGAACACCCATGCTAATCAAGTGTCTCTCTTTTTCATCCTGCAGGAGGAATACATCAGGAGCATGGAGCCTGGTGAACTAGCTGTATGCCTAATGGTGTACAGAGTGCGAAGACAACTGAGAAGAGAGTGACTGAGGTGCCTGGCTGCACAGAAGCAGGAGCAGTACCCTCAGGAAGAAGGGGCAGCTGGGCATCCTGCACATGTCTCCGATGCACGACAGCGAGCAGTTGCTGGTTGGCGCCTAGCTAGACCCAGGGTCTATAGACGCTGCCTTTGATACCTTCAGATGACCGAGAACCAGTGTCACTGGAGACTGAGCATGTCTAGGGAATTGGTTGGTCACATCTGCCAGCTACTGCAGGATTTGGTGCCATGAGGACATGAAGGGCATCTACTGCCAGTGGCTGTGAAAGTGACTGCAACGCTCAATTTTTACGCCAGGGGCTCCTTTCAGGGCTCCACAGGTGACCTGTCAAGCCTTCACCCACAAATGCATCCATGAGGTCACGGATGCCATCTTCACGAGGGCACACAACTTTGTGCATTTGCCCGGGACCAGGAAAACCAGGATGCAGGAGCGACTAGATTTTCCCAGATCTTGGGTTTCCCATAGGTGCAGGGTGCAATCGACTGCACTCACATGGTGCTCAGATCTCTGTCGCAACACATGGTCCATTATGTCAACTGCAAGGGCTTCCATTTGCTGGATGTTCAGCTGGTGTGCGATCACCACAAACCCATCCTGCAGGTCTGTGCATGGTTTCCAGGGACCGTCCATGACTCCTACATTCTCAGTCAGCCATAGATTCCTGACATCTTCCAGGGTCCACAGAGGCTGCAGGGATGGCTCCTCAGGGACAAGGGCTACCCACAGAGGCCGTGGCTGATGACACCTGTGTGGCGGCCTCAGGCTGCAACAGAGCAAAGGTATAATGAGGCTCATGCTGCAAGTCACAATTTGGTGGAGAAAATGAGACTCCGGCGCCTGGACCGGTCTGGTGGAGCCCTGCAATATAGTCCACAGAGGTCACACATCACCTTCATCTGCTGTGCCCTTTACAATCTGGTGCTGCAGTGGGGAGAGGAGCTGGCTGAGGAGGAGATGGAGGAGCTGAAGGTCTCCTTTGATGAGGAGGATTTCAATGGTGATGAGGGTGAGGAGGTCCTCAAAGGTGATGATGGCGGCGATGAGGCCCTCACACTGGCCAGACGGGGCAGTGCTCTGGAGGCCCTCATAGCTGCTAGATTTGTGGAGGTTGATGACAACATGCAGTGAAGTGACACCATGGATACTAACATTGCATCTATGAATGTTCGATTCCAGTCTGGCTTATGCAGCACACATACCCTCTGTGATAACGCTCCTGTCATGGAAATGCAGTGGAGCCCCTAATAGTCGCTTGATTGCAGGAGGATGATGACAACATGCAGTGAGAACACTCCACTGATCTTCAGACAGCCTCTGAGAATGTCTGACTCCTGTCTGGCAGAGGGCAGCTTGCGTGTGCTCTGTGATCAGGGTCACATCATGGAGATGCAGCCATGAAACTTTAAAAGCACCTGATCCTTTGTCCCGCTTCAGCACCTGACCCTTTCAGGAGCACAGTGTTACTGGTCACAGATGCTGAAGAGATGGGACCAGACCCATCTTAAAGGTGCTGAGAGCACACAGAGAGAATGACAGAACTCTGTGAGGCCTGCCCACGATATTCTGGCAGCAATGACAAGCACCATCGAGGTTCAGGCATCAGTAATGTGTCCAGGGAGTGTGAAGTTGATCATCACTTTGGTCTGAAGGCTGCACAAAGCACAGGGAAGAGGCCCTGGACTGAGACACCTGCCTTTATCTTGTGCAGAAATGTTTCGTACCTGAGTGACACGAGCACTGCTCATCAGAACAAAGAGCCACAGGCAGGGAGACATTGTTGAGAGTTTATTTACAATAGTGAACATTATGTACAAGTGATTAACACCCATGCCCAGGCTGTGCAACTACATCTTCTTGCTCTTGGGCCTGGCCAGGTTGGCCATTAACAGGTCCAGGCAGCGGGCGATCGAGGGGGGAGTCCCGCCCGATTGTTTGTCCCTCTTCCGCGGCTACGTTCGCGGCCGGGTGTCCCTGGAGAGGGAGCACGCGGTGTCTGCTGGCACCATCGAGGCCTTCCGTGCCCGGTGGGCACCGCGGGGACTGGGGTGTTTTGTTGACCCCTTTAATCACATCTTAGTTTGATGTTTGTAAGGTTCCTTTAAAGTTTTTCCTTGATTTTACAGCTGACCTGACTTAGGGGCTGTGCTTGATTTCTCCCTTGTTCTTTTTTTTGCTCATTTAGTTTATTGTTTTGACTCAAAAGAGTTACATCTTCTTGCTCCTGGGCCTGGCCAGGTTGGCCATTAACAGGTCCAGGCAGCGGGCGATCGAGGGGGGAGTCCCGCCCGATTGTTTGTCCCTCTTCCGCGGCTACGTTCGCCGCCGGGTGTCCCTGGAGAGGGACCACGCAGTGTCTGCCGGCACCATCGAGGCCTTCCGTGCCTGCTGGGCACCGCGGGGACTGGGGTGTTTTGTTGACCCCTTTAATCACATTTTGGTTTGATGTTTGTGTAAAGTTTTTCCTTGATTTTACAGCTGACCTGGTTTAGGGGCTGTGCTTGATTTATCCCTTATTTTTGTTCATTTAGTTAATTGTTTTGACTCAAAGAGTTACATCTTCTTCACTTCCCTAACTCCACTGCTATGTCTTGGTTCTCCCCCGATATCCACAGCAGAGGTGGAGGCAGCCTATTGACTGCTATGCCCTGTCTGTGATGACCTTAACGGGCATCCTCTGGAGGGCCAAAACCTGGAGGGCCCCAGCCTTTTAGGATCCTGCCTTGTGGTAGTGGCACCCTCCTCAACCTATGGAATTGGAGCTGCTGGGGTCACAGGAAAAGGGCATTCGGGTGGGCTGGACACTCCCAGAGTCACCTGAGTGGATGACCCCGGGCTGTGTACCTGCTAATCCCCCTCCCTATGGGTGCCGCAGGGCCACGGCTGAATCCTTGAGAAGAAGGGGAAGCTGGAGTGAGATCGAGCTGCCCTGTGCCCCTCTCGCATACACACTGTTGGAGGCCGACTATGGCATCAGCGATGGAGTTCAGCCCATGTGGCTGTGGCGGAGCGATGTCCTGGACCAAGGTCTCCATGGCGGCCACCATCCTACCAGTGCTGACCTTAGTGTGTTGGCATGCCAACGCTATCACCTCAGCCTGAAGACGGATGGACTCCTCCATCGTGCCTTGCAATCTGAGGAGTGCAGTGGACGTCCCTTCCTGATGTTCCCGAGCTTGCCTTTGCAGCTCCAGCAACTGTGACATGACTGAATCCAAAGGCTCGTCATCTGACTCAGACTCATCAAATTTCTGGTCTCCGGCAGCCCTTCGAGTGCCGTGGACCTGGGAAGTCTCTGCCTCTGTCTGCTGTGGATCTGACAGTGCGATGTGCTCACCAGATTGTGATCCCGAGGGTTAGAAAGTAATTCAATTAAATGTTTTTAAAAATCTCTCATGAAAACAAACTGCTTCCAACTCCAAAGGGCAAAGGGCCAAAGCCTCTTCTGAAACCAGCCTCCCCCCACCAAAAATAAATGAAACCCAAAAAACCACAAACTTATACTTTTCCTGGGAGAACCACCTTCATGATCATGGTTTCTGACCCTGGCAGGTGGTGACGTCACCCAGCAGCAGGCTGGGTGGTTACACTCCAGACAGGCTTAGAGGCCTTCCTGTCTGCCCACCCACAGCCCCTAATTATACAATACAGGAAATCTGCCGCAATACCAATGAAGGGGGCATCCCAGTCAAAGTCCTGAAGGATGACTTTTTTCCCCTAGAGGTGTGTTTGGGACCCAGAAACAGCACCAGCTCCTAATTCCACCCCCACAAAGTGAAAGTTCAGCACCCTGTCTCTTTATTTACTCTGCCTAAACCCTGAAATACTTTAAAGGGGTTTATCAAATGCCCTCTTAGCCTTCTCTCCTCTAAGAAGAACAAGCCCAGCTTCTCCAGTTTATCCATATAACTATAATTCCTCAGCCCTAGAAATTTTCTAATACATTTCACCTATACCCTCTCCAAAGCCTTCACAACCTTTCTAACATATGATGATCAGAATTAGACACAATACTCCAGCTAAGGTTGAACTAGTGTTTTGTATAGATTTAGCATGACTTCCTCACTTTTGTATTCTATGCCTCTATTAATAAAGCCCAGGGTCCCATTTTATTAGCTGCTTTTTTTAACATATCTCGTCAGCTTCAAAGATTTATGAATATATGTCCCAGATCTCTCTTCTTCCAAATCCTTTAAAAGTGTGCCATTTAACATGTATCGTCTCTCCTCCTTCTTCCCACCAAAATGTATCACCTCATAACCTTCTGCATGATCTGCCAGATGTCCACCCATTTCACTAGCCTAGGTTCTCTTGAAGTTTATTACTATCTTCCTCAGTGTTTACTATACTTCCAAGTTTGGTCATCTGCAAAGATTGGAGTTGAGCCCTATAATTCCCACATCCAAGTCATTAATGTATATAGAAAGTAGCAGTGATTTTTGGACAGAACCTTGGGCTACTCCACTGTATATGTCCCGCCATTCTGAAAAATAGCTCTACTCTCTGTTTTCTATCCCTTAGCCAATTTGTCTCCATGCTGCTGCGGCCCCTTTTATCCCAGGGCCTTCAATTTTGTTGACAAGTCTAATGTGTGGTACTTTATCAAATGCCTTTTTAAAGTCCATAAATACAACCACAGCTGTACTGCCCTCATCCACCCTCTCTGTTACCTCATCAAAAAAACCAATTTTGACAAGCATGCCCTTAAAAAATCTGCGCTGACTTTCCTTTAGTAGTCCATGCTTGTCCAAGTGGCTTTTAATTTTCTTCTAGATTATTGTTTTGAAAAACTTCCCCACCACTGATGTTAAACTGACTGGCCTGTGATTGCCCGGTTTATCCTTCTCCCCTTTTTGAACAAAGGTGTAACATTTATAATTCTCCAGTCCTCTGGCACGACTCTTGTATGTAAAGTTTGGAAGGTTGTGGCCTATGCTGCAATTTCTACTCTTCCAATCCTCAGCAACCTATGATGCAATCCATGTAGACTGGGTGACTTATCTACTTTTAATACTGCCAGACTTCCTCATACCTCCTCTTTATCTCTTTTTATTTCATCTAATATCCCAACTACTTCCTCATTTATCATAGTTTTGGCAAAATCCTCTTGTTGATAAATGCCACTGGTGAGTACTCATTTAGTACCTCAGTCATGCTTTCTGCCTCCACCCATAGGCCTCAATTCTGCTCTCTAATTAGACCCACTGCTCCTCTGATAACCCTGTTACTGTTAATGTGTCTTTTGAAGACATTGAATTCCCTTTTATTTTAGCTGCCAATCCATTCTCATATTGTCTCTTTGCCACTCTTATTTCTCTTTTCACTTGTCTCCTGTATTATTATATTCAGCCTGATTCTCCCTTGTATTATCCTTGACTGACCACCATTGACTTTGGGGGAGCTTTTAACATCAAAAGTAACAAAAATTGGACATCGATGTCCCTAATTTATGGATTTTCTTTCCATGTTGTGTTTCTTTACTTCAATGGATTATTTTAAGAAAGATATCCTCAAAATAACATCTGCAACTGCATCTTGGGGGTACTGAAAATAAAGCCATTTAAGAGAATGCATCAGAATAGCAATATATGTAGGCATCTGGGTAAACAGGGACCAAGTGTTGGAAATGATTTACACATATACAGTAACTGGGCAATTAATCAAAGGCATTAAGTGATCAAAATAACACAGTTTGCTGTTGGGAAACCCCACAAATTGCTATCAATAACCCTTTTGTAAGTGTGATGGAGTATGCTGTGCTAGTTTTAGTAAGGTGCATTCATCATGCAGAGCGACATATCAAGGTAAGGATATATTTAAATGGCTTTATGGATCTAAGAATTCAACATTTCTGACGTACTAGCTGGCCATGATTTTGGCCTAACTGTAATAAGCCTGAGGGCAAGTTGCATTCCATTTGACACCCACAAAAATCCTAAGAAAGAACCAGGAGCAGGGAGTGATTCTGCTTTAAAGAATCACTTTATCCATATTTTTTCATGATAGGATCAGCTTAGAAAGCCAATGAGAGGAATGCTACTGTTTACCTCTTAATTGAACTAGATTAAAGCTGCTGTATTTTTGGATTGTTTTTAACAATGCTCTGTTACTGCTTGCTTGAGCAAATGGCTCAATTGGTGAAGAAATCTGTGGTAGTTTTTTTATGCTATGGAGTGGCTGATTTTAATGGTTTTCTGAAGTAACAGGGTTGTGTAGTGGAAATCACATACGTTAATTTGGAGACAATAAACAGATCCATGGTTTGACCTGGGCTTGCTTTGCACATAGAAAGATCAATTTTTCTGTCACTTAGCCCTGAAAAAATATCCATTATTTTGGGCGCAAAGGTCAGTAAAAGAGGCAGAGGCCTAGTTCATCAACTGCCTGCCCCTTTTACATAGTGCTAGCATTTCCTGGGGTTTGTTTGTGTGGGGCAGGGGTGAGCTTAGCCTGTGTTTGCAATAGGGTACAGACCAATTGGACTATGTCAATGAGGTGGGAAGGCTTTTCCAGCTTCTCCCTCATCTTCTGGTAGGAATGCTTGCTGGACACCCAGTGCAAGGTAGCCCAGAAAGCAAGGAGCTGCGGCCTATTCCTGTACCCCAGCTGACCAGGTCTTCTAGACCAGGCCAAAGACCTCTAGGTATATCAATTTGCACAATGTGAAACACTCCTCCCAGGGTCTTCAAGTCAAACTGGGAGCTTCTGGCTGCCAATCTCCATCAGCAGCAAAAATCAACAACTCCTCACACACTGCTCATTTTTTGCTCAGTTTGTTTGAATGCTACAGCTCACCTAAAATCATCATTTATGATGATTTTTTTGCTACATTTTAAAATTTATTTTCTCTCTTTAGATCCCTTTTATTGCCCATGGTTTCCTCACCTGGGAAGGTCAATACTAGAGACCTGCTTTGCAGCTTTGCCAGTGTCGCTGTTTAGTTCACATTCCTACTGTCTTCTTGGTTTTTGCTCTGCACCACCTGATGACACTTTACAGCTGAGATAATGGCACTTAGGGCCACAGCACCATCCTAAAGCTATTCCTATTTTTTTTTTTAAATCACCTGTTAGCGATATTAACTGATTTTTAATTTTTTTTCATAGGATGTCAGTGTCGTTGGCTAGGCCAGAATTTATTGCCCATCTCTAATTGCCCTTGAGAAGGTGGTGGTAAGCCACCTTCTTGAACCACTGCAGTCCATGTGGCGTAGGTACACCCACAGTGCTGTTAGGAAGAGAGTTCCAGGATTTTGACTGGTGCCAGTGAAGGAACGGCGATATATTTCCAAGTCCAGATGTTGTATGGCTTGGGGAGATCTTGCAGGTGGTGGTGTTCCTGTACATTTGCGGTAGAGGTCACAGGTTTGGAAGGCGCTGTTGAGGGCGCCTTGGTGAGTTGCTGCAGTGTATCTTGCATATAGTGCAAACTGCTGCCACTGTGTGTTGGTGATGGAAGGAGTGAATGTTTAAGATGGTGAATGGGGTGCCAATCAAACGGGCTGCTTTGTCTTGGATGGTGTCAAACTTCTTGAGTGTTGTTGGAGCTGCACACATCCAGGCAAGTGGAGTGTATTCCATCACACCCCTGACTTGAACCTTGTAGATGGTGGACCAGTTTGGGATGTCAGGAGGTGAGTTAATCACTGCAGAATTCCCAGTCTATGATCTACTCTTGTAGCCCCAGTATTTATATGGCTGGTTCAGTTCAGTTCCTGGTCAACAGTAACCTCCAGGATTTTGATAGTGGGGAATCCAGTGATGGTAATGCCATTGAATATCAAGAGAGATGGGTAGATTCTCTCTTGTTGGAGATGGTCATTGCCTGGCACTTGTGTGGTGCATATGTTACTTGCCACTTATCAGCCCAAGCCTGAATATTGTCCAGATCTTTCTGCATATGGACAGGGATGCTTCAGTATCTAAGGAGTTACGAATATTGTGCAATCATCAGCGAACATCCCCATTTCTGACCTTTTGATGGAAGGAAGGCCATTGATGAAGCAGCTGAAGATGGTTGGGCCTAAGGCACTACCCTGGAGAACTCTTGTAGTGATATCCTGGGACTGTGATGATTGACCTCCAACAACCATCTTCCACTGGTTAGGTATGACTCCAACCAGTGGAGAGCTTCCTCCCTGATTCCCATTGACTCCAGTTTTGCTAGGGTTCCTTCATGCAATATTCGGTTAAATGCTGCCTTGATGTCAAGGGCAGTCATTCTCACCAGACCTTTGAAATCAGCTCTTTTATCCATGTTTGGACCAAAGCTGCAATGAGGTCCGGAACATGGTGGTCCTGGTGGAGACCAAACTGAGTATCAGTGAGCAGATTATTGCTGTGTCAGTGCCTCTTGATAACACTGCCCACGACACCTCCATCAATTAGCTGATGATCATGAGGAGGCTGATGGGATGGTGATTGGTTGGGTTGGATTTGTCCTGCTTTTTGTGTACAGGACATACCTGGGCAATTTTCCACATTGTCAGGTAGATGCCTGTGTTGTAGCTGTACTGGAACAGCTTGGCTAGGGACGTGGCTGGTTTTGAAGCACAAGTCTTCAGTACTACTGCTGGAATGTTGTCAAGGCCCATAGATTTTGCCCTACCCAGTTCCTTCAGCCATTTCTTGATATCACATGGAATGAACCAGTGATGCTGGGGACCTCAGGAGAAGGCCGAGATGGATCACGTTCTCGGAATTTCTGGCTGAAGATGGTTGCAATGCTTTAGCCTTGTCTTTTGCATTGATGTGTTGGGTTCCCTCATCATTGAGGAACTGGATATTTGTGGACCCTCCTCCTCCAGTTTTGCACCTGTATCCCTCACCTTTGTGATTTGAAAATGTATTTGATAACCAATTTAGTTTAGTTTAAATATTGGGAACATCTTCAACTCTCTATGCTCCACAATGGCCTCCCTAATACCCTTTGCGTCTCTCTTTTCTCCTTTACGACCTCCTTTACGACCTCCACTTTGACCAAACTTTTTATGAGCTTTCCTAATACTAGTTTCTTTGCCTCAGTGACCATTTTTTTCTTTACACTGGAACAGGAGTAGGTCATTTAGACCTGAAGCCCTTTTGCACCATTCAATTAGGCTAATCTGTACCTCAGTTCCATTTTCCTGCCTTTGTTCCTTGATAACTTAACCTAACAAAATTCTGGCAACCTCAGTCTTGAAAATTTCAATTACCTCAGTATTCACCACCTTTTGAGGAGAGATTTCCAATACCCTTTGTTTGAAAATCGTTCCTGTTTTGACTCCTAAATGGTATATCTCTAGCTTTAAAATTAAGCCCTCTTGTTCTGAATTCCCCTTCTCTTTACCTGAGCAATTAGTTTCTCTATATCTGTACCCCCAGTGAATCCCTTAATCATTTTAAGCACCTTGATTAGATCATCCCTCAAATTTCTATACTCAAAGAATACAAGCCCAGTTTAAGTAAACTGTCCTCATAATTTAACCGCCGGTATAATTCAGGTGAAGCAGCTGTAAATCTTCCAAGGCCAGAATACCTTTCCTGAGGTTCAAAGCTATGGGTCAAGTGCTGGTAAATGGGATTAGGTAGGTAGGTCAGGTGTTTCTCATGTGTTGGTGCAGACTCAATGGGCTGAAGGGCCTCTTCTGCACTGCATGATTCTGTGATTCTATGAGGTTCGGTGCCCAAAGCTGAACACAATAGCCTGAGTTTTTCAGGCGGCGGGCGGGCTCGGTGGGGGAGCTCGCAGAGCCGATCCGACTGAAAACTCCCGCCCAATATTCCAGATGTGGTCTGACCAATGCTGTGTACAACTGAAGCAAAACTTCTTCACCTTTGAATTCCAATCTCCAAGCACACTGACAAATATTTACTGCATGAAAGGCATAATATGAATGCAAGCGGTTGTCATTTCTAGGCTTATGTGTAAATCTAACCAGGATACCTATATCCTGTTAGAATAAAGGAACAACCTAATTCATTGAACCATTATTGTGTGGAAGTCTATGGTACATAAAAAAAGACAAATTTGAGATTAATTGCAGTGGTAGTAGTCAGGAGTTTGCTGCTGTTGGTGATAAGTTTGACTAAGTTTGCCTATTGCTTGTTGAGTGAAGGTTGATGCATATATTCTTCAATGCTGTAAAGGAATACCTTGTGTTCGGAAGTGTTTGGAAGCAGTCACAGGGGGAAGGCAATATACTCCAGAACGTCTGCTTATGCTACTCTGAGGAAGGTGAGAGTGGTCCACTGTGACTTCACTACAAGTATTGCCTATGAGGATATGCCTTATGTTCATTGTGTACTTTGTCATAAATATCTGAACAAAAATATGATTTCAGGTGTGTTGGGGATTATGGGTATGAATCCATGCCTTCCTCCATCATGGCACCACATAATGATTCTCCAAAACAATGGGCTGAACTTTACTGGGATGGCGGGAGCCCTGTTGCCAGGGCCGAAAATTACAGGCAATCTTACTTCTGCCGGTGGTGGGACCCAGGGAGGCATATTATTGGTGGTGGCCAATTAGAGTCCGCTGCTGGGGCTGCTGTCCAATTAAGGATGTGGGCCTGCCGCCAAGGGCTGCCGGTCCAATCAGATGCTCAGCAGCTCAGCAGCCTCAATGCTAGCAGTGATCATTGCTGAACTGCTGCTGCAGGGAGAGGGTGCCTCAATGGCCGAGTCTCCTCAAAGAGGGGTAAGGTGGGTTGGGGGAAGTTGAGACTAGGCAGACAAGTCCTGCGGGTGGGGCGGGGTGGGAGGAGGTTCGTTATGCACCAGTGGCGACGGCAGGGCCCTTGGGGGAAGGGCCCTCCATGGGGAATGGAGTTCTCGGGGGAGACGATGGCATAGTGATATTGTTGCTGGACTAGTAGCCCAGGGACCTGGGGTAATTGCTCTGGGGACCTGAGTTTGAATCCCGCCATGGGATGAAAATCTGGAATTAAAAGTCTAATGATGACCATGAAACTTATCTGGTTCACTAATGTCCTTTAGGGAAGAAAATCTGCTGTCCTTACCTGCTCTGGCCTACATGTGACTCCAGACCCACAGCAATGTGGTTGACTCTTAAATGCGTTTTGAAATGGCCTAGCAAGCCACTCAATTGTATCAAACTGCTACAAAGTCTCAAAAAAGGAATGAAACTGGATGGGCCACCTGGCATCGGCCTAGGCACCGGAAACGACAACGACAAACACAGCCCTGTCACCCCTGCAAAGTCCTCCTTACTAACATCTGGGGACCAGTGCCAAAATTGGGAGAGCTGTCTCATAGACTAGTCAAGCAGCACCCTGATATAGTCATCCTCACGGAATCATATCTTACAGATAATGTCCCAGACACCACCCTCATCAGCCCTGGGTATGTCCTGTCTCACCGGCAGGATAGACCCAGCAGAGGTGGCGGCAAAGTGGTGTACTGTTAGGAGGGAGTTGCCCTGGGAGCCCTCAACATCGACTCTGGACCCCATGAAGCCTCATACCATCAGGTCAAACATGGGCAAGGAAACCTCCTGCTGATTACCATGCACTGCCCTCTCTCAGCTGATGAATCAGTGCTCCTCCATATTGAACACCACTTGACGGAATCACGGAAGGTGGCAAGGGTGCAGAATGTACTCTGGGTGGGAGACTTCAATGTCCATCACCAAGAGTGGCTCGCTCGCACCACTGCTGACTAAGCTGGCCGAGTCCTAAAGGACATAGCTGCTAGACTGAATCTGCAGCAGGTGGTGAGGGAACCAACGAGAGGGAAAACCATACTTGACCTCACCAATCTGCCTGCCTCAGATGCAATGGTCTACTCCTGTTCCTATTTCTAATGCTCTTATGTTCTTAACATTCACGCCACACAAGTGCCAAGCAATGACCATCTCCAACAAGAGAGAATCTAACCATTGCCCCTTGACATTCATTGGCATTACCATCACGGAATCCTCCACTATCAACATCATGGGGGTTACCATTGACCAGAAACTGAACTGGACTAGCCATATAAATACTGTGGCTACAAGGGCACATCAGAGGCTAGGAATCCTGAGATGTGTAACTCATCTCCTGACTCCCTAAAGCCTGCCCACCATCTACAAGGCACAAGTCAGAAGTGCGATGGAATACATCCCACTTGCCTAGATGAGCGCAGCTCCCACAATACTCAAGAAACTCGACACTGTCCAGAATAAAGCAGCCTACTTGATTGATACCACATCCACAAACATTCACTCCCTCCATCACTGATGCACAGGAGCAGCAGTGTGTACCATCTACAAGACGCACTGCAGGAATTCACCAAGGGTCCTTAGACAGCACCTTCCAAACCCACGACCACTACCATCTAGAAGGACAACAGCAGCAGATAGTTGGGAATACCACCACCTGGAAGATTCTCTCCAAGTCACTCACCATCCTGACTTGGAAATATATCACCGTTCCTTCACTGTCACTGGGTCAAAATCATAGAACTCCCTTCCTAACAGCACCATGGGTGTACCTACACCACATGGACTGCAGCGGTTCAAGAAGGCAGCTCACCACCACCTTCTCAAGGGCAATTAGGGATGGGCAATAAATTCTTGCCCAGCAGGCAAAGCCACATCCTGTGAATTAATAAAAAAAAAAGGAGGCCTCCAACCCCACCAGCACCCACTGGGAGGCCGCCAGGTTTCATTAGGTAACTCCATATGGTACTTGGCCCCTCCCGATGTGGGAAAAATGCCACTGGGGACATAACTGAACTCCTGCTGAGCAGCAAATCTGCCAGTTGCTGGCAAAATGGCATGGCATGGGTAGATGTCAGGCACCCCTTCCCCACCACCAACATCTTCCTGCACCATTTTACCTGTCTTCCCACCTTGCAGCCTGTACTCAAAGGCCTCAGAAATTTCTGGGCAATATGCTTCTCCACTGTTCCACCTCCCTGAAGTTGTTTTTTAAAATAGGTCCTTTAAAGAATCATCATACCAGTTGGAGTGGGGCAGCCTGGTTTTTCAAAGCAGGTGGAGCCAACTGCAATATAATTAAAAAGAACTGGACCAATATATGCAAATACCAATGTAATTATATGAAATGATCTACTGCTACAAATGGCAACAGTGCCACTTTCCATCGCTAATATTTTCATGAGCTTAATCTTTTGTTTCAATGCAGAATTATTTTTTACTTCTTTTCATTCAGAGACACATGCTTCATGGGCTATTTCTGAAATAATTGATCAAAAGGTATACAGTCCAAGCCAGGCAAACATTGTCTCGTTCTCGTTTGTCAGTGCTTAAAATGCAGTTTTGGTCTTGATTCCCTGTGAAGTTAATAAATATTCTTTTCCTTTTAACTTATCATTTGCCTGATGTTGTGACAGGTGGGGGGTGGGGGGGCACTCTCTGGAAGAGAGAGATCTTTATAACCTTTTTAACACTGCCAACAAAATGGTGCTTACATTACAGTTGCATGCCATGTTTTAACATATTCAGCGTTTTATTCAGATTAAGATCAGCGTGCATCCGAGATGGTGTTTGAGCAGTAGTAGTCTTGTGCTGGATTATTTTCCTGTTGACTTGCTGATATTTTAATAATGGTCAAGTGTTTCAGGATGACTTCCAGTTTTGAAGTGGGAAATGTTGAAGAAATTGGGAGACGCAATTTGCCAGCTGGAAATCTCAAGCCACAAATGAGGACCATCACACCACCTGTAAGGTAAATGAATGGGGGAAGAAAATCAGATTGGCTGGCAGAGACTAAGCAAACACAGCTGTAAAAGAACAGATGTGGAATAAAAAGGATGAAGAATAAGAAGGATAAAAAAGTGCTGTTTGAGAAAAAGTAACGTAACGGAGAGAAGGAATGGAGCCCAATTAAGATTAAATCTCAAAGGACAGCACGGTGTGATAGAAATGACTAAAATTGAAACAGCAAAAAATGGAAACGAGGGGAGATATAGAGCAAAACCATCTTTATAGAAACAGCTTTGCGCATTCAGATACACGGAATGAATTTCAAACATTATTTTGTACCTGCAAAGATTATCAGAGTTCCGCCTTGGTTCAGAATTGCTCTGGCATTCACAACAACAGCCTCATGATAGGAGGAGTTGGCATCTCATCAGTGCTGAAGGAAAAATGTCTCAAATAGTAAAGGTCTATAATCATGGTTTTTTTGTCCTTTGCAGATGGTGCAGTGCTTTATAAGCATGACTGACGTCACCAATAAGCTTGTAACTATAAGTGGAAATGGATTGTGGACTATTGTGGTCAATTATTCATTCTGGATCAGGAGAAACAAAAAGACAATTTTTTGTTGAAAATATGTGCACAAATGCTTCAGCATCTTGGTTGGGAAATCAGATTCTACATGCATTTAGTGACTGCAATTCAACAGTATGACTGCACTAAGCAATGCACATTAACCTGAGAAATATAACTCAACCAGTTTGCTTTTTAGATGAACTATTTAGTCAAGTGATTAGTTTTTCATCCTGATTCATGCAGTGTTCCCTGTCTGAAGTGCAGATATGCAGCTTGGTCATTTTGATTCTTGAGATGGAGGAGAGTGATCTGTTGTGACCCTCAAGTTGTGAGTCCATTGTGTGTTATCCCACCCTGTGAAAGAATAGGTGAGCTTTGAAATTGTGCATAATCATAGGACTGAACCTGGGTCCACAGTTCATTGTGTTGGGGTACCAGTACTCTGCACTCTCTGAACCTCAGGCAGGTAATTCCATAAAATATCTTGTAGACAAGATACCTGGTTTGCAAATCAAGTCAGCAATCATGATACAGAAGATAATGTGAGGTCATTGAAAATTCAGTTAGAACAAATAAATTTATTGAAATTTCAAGCAAAAACTAAAATAAAAATTCCAAAACTGTAATGAAAAAGATTATTCGGGAAGATGTGAAGTAAGTATACCTCAAGAATATGTTGGTGGTCGCAAAATGCTTTGACATGTACTGAGGTTGTGAAAGATGCTATATAAATGAAGATCTTTTATTTGTGGTGTAATGTACAATTACCTGGAGACCAACCTGGCTGCATTTCAACAGAGCTTTCAAAACTCACTGGCACCCATTTTAAAGTAGTGGGTTGGGTAATGTGTATGTGATTCCTCAAAGTGGGTGGTGCACCTGGGGAGTCTGGGGATGCTGAAGCCAGGTCAATCTTAATCTTCAGTCTTCATCAGAGTTCTACCTGAACCCAACCAAGTGCACCAACTGATTGCTGGGTGGGCGAGAGAAGATGACAAGCAGGAGGTCACCTACAGCCAGCAAGCCATGGATCGATCCCTGACAGTCAGGTAAGTGGTAAAGGGGGGAGGTCGAAGGAATTGGGGAGGGAGAAGGGAAGTCCAGCATAAGGGAGGCCCAAAACTTCCTTTTTGGGCCTGGCAGATCCCTTCTATTTCACCTGGCCCACAATAAAGCCTAAATTTTTAAAAATTATCTCCAGCGTCTCTTCTGCCACACAATCCAGCTCCCAGTTGCTATGGCCTGTAGGGGAAGCTGTTACCACTCTTGCACTTAGAACTACACTAAAATTGTAAATCGGGCCCCTATCTGCATATTTAAGCATAACCTCATTGCCTTCCTGCAGGAGTAATGCTTGACTGCTTATAGAATTGCAGACTAATATTTGGACCCATCAGGCAGTGTTATTGGAAGGGGCAAATTGTTCCCCTCATTTTAATTGCACCCCCCCCCCCCACTGCTTTCAACAGGTAGGGGCACTTAATATCAGGGCAACTATTACAAGATCAGAACTTGGTTTAAAATTCTCCAGTTTGACCACCATGCTACCACAAAGGGCTAATTTAGCTGATTTCCTTATGGGTTGGTTGCTGGATTCCCCCAATCCGAAAATAAGGTTGAATGAATCTGACATAGAAAACCTGATTTAGAAATGAAGTGACAAACAATTAATGAGACACCAGTTGTTAGGCAGTTGACTCATAATACTCCCACAAAAAAATCCACCTCCTTGTGTCAATATTTTCTGGGGTTAAGATAATTCAAAAAAAGCCTCAAAATCTATGTGCACATATGCATTGGAAAGAAAGAACTTGATAATGCACCTTTCACAAACTCAGAATACCCGAAAGAACTTCCTAGCCAATGAAGGACTAATAAAATACATTTTTCTGATTATTGTTCATTAAAAACAGTGTGAAATAATGTAATCAGCAATGTGACATGTGAAGAATTCCATTTTTAATGGGGTTGTGCTTCAGATTAATTCCGCAGAGTCAGGATAGGTGTCATTTAAATGATGTCTGTTTTCATTATCAGAGATGGGTAAAAGGCAGAAGTACTGTCTTTTCACTATAATGGTGTTGCCTGTAAACAGCGCAATGAGATTTTTGCAATGCACCAGTGAGTTTTGGTGCAAATTCTATCATTCCATGTGTGCTTGACAAGCAAAGGGGACAGGATTACCAGGACCCTCCTGAGGAAGAAGACATCCTGTTACCAAAGTTTTATAATGGTCTTGAAGAATCAACTAATTAATAAAAATAAAAATATGGTATTTATTGATCTTTACTGGCTACTGTGATCTTTAACAGGCCTACATAACAAGGTGCTATGCAAGTGCACGTTGTTGTTGTTGTTTGGCAAACTTGTTTTTGTTGGGTGTAGAATGAGGAACATGAGCCAATTGCCATGTGTCATATAAGTGGCATAACAATACATTTCAATCTTCCTCTTGCCATCAAATTGGATACTTGTAAACAAACAAAAATTATTTGATTAATACTTTCTCATGAGGGTAGAGTCCCTGTTAGATTATAATCATTGCCATTGATTTATTTATAGAAAAGGAAGTGGTTAATTAACCCCTGAGAGCTTGAATTGCATTTGCGAGCAAAACAACATAACAATGATGGGGGAACAGATGGAGGTACGGTATGTTGGCGTACTACTGATTTGAGTCACAGAATGGTTGCACCCGGCTTTGCGCCCATGTTCTCGATCTCAGTTGGGCTGGAGAATGTGATGGCACTGACTCCCAGTGTGACAAGGGGCCGATCAGAGGTTGAGTGCACCAGCGCTTGGTGTTACACATCTCCTTCCATTGCTGCCACCCCTAGGTTGTACAGTGGCTCAGGCAGAGGTATGAGAACAGGCTTACCTTTCTGTCTTTCAGTTGAAGAATGACACAGGTTCGAGGGATAGCCTAAACTTAAAAAGAGAGAAAAAGAAACTTCAATGAGAGAAAACTATCTATACATACATTTGTTTTGTGTTCAAAGTTTAGTATGATGTGCTGAACTGTCCTACATTGCATTTCTTAATAGTTTCCTTAATTATGTATTTTCCCTGAGAAGCTTGCTAGCCAATTTGTTACAGTTTTGAGGACTCCAGGTACTCAGTAGAATTACTCTGGTCATGATGGGCAAATGAGTGACCCGCATGCAGCAGGGAGGTAGCTGGTCAAGAACCTAATTTTTGTTGATGCTGGCTTTGCTGTGGCTCTTTACGTCAGTCGTGATATTAGCATTCTACTTCTGGGTTTCCTGACTGTTCAGAGAAGGTGGGAGGGATTACATGCCAAATCTGTCAAAGGAAGGATTTCTATTTAGAAGCAGACGGGCAGGGCTTCAGCAACCACAATAATGGAAAATAAATCTGGGAAGGCTGCTCCCTGAGCCTTGGACTCTGGAAGTCCTACCATGGGATCTGAGGGATTGAAGTCAGGCGATGCATGAGAAGAATGGGAGGGAGAGGCGAGACTCAAGCAGGCTTGGATAGAAGTGGCAAAGGAAGTGGGCAGCTGGAGTGTGGTCCCTCAAACCTGGCAACAGTACCATACAGCTCTGGGAAGACGTGCACTGGCTGTCAAAGCCAGAAATCTGAGTTAAATCCAGAGTTAATTGGGAATTTAAATATGTTAATTACTTAAGTGCCACCTACACAGTGGTTCCGTCTTGTCTGAAAATCTGCCCGGGTTAAAGCTGGAAGTGGGCCGGATCAAGTTTGGTTCCCAACCTGAAGTCACTTTTTGAGACTTTAAGCCCTGGCTGCACCTGAACCTGTTCCGACCATGTGGCAGTTAAAATGCCTTTTGTATAATGGCATTTGAATATATTTAAACAAGTATGTGTGGTGACTAGAGCAATTTTTGCTCTATGAAAAAAGTCAAAGGAGTGGGGTGGGCCAAGGAGTGTGGCCAACAAGGAAGAGAAAAACAGAAGCGGAAAGGGAAAGAAATGGCAGAGAAAAAAAGAAGCACAGGCTGGGGTTTTCTGGCCCTGCTTGCTGGCGGGATCCTCTGCTCCCGCCAAAGCCAATGGACTTTTGGCTCGCCTGCCACATCCCCCATTGTAGAACTGGGAAAATGTAAGGACTTGCCATGGTGGGGCTGGGAAATCCTGGTCACAGATACTGCAAGAAGAAAAATACAATCGGAACCAAAAAGCAGCAGTAGGTAGTTGAAAATGGGTCTGGAGAGAAGCAATGTGAGAATAAGTTCCCCTTACATGGCCATAGACCATCCATCCACTCGGGCCTGAGGCAGGGCTGGATGGAAACTTTCTTGGAGGTTTTACTTGCCATGTCATTGGGTTGAATTTTCAGGACCCTGCAAATTTAGGAATGGAAATGGGGGCCCCTGAAAATACCGGCGCCAGTGGAGTGTCAATTTCAAGATGGCATTCCCGATGCCAACAAGTCACTAGGCCGGGGGCGGGGGGAAGGTGGGATGGGAATCCCATTCTCCCCCCAATTGAGGCCAATTAAAACAGTTAAAAAGCTTTATTAAGAGCTGACCTTTAGGCTGACAAGTTACCTGTTGTTCGGAAATGACCAGCTGAAGAGAGGCCTCCATGGATGCTCTAGGGTATCGTGCCGGCTCTACAAGGGGGCCTGGAGGGAAAAGGGGGATTGGAACTGCACAGGTGGCAGGGAGAATGGGCATTCGGTGTCTATCCTTTGGATGTGGTCAGCACACATCTGGCATCGCTGAGACAGAAGAACAGGGGCAAGGCTGCCATGGAAAATTGGGTGCCCAAAAGGAAGGCTGCATTTGGCAGTGGGGGCACAATTGTCAGATTTGGGGTCCAGTGGTGATGAGGGGCAACACCCTTCATAGAAAGGACAGAACCCCAGGCATCAGGAGGACACAGAAGAGGAAAGGGGGGCAGGAAGGTAATGGAGGATAAACACTCAACATAGGATCTACTGCCTAAGACGGATATATCTGATGGCCAACAACCAGTGTCTCAGGAAACTGTGACTTTCCAGGCAGATGGTCACAGGCATCTGTGAACACATCTCCAGAGACTTCAAACCTTGTAGCACTGGTCACCACATCCTGCCAGTAGCTGTCAAATTGACTGTGACCTTGAACTATTTTGCTTCTGGCTTTTTCAAAGGATCAACAGTGGACATTAGTGGCATGTCAAAAATGGCTGCACAACCCTGCATCTCGCTGGTCACCAATGCCCTTTTTGCCAGAGCTGCACGGCACATTCATTTGATGATGAGCATGCCTTTGCAGGGACAGAGGGCATTGGGTTTCTCTGCCATCGCTGGATTCCCCCAGATGCAGGGGGTCATCAGTTGCACCCAGGTTGTCATCAAGACGCACAGTGACCAGCCAGTGAGATGCATCAACAGGAATGGTTTCCACTCTCTCAAATCCAACTGATTTGTAACCCCAAGATCTTTCTCCATGTGTGCGCTCACTCTCCTGGCAGCTGCTATGACTCCTTCATCCTCTGCCAGTCCAGGTTGCCTCAGATCTTGACCAAACCTGAAAGCGCATTGATGGATCCTAGCAGACAAGGACTGTCCCCTCAAGAGATGGCAACTGACTGGGAGCCCCAGACAGAATCACAGAGGTGATTCAACCAATGCCACCTTCTCAGTTGGACAACCAATGAGCAGGCCATCGGGCTTCTGAAGATGCAATTCCAGTGTCTGGACCAGTCGGGTGGTGCCTTCCAATATCTTCCTGTAATGGGTTACGGTCATTGTGGTGGCCTGCTGTGCTCTCCATAACATGGCCTTCCAGAGAGTTGAGGACCTCGAGGATGGTGAGTTCGTGGAAGGAGACAGTTCATTGGGGGAATTGTAGGAAGAGGAGATCAGAGAGGAGGAGGAAGAGGAGGCATAGGAAGGTGATGTTGAACAGGGAGGTGCCTCTGCTACACGAAGGGATGGCCTCCTGCCACCCTCTGGGGAGAGGACTTCCCTCCTCTCCCTCACGGCCTCCAGTATTGGATCCAGGTTGATGAAGCGAGGGGCAACCCTGTCCCTGTGCAAAGTCTCAGGCTGTCCTATGGCATCTTGCTTCCCTCTCACGCAGTGGAAGGCTTTGTTGCAAAGCATAGATCTCTCCATCAGAACAACCAGCAGCCTCAATGCTGGCTGCCAAGGGAGTCTAAGTGAATACCACAATTTATCTGACCCACCTCCATTTCCACTGGCTCTAGTTGAACAGGAAGCCTGTCTCCATTCCAATTAAGGGCATCCCCATGTGAAAATCTGAGTGCTAATCCATTTTCCACCAGGATACGGGTATCTTTCCCAAAAACAGACCCGGCTCATGCTTCCTGCCTCTATGGTGGAAATTCAGCCCGTTGTGTTCACCCACCTCTCCTGGCTGCTGAGTGGACCCAAGGGCCAAAAATGTGGATGGGCACAGACCTGTACATGCTCAATTCAAATTTGGGCAGTGTGCCCTCTGTTATGGATGTTGCCAATCACTAATTGAACACTGGATACCTGGAAGGGTCTGAGAGACATAATTGTCAAGGGGCCTGTGCTAGTCTTGCCAGGGTGTATGAGAAGCACACAACTTTTCTATAAAAATCATTTGTTTGAGGCAAGGATTATGTTGGGATGGGGGGGCGGGGGGGGCGAGGGGGGCGGGGAAGAGGAAATTAAAGTTGGGATCACAACCAGATCAGCCATGATCTTATCAAATGGCAGTAGAGGCTTGAAGGGCCAAATGGCCTACCCCGGATCCTCAGCCCTATGTGTAGTATAAAGGTCTGACATATGAAGGATTCATGTGGGACTGAGTACAGCATTGCCCATATGATGATGTAAGAGAACACATGACCTGCACCTACAGGTCAGCATAGTATTGGACAGAGCCATGTGTAGAAATGGCACCAGCTCCTAGCTTAATAAGACCTGCCAAACTATGCCCAACATCTCACAACATGGTGGCAGCAAATGGAACAGTTCAAAACCCTGCAGGGACTGCAGAAGAAAATTAAAATCCTGGAAAACTGAAGGAAAAATCAAAGAAGAATCCTGACCTGAAGGAAAGCTCAAGAAGCAAAAGCGCAGAAGGAAATCACCAGATAAAGACTCCAAAAAAAGGCACGGAAGCTAAAGGCAGAAATTAAATTCCTCGCTTCAGTAGAAGACTCCACTGAATCCCAACTTCAATACCCAGAGTGTTCAGAATCAGCAGGGGTGAGCTATAAATTCAAAATTCCTGGATAACCCAAGTCCTAAAAGAAAGTTAAATTCTGCAGCGGTCTGAAATTGCTGTTTAAATCGTAGTCTGAAAAACTCGATTCCCAAGTCAGCGCCTGAGCATGTGTCAGCTGCGATCAGTTTAAACAAAGGGAAATAACAATTAAAAATTAATCGCGATTGAGTAGGCAGCTTTAAAAACACAGGAAAAGCTGGGATTCCAAGCTTCCAAAACCCAAGAACTTTGCTCTACAGTGGGGAAGTCTCTAACCAGTTGATCCAGACAACCATTTCTGAAAAATTTTAAATGCTGACAGTGCGAATGCCATTACTGCAGGAATCCGCCAAAATCAGCAAGCATGGGAAAACCCTTTGTGCAGAAGTGTATGGTGGAGCCATCTTGAATTTTTGGAAACTTCTTAAAGCTGAACCTGCAATTTAAAAATTTTAACCATGGATCAGAAATCCACTCTTCCAGATCAATTTGGACTTATCTGAGGCCCAGATCAATCAGGAAATTGGGGACTGTGGAGAAAGAGATTTCTTACATACATAAATGCTTCAGGTCTGGATAAAAATACAGAAGTTGAACAAGTTAACACGCTGCTTTATGAGGTAGGCCCGATAGCTGACGATATAATGGCTAGACAAGGAATCAATGAATCACCTACAAAATTTGATGAAGTTTTATTTTAACTTCAAAAGTAAAAGAATCCTTGAAGGGGCTAAATTTAATAAACATGCCCAGCAGCCAGGGGAACCTGTCAACTCATTGCTGCTCCCAGTGCGGTCTCCTCTACATTGGAGAGGCTAAACACAGAGTGGGTGACCGCTTTGCGGAACACCTTCGGTCTGTCTGCAAGCATGACCCTGACCTTCCTGTCGCTTGCCATTTCAACACCCCACCCTGCTCTCATGCCTACATGTCCATCCTTGGCCTGCTGCAATGTTCCAGTGAAGCTCAACGCAAACTGGAGGAACAGCACCTCATCTTCCGATTAGGCACTTTACAGCATTCCGGACTTAACAGTGAGTTCAACCGCTTCAGATCATGAACTCTCTCCTCCACCCCCAACTTCTTTTGATCCCCCCTTTTCTCTATAATCATTTTTATTTTTTATTTTTTAATGTTTAATTTTTATTTATTTATTTACATATATTTTTCCCCACTTAATTTCATTATTATTATTTTAAAAATTTATTTCCATTTTTATTCATTGTTTTATCCCCAGCTTTTAGCCTTTTCAATCTTTTTTCCCACCACCGTCCCCACCCCCGCTAGGGCCATCAGTCACTTTCAAGAGCGCTTACCTTGGTCCGGCCATTATCACATTCTGCTTTCCATTCTTTATGTCACCATTAGCACCTCCTTTAGCCAGTACCACCACTATTAACAATCCTTTGTCCTTTTGTTTATAACATCTTTCGCTATCTCTTCTTTGCCTCCACCTATCGCTGGCCTTCTATCCAGCTTCACCTGTTCCACTTCCCCTAAACAGTATGGGGAGAATTTTCCCCATGTTGGGTGGGCCGAGTGAGATCAGGCGTGGGTGGGCGCGGACCTGAACACCGCCCATGATTGGGTCTGTGCCACCATTTCACACTGGCGGGCTAATTAAGGCCCGCCCAGCGTCCTTCACGACTCCCGTGCATAGCCTTGGAAAGGCTGCTTACAATGGCTGGGCGAAGGGGTCTGCCGATGGGCAATGGAAGTGACGCAAGTCCGGAGGGTAGGCCATCGGGGCAGGCCAGGCCAGAGGGTAGGCCGTCGGGGCAGGCCAGGCCGGAGGGTAGGCCATCGGGGCAGGCCAGGCTGGAGGGTAGGCCATCGGGGCAGGCCAGGCCGGAGGTTAGGCCATCGGGGCAGGCCAGGCCGGAGGGTAGGCCAGCGGGTGAGTGTGCCCCTCGTTTTACAGATGAGTGTCTAGCTGCCCTCCTGGAGGAGGTGGCAGAGTGGTGGGAGGTTCTTCTTTAGAGGGACGGGGGGGGCGGAGGCTCCCCACCTAACCAAACGTGTGTGGGAGGAGGTGGCCGAGAGTGTTAGCTCCCATGATGTGGTGCGGCGCACATGGGTCCAGTGCCGTAAAAGGTTCAATGATCTCCTGCGCTCGGGAAGGGTGAGTATCATGTTGCCTCAAGTCACTTAACATAGCCGTCACCCTTTCCCCCCAACCACCACCCCCACACCCCCGCCAACTCTGAGTACAGTAACATCATTGAATCCCTCACGGCATGGATCCCTCGCTGGGTGTGCCAGCAGAGATTGCCCATGCCCAGTTCACCCTGAGAGGGTTGAGATAGGATGTGTTCTGCACCCGCAGCATGTGTGACACTGACACCCAGACTATATAATGGGGTTGAAAGTCAATGGTCTGCACCTAGGCAGAGTGCTGGAACTGCAAAGCATGTCAAACTCAGGGTGTTAACATGCTGAGAGGGGAGCTTCCAGTTGGCGGGGCACCAATCCATCTGCTGGTGTTTGCGCTCCACGTGCTTGTGCCTCCTTGCTTAGCAAAGTGGCATCTTGTGGTGCCACATGTGAAGGAGGCAGCATTTGGGCAATGTGGGGGGGTCAGCCCTGGCTTGTTTGGGCGAGTGTGTGGTAGCTGCAAGGTGATGAAGAACTGGAGTCCTGCAATGTCCCACTCTGGCTGGGTTGGCAGGGATGCGATGGGAATTCAGGTGCAGACTGGACTAATCAATGCTCCTCTCTCCTTTTCAGGAAAAGACTGCGCACAATGCATTGGAATGAATGCGGACTGGCCCAGTTGGCCATTCTTACATCTTTCGAGCAGCAGGCCATGGGCCTTGAGAGGCGCCATGCCCCCAGGTCCACTAGTGGCGGTGAGGCTGTGGTGCGGCGGGGAGGTATGTTTGGCGTGCAGTCAGGTCACCATGTGTGTCCCAGAAGCCGTGGCATTGCTGAATGCTCAGTGATTGAAGTTAGCAACATGGGTTTACCCTTGATAATGGAAGGATGAGCACATAATGATCTGGGGGAGCAGCATGCAAGTTGGCATTGTCTGCACTGTAACTAATCAAATGTCCTTTTTCTTCCTTTCAGCATCACCGGAGCAGGGCTGGGAGGGGGAGGCAGAGGGGCCACCTCTCACACCTGAAGCTCCCGGGCAAATGCACTCTCCAGTGTTGCACCATCTCAGCCAAGCAGGCACCAGCCCAGGTACTAGCACCTCAGTGGGAATTAGATCTTTGGCTAGTGTCCCGGGGCACAGCAGTGAGGGCACTTCACACTCGCTTGAGGTGCGAGCAGAGACAGAGTGCCCAGGGCGCCGGCAGTCGGAGGACTGCTGGGGACCAGGTACATGCTCAGTCAGTGGCTAATGATGTGCCTCTGGAGTCATCCGTGAGGCAGCAAACGCTGGAAGTGCAGCAGAGTATGCGGGAGGATGTGGCGGAGATACATGAAGCAATGCGTGGCATGGTGCCCGTGCTGGAGGAGCCCATGTGGAGCATCACTGATGCAATGAGCCTCATGGCTGAGCACCATGTTTCCTCCTTGGAGATAGTGGCGACTCTTGTGGTGAGGCACCTCCAGGAGAACAATCAGGTCCTCCTGGGGTTGTGCTCGGACCTGCAAGCCCTCACAGTGGCATTGGCCACAGCAGGTCAGTGCCAGTGTGGGAGATGGTCTGGGCACCAAGTATCCCAGCTCGGTGCCCATCAATCTATGGTGAGCAGGGAGGTCCGAAGCGACATCACGTTGGCGCAGCAGCTGCCTGTCGTCTCTGCGGGCCCCTCTCAGGGCATTCTGGATGAGGGCAGCAGCTCCTCCGCCCCCCTGCCAGTGACCCTGAGGCTGTGGCAAGTGGCAGGAAGCCTGTTGTGGAGCTGGCCGTTCCCTCCCAGGCGGGGCCATCAAATGCTCTGCAGGCCAGAGGACATCCGTCAAGGTCATCGAGGCCAACAGGACAGCAAAGTGAGCTGGCTGTCTCAGATGCCAGCGCCAGTGAGAGGACAGCACCTAGACGTGGCACCTGTAAGCGCAAATTTAAGGCACCTTAGGCACACCACGTGCTTCTCACTGGTGCTTTTATGTTGGCCCACAGTACTTCGTCGAAGAATTGGTGTGATGTGCAAAACTTCTGTTTTTGGTTTGTGAAGTTACGTTTGTTATCTCAATAAATTTTGACATGTTGCCATGCCTCAGGGTGATTCCTTACTTCTGCAGGGGGACGGGAAACCATGATGTTATGAGTGAGTTGTTTGACATTGAGCTTTTTTGACAAGGGCCTTAGATAATGTTATTATCTAGGCTGATTTAGCACTCAGGTATCGAGTGTGGAGCCTGCAGCCCTGGCGCGTGCTGAAGGTCCATCTGTGGTGTGCTAGCTGAAGGTTCTTTGGATTGAAGCCTCCCTGGAGTATGTCCGGGTCAGCGTCTACCCCCTCAGCATTTCCCTATGTGTGCTCATCCTCGGACTCACTGCTGGACTCATCGTGTGCATCCGGAGCAACTGCGTCTACATCTTCCTCGTCCACAGCATCCCCCCTTTCCAGCACCAGATTGTGGAGAGTGCAGCATGCAACCACTATCAGTGACACACGATCTGGGGGGGTATTGCAATCTGTCCCCTAAGCAGTCCAGGCATCGGAAGTGCATCTCAAAAAGACCGATGGTTCTCTCCACCACAGCCCTTGTGGAGGCGTGGCTCCTATTGTATCGCTGCTCATCCTCTGTTCTTGGATGGTGGAGAGGCGTCGTGAACCAGCTTCTGAGGGGATAGCCCTTGTCACCCAGCAGCCACCCATCCAGCTGGGCTGGGGCACTGAAGAGCCTTGGCACCTGGGAGTGTCTGAGGATGTAGGCATCATGGGAGCTGCCTGGGTACCTTGCGCAGACTTGCAGAATCGGCATCCTGTGATCACATACTATCTGCACGTTCATGGAGTGGAAGCCCTTCCTGTTGACGAAGGCACCGGGCTCACCTGCTGGCGCCTTGATGGCCACATGTGTACAGTCTATTGCACCCTGGATGCGGGGGAAGACAGCAATAGCCGCGAAGCCTCTGGCTTGCTGTGTCTGGTTGGCATCATCCCAGCAGTAGTAGATGAAAGTCAATGCATGCTGAATAGGGCGTTTGTGACTTGCTTGACACAAATGTGGACAGCTGATTGGGAGACTCCACAGAGATCACCAACTGACCCCTGGAAAGAGCCAGAGGCATGAAAGTTGACGGCAGCTGTGACCTTTAGAGCCACTGGCATGGGGCGCACAGCCACGCAGCTTGTGGAGATCTCAGGGCCTATCATCTGACAGATGGAGGCAACTGTCTCCCTTGAGAGAGGGAGCCTCCTTCGGCACTGCACCTCAGACATATTGAGGTAGCTGCTTCGCCGCCTGTAAACCCTGGCAGCAGAATAGTGGCATCTTCTGCGGCCCCTTCCGTCTTGGACTTCCAGCTGGCCCTGTGCCCCTTGTGCCTGCGCCTGGCCTCCCAAAGGTGGCTCCCCTGGAGGCTGAATGTGCATTCCTGGCTTCCTCCCCCTTCTGGCCCTCCCTTCCTCCTCAGAGGAGGTGCCTCCTGGGGAGAGCACAACTCCCATTCCCAGGCTAAGGGAAGGCTTCCTGAAAGCTGCAGGCCCCAGAAATGATTTCTACTGTAGAGTCCTGACCAAGGCTTTTACTCCTAGCAGCTGGTGTGAGTTTTGAAGTCTTCCTGCTCACACAAGCAAGTAAAAGTTACTTTCACACTTAAATCCCTCAAATATCACATTCGCGACCCCACTCATCCCTCTTTCCTGCCCGTGGATGAGGTTTATACAAATGTCTCCTACCCGCCTGCCCGTTGTGCCCATGCAATGTCCTGAAGATCACACGGGCTGTGAAAAATCGAGATCAACTGCTGCCTGAAGGGCCTTAACTGGCCCATTAATTGATGGTGGACGCGCATCAGAACTTACAGCGCGCCTGCCTTCCCAAATATGCCGATGGCATGCGGTGACATCGGGACACTTGCCCGATGTCACCTTGTGTCATTTTATGCATGGGTGTGCGGGGCCCGCCCCTGCATGCCAACGGGGAAATTCTGACCTATATATTTCACCACGTTTCTACTTCCCTTTAGCTCTGAAGAAGAGTCATACGGACTCAAAACGTCAACTCTGTCTTTCTCTCCACAGATGCTGTCAGACCTGTTGAGTTTTTCTAGCATTTTTTGTTTCTTTGTTGAACCTGTCAACTCCTTCATTAATGTGCTGTACAGGATAGCTGAAGGCTGTAATTACAGTGTAAGTTGTGAGAAGGATGCAAAGAGGCTTCAAGGGAATTTGGAGAGGCTAAGTGAGTGGGAAAAAATTTGGCAGATGGAATACAATATGGAGAAATGTGAGGTTATCCACTTTGGTAATAAAAGTAGAAATTCAGTGTATTTCTTAAATGGTGTGTGAGGGACTAAGACCTCACACAGTGGGCGGAATTGTCCCAGATTTGCACTAAGTGCGGTAGTGGGCGGGAAAAATGACGGTTCCGGGATTTTGACCTAGCATCAGTGAAGAAACAGTGATATATTTCCAAGTCAGGATGGTGAGTGGCTTGGAGGGGAACATGCAGGTGGTGGTGTTCCCATGTACCTGCTGCCATTGCCCTACTAGATGATAGTGATCGTGGGTTTGGAAGGTGGTGTCTAAGGAGCCTTGGTGAGTTCCTGCAGTGCATCTTGTAGATGGCACACACAGTGCGTTGGTGGTAGAGGGAGCGAATGTTTGTGGATGTGGTGCCAATCAAGCGGGCTGCTTAGTCCTGGATGGTGTCAAACTTCTTGAATGTTGCTGGAGCTGCGCTCATCCAAGCAAGTGGAGACCATTCCTAACTTGTGCCTTGTAGATTGTGGATAGGATTCAGGGAGTCGGGAGGTGAGTTACTTGCCACAGGATTCCCAGCCTCTGACCTGCTCTTGTAGCCACAATATTTATATGGCTAGTCCAGTTCAATTTCTGGTCAATGGTAGCCCCCAGGATGTTGATAGTGAGGGATTCAGCGATGGTAATTGAATGCCAAGGGGCATTGGTTAAATTCTCTCTTGTTGGAAATGGTCATTGCCTGGCACTTTTGTGCCGCAAATATTACTTGCCACTTCTCAGCCCAAGCATGGATATTGTCCAGGTCTTGCTGCATTTGGACATGGACTGCTTCAGTTGTGAACTCTCTTTGCGTGTTTTGAGTGTATGCAAATAACTAACCCTTCGAGTTCATCCTATCTCGAGTTTACTGTGGGGTTATTAATAGAAAATTGGATTGCACCAAAACCGAGGGGTTGGGAAATATACCACCACTTATGAAGAGGAAAACAAGTCAAAAACACCTTTCTGTTTATGGTGGTGAGAGGAGAAATTAGTGCTGTTTAACTTAACCCCCTCTCCTGCCTGTAACAAGTGAGAGGCTGGGAAGTGTTGAACTTCAAAGGGACTTGGGTGCCCTTGTTCATGAGTCACTGAAAGTTAACTTGCAGGTACAACAAGCAATTAAGAAGGCAAATGGTATGTTGGCTTTTAGTACAAGAGGGTTTGAGTATAGGAATAAAGATGTCTTACTGTAATTATATAGAACCTTAGTGAGACTGCACCTGGAGTATTGTGTGTAGTTTTGGTCTCCTTAACTAAGGAAATATATACTTGTCATAGAGGGAGTGCAATGCAGGTTCACTAAATTAATTCTGGGATGGAGGGATTGCCCTCTGAGGAAAGATTAGATAGAACGGGCCTTAATCCTCTGTACGAAATCAACTTGTAGATCTAAGGATACATTTTCTGTTTTTGCTTCATTAGGCAATTGGCTCAGTGTGTCTGCTATGACCATCAGGTTACCTGGCTTGTACCTAATCTCACAGTCATAATCTTTAATCTTTATCAAGAGATGTTGTAATCTTGGCAGTGCACTGGTCAATGGTTATCGCCAAATCATCTTCAGTGGCTTGTGATCAGTCTCTACCACAAATCTTTTGGCAAATAGATAGGTATGAAAATGTATGGTTCCAAATATTAAAGCTAATGTTTCTTGTTCGGTGTTGGCGTAGTTGGATTGTGTTATGGACAGAGATTTTGAAGCAAATGCAATTGGTTTGCCTTTTTGTTGTGTGCATGCTCCCAGACCTTTCTGTGAGGCATCCATCTCCAGGGTAGTTGCCTCCTATGGATGATAAAATTGCAATGTCGATGCTTCTGATAATGACTGTTTCAGTGCTTCAAAGGAGTGTCGGTCCTCTTCATGCCACAGGAAAGGCCCATCCTTTCTCAACAATTCCCTTAGCAAAGGAGATCTTTGAGCAAAATTGGGAATTTATGGAGATAAGAAATTAAAGAGACGGAGACATCTTCCAAAATGGTCCTTATCTTGAGGAGTTGGCATGGCTTTAATATACCCTATTTTACTTGGATCAGGATGTATGCCAGCACTGGAATAAATAGAACTGAAGAAATTGATCTGCTGCATGTTGATGGCACACTTCAGACTGTTGACGAGCAATCCTTCATTACGTGCCACTTGCATCAATAAGTGCAGATTATGGTCATCTTCTTGCTTTATTCTACCCAGAACAGCAATGTCATCGGTGATACAGATGCAACCTGGCATAGTGCATGTAATGCAATCCATGTAAGCTTGAAAGACACTCTGGCTAATGGATAGACTGAAAGGAGGTCTTTGAAAACAGTGTCATCCAAATGGCGTACAAAATATAGTAAGCTCTTGGGACTTCTCTGCGACATTTATTGACCAGTTGCCATGTTTGGCATCAAGCTTCAAGGAGGATTTTGCACCTAAAAACCTTGGATTTAACTCTTCTAACGTGGGTATTTTGTAAGGGCAAAGTTTCAAATCTGTGTTTAAACGTTGTGGATCGAGGCATACTCTTAGGCCAGGATTTTTCAGTCAGCGTGCGGGGGTGGGCCCAACACGCCGGCATGTAAAGTGACGTGTGATGACGTCAGGCGTGCGTCCCGACGTCATCGTGTTGTTTCGTTCGGCAGGTGCGCGCCAGAGTCGGCTTTATGCCCGCCAATAATTGATAGGCCTATTAAGGCCATTAACGAAGTAATTAATGTAAAGTTTACACTGCCCATCCAACCTTACAGTTGGCGGGCAGGCAAAAAGGCCAAGCGGCCTTTACGTTTTTTAGGAAACCTCATCCACGAGCGGGATGAGGCAGGAATAGGTTTCACAGCAGTAGGTATCGCCATGGCCTTCCAAGTCTGTGGATACATGTCTTTTAGAATTCGCAGTGGTAGTATGTTGGCACTTGCCCCTGTGTCAACCTTGGCCAATAATGAGAAATTATTTCTCTTTCTTAGAGCAGATAATTTGAATCTTGGTAAGAACTTCAAACGGCGAGACGGCATCTATGTTTTACACAAGATTGATGGTGTGAAACATTTATTCACTGCTCATCGTCTGGTCATGCACATCATTGTCATTTTCTGGTTTGCCAATCATCTCATGTATATGTTTTCTTATGGGTTACCGAATGGTTGTTCTTATTATTATGGTGTACGGTCTGTTTGGATCAGCTCTTTGTAGCTGCATCAGCCTTTACTCTAGTGCACTGTCACTGCCAATCATGCTTTCTGCCACACGCCTTGCAGAATTGCTGGAAAGCTAGGCATTTCCTTGGTGCATGCAGAAGGCCATACCTTCCACATGCCTTGCTATATTTAGGTGGTCTGGTGAATGCGTCAACAATTGTGGTTGTACTTTGGACCTGTAAGCTTCGTCAACCTGCGAGGATTGTTTCGTACTTACGTCCATCCTTGAGTAGCTCTTCAATGCTACACGTTTTGGGCTTGTCTAGCAGGTCTTGATGGAATGCTTCCACCGGAGTTTATGCAATCATCAACTCAACAATTGTATCTGCCATCTCTGCATTTGAAAAATAACAGTACATACCCTTTTCTCTGCACCTGCTGACAAGGTGGTCTATGGATTCTGCAGGCTTTTGTTGGAATGATATGAAATCTAATCGATGAATACGGAAGTTTAACCTGATCCTGAACCAGCCTTCCAAACATAGCCATATCTTTTGGAGATTCTTTGGCTCTTCTGCTGTTAATACTGACAAGTGCAGCCTGTGTAGACCTTCATTCCCAACTTTTATGGTTTGCTTTTCTGGTTCAGATATACCTGAATCAAGAAGCCACAGCTCTGAATGCTGTTTAAACATTTTGAATTCAGATAGAAGGCCAGTTACATCCCAATTCAAACTGGGAAATTTTGTGGACATTTTGACAATATCCCTTTGACCTTCCTTCTCCTGAAGTACCTGATATGAGTGTTGCTGTAGCCACTTTCACGTGCTTTTCTGAAGCTCCGCCCATTATAATTGCAACCTTCTCTGGCCTGATTTTTAGGGTTTTTTGTTTGATTCTCCTTTGCTCGCTATTGATCCAGCCCATGACCTGGTCACTCGTCATTCCCGACTGAGCTAACCCGGTGCTGGTCCTATTGATGCGTTGCCCTACTCACCACGAGGGATCTGTCTGCTTACCAGCTTTTTATTTGAGCACTATCCCTGCACTGTGTCTTCAAAACCTTTCTGTGCAGCACTATGCTGTAATTTCAACACTCTCCGATGCTGCGGCTTTGTTACAGTCTGACCAGAGCGTGGAGGGTCGTCTCATGTAGCATAATCTAAAACTGTCCACCATGCTGTAGCTATACTTTAATCTTACTTCCAGGCTGAGCACTATGTCATTTAGAAGGAACTACTGCTGCGCATCATGGGCAGAATATTGGGCAGAATCATGGGCAGGCCTGACATGCTGACACATAAAATGATGCATGATAATGTTGGGCGTTCATCTCGACATCATCGCGCGTCATTTCGATATTTTGTTCGGCGGGCGCACTCAGAGTTGGCTGCGCGCCTGCTGAACTGTCAAAGGCCTATTAAGGCCATTAAAAAAGTAATTTACCTTACTAACAACGCTGCCCATCCAACTTTAAGGTTGGTGGGCAGGTGACGAGCCCAAGCGGCCTTTGTGTTTTTCAGGAAACCTCATCCATGAGCGGGATGAGGTTTCCTGAAGGTTTTATAAAATAATTAAATAAATGTTGCTAAATTCACATCATGCCCCAGCTCATGCGACGCTGTCACATGAGGGGACATGTTTAAATAATTTTTCACCTTATTTATAAAAAAGTTCTATTATCAACTTAATCTCCGTGAGGCATGTAGCTGCCTCAGGGAGATTGCTGCGCTCTTTTGCGCGCACGCGTGAAAGAGCGCAGGCCCCGATTCTCCCTCCTCCCCCCACCCGCACAGGTTGCGCTGAGCGCTACTGGGCGCACATTACGCTGGGCGGGCCTTAATTGGCCCGCCCACGTAAAATGGCGGCAAGCAGCTGATCTCGGGCGACAATCGGCTCATCGCCCGCGCCGGCTCCCAAACAATCCGCTCGCCATAGGAAAGATTTACTCCCATGTCTTGTGCGTTATAGTGACGTAAAGGCACCAATCACTCATAGGGGATCATGCCAAATTCATCACCATGGTGACCTTCAAAGTCACTGGAAATGCTGTTCTTGTCCTGCTCTGAGTTGTGGCTGCAGCAGCTGACTGATTTCAGTGAGGATGTCCTTAGTTAAGTACAGATGTCCACACATTGTCCCTAACTAAATTTCAAGCGGGAAAATTGTTCCCTGAATACCCTGAGTGAAAACAGCCTCTTGCTAAGCACCCTCCTTCTCCTCTTCCTCCTTCCTCCCTCTTCTAGTAGCTTGTCCTGTTCTGCATGGCCCTTGTTCATTCTACAACTCATGCTGTATTGCAAGGGAAATGCCTACTGATGCACCCATGCCTGGGAGCTACTGGTTTGTGCAAAGACCTTCAAGTCAACAAAATGTCCTTTTGCAACTTGAAACAACTGTAGAAAGCACCAACATTTATCAAATTAAAGTGACAGCCAGAAGAAATCAACCAGCGATTAACCAGTAGATCATTGATGGTCATTTCAAAAAACACTGGTGGGTTGTCCTTCATTTCATGAATGTGTGTTCAGCTGTGTGATGATAAGACAGGGTGTTAGCTGGGCCACTGGACGCCAAAACTGCACCACTGCCTTAAAATCAATATTGCGCACTGATTGACGCCATATACTGCCTGCTCTACATACTCCTGGTGGCTGTGTCACTGTGCCCTCACCAATGTGCATCTGGTACTATTCACTTCAAAAGTGTGCGCACACCATGGACATCATTTTGAAGCTCTAAGGCTGAGTCATTGCATCCAAAAAATAAATGCAAACACTTCCAATTTCTTGCCATAAGCTTCATCTGGTAGATCCACTGAATTCAACCTTTGGAATGAGATTTGAAACTGAGAACAATTTCTGAACTGTTGCCCCTTAGCTTCAAAATAGACAGTAAATGTGGAAAGTACAGATTATGGTTCAAGAATAATTCACATTACATTAATGGAAATAAAATAAAATCTAGCAAAAAGACAATGGGGAAAGAACAACAGAGAAAGCAGAAACTGTATCTAATTCAGGAAATGTTTTAAGTATACATTTCACTCATGTAATATTACAGCAATAAAAGTCCCTGACATTTGAATAGGATTATTACAGTAATACTGTTTTTTACAAATTTCACCTAAAATGTTATTTTAAAAAACCTTTCCGCCCCAGCAGCACAGATTTCACTGGAGCTGTTAGCCTTCTGAGGGTTCAAGTGTTATCGTGCAGTCTATTTAAATTGGAGGACTGTTTCCTAAAGCAGTTTCCCATTGGCAGTGCCTAATCCTGTAATAATACCTGCTGATTCACTTTAAGTAGTAGATGTGCCTATGTGGACCTTCTACAACAGCTGCATTAGCTCCCATTCAAGCCAAAAGAAAGCCAAGTTTCTTTACTGGCTATACAGGCATGGGAACCAGTGAAGTAACTTACTGGCAGCCATGTCTTTGAATACTTCTATTCTAACAGCTTCATTTATCTCAGAACCTGTGGTTGTTCTGCCTTGAGGGATAAAAGCACCAACTTCAATGTTTCTGATGGCAACTACACTGCTCTGTTGTGTTTGTTATTATCTGGGATGTACCATCGGCAGAAATTTACAAATATAAACGAACTATTGGATCAAAACGGTCTTCCTTATGTAGACCAATGAGACAGAGAAGCCCTGGTTTTAACCTGGGATAGGGAGTGAACTGACAGCCAAATCTCTCTGACCTTGGTAGAGTGATGCCTGGATGATTTCAGCTCCCGCATCTCGTTGGCAGGCGGGAATAGAAGTTGGGGCAGCCAGAGGCCACCAGCTTGCACGATAAGGTAGGCTCACTAACAACAAGTTAAGCCATTGGATAATGTGTTGGGTGGGTGGGGTGTTGGTGGTGTGGGGGTGGATCTCGGGTTGGGGGGACAGTGGGGGAGCTGGGGCTCACTTTACCTTGATTGGCAGGTTTTCCACTCGATTCACTGACACAGCAGGAAACCTGCCCATTTTTGGTGAGAACGTTCTTGTGAACCTGTATTCCTTTCTGTCTGATTTTGCAGTTTTATTGCTGGAAAAGAAAATTGCCCAAAAATGAGTCACAGGAAAGTCCCCATGTTTGCTGAAGGTCTTGTTGGAAGAGTTCAGAGTAATTGGAAAAAGGATCCTGAAATTTAAACTGTACAAGGCATGGAGAAAGATCCCGGAGATTGTCAGCTCCAGGAGCTTCATACCTAGGACATGGGATCCAGTGCATGAAATGCTTCAATTACTTCGCAAGAGCAGCAGGTGAGTACAGCTTCTCATTTCTCAATCTCTCTTAAGAGAGTGAAGCAAAAAAAAAGTACCTATGATAAGAACCTAGTGTGTAATGAAGAAAAACTGGACACAATCAACCTGCCCTTTCAGGTGGTTTCCCCTGTACACCTACACTTGCTTCTGTTTTTATTTGTCTTTGTGTTTCTTCCTGGTGGAACCTCAACATCCTGGGAAGTGTTGTCTCCTCATGGTCTACAAAAGGGTCATTCAATTCAGACTCTTAAAAGTTTCAGTGAAGAGGCCTTCTGCTTGACCCCTTGACTTAGATGGTGCATGGAATGCAGAGACTAAAAGTGGGGGCAAGAGCTTTAGAAAGATGAACGAATATTTAAACCGTCAGGTAAATCACTTCAAGCATATAAGCCGATTAAAAAAACCCAAGAGAAATAGTCGACGAGAATTAGCAGATGATGAATGTAGAAATTGGCCAAGCGCAGGCCCTTCTCAAAAATAGCCCTGCCACAACTAGAGGGAAATAACAACAATGAAATAAATGTTTCTGATTTTAGTGATTATGAGCTTCACTAAAGGTAATCATTAGATTTTTCATTCTTTTGGACATTAAAACCATGATTAAAAAAAGTTATTTGTATTGCAAACCAATTGCATCATTGTGCCTCTTCAGTTCACAATCATACCAAAGTAACCATAGCAACAATGGCCCTTGAAGCATTGCTGAGAATCTCTGACAAAAGTGCATTGTAGCTGTGAAGGAAGCTATGGTGTTAGAGAGAATGTCATGAACTGTGTCCAAGTCCCTCTGTTCATACAAAAAGTGTTGTTGCCACCTCACTAACATGAAGTAATATCTGGCAAAAGGGAGCTTCAGGAGTTTGTGTTGTGGAGCTCATAAAGCTTAAGTCCACATCATAAAATAACTAATTAGTGATTTGTATTTTCTTGACCTAGACCACATGGCAGGCAGTCTCATACACCTTTTACTGTAAATCTTTGTTCCATAAATGTGTAAATCTCTTATTGTTTCCAAACATCCCACAACAGGGACACTTGTAAATAATTTCAATAATGCTAATGATTCATTCTTATAAAAATGCCTGTGGGTGTAATGGAAAGGACCAGTGCAATTTTTGACAATTTGCTGTTTCAGTACGGTGTATTGTTTTACGCCAAAGGCCTCAACTCAGGTGGCAACAATCGTATGAGGGTCAATATTTTCCAAGTCTAACCCACTGTGTGCAGCTACATTTTTCTACCATTTATACACAAATGTCAATTTAAAGATTGGGTAACCCCATTGATTAAGGCCATATAGGCTTTGGGTTTGAGTCTAGTCAAGCCTGATGCAATCCTTATTCTTCCAACTGCAACAATATGTCCATGGGCGGAAGGGAGAGTTGCAATGAATTATACCAATTGCTGTGATATTTCCTTCTACAGCCTTGTTTTTTACTAAAGCTCTGGGTGGGGGGAGAAATTTGCTTGGGTATGCACTGATTCCTGGGGGCAGGCAGTGCTGTGGAACCTTCCATGTAAATTTCTGCAGAAGCCACCAGAAGGGGTTCTATGCAAATTAATTTCTCCTCCCTTGACTTCTTGGGTTCTCTGGTCAATTCTTTAATGCTTCAATCCCAGTGCATACAAATTGAATTAACCAGTTCTGAGCAGGATAAAAATCCATGGTATAAAACTGCAAATAATAATTTTACTCAGATGGCCTCCAAAATTGTTAGTTTGTGAAATGGGGAAAAATATAACATTGGTAAAATAAGGAATGATTTCTGAAGTTGAGTGCAAGACATAAGCCTAGATTTTTGCAGGGGTTTAAACTGGTAAAAACTGTTCTGACTATCCATTCCTTCCAGAATTTGTATTTGGAAGTAGAATAAGGCATGTAATACATCTACTTAAATATGGTTGAAAATATTATGACTATTTGCAAATAATGCAAAATATGTCATACAATGTATTTCCCAACAGCAAATTAGCAATAGTTCCTTTGTGCCCCTTGTGTCTAATGATGCAATGGGTAACAGAAGGTGGGGTTGAGGGGATGGGGTACAGCTGGGGGGGGGGATTAAAATTCTTATTCTTCTTAGGCAGTCCCTTGGGATCTAGGATGACTTGCTTCCACTCCTGTTTGATGAGTTCTGCGATGGTGGATAAGACAATGAGAGGAATTTTCCATGCCCGTTGGCATTGTGCGTCATTGCGGGCGTGAGCGGACAATATAGTGGGAAGGCCAAAAACCAGTTTCATGCCATTGTGAAAAGAATTTGTAATCGTCTGCTCGGCCTGTCAATGGCAGGCCGCATTTCCCGCCGCTGGACATTGGGAACTTCATTTTCATATATCTGCATATCATTATTAGTCCTGCCCACCGGAAGCATCACCTCATGCTGGATCATCCGGGCACGTTGGTGTGCACAACTGTACATAAGCGACGTGCACCTGGCCAGCTTCTCTTCGCTCAGGACTTTGAGGTTTATTTACTTACCTTGCGTCAGGCAGCACTCATGGTCATCAGCACCAGACTTCGCAGGCAGCGAGGGGATTCGCCTGTCACGACCGAGAACTGAGTAGAGCAGTTGCTTTGGGAGTCTACTGTCAGGCATGTGAACCACATGTCCTGTCCAGTGGAGTTGGTGTCAAGTGATTAGTGCCTTGCTGGACATGTTAGCTTGGGAGAGGACTCTGCTGTTGGACCATCTTTCCTGCCACTGGATTTGGAGAGGGTTAAAATTAAAGACCCAGAGAATCTACTCAGGGTAATTAATTGCCAACAATGCGACACTTTGTAAGAAGGAAAATGTCCTTCTTTGCACAGAAGCTACAGACCATATTTTGCTGAGGCAGATTTCACTGCCTGATGTGATGGATCTCCTAGCACCCTCTATACAGACTATCCAGGATGGGTTTGGGTGTCTGCCTAAAAATTGCAAATAACTTGGTCAATTAGCTAAAGCGAGTGGTGCATCCCTGTGGCAAAAGGCAGATATCTTAGCATATTGTTGCAGCAGTGTAGATAGAGCTTTGTTGTATATAGCTTATCCCAAAGCTGAGGTAGGTACTAAAAGTGAAAATGTTCCAGTAGTAACGTCCATTAATCAATAATCCAAAAATTAACTCAACTGGGCCAAACCCCTTCCCATTTTCTCCCTTCATACGGAACTTCATGGGCAGGATTTCCCCTTCATTGGGCGGGCGCGGCAAGCAGGCCTGGGAGCAGCCGCAAAACACACCGCTGCCCACAATCGGGCCTCGACTGCGATTCCACGCTGGCTGGTCAATTAATGGCCAGCCAGTGTGAAAGGCGTGCTGAAGTGCTCAGCGCTGCCGGGGTGGGGGCGGGAGGAGGGCGAGCATGGAAGTCTGCACATGTGTGGGGGAACGAGCGCTGACAGCTCCCTGAGGGCACACAGCTGCCTCAGGGAGCTGAAGAATTGGGCACTGACCAATAAAGATTTTACAAATGATATAAACATGTCCCCGCGTGTGACTCAGTCACATTAAGAGGGACATGTTAAAAAATGTTGAAAATTTTTAATTTTTTTTAAGGTTACTGCCGGAAACCTCATCCCGCCCATGGATGTGGTTTCGTAAAAAAATCCAAAGGCCGCCTGGCTGATTTGCCTGCCTGCCAAACATAAGGTTGGATGGGAGTGAAAAATAGCATTCAATTATTTGATTAAGGGCCTTAATAGGCCTCTTAATTGTTGGCGGGTGCGCTGCTGACTCTCGCGCACTCCCGCTGCCTGAAATATCACACTAGTGTGCGATGACATCGGGACGCTCGCCTGATATGATCACATGTGATTTTATGCCCACCCACGGGACGTAAAATCCTGCCCCATGAGTTGCCGATTTCTCAAGCCCTTTCTTTCCCAGTCATTCTAAGGCATAAGATTCCAATAAACCAAGATGCTAATTTTGGAGTAGGATACCAGATTTGTGGGTTTAGATTAAATGCTTTTCACATATTAGCAATCTTTAATAATGTTATTCATTGAATTTAGTTATGTTTAAATGGTAGAGAATAATTATTTCCACTTTTGCCTCCATGCAGCACTGTCTGGTCAGATGCAGACAAATGCTTCCTTTGCTCTGTCCCAAGAATAATCTTAATACCAACTTGTATTATATTTTCATTTCCCTTATCAACCATCCTTGTAGCCTTTTGGAGTTTGTTAATTTCATAGCAGATTGTGGGCATTTTTGTGCAGCAGGCTTGCTCCCACTAAGTTGTCAGCTGCGACTATCTAAACCTGGATCACTTTTGGTCCTTGTACCTAGTAGTAGGAGAAAACTTTAATCATGGCAGGCTGGGCGCTTGATTCAAGCCTATCAGCGGGATTTTCTGCACTCGCCCGCCGCTGCGATTGTCCGGTCCTGCCACAAGTCAATGGACTTCTGGCTGGGGCACCGCCTAGCCTGCGGCGGGTCCCACCCACGACAGGGCTGGAAAATCCTGGCCTAAGTCTCAGAAGTGAAAGAGCAGTACCTAGAGCTCTAATCTGCTCTACAAGCCAGTCCCAATAGCTTGATGAAAGTTTCAAGATCAGTGAATTTGACTAGCAGCCCGGTAACTATTGTTAGGCACAGCCAGGGCTGCCATCATTCACTTTGATGGGAACATTAATACAACAAAGTATTAGAACAAATGATAAGTTCTTTTTGTATTAACAGAGTAGTCACAATTATGGAATCAGTGTGAAGGGCTGCAGATGTTAGGTAATCCAAACCAATTTCATGCCTATGTTTTCATAAATGTTTGTCCAAGATATTTTTCCCATGGGATGGGAATATTATTTCAACTGAATTGAAACTTTGCACTTGTGTTTGGATATAGGTTTGTGCAATATCTATGCAACAGGAGGTGGCTATACACACAAATCATTTTCTCTCTTTGACCCTTTTCTATGGCAACACTTCTGCACACATTTCTACACAAGGTAAGAAAACTGTCCCTTGTTTTCTCCCATTCTTCGGATTTGCAACAATGAATTTTTTACCCCCCCCAAAAAAAAAACCGTTCACACAGGAAATTCCTTCCCCACAATGTGGTAGAAAGTCTCCAGGGGAAAAGCTTCCTGTGTGAAGACACTTTCAACTGTTCTGCAACTACAGTTACCAACTTCAAAGTAACAGCAAACTGCTCTCATCTGAACTAACATTGTCATCCAAGTGGTCAAACAATCAGAAGCTGACCATAATGCAAAGTATATCAACGATATGTGGAAACATTTTTGTTTTTATCAAGATAAGGCAATATTGGAGAATTGAACATTGTTCTTTTTACCCCAGTGTTAATACTTACATAAAAATACAAGCCTTGCCATTGAATGTTTAAACTTGCTAGCTCACGTTTTAGTTCAGTAAGTCTACTGCCTAATGATGGGTCCCCATTATTAGCAGAGCCAGGTGCTGCAGGACTAGAAAAAAAACTTTTGTGTTTCAGTTTTACACCTTCTTTCATTTGTAGCTACAGATAATTGTTCACTATCTACTGTTTCAAGTCAAAATGAAGGGTGGGGGGAGGGGGGGAGGGGAGGAAGGTTTGTGTCAGCAGTGTACAACAAGATTTGAAAATGCCCATTACTTTTTTTTGTCTTTATTTCTCAGAATGAGAGATGGGAAGATCTAGTAAATGACAGCTTGTTTTTTCAGTATAACGAAACAGGGGGATTTCTGGTGCATTTTAAACTCTTGACTTTAATGGGCACAGTGTGGTTAGGGTCTTTTTCTGAACTGCAAACTGAAAGTGTGAGGAGTGGGTGGTCAAAGAGAGCCTCACCCACAGCACTATGATTTTCCAGTGTATGAGAGCCCCACCACTTTCTGGTGCTAAGTTCTGCCACTGTCTGATAACATGGTGGAGCTCATATTGTTTGCCATGGTACAGGTAACATGTGTCACATGTCACAAAGTCACGTTTCATGGCACAAAATAAAACAAGATCATTTGTTACTTCTGTTTATTGCTGACACTGGGCTTTGTTTTCTGTTAGTTTCTGGCATTTTTGGAAAGCCAAATGTGTCCATTTGCGTAATGCCTTTTCCAAATGGATGTTTGATCAGCACAATAAGGGAAATAAATCATTCAGGTTCTGAAAATAAAATAAAGAGTGATTGCCATAACTGGTGGTATTCACATAGCATGAGTCACAAATTGTGATGACTGGTTAATACTGTTGGTGTTTTTTTTCTCCGTGGCAACACAAGAATTAGTTTACTAGATTAAAAAAAATGATGGATTTTGAACTCATCAAGGTGAGTGCTACTTATTTTAGATATCATAGCTTAGCCAATCTTTACTTATAGCTAAGGTTCTCCATTTCTGGCAATGTTCTCATAAATCTCCTCTGCATCTTCCCTAGTGAGATCACATCCTCCCTGTATTGTGCTGACCAGAATTGTATGCAGTCCTCTAGCTGTGGCCTAACTAGGATTTCAGACAGTTCTGACATAACCTCCCTGTTCTTACACTCTAAGCCTCAACTAATAGAAAAGTATGCCATCTTCACCATTTTATCTTCCTGCCTGGCTACTTTCAGGAATCTGTGGACATGGACTCCGAGGTCCCTCTGTTGCTTTACTATCCTACCATTCATTTTGTATTCTTTTGAATGATAAATGCAAAAATAGCTCTTCTCTCTCCCCAGATAAAGGGTTTACCAAATGCAAGAAGACCCTTTAACAACTGACCAAAAGCATTATTCTCAATGTTCCAGCTCATATCTTTCATTGTCTACTCTCTACCTTTCTTGCTTGTCTATGCACACATACCAGCAGCCCTTCAGTCCTTTGCAAAGGGCAATATATGCAAAGATCAGGGTTTGCAGTAGTCCATCAGTCCCAGATAACAAACTATGAATCAGGGTACTATAAAGGTCCCCTATTTGAGTTAGTTGATCTTAGCAGGGGTTCGAGTGTGACGGTTAAAGTTGGACCTCAGTGTCATAGGGAAGAAAGGGGAAAAATCAGCCATGTTTTCCGCTTCTAATCAGTATCCAATGAGACTCTACAGAAAAGTGTGTGGCTGTCTGCTGAAGACAAAGTCAAGCTAAGCTATGATATCCCTACAATATACAATATAAGCCAACACTCTCTGTTGAGGCTTGCATACAAAAAGGTTCCTGAGGGATGCTGATACCCATGCTACCATAGCCCAATGTGAGTCACTGTTTAGGAAACAGGAGAGAAATAAGAAAGACTTGCACTTATATTGTGCTTTTCATGACCACCGGATGTCTCAAAGAACTTTATAGCCAATGAGGTACGGTTTGGAAACACACTGTACTCTCCACAATGATGTCACTACAGCACTTTACATTCCTCAGTATATCAAATCTTGCAGGATCTAATTTTTGTTGGTTAAAGGTATCAAGAGATTTGGAACTAAGGCAGTTCAATGGATTTGAGGTACAGATGAGCTATGATCCAATTAAATGGTGGAGCAGGCTTGAAGGGCTGAATGGCTAACTCCTGTTGGCATTTTTATAGTAACACTGGTGCCATTTTAAAAGGGGTTATTGGCTTCACCAAAAGAAATAATTGTATTATGATATCACGTAATATCATCACAGGAAAATGAAGCGCAACTCTTTAGGTTTTCCTCTTCCTTCGATTATAAATGGGTTCTTCCACTGAGACAGAGCTTTTTAAATGTGTGATATTGAAATTGTAGCCACAGGGCACTAAATTTTGAAATTCAACATTCCTGTTTAATCACAGTGATTAGTCTAATTGTATGTGCTTCTCTCTGCTAAGTTGCTCTCTATTTAGACCTGCGATTTGCCTGAGTTCCTTAGGGGCACATACTTATTGGCAGACTTCTGCAGGATTATGGCTGGAGCAGTACTATAATATAATATATGCTACTTTTCATGATGAGAAAGTATCATTCTGCTCATAGTCAGGGATGTAGCTGTGCAACCAAACATTGTGTAGCAGGAGGAAAGGCTGGCAGTCATCAAGTTAATGGTAATTTGGAAGACAAAGTTTTGAACTTTTCTGCTTAAAATGTTCAGCATTAGCATTCATTTGAGACATTTCTTTCCTGAAGTGCAGGATCCCTAGAACACCTGTTTGTGAAGGAAGAAGGCAGGAAAAAGTGGAAAATGATCTTCGTCCAGAGGGGCAGGAACGTTCCAAGGCACATTACTTGCAACTTTTGCTTTACAATATTGTTTAGCTACAATTAGAAGGGCCATTAAATGCAACTATCCAGAAGTATGGCTTGGGAAGCTACTAAGATTGGAGAAGCTAGGTCTCAGGCACCATGTATGATTTTTCTAAATTATTTGTTCATGGAATACTGGCATTGCTTGCAAGGGAGCATTTATTGCCCATTCATAATTTCTCTTGAGAAGGTAGTAATGAGCCGCCTTCTTGAACTGCTGCAGAACATGAAGTGTAGGTATACCCACATTGCTGTTAGAAAGGGTGTTCCTGGAGCATATGTTAAGCTGTGGGAATCCATGTTTGCTGGAGCACACACTAAATAGGAAATCTGCTGCCAGTTGGTTTCCCAGTACAATCTCTGCAAATTGTTGTGTGCCCAGCAATTACAATTGCTAAAATGGGAGCATGGAATTTATCACCTAAAATTGCCATAGGTGACAGAGCATCCCCCACCCCCCACCCTCCTCCCGCCACCAACACCTGCCCCCCACCACCAAACCAACAGACTTAATTTTCTAGAAGCTGCACTCTCCCAACATTGGCTTAAAAAGCTTCTACTCAACAAAAGCTTCAGTTAATTTTTCCATTTTCTCACAGATTTCTTGGCTGCTTCACGTGACATCAAGTTTTTGCGTTACTTTCCAGCACCACAAGCTGACAAGATTTCTCTGGATCTGTTTAAGTCAGAAGGGAAAATTGATTTAGAATGTGTAAAAGATCTTATTTGTGATAATTCATCAAATTTTCTAAACAAACATCAGTTAGCACTGGCCTGTGGGTGTCATAATTACAAAGCTAGCACCACTCAGTTTATCTCGCAGTCAGTTTGAGTTCTTAAGATATGCTAAAGATGGGAAAAATTCCACTCACTAATTTACTATAGAGCTGGGACATATAGCCAGGGTCAATGAGCTGGAAAACAAAGCAGCTCCCTGTCTGCACCAAAAGTGTATTTTATTCCTTTTATAAGATTTATTTCTCTTGGTTCAAAACATTATTTGGCGAACAAAAAAGGTTAAATTAGGTGAGTTTAAACAAAAGTGCTACTAAGCAAGCGATAAGTGAGTCTTTATGCTTTCCCCATCGCTGATTGTATTATAATCTGAGCAAGGATTTGGACAAAGACTATGACAATGAGCTTTCCAGATGGCTCAATGGGTAAGGATATGGCTTGGTTTGGTTCCACTCAGGAATCTGTCTTTCTTCAGTTTACTAACCACAGCAAATACGGGAAAAAATATCAATTGTGGCTCCTGATCCTGGTCACTTTCCAGTAAATGCCGATACCCTTGGTTTAAAGAGCAAAAAGATTACCAAAAATACAAAAAAAAGAAATTAATTTGATGACTTTTTTCCCGTTTAATCACTCTAAATTTGATTGGAATTCCATCTCCTAGAATACTAAAATGTTTATTTTAAAGATAGGCTGTAAGCATGCAAAAAAGAAACTGTCAAGAACGGCGTTAAATTAGTTTTGTTTTCTTTTCCTTAACAAAGCCACACTGCCTCCTCGCCATAGCGTAAATGTAAAAACCAACAACAACGTTGGGACATGACATAATAATTCAACAGGCGACAATGGAGCCGGATATCGAGCCAGCGAATTACACCGTAGTGCACTTTTGCAACATTTCTTTTCGCTTGTCACCTGCGATTCTCTTGACCTGAGAGCAGCGTGCTGACCTGGAACGTGAAAGGATCAGCCGCTTAGTTAAACCACGCGGCCGTAGAAAGCAGCCAATCATAACCTCTCTTTATCCCTACCTGGCATTCAATAGTAAATAATTTCACTGGCTCCGATATACGGTATTTTTTAAAAAACAAGCGCAATATATCCTGCTTTATGTCAAAATATAATTTACTCTTGAGACTGATTACAAAGGAAAGTACAAGGTGTGCCTTGTCCTTACTACAGATCACATGGTTGTAGCAGCAAATAATTCACCACCTCCAAGTTTCAGTCTGTGTAACCCTTTCATTTGGTTATTTTCTTGCGATCTTGTCCCCTTCCCTGTAAATCGAATTTTTATTGCACGGCAAGTATCTTACCAATAACCTGGTACGTCACCTAAAGAGGAAAACTTACCATAGGACACCATAAGAGGGTCAATAAATCAAGGCCTCAGTTAAAGAGGCTTCAATACCTGGAATACTTTCAAATAGAACATCACTTTTGGAAACCTCTTCAAAAAGTGAGTTTCACCTTTTGGACACCATTTGGTCACCAATTGAAACTCTTGTCAGGAGAGGCAGTCTCAATATCAGGGACCCTTTGAAATGATCTTTTCCCCTTTGCTTTTACAGGCTTTGTTGCTGGTATACGGTTCAACGGGTGCTGGCAGCACTTCAGTCCTGTGCCTCACCTGCAAGGTAATTCTTTCTATATCTAGCTGGGAAAGAATGACCCTGAAGATTAGCAAGCCGTTGATTTTGGCATAGCTGCTGGTGACCATCCATGGATGTTGCAGAGTGGTTATCTAATTTAAATATTGGGAGCGAGTTTCATTGCTACCAGCAGAATATCTTGACTGCTTTCCTGCAAAAAAATGGCCAGTCATTTTCGCCTAGGGTGCTGGAGTGCTAAGGCCCAGCCAAAAATATAAACCACTGCCCAGACCTGAAGGGATAGAAAGGCCCAATTCCACCAATCTGAAGGCATATATTTCAAGAATCACTGGTTAGTCTACAGCTGGAGTATTGTGTCTAATTCTTTACTTTAGAAAGGACAGCAAGATTTGGAGAAGAAGGAGAGGAGATTTACTAGAATGGCATCAGAGGTGAGAGGCAGCAGTTATGTGGAGAGACTAGAAATGTTGGATTTTCTCCTTAAAGCAGAAGAAGGTCAAGAAATATTTAATAGAATTCGTCAAAATTAAGAAAGGTTTGTTAGAGCAAAGAAGGAGAAACTGTCTCCACAGGCAGGAGAGTCGGTATTGAGATTTTTTTATTTATTCATGGAATGTGGGCATTGCTGACTAGGCCAGCATTTATTGCCCATCCCTAATTGCCCTTAAGAAGGTGGTGGTGAGCTGCCTTCTTGAACCGCTGCAGTCAACCTGGTGTAGGTACAACCACAGTACTGTTAGGAAGGGAGTTCCAGGATTTTGACGCAGTGACAGTGAAGGAGCAGCAATATATTTCCAAGTCAGGATGGTGGGTGACTTGGAGGGGAACTTGCAGGTGGTGGTGTTCCCATGCATCTGCTGACTATGTCCTTCTAGATGGCAGAGGTCACGGGTTTGGAAGGTGCTGTCGAAGGAGCCTTTGTGAATTGCTGCAGTGCATCTTGTAGATGGTACACACTGCTGCTACTGTGCATCATTGGTGGAGAGAATTAATTTTTAAGGTGGTGGCTGGGGTGCCAATCAAGTGGGCTGCTTTGTCCTGAATGGTGTTGAGTTTCTTGAGTGTTGTTGGGGCTGCACCGATACAGGTAAGTGGAGAGTATTTCATCACACTCCTGACTTGTGCCTTGTAGATAATGAACAGGCTTTTGGGAGGCAGGAGGTGAGTTACTATCTGCAGAATTTCCAGTTTCTGACCTGGTCTTGTAACCAGAGTATTTATATGGCTGGTCCAGTTCAGTGTCCAGTCAATGGTATCCTCTATGATGCTGCTGATCTACCTTTACATACATACATTTAAGACAATTGATGAAAGAATCAGAGGCTACATAATCTAGAATGCACTGTCTGAAAGATTGGTGGTATGATTTATTAGTAACTGTCAAAAGGGAACTGGATATATGCTTGAAGAGGAAAAGAATTGCAGAGCTATGGGGAAAGAGCTGGGAAAAGAAATGTTGAGTGGGATTAATGGCATGTGACTAACTGGATAGCTCTTTCAAAGAGTGAGCATAGATACAATCAGCTGAATGGCATCCTTGCATGTTGTATGATGTAATGGATGGAATCCTCCGCTCCCACCAGTGGCGGGAATCGTGGTGGGTGGGGACTTAATTTGGTGGGAGGCAAAACATCTGTTTCTTGGTTGTGGGATAAACTGTGCAAATTTTGTTCTCTCGACTTTCAAGGTGGGTTAAAGGTAGGTTAAGTTTCCTGATGAACAATGTTGGAAACCTCATGTGCATTCATTAGCATCTCATACATGCTAATTAAAAAGCCACCTCACCAGAATTAGGCTTGCCCTCCAAACTAAGTTCCCTTCTGGCAAGAATTTAGAATGCTCTGTTTTACGACTGCATATAAGTGGCGTACATCTGATGAGCTTCATCTCTTCCTTTGAGGTCTGTAGATGTTGCTCTCTCCTTCTTGGGGACCTCATATAACTTCACTTAAGTGCTGTTAGCAAATGCTGTGCCCAGGCTGGACATGGGAGGCGGGTGGAGGCTGGAAGGTGGGGTGGGAGTGGGGGGTAGAGGAGAAGGATGGAGCGAAACACATAAGAATATAAGAAATAATTGCAGGAGTAGGCAATTCGGCCCCCTGAGCCTGCCCCGACGTTCAATATGATCATGGCTGATCTCATTTCGGCCTCAACTCCAATTTCCTACCCTCTCCCCATAACCTTTTAACCTGTTACTAATTAAAAATCTGCCTATCTCCTCCATAAATTTATTCAGCGTCCCAGCATCCATTGCACTCTGAGGTAGTGAATTCCACAGATTCACGGCCCTTTGAGAAAAATAATTCGTCCTCATCTCTGATTTAAATCTACCACCCCTTGGCCTAAAACTATAGCCTCTCATTCTAGAATGCCCCACAAGGCGAAACATCCACTCCACATCTACTTTGTCTACTTCCTTTAGTATCTCATATACCCCAATTAGATCTCCTCTCATCCTTTTAAACTTTAGCGAGTATAGGCCTAAACTGCTCAATCTCTCCTCATAAGACAAGCCCCGCATCTCTGGAATCAATCTAGTGAACCTCCTCTGAACTGACTCCAATGCAACTACATCCTTCCTAAAGTAAGGGGACCAAAACTGTGCACATTGATGTGGTCTCACCAATGCCTTGTACGGTTGCAACAACACTTCCCTATTTTTATACTCCAATCCTTTAGCAATAAATGCCAAAATTCCATTTGCCTTCCTTATTGCCTGCTGCAATTGCATACTAACTTTCAGAGATTCATGCATATGAGGACATCCTGATCCCTCTGCACTGAAGCATTCTGAAGTTTCTCTCCATTTAAATAATAAGTCGCCTTTTTATTCTTCTGTCCAAAATGGATAACCTCACACTTATCCACATTAAACTCCATCTGCCAAATTTTGGCCCATTCACCTAACCTGTCCATATCCATTTGTAAATTTCTTATTTCTTCATTGCAACTTACTTTTCCACCTATTTTGGTGTCATCTGCAAATTTAGATATAGTATCTTTCATCCCTGAATCCAAGTCATTAATGTAGATTGTAAATAGTTGGGGCCGAAGGACCGAACCCTGTGGCACCCCACTAGTTACAGCTTGCCATCCAGAAAAAGACCCATTTATCCTGACTCTCTGCTTTCTGTCGGTTAGCCAATCCTCTATCCAAGCTAATATATTACCCCTAACTGCGTGTGATCTAATCTTGTGTATTAACCTTTTGTGCGGCACCTTATCAAAGGCCTTCTGGAAGTCCAGATATACTACATCTAAAGGGTCCCCATTATCCAATTTGCTTGTCACATCTTCAAGAAGGCTGGATAGGTGAGGCAAGCTTACTGAGGAAGGGTGGGAAGATTGACCGGGGAAGGGCGGGGGAGAGTGTCAAGGGAAAGGGGGTAGAATGCGTGGGGAATTGGAGTGGGGGTGGTGGCGGGTGGCATTAGTGTCATAGAGGGTGAGGTCAGCGGTGTCAATGTGGGGTCCTGAGTGGTGAACTCAGGGTACTGTTGATAGGATGGAACAGTCACAGTCAGAGTGGGGAGTGGTATATAATAGGGTGGCATGTCCAGGATGAGAGCCTGGTAGACGAAGGTCTCACTGGGGGAGGGGGTGCAGGGGTCACAGAGAGGGACTAGACAGATGGCTCGGATAATGGGAGGGGGCAGGGTCAGGGTGAGCATGGGGATGGGAGCGGATGTCGGCACTGAGGGAAGGGGAGGCATGTGGAGATGGATCGTGATAGGGTCCAGGGTAACGAGGGATGTTCAAGGGTGACAGAATGGAGAGAAAAGGTGATATTGGGTGGCTCTAGGGTGATGGGGGGAAGTTGAAGGCTGACAGGGGAGGATGGAAGGTGGGTGGAGTGAGTCTGAATGGTGACACACACCATTTTCCAATCTGACATTGACCACGCAGTTAGTCAGTCAATGAGATCCCTCGAGGTGGGAGGAGGGTCTTTTCAGGTGGGTGCAGTTCAAAGTCAGCACAAAGACTAAAGAGACACCCTAATAATCATGAGGCAACTGGATGTCAATCACGCTCAGTTGTGTTCTCCTCTCTGTAGTGAGGCCCACATTGCAGCAGGTTTGGTCCCGACTCATTTGTCTCATAACATCGAGATCCCAGCAAGGTGTGGTGCTGCTGTTCATTCTGTGTCATTTGTCATTGGCTGCAGTCAGAGGCAGAGATGAAGGGAGGAAGGAAGGTGGATGCCCTTAAAGAGCACAGGTGGTGGAGGGCAGGCAACTCGTGACAAGAATGGCAGCCAACATAAAGGGGAATCCCAAAGTCTTCCATCGGCACATAAATAGTAAGAGGGTGGTAAAAGGAGGAGTAGGGCAGATGAGGGACTACAAAGGGGATTTACACATGGAGGCAGGTGCATGGATGAGGTGTTAAATGTATACTTTGCATCTATCTTTATCAAAGACGCAGATGCTACTGAGGCCACGGTGACAGAGGAGGAAACTCTGTCACTAGAAGGATTCATAATTGATAAGGAGGAAGTGTTGGATAAACTGTCATTACGACAAGGCACTGGAACTGGATGAGATGCATCCAAGAATATTGAAGGAATTAAGAGTGGAGATTGCAGGGGCACTGGCCATAAACTTTCAGTCTTCCTTAGACTTAGGGGAGATGCCAGAGGACTGGAGAATTCCAAACATTATGCCCTTGTTCAAAAAAACTTGTAAGGATAAGCCCAGCAATTACAGGCCAGTCAGTTTAACTTCAGTGTGGGGGAGCTTCCAGAGGCAATTATTCGGGATAGAATTAATAGTCACCTGGAAAAATATGGGTTAATTAGGAAGAGCCAGCATGGATTTCTAAAGGGGAAATAGTGTTTAACTAACTTGCTGGAGTTTTTTTGAAGAGGTAACAGAGAGGGTTGATGATGGTAATGCTGTTGGTGTGGTATACATGGACTTCCAAAAGACATTGGAGACAGTGTCACACAACAGACTTGTGAGAAAAGTTATAGCTCATGGAATAAAAGGGACAGTAGCAACATGGATATAAAATTGGCTGAGTAATGGGAAACGGAGGGTAATGGTCAATGAATATTTTTCAAGCTGGAGGAAGGTTTGTAGTGGAGTTCCCCAGGGTCGGTATTAGGAAATCTTGCTTTTCCTCATATATATTAATGATCTAGATCTTGGTGCGCAGGGGACAATTTCAAAGTTTGCGGATGATACGAAATTGGAAGCATTGTAAGCTGTGAGGAGGACAGTATAGAACTTCAAAAGGACATAGACAAGTTGGTGGAGTGGACAGATAGGTGGTAGATGAAGTTCAATGCAAAGCAGTATGAAATGATGCATTTTGGTAAGAAGAACATGGACAGACAATATAAAATAAGAGGTACAATTCTTAAGGGGTGCCGGAGCAGAGGGACCTGGGTGTTTGGGTGGAGAGAGCAGTTAATAAAGAATTTGGTATCCTGGGCTTTATTAATAGTGGCATAGAGTACAGAGTAAGGAGGTTATGCTGAGTTTATATAAGACACTAGTTAGACCTCAGCTAGGGGGAGCATTGTGTACAGTTCTGGGGACCACGCTATAGGAAGGATGTGATCGCATTGGAGAGAGTGCAGAAGAGGTTTACAAGAATGATTCCAGGGATGAGAAAATTCAGTTATGAAGATAGATTGGAGAGGTTGGGACTGTTCTCCTTGGAAAGGGGAAGGCTAAAAGGAAATTTGATAGGTGTGTTCAAAATCATTAGGGGGCTGGTTAGAGTAGATGGGGAGAAACTGTTCCCGCTTGTAAAAGGATTGAGAATGAGAGGGCACGGTCTTAAAGTAATTTTCAAAAGAAACAAATGTGATGTGAGAAAAAACTTTTTCACTCTGTGAGTGGTTCAAGTCTTGAAAGCACTGCCTGGAAGTATGGTGGAGGCAGGTTCAATCAAGGCATTCAAGAGGGCGTTGGATGATAACCTTATTAGAAACAATGTGCACGGGTACGGGGAAAAGGCAGGAGAATGGCACTAAGCCATAATGCCCATTTGGAGAGATGGTGCAGACATGATGGGCCAAATAGCCTCCTTCTGTGCCACAACAATTCTGTGATTCTGTGGCTGAATGGTCATGGCTGACAAGGGATCATGCAGTTAGTCTTTCTATGCTGCCAAGGTAATGGTCTCTCAATAGAACCTCGAAGGTAGGGGAGACAAGCATCACCCTTGTCAAAGAGAAATATCTCATATACATTCATATATGAGCGGGGGGAACACCCGCCTTCTGCCATGTGTAGATGGAGTCTGGGAAAATTAGAACTGGCCTGCTGGCTTTGAGATGGGGGGAAAACCTGTAAACGATATGCTCACTAAATGTATCACTTCAATTTGTTCATACATCCACTTGAGGCATTGATGATGCAGGCTGCAGGCAACCCTGCCTTGGTAATGGCTCTCATCCAGATGAGGAGAAGGACGGCCCATCACCATTTGGCACAGGCTCAGGAGGAGAAAGGCTCTGAGCAGCAAGAGGCGGCATGGCCTCTAGAAGGTCAAGATGCTGGAGAACATGGACCACTGCAAGGGCGGTGATTGGCCTTACCATGGGTCTCTTGCAGTCGGTGCTCTTATCTAGAGATGAGCGAAAGGCAGTGCCGGAGGTGCCATTGTACGTCCAGTGATGTGGTTGCTCACATCTGCGAGCTTCTCTAGCATGAGTTGTGGCCGCAAGGACTCTGGAGGAGTAATGCAGAGCTCCTGGCCTGCAGTGATTGAATGTCTGTCCCGGTGCGTTTTGGAAATGATTCCAGGACCTTCAACCTCATGTGGTAATGATGGGGCGGGTGACTTCCTGCCCGCCCTGCCACAAGATTCACCAAGCTTCTCATTGATGCGTAATTAATGAGCGCAAAGCAGAAGATCACGCACATTCCCCCACCCGCCGCCCAGTGGGAATCATGCCGAATTTCCCACCTGCCACTGGACTTAGTCTCCAGAATGGAAATTTCTGCCCTGTGAAGTATGCCTGTTTCACTCAGTTTACTGGCTGCCCAATGTTCTGTCAGGTTGAGGATGAGGTATGTCCCAGCCATACTCTTCGCAACTGACCTCAAGGTCTCTTACACCAGTATACTTGTTTGAGGCAGCTAGAGGCTATTGTCACTAACAAGCCTTGTGAAAACTCTGCAGTGTGGGGTGTAAAAGGGGGAAAACCAAAACATCTCATTGTTAGGCCTTAACCTAATATGCAGCCATTCAACCACTCCAGTTCTAGACTTACAGTAGGAGTGCACTAGAAGGACCTCAGAGTTTCAGCCCCATGTCTCTGTGAGGGTGAGGGGAATTTTAAGAAGTAGTGTGTGTGGGAACTTGGGGCATTTGGAGGGGAAAAAATGGTGCCTCTGGGAACTGGGCAGAGGTTTTGTAAGGCATGCATCTCTCTCTAAACTTGGACAGTTAGGAAGTTGGAGTGGCTCTGTGAGTTAGGAAGAAGGAACTGCATGGGGAACACCTCTGTGGAAGAGTAAAGAAGTGCCATTTTTATGGGCCAAATGGCTGCTGAGGTAACATTTGGGGAAGTGATTGTTGGGTTGATCTGTATGGATAAAGCCAAATGTTACTTAATTTTTATATGCTTGTTAAAATAAAAATATATCAAATGCAGGATAAAAAGCATTAAAAGTGAAACAGAATTGAGCATTTTAATGTAAGATTTCTAGGTTTTTTAAGGCAGCCTGTCCCTGCTAGAATGGTAGCACAAAGGGCACATTTCAGATTCCTTCTGACCGAAAAAAGGCCAGAATTTGGGAAAGGTGAAGGATGGTATAAATTTACGGTGAATGTCTTTGTGGAGCCTTAAGGGCATTAATGCTCTATCTAGAGCCCCTTGAGGTGAGAGTAGTAAAATTCAGCCAGAATTGGGATTATACCCAGAATCTTGCTAATTTATACATCAGTATCATATCATGCACTGGCTCCCAATTTCCTGGAGGGTTGCACTGGACTCTTACCATGACTCCAGTGAGGGTCAAGTGGAACCCACCAGAGAATGGCAGGGACCAGTTGTGCCGGATCCCTGCTGACTTGAGTTTTCCCAGTTGACCTTGTAAGGGTTAGAACTGCTGTATACCCATTGCAAGACCTATCACATCAAGGGAGTTGAGCTGGAGAATGTGCTAACTATTCTAGGAGTTACCACGTTCCTGGCTCAATTTATTTCTAGAGTCTGAGTTGGATGAACTCCTGGCACAAGTGGGACCTGGCAACAATGGAGATGGCCTAGACCCAACCTTGCACAAGGGCTGAGGGGAGCATGATGAGCCCACAAGGGGATGGCCTGAGCAACTCTCACCCGAATACTGAAAAGGTACTGAATTTACCAACTGCATGCTCTCCACCATTGGGGTTTTCCTTGTGTCATATCTGTGACTCTCTTGTAGATGAATTGATAGAGAATGACTGCTATGATTAGTCAAAAATTCCATTATTGTTGTTGCACCATATGTGAGAACCAGGGAAGTAACAGGCTGAATTGTGGTCTCCTTTGGTCCAGCAATTCTCATTGACTCTCTAAACTCTGGCAGGGTCAGAGGTGTGATCCCACTCTAATTGCAAGGGATTGTGGTCAGGGAATTGATGCATTTATCACTGTGCATTCAAGATTGTTGGTTTGTTAAATGGTAAAACTTAACATTTGTATCAATTTTGTACATTATTTACACATTGGCCTGAATTTTCCTGTCGGTGATTTGGGGGCGGGGCCCGCTCACGGACGGGAAAATGACGCGGAATGATGTCGGGAGGAACCCCTGACGTCATCCCGGTCCCTTTAAATTTTTAGGAAGGCAGGCAGACAGCGAAATCAGCTGTCCTCCCGCCGACCTGTCAATGGCCAATTCATGCCATTGACAGGCTAATTAAGATAATTAAAGACCTGCCCGTCCAACCTTAAGGCTGGCAGGCAGGCCAGGAGCCCCAGCGGGCTTCTGATAATGCATGAAACCTCATCCACTGGCGGGATGAGGTTTCATGTCTGTTTTTAAAAACTTTAATATATTTTATGCGATATTTATTAACATGTCCCATCTTGTGTGACATTGTCATATGAGGGGGACATGTTAATAATTTTTCTACTTTTCTATTTTTAGAGTTTACTTACCTCTCACTAATCTCCCTGAGACAGCACTTTGTCTCAGGGAGCAGTGCACTCTTTCACGCGCATGTCCGAAAGAGCGCACTTCTTCAGCTGGGGATTCCCTTCCCCCCCTCACAGGAAGCACATAGCGCTTCCTGTCGGGCAGGCTGCTGGGCGGGCCTTAATTGGCTCGCTCACTCAAAATGGCAGTGGGCCCCGTTTCGGTGGCGTGTGTCGGCTGTCTGCCCGCCGCCGAGCCGGTGGGGCCCGCACGCCCACCAAGGGCAAAATTCTGCCCATTATATTTAGTTAAACCTAACATCTCACAGGCCTGATGTTCAAGTCATCTTGTCCGCTGATTTTCCTGGGGACACATACTAGGTGGCTGTAGTCAACAGCTCTGTATAAACTGTGCCTCAGGCATATGCATCCGGGTACAGGGCTTATTCCCCGTGCCTCTGCAGCATTTCTAAGCCTGCTTTCACTCCCATGTCATCACTTACTTGTCACATCCCTTTAGTTTTCTCAGTAGTCCTTTAAGCGTTCACAGTGTGTACTATTTCCCACTCCTCCCCACCTTGTCCCTTTAGTGAGTTTCCCATTTTTCCTGGAGTCAGTATACATAAACATGGGTTCAACAACCGTAAATCCTAGGAGACTGACTGCTGAAAACTGGCAAGTATTGACAGAGAGATAGAGATAGACACAAAGACAGAAAGAGTAAGAGACAATGAAATACATGCACAGAGATTTAGACAGAGACATATAGAGGGAGACAGAGATACAGTTAGAAATAGGCTGGTAAAAAGCCAAAGGGAGTGGAGACAAAGGAATATTTACGTTGAGAGAAAGAAGATTTATATAGAGAAACAGAAGGAAGAGGGAGAAACAAAGAAAAGCAGACAGAGCAGAAAGAGTTAAATAATGTCTTTCTGTCTTTTTTCTTCATTCTGGCATCTCGTCAGAGCCATTGGAAATTTGAACAGGTTCAAGGTGATTGAAATGAGGATAAAGATCGACCAAGTGGCAATGGTCATTAGGGAGGAAGAATAAAATATAATGTACTGGGATTTTTTGGCATCCATCCACAGATTAACAGGAGCAAGGATACAGCAATTCAGGTACTTTTTATATCAGTTCTTGTGTTACACTATCAAGCGTTAATATTATTGTCATTTTATTTTGTTGATTTTATTAACAATGTGGTTTAATCCGATAAATTAAGCTTCCAAAAACACCTGTGGTATTTTACTTCATGATACACAGTTTATTAAAGTAGCAGTGGCTCCTGTGTAAGGGGTTTTGCTATAGTTTTTTTCTTTGCTGTACTTACAAATATGGGCACAATGGCATTATTCACATAATAATGTTAGAGAAATATCACCATGATACATTCACAGCAAGGACATTAAGTCTTTTTGGGCTCTTTCCTCCTTCCAAGGAGAGTAACAATCTACCCATTCACATATGCCGATGGAGGAAGGTCACAAACCATGTTGGCTTAACATAGAAGCATTCATATAAAGGAGTGGAAATTCATCTGGGCTGCGCTCATTCACATTCATTGAAAATGATGAATACAGACCACTTGTCTCATTACCTTCAGCCTGAAGCTTAATACCAGGGCAAGTATTTGAGTAGGTTATGGCAGAGACCATAACAATTGTGGCATCAGGTGAGCATTCCTGCCTCTCTTGGATCCACGGGAAGATTTTTTAAAAAATCAATATAAAAAACTTACCTTTCATTGACGGCTGCAGTAGCCGCTGCAGAGTTCTGACTGGGCTTGGCCTGATGTCAATCCCACCCATCGCTGCCCCATTCCTGTGAGGGGTCCAGAAACAGATATTAGGCCCCTCATTTACATATTTAAGGGACATAGCTCTATATTCGGCAACTGCCAGGGAAACCTGGAAAATATTCCAACCCGATTTCAGTTCAGGCGCTTTTCCTTGGGGTGCAGAATGATGATCTCTGAAATTGGGCCACATAATTCCCCAATTTTTGTGATAAATTGGGTACAGTGAGTTCTGATTTCTACCCCAAAATGTTTCAACTTATGTCCTGTGGATGTGACCAATGAATGCATTGCCTGACACATCTGTTGGGTACAAGTTTGTGGTGTAGTTAACATCAGCTTTTTGTTATGTGTATATATCTATTTATTTCAGAATTGATGCATGTTTGCTTGATGAACGGTACAGCAGGTTTCAAACTGTGCTCTGAGGCTACTTTTGATATTTGTTTTTTCACTGTTTGTTGAGTTTACTATGTGTGTTGAAGCCTTCTGTGCCTTTATGTCCTGGTATCTGTATGATGTGGTTTGGTGCAATGCTTACCACCTGCAAGGGTTTTTATAAGAAATGTTTTCTCACAAAGTGGTTGGTGAGACATGCACCTGCTCTACATCTGCACCGGCGAGCACTATGTTTGTTTTTTTTTCTTATTTGCTCTAGTTTCTTGACACCCAGTGGTTAGGCCTTCTTGTCATTACTGTCCATGTTGTGGTACACTTACGTTTCTCTCAATTCAAAGGAAAAGGTGTGAGGTATCTGCTTTCAATGCTATCTCATTTTCTTTACTTTCTTTTGTACAACTTGTGAGCCATTATGGAGGAAGACAGGAAGCTTTGTTCTTTGTTTTCACGGGCAGAGTTTTTTGTCCCTCGGGTGAGCGCGCGCCCGACCCGCACGGGAGTGAAACAGTGCACGATGATGTCGGGCGAGCATTCCAACGTCATCGCGCTCTCTCGCGATCTTTCAGCCGGCAGACATGGGCGAGAGGCAGGAGCGCGCCGGTCAACAATTAAGAGGCCAGAAAGGCCCTTAAGTAATTCACTAAGTAGCATTTTTCGCTGCCCGCTCAACCATTCGGTTGGTGGGCAGGCAAATAGGCCAGGCGGGCTTTGCATTTTTCGTGAAACCTCATCCACGGGCGAGATTTCCAACAGTTATCAAAAAAACATTAAAAATTTTATAACATCTTTTTTCACATGTCCCTCTTTATATGATTGAGTCACATGTGAGGACATGTTTATATAATATGTAAAAAGTTTATTTGTGTGTTTAAAATCCTTCAGCTGCCTGAGGCAGCTCTGTGACTTCAGGGAGCTGTCAGTGCATGCTGCCCCGTGCATGCGTTCACTTCAGTGCTCGCACTCCTCCCGCCCCCACCCTGGCAGTACTGAGGCTCTTAGCATGCCTTTCACGCTGGGTGGCCGTTAATTGTCCTGCCCCATTTGTGCTGTCCTTATTGCATGCGTCTCTCTGAAGTTTTATCTGCTTATTGTCTTCGTTTTGACATTCAGCAGAACATTGGATACATATTTTCTGTGCTTTGCTCATCCTTCCACAAATATTTTATCATCTCACTGTCTATCTCTTGGCTCTGGATAGCCTCTCATTATGAAGTAAGGCATGTGTAAGTGCAGGTCAAATTGTTAAGCATATAGCAGGATGAGTGACTACCCAGTTTTTCTTTCCACATAGCTCTGCATGAGTATTTTCTTTTATGAGTTACCATGCTAATTTTCTCTGGTTCTTTCAGTTATTGAGAGTTTTTATGTCACATTGGTCATGTTTTTACATACCACAATGCAATTGGCACAAACAGTATTCTGTTCCATTTATTTTGCTTCTATATATTATGGCTCCAGTGACTTATAGTATAAATGTATTCGCAACTCTGGTGCGTGCCTTTCCCATATATTAGTATTATATTCCTGGTTGTGGTAACGTCATGTTGTCTTTTGTTACCTGTTTATTTTTGAACGGGTCTTTTTGAACCATTTTGAGCTGCAAACTATTGTTCCTATGGACCTTTGGTGTATGCTATGCTGTCAGTTCAGTGTGCTGGGTTTAAATGGACACATACTTCCTGGGAACAAAGTTTGCCAATAGCTTTTATCATGAAGGTGTTGCTCCTTTCAAATCCCATCTTGTAAGTTTATATTCTTGTTATTTTCTGTTGTTAGTTTCTTTCTCTGCCTACATTTGTCTAGTACTCACATGAATCATGCTGCAAAGGTTGTCCTTTTTGTTGCAATGTTCACACCTGTTGAACATGCAATGAATGTAACAAATAATGCTCTCCTTGGATTAGGCATCCCACATAAATGGAAGTGAATTGGAATGGTGTCTTGGAGACCTTCCATTGGGCAAGAATTACACTTGGATCAGGTTTGCACTTCTTTAGTGTTGGATCCTGTGGATCCTCGTCGGCAGTTTGTTGTGAGTGGTGGCCGAGTTGGTACTAGAGATAGAGTAGATCCGCAGACACTTCTTAGGTGGATAACTTTATGTTTATTTACAAGGTTCTCAGCAGACATTACAGGTGTGCTTTCTACTCAAACTCTGTCCAACTACTAACTACAGACTGCAGACTACTGACTACTGAGGTAGCCCGCGCTACTCTCCTATTGGATACAGAAGATCATGTGATCTTTCATTACAAGCATTATCCTTAAAGATATGTTCACACTAAATAAAACCACAACTATCACATCCCTCCCACTGTACTCAGATATATATTTTTCTCAAAACAACAAAATATTTACACTGGTAGTAATTTACAAGTTCAGTCTTTCTGGTGGTTTCCTTATGCCTGTAGAACATCTCAGCTCTACAACCTCAGATTCTTTGTCTGGAACCTCCTTTTCTGGGGTTGCCTGAACATCAGGTTCTTTGGTAGGTACCTGCAGTTCTGTATCCTCAACTCTTACAGGAACATCAGACGTGTCTGTCCTGGGTAGAATATTCTCAACAGGAATTGCCAACCCAGTTGTCATATTGTGGAATCATTTCTCTCTTCTTTAAATGATCCGCATGTCTCCATATGACTCAGCCTTCCACGTCCATGTGGTAAGATAGAGGTCCAGTCAGTTCACCCGGTAACCACTTTGGTCCTTCTCCAAAGTTCTTCACATATACCAGCTCTCTCATGGTAAATTTCCTCTCATGACTATGCCAGTCGTGTCTAGTTTTCTGGCTTCCCTGACTCTTTTCCACCTTCCCCTCTAAATTGGGCATTATTAAACTCAATCTTGTCCTGAGATGCCGTTTCATCAATAATTCCTCAGATGTGACACCTGCTGTTGTGTGAGGGGAGGTCCTATATTGGAAAAGAAAGCATGCTAGATTGGTTGTTATGGAATTTCAAGTTAGCTTATTCATGCCTGTCTTGAATGTTTGAACCTTTGGCCAGTCCATTTGAGGAAGGGTGGTACGGTGAAGTTTTTACATGAGTGATACCGTTGAGGCTGATAAACCGTTGAAACTCAGCACTTGTAAATGCTGTGCCGTTATCAGAAATGACTACTTCTGGTAGTCCGTTAATGGCAAAACTTTGACGTAGTTTCTCAATTGTAGCAGTTGACATTGATGACTTCACCCCATATTTGTCCATTCATTTTGAGTGGGCATCAATGAGCAGAAACATTGTTCCCATGAAAGGTCCAACATAGTCAATGTGTAACCGCACCCATGGTCTTCCTGGCCACTCCCAAGTGTGTAACGGAGCTGTTGATGGCAAACTTTTGCAGTTGTTGACATTGCACATAAATCTCTGCAAACTCTCTATTTTGGCATCCACCCCAGGCCACCATAGGTAGCTGCGTGTTTTGGTCTTCATTCGGGATATTCCTGGATATGCACTGTGTAGATCAATTAACAGTGGCTCCCTTCCTTTTGGTGGTACTATCACTTGTGTTCCCCACAATAAGATGCCATCCTGGATGGTTATTTCATGTCTTCTGTTAAAGTACGGTTTCATTTTGTCAGATACAGGCTCCTGTGACCAATCACGTAGAACTTGTTCTTGTAGTAGGACTGGGTCCCAACTTGTCCAGTTTCTAATCTGTCATGCGCTTACCGGCGAGGAATCTAAAAAAGTTAACAGTTGAACAAGTTCTTGTGGAACTGGGGTGTCCTCGTCATTTTCTTGTAAAGGCAAATGACTAAGTGCATCAGCATCTGCGATTTGATTGCCAGGCCTATGTATGAAAGTGTACTCATGTGATGGCAGGATTAAAGCCCTATTTGTGTTTCTTTGTCTTCTTTCTTCGTGCTTTCTTCTTTCTAGCACTGACTTTAATCTCAGCCTTCTTTTCGACTTCAGTATTGGCCAGACTACTCTCAGATGTGAGCTCAACTTGTCTGAGCTCAGTGGTTGAGTCCCCCAAAATTTCATCATCTGTCTGCTTCTTAGAGAATTCTGTGACTTTCGCTTCCAAAGCCTCTCTGGCTTCATGTAGCTGATTCTTCAGCTCCTCCACCTCCTTTTTGAATTTGTTTGCTGCCTCCTGGAAAATTGAACATTGTTGTGTCTTCTCTGCAAATTCATTCTTCAGTTCATTTAGAGAGGTGCTGAATTCTTTCTGTTTCTCTTTGTACTTTTCCAATGGTACAAACGTAGACCTGAGGGAACCTTGTAGTGTGTGAATGTCTTTCAGCAGGTTTTCTTTCTCCTTTTGAAGATTGCTCACCTCGTCTTGAACTCTGTCATCAAGCAGGGTCTCTTTGAGTTCCTCCTGCTGTTCTACCATGTTTTAGCTTAAGACAGCCTGTACTTCTTCAGATTGTTGAGTGCTTACACACTCCTTTTCCAAAACACAAATGATTCTAGCTTCCTTTTGGAACCTGAGTGGCCAATCAAGGTTGATTTCTCTTAGCCAGTTTCACCCTAGAAGGCTTTGTGCTCTACCTCTCAATACCCACACTCGTACCGATTGGCTTCCATTATAGACAGTTACCCTACTTAAGCCTTTGACTTGAATGTCTTCACGCGTGTATATTTTTAGTTTGGCAGATGTTGCTTCTAAATTTAATTGATGTTCACCACTATTCAGACATCTGTAGACATGTTCCCTAATTATTGTAGTGGAAGCTCCTGTGTCCACTTCCATTCAAACAGGTCTGCCATTTACTTTCACTGTTACAAATATTGGTTCTGTTTTTCCAACTTTCAGCTTAAATAATGAGTAGATATCTCAATTTGTTGTTTCAGGCTCCTCTACATTGTAGATTTCACTGGGTTTTGCTTTTGTTTAAAAGTCTGTTGAATCTTTCCTTATTATATGTCTCATTATATGTCCAATTCTATGGCAATAATAACATTCAATTTTTTTAAACTGCCAGTCATTAAAATACTGCTTGTTTCCGCCCCAATTGAAATTATCCTTTGATTTTGCTGCTAAGTTTATTTTCCTTATTTTCTGACTAGCGGGCTGTTTCCCGCTTCTCGGCAGAGTCTTGCATTTGCGTGCCCTTTTTAGCTGGGGTTTCCCACCTGATGTGGAGGATGGTGTCATTTTCCACACCCTGTATGGCTTTTGAATCTCTCTCTGCGCTTTCCATGGCCAATGCGATCTCTAGCGCCTTCTTGAAATCCGAATTCGCTTCGGACAATAATCCCTTCTGAATTGTGCCCTCATTCATACCACACACTAAACGATCTCTGAGCATGTCATATAAAGATGTACCAAACTCTCAATGTTCCATTAACTGCTTCAAACTTGCCACATAGCATGCGACTGTCTGCCCTGGGGCTCTATTTATTGAATTAAACTTGAACCTTTGCATTGTTACTGAGGGCTTTGATTGATAATGACCCTTCATGAGGTCCACAAATTCATCAGAATTTTTCGAATCTGAGGCACTGGGTGCCATCAAACTTTGAATCTTTATTCTCACATGTACTTAAAAGGATCACTCGCCTCTTCTCTTCCTCCATAATCTCTTTCGCTTGGGAAAAGAACGTGAGATGTTCAATGCAATGAGACCAATCGCCCATTGCTGGATCGAAAGGATCAATTTTTCTGAATTGTGACATTTCAAGAGGGAATTACTTTGCTGATTTGAACGGAAATTTCTACTTACACTCACTGCTCGAGGTACACAGTGCCAATTTCTTTTCACTTGATTTCTTCTGTTAAACGTGATTTATCTTCATTGCCAGTTTGTTGGATCCTGTGGATCCTTGTCGCCAGTTTGCTGTGAGTGGTGGCCAAGTTGGTACTATAGATAGAGTAGATCTGCAGACACTTCTTAGGTGGATAACTTTATGTTTATTTACAAGATTCTTAGCAGACATCACAGGTGTGCTTTCTATTCAAACTCTGTCCAACTATTAACTACAGACTGTAGACTACTGACTACTGAGGTAGGCCACGCTACTCTCCTCTTGGATACAGAAGATCATGTGATCTTTCTTTACAAGCATTATCCTTAAAGGTATATTACACACTAAATAAAACCACAGCTATCACATATAGATTCCGGCGACTGGTGATTCCAAAGTTAAAATGCAACAACATTAAAAAAATACTTCTGAGTACCATTTTGCCCCACAAAGTTGTGGATATTTGGGAATAAGAAATCTGCATTGAGCTACTTTTCCTCTGGCTTTTCCACCAACCTAATGAGAGGAGGTGGTAAAATAACACCTGGGCAACATCACTGGATAGCATGGCCTGAATTTTGCATTATGCATGCCGTTTATACCTGAATGGTGAGGGTTTGGGGCATATTCCATTGTGAACTGTTTGCATACAATTTTCCAAGGTTGGCTCTAGGTGCAGTTTGAATGGATGTTGGTGTGTACAACTGGCGGGAGTGGAAAATTGTGTGTAAGGGAAATTTCAGAATATGCAGGAAAAATTAATTAGAGCTTTAAAAAGCATCAAATTCTGAACTCGTCATGGCTCTTGCTGAGACTGAAGAGTTTGACAGACAAAAATGAATGGAAAGGAAACTCAGGATGCAGCCTTGGGCCTGTAGGCAAATGACAATGCAATACAATTCCTGAATTCCTCTTTAATGACTTCTGAATTAGGAGTGGTCTGCATGAGATGATTATGATGAGGGTGGCCCTGTTTGTGACTTCACTGCACCATCCTTGGTATAGTCTGCAAGGAACTGTAGATGGATTGGAGGTTACAGCTGATCGATACTCTCATTGGCTCTTGCTATTGGCTATTGTGCATTGTAGCTTCAGGTGTCCAAGCAACAAATGTCTCAGCTGTTCATCCAGATTTCTGTTGGCCTGGGCCACAAGAGGACAGTTCATCATAGTCATCACCAACCAGGAGCACCAATACCTTATCCATAGTTCACAAGCCTGTTTGTGCATTTCTTCTGGCTTTGACTGGAATGTGTCACTCAATTTCAGCAATGGCCTTGAATCTACAGAATACAGATCACTTCAAAATTTCTAACTTATCAAGAATTGACAGAACAGAGGACCATTGGTCTATGCAACTCAAAATGGATGATACAAATGTGAGCAATAAGTCTGTGTTGGAAGAGCCTAGAATAAAAATTGATTTTGCCCATTACAGTTTTATACAATATAAATGATTGGGCAGGAAACTAATCTACTGAAATTGTGCACAATGGTGCTAAATAGAGATTCAGTCCATCAGAGTACAATATACAATAGGAGTGAATAGGAGGGGAATTCTATGCTTGGATCAGATATGCATTTATCTGAAACCACCTCTGCTATGATCAAAGTAATAATTTGGAGCTTGCTTATTGGTAATGTGATGACAAAGCATGTACTTAAACCAGCTTTTTAAAACCTGATTTTAAACTCATACTGGGGCTTTTAATCTACTATTTCATTACTAAATCAGAAAGCATAACCATTATCACAACTAGCACGAAGAGTTTAGAGATGCAAGTGGAGTTTCTGTAACATGTTTTCAAGAGAATGTGCAGATGTTCTTTCCATCTAAATTTCAGCACTGTGTATATGTAATCTTCATAGCACTTCACTGGTGTATCATCAAAGTCAAGTACCAGGAAGCATGTCAATCCCAGCTGAAAATAGTGACATCTGACAAATGTCACATTCATCATTTGAGCATCTTGTAGGTGTCTAGTAAGATGCTTTCTGATCCTAAGGTTTCATCTCTCAAAACATAGTTAACAATTTTTGGAGAAGTGACTCCATTTCAGAATAGTATTCTCTGTTCAAAGAAAGTCTTGTGATTTGGTTGCCAAATGAGGAAACGTTTCCAGGATCTCCTGTTGTCTCTGCAAATCCTTAATAACATCTGGGGGCTTGTGCCAAAATTGAGAAAGACTAGCCAAACAACAGCCTGATGTAGTCATACTCATCGAATCATACTTTACTAACAATGTCCCAGACACCACCATCACCATTCCTGGGTATGTCCTGTCCCACCAGCAGGATAGATCCACCACTATGCAGTCAGTAGGGAGGAGTCCTGGGAGTAACAAAGTCCTGTCTTCACATTGAGGATACCCTTCATTGTGTGGTATGGAACTACCATCCATGCTAAATGAAATAGATTTCTAGCAACTCAAAACTAGGCATCCATGAGGCGCTGTGGGCCATCAGTAGTAGCAGAATTGTATATAACCACAATTGGTAACCTCATGGCCTGGCATATCCCTCCCACTCTATCATTACCATCAAGCGAAGGGATCAACCTGGTTCATTGAAGAGTACAGGAGGGCATGCCAAGAGCAGCGCCAGGCACGCCTAAAAATGAGGTGTCAACCTTGTGAAGCTATAACACAGGGCTGCTTGCATGCTGAACTGTGGTGGCAGCATGCAATAGATAGAGTTATGTGATTGCACAACCAATGGATCAGCTCTGCAGTCCTGCCACATCCAGTCGTGAATGGTGGTGGATAATTAAACAACTAACTGGAGGACGAGGCTCCACAGATATTCCCATCCTCAATGATGGGGGAGCCCAACAAATCAGTTTAAAAGACAAGGCCGAAGCATTTACACCATCTTCAGCCAGAAATGCTGAGTGGATGATCCATCTCGGCCTATACCTGAGGTCCCCAGCAACACAGATGCCAGTCTTCAGCCAATTCGATTCACTCCACTTGATATCAAGAAATGGCTGAAGGCACTGGATACTGCAAAGGCTATGGGCCCTGACAATATTCCAGCAATAGTACTGAAGACTTGTGCTCCAGAACTTGCCATGCCCCTAGGCAAGCTGTTCCAGTACAGCTGCAGCTCTGGCATTTACCTGCCAATGTGGAAAATTGCCCAGGTATGTCCTGTCCACAGAAAGCAGGACAAATCCAATCCAGCCAATACCGCTCATCAGTCTACTCTTGATAATCAACAAAGTGACAGAAGGGGTTGTTAAAGATGTTATCAAGTGGCACTTATTGAGCAATAACCTGCTCACTGACACAGTTTGGATTCTGCCAAGGCTGCTCAGCTCTTGACCTCATTACAGCCTTGCTCTTAGCATGGATGAAAGAGCTGAACTCTGATGGGGAGATGAGAGTGACTGCTCTTGACATCAAGGCAGCATTTGACCATGTGGCATCAAGGAGAAAACTAGAAAAACTCAAGTCAATGGGAATCAAGGGGAAAGCTGTGCATTGGTTATAATCATGCCTAGTACAAAGGAAGATGATTGTTGTTTTTGGAGGTCAAACATCTCAGTCCCAGGACATCACTACAGGAGTTCCTCAAGGTAGTGTCCTTGGCCCAACCATCTTCAGCTGCTTCATCAATGACCTTCCCTCCAGAAGTCTGGATGTTCACTGATGATTGGAGAATATTCTGTACCATTCATAACTCCTTAAACACTGAAGCAGTCCATGTCCATATGGAGCAAAACCTGGACAACATTCAGGCTTGGGCTGATAAGTGGCAATTAACATTTGCACTAGACAAATGCCAGACAATGACCATCTCCAACAAGAAAGAATCTAATCATCTTTCCTTGGCATTCAATGGCATTACTATTATTGAAACCCTCCACTATCAACATTCGGGGTGGGGGGGGTGGGGGAATTCAATGATGGTAATGCCATTGAATGTCAAGGGGAGATGTTTAGATTCCATTGACCAGGAACTGAACTAGACAAGCCATACAATACTGAGACTACAAGAGCAGGTCAGAGGCTGGGAATTCTGTGGCGAGTAACTCACCTCCTGACTCCCCAAAGCCTGTCCACCATCTACAAGGCACAAGTCAGGAATGTGATGGAATACGTTCCACTTGCCTGGATGAGTGCAGCTCCAACAACACTCAAGAAGCTTGACGCCATCCAGGACAAAGCAGCCTGCTTGATTGATACCTCATCCACCACCTTCGCCATTCACTCCCTCCACCATTGACGCACAGTAACAGCAAAGTGTACGATCTACAAGTTGTGCTGCAGCAACTCGCCAAGGTTCGTTTAACGGCACCTTCCAAATCTGCAAACTTTATCGCCTGGAAGGAAAGGGCAACAGACACATACAAACACCACCACATGCAAGTTCTCCTCCAAGCCACACATCATCCCCACTTTGGGTTATATCGCCATTCTTTCATTGTCACTGGGTCAAAATCCTGGAACTCCTAACAGCATTGTGGTGTACCTGTACCACACCAACTGCAGCGGTTCAAGGAGGCAGCTCACCACCACCTTCTCAAGGGCAATTAGGGATGGGCAATAAATGCTGGCCTAGCCAGCGATGCCCACATCCCGTGAAAAAAATAAATAAATAAAAATTATGTTAATATGGGAGCATTGAAATGTTCAGTCTTTGCACTAATAAAAAGCAGATATAAAAACCACACTCCTCAAATGTTTCAAAAGTATTGTGAATAAGAAGCTATGTAATTAAGTACTGTAAAATTGAATTTCTTGTCCACACTGCCCATTAAGTCTCAGTGGTCTCTGTTGGATTTCTGGTTCGCTTTGTCAATTTATGTTCTCCTTCTTCCCACATTGCTTTTCCAAAGGCTGCATTAAGGTGGGAAAAGACCTAAGGCAAAAACAAGGGAATAAAATTCCAATGAAGGCATGAAATGCAGCCTGTGGATTGCAGGAAGTGGTGGAGTAGCACAACCCCAGGTCTCCTGTTTGAGAAGCTTTTAAAGTAGAAGCATATTTCCATAATATGTTCAGTTGTCCTATAATTGTTAGCCTATTAGCCAGCACCAGCACAGCTATATACTTTCTAAAGAATTCTGTTGGCACTGGTATTGGGGCCGCATTTCTCAAGCTTTTTATATTTTTGGGCTGTAAATATGATGGGAACTTAAGTTCCATAGGAACCGGAGTATGCCATTCAGCCTGTTTAGGCTGTTCAATGCGATCTCTGTTAGTATGAATCTCAATACAATTAACCCTTCTTTGCCCAAATGCTTTGATACTTCTATCAATCTTAGTCGTGAAAATCTCAATTGATACAGTGTCTACAGATTTTTGAAGGAGATAGATCCAGATTGCATGACAAAGCTTGCGAAGAATATACTGCACAGACACAGGCTATTCGGCCCAACCACTCCATGCACTTATGCTCCATTCGTGTCTCCTCCCATCTTTTCTCATCTAAATCTGCCATTGTAATCATGTATTCTCTTCTCCCTCAGGCTTGTCTAGTTTCCCTTAAATACTGTTCACTTCAACCACTTCCTCTGGTAGTGAGTTCCACATGCTCACCACTCTTTGGTTGAAGAAGTTGCTTCTGAATTCCCTATTGGATTTACTGGTAACCATGACCGAGATTTTCTGGTCCCATCCACCGGAGGACCAGAAGTTGCCGCCCGAAGTCAACAGACCTCTGGCTGGTCCGTCAAATTTTCCATCCTGCCCATGATTATTCCTGCCGTGGGCAGGACTAGAAAATCCTGGCCTATCTTATATTGAAGGCCTCTAGTTATGGTTCTTCCCAGAGGAAACGTTCTCTCTGTATTCACTCTATCAAAACTTTTCATAACTTAAACAAAGCCTCTATTAGGTCACCCCTCGGCCTTCCTTTCTCAAGAGAAAAGAGACCCAACTTCTCTATCCTTTCCTATATATACATATAATATGTAACACATATTTCTGGTATCATCTTTATAAATCTTCTCTGCACATGCTCCAGTGCTTCTATATCCTTTCTATAATATGGTGGCCAGAGCTGCATGCAGTCCTCCTAATCAAGGTTCGATACAGGTTTAGCATAAACTCTATCCTTCTAGAATTAACAGCAACACCAGTGCTTACTGCTTTGTTTGCTATTTTTATGGCCTTGCTAACTGTGGCAGAACTTTTAGTGATTGATATATTTGTACTCCTGGATCGCTTTGTTTCTCTACCCCACCTAGACCTTGCACTTCCAAGTAATAAGTGACCTCCCTATTTTTCCTACCAAAATATACTACCTCACATTCATCGATGTGTTGAACTTCATTTTGCCAATTATTTGCCCATTTTGCAATGTCATCCTGTAGTTACTTGCAGCCCTCCTCAGTATTGACCATTCCCCCCAATTTGGTGTCATCCGCAAATTTAGAAATTGTCAAAGTCCAAATTGTTAATGTAAATTGTGATCAGCAGTGATCCCAGCATTGATCCTTGTGGAATACCACTTCCCACCTCCTGCCACTCTGAATGACTACCCTTTACTCCCACTCTCTGCTTTTTGTCTTGGAGCCAGCTAGCAATGCATTCTGCCGCTTACCCCCTGACTTCACATTCTCTGACCTATACATTAGTCTATCATGGGGCACCTTATCAAAGGCATTTTGAACACCCAGATAAATCACCTCATCAAGGTGGTTCCTAATTTCGCTCCTAAATAGCTTAGCTCTAATTGTAAAATTGTGCCCTCTTGTTCTGGATTTGTAGTTTGAGTTTTGAAGGCCAAAAAAATGGAGGAGGAAAGAAAGTGTAGCCCTTCAAGAAGAAGAGAACTACCAGCATCAAAATGTTAAATTATTGAGGCAGGCATTCCATTAGCAATTTTTGAAAATTGCATGCTTTGTAGCCAGAGCACCACTGGAGGTCCAATAATATTGTTGAGGGCTTCATTCATTTGAATAATTTTCAGGACCTTAATGAGCATTTTGTGCACAATTTCTGCGCAGGTTCTGAGCTTTGTCAACACTCATATTGGTGGTGGAGGGTGGGGGCAAGGGGATGGGGATCTGAGCTCATCATGTTTGTGGTAGGCCTCAAGCCTCCCTGCAAATAAAGGCATCCACCATCATGTTATCAACCCCAGTGTCTTTGGGACAAGTAGTTTTTGATGGCTCATGTGCTCTACATGAGGAATCGTATGAGATGATTTACACCCCACGAATTGGTTGACCTGATAACTTACAGGCCAGTTGCCAGTGAGTTACGGTCATCACCACAAACAGGAAACAGATCACATCCCACAACTCTTCAACTCTCATTCTCTTTATACCACAGTTTAGTCAGAAATATCAACCAACAGATAGGAAAGTTTACAGCTTACATGCAAGCAAAATGTAGCCTTTAAAGAATTACATTAAGCTTTACAGAAATTTACAGTGGTAATACTGTAAAAATACATCAAATGGCAGGAAGGTATCATCTGAAGATTACTTGAAAGGCTGTTGCCATTTTATTGTAGGGCACTATTCATGCACAGGATTTTCACTCTGAATCTGCTGTTGGCTTGAATATTTATATACTTTTAAATCCTGAATATTCATATAAATTTTAATTTTGCAAACGTTATGGAATTAAAATATAATGTAATTACCATCTTACTGCTGGGCTGGAGCCCCGGACTAAATTCCTCTATTTGGCCCTTGAGATCTAATGAAAAGCTCAGCAGGTTTTGCTATTAATGAATTTGTTCAGACATTGTACTTTCTCTTTCTAAATTGCAGCTTAAGTCTATGGTTGTTAATTGCTCTATGTATCCAGGCTAATGCATGAAAAATTGAAAAGTAAAAGAGGAGATTTTAACTTCCTCTTCCCCAGTGGAAATAGTAATTAAAACTGAGTGTCTCTGACTGACCAATCCAAGGAGACTATCATGGCTGGCTGAGGCATCCACTTGAACCAGGCAGATAATTAGGGTACTAGGACTCAGATAGGACCCAAGGCAATTTGGACAGCCCACTGCTCAGAGCGACTATTGATGGCATATGAACCAGACATCCTTAAAAGATAAATTTTTTAAAAAATCCTTGTGAGACTGGGGAAAGCAAGAGCAATCTTTGAAGCATAAGAAGGAAAAATTTGGGCCTCTGCAAACCCAGGCTTCCCACCAGCAGAACTCCGTGGAACTCTTTCACCACCCAGCCACCGCCATACCACTGTCCCCCACCATATAATTTACCTCAGTACTGGTAAATATAATTATGCAATATGGTCATTTATATTGTTTTTTGACCTGGAGCTAGAAACACAAAAACATCTTCAATCTGCAAAATTCCTTCACCAAATTGCAATTAAACTCTGATTAACTCTGGGCTGTGTTTACACAGCCATTAAGCCTTAAAGGAAGAGAGCTATTTAAACAGAGAATACAGTAAAATCCCAATGGGTCGAATCTCAGGGGATATGCCCACAAATTCTTGCTAAGTGGAGCTTTGTGACAGTCGGGGAGGCCCCATTCCCATGTGAATACATCTCTATGTGACCCGATATGCATACAAACAGTGTCTATGTCGAAAACAGTAGATTCAAATGCCAAATGAAAACACAGTAATGTAGTAAATGTGTGAAAGTCTTTATCCAATTTGTTCACACCTTAAAATGGCCTTAGGGCTGGAACTTTGCATTGAAAAATATCGACAGTTAGCTTCAGAAAAACTTCATAATCTTTCTCTGCATAGTGTGCTATCTTCGGATGTGTGTGATACAGTCCGCCATGTCGTCAATGCGGTTGAACATGTTTTCAGTATTTTCATGCCACAATGCAAAATCCTGGAGCATCTCTATGATCTTTGTAGCATCGGCCAGGGAAACAGACAGGTGAATGGCCGGGCATTCATCGGACTCTTCAGAGTCATCAGCCTCTTTGAGCTCCTTGGTTGAAGAGCGTACTGCATCTATGATTGCATCATGTATCAGTTCGATTATGCAGCATCCGGCATTGTCCACCTCCGTATAAGTTTCCATGGTTGTCTCTGTTGGAATTTCCATACTGGCCTCTCGCAGGTAAGCAAAAAGTGCCTCATCATTGGGTTGGTTGGCCTCACCCTGCTCCTCCTTGTTTTCAATGTCTTGTGGAGTCATAATCTGTTTGAACGCAGTGTGGTGGAAGCAGTTGGCAATTATGGCCTCTGTCACCACCTTCCACACCTTCTTCACCATGAACATGGCCTCGAGTACAGTTGGATTGTACTTCTGCTTCTTACTGATGGCCTTGATAGCCTGAGAATTTCAGGTTCCTAATCACACCCTGAACCACTGGCTGGAGCTTGGCTGTGGTGTTGGGAAGCAAGAACATCAGCTTGGCGCTCTCGAGGCCAGTGATGTCGGGGTACGCGGGGCAGTTGTCTGTAATGATGACAATCTTCCTTTTCATTCATTTTGTCTGCTTTCCTGATCCACACCTCAAAAATCCCAAGATCATCCAGGTGGTTTTGTTAGCGTCATACTGTGTGGGTAGTGTCTTGTCTTTCGTGAGGGAATGCGGCTTTTTGGACCTTCCTATCACAAGAACCAGCAGCTTTTTGGTGCCATCCATGTTGGTGTGGACCATAGCAGTGAAATGTTCTTTGCTCTGCTTTCCACCATTGTATGTTTCACCTTTAAACATCAAAGAGTGGTCTGGCAAAAGATGGTAAAACAGTTCAGTTTTATCCGCATTAAAAATATCTTGTGGTATTTACTCATTCCACATGTAGGCAACACCATTTTGGAGCCAATCATCTGTCATTGCTGCCTAGATTTGCAGGGGGAGGAGAACCAGAGTGTTAGAGCAGATAGTGAGGTGGAGGAGGATAAAGGTCAAGCGAGGAATGCATGTATAGACAGAAATCAAGGGTCCGTACGTGATAGAAATGTTCTCATGTGCATCTATTTCAATGCAAGGAGTATTGTCGGAAAGGCAGATGAGCTTAGGACGTGGATTGGCATGTGGGATTATGACATTATTGCTATTAGTGAGACTTGGTTGCAGGTGGGGCAGGACTGGCAGCTCAATGTTCTGGGGTTCTGTTGTTTCAGACGTGATAGAGGGGGAGGGATGAAAGGGGGAGGAGTGGCATTACTAGTCAGGGAAAATATCACAGCTGTGCATAAGCAGGACAGCCCGGAGGGCTCGTCTACAGAGGCCATATGGGTGGAGCTGAGGAATGGGAAAGGTGTGACCACACTAATAGGGTTGTATTGTAGACCGCCCAATAGTCAGAGAGAATTGGAGGAGCAAATCTGTAGAGAGATAGCAGACCGATGTAAGAAACAGAAAGTTGTGATAGTAGGAGATTTTAACTTTCCACATATTGACTGGGACTCCCATACTGTAAAAGGGCTGGATGGCTTGGAGTTTGTCAAATGTGTTCAGGAAAGTTTTCTAAATCAATATATAGAGGTACCAACGAGAGAGGATGCAATACTTGATCTCCTATTAGGGAACCAGTCAGGTCAGGTGACAGAAGTATGTGTAGGCGAACATTTTGGGTCCAGTGACCACAATGTCATTAGTTTTAAGCTAATTATGGATAAGGATAGGTCTGGTCCTCGAGTTGAGATTCTAAATTGGAGAAAGGCCAATTTTGTGGAAATGAGAAAGGATCTAGGAAGAGTGGATTGGCGTAAGTTGTTTTCTGGCAAGGATGTGTTCAGTAAGTGGAAGGCATTCAAAGGTGAAATTTTGCGAGTGCAGAATTTGCATGTTCCTGTCAGGATTAAAGGCAAAGTTAACAGGCATAGGGAACCTTGGTTTTCAAGGGATATTGGCGATCTGGTTAAGAAGAAGAGAGAGGTGTATAGCAGGTATAGGCAACAAGGAGCAAATGAGGTACTTGTAGAGTATAGAAAATGTAAGAAAATACTAAAGAAGGAAATCAGGAAGGCAAAAAGAAGACATGAGGTTGCTTTGGCAGATAATGTGAAGGTAAACCCGAAGGGTTTCTACAAGTATATTAAGAGTAAAAGGATAGTAAGGGACACAATTGATCCCCTTGAAGATCAGAGTGGTCGTCTATGTGTAGAGCATCACGAGATGGGGGAGATCTTAAACAGTTCTTTTGCATCAGTATTTACTCAGGAAACTGGCATAATGTATAAGGAAGGAAAGGTAACAAGCAGTAGTTTCATGGAACATATAGAGATTAAAGAGGAGGAGGTGCTTGCTGCCTTACAGTGAATAAAGGTAGATAAATCCCCCGGGCCTGACATGATATTCCCTCGGACCTTGAGGGAGACTAGTGCAGAAATTGCAGGGGCCCTGGCAGAAATATTTAAAATGTCCTTAGCCACGGGTGAGGTGCCGGAGGATTGGAGGGTAGCTCATGTTGTTCCGTTGTTTAAAAAAGGCTCCAAAAGTAAACCAGGTAATTACAGGCCAGTGAGCCTGATGTCAGTAGTAGGTAAATTATTGGAAGGTGTTCTGAGAGATCGGATATACAATTATTTGGACAGCCAAGGGCTGATTAAGGATAGTCAGCATGGCTTTGTGCGTGGTAGGTCGTGTTTAACGAACCTTGTAGAGTTTTTTGAGGAGGTTACCAAGAAAGTAGATGAAGGAAAGGCTGTGGATGTTGTCTACATGGACTTTAGTAAGGCCTTTGACAAGGTCCCACATGGGAAGTTAGTTCAGAAGGTTCAGACACTTGGTATCCATGGAGAGGTTGTAAACTGGATTCGAAATTGGCTGTGTGGGAGAAGACAGAGAGTGGTAGTGGATGATTGCTTCTCAGACTGGAGGTCTGTGACTAATGGTGTGCCTCAGGGATCTGTACTGGGACCATTGTTGTTTGTTGTCTATATCAATGATTTGGATGATAATGTGGTGAATTGCATCAGAAAGTTTGCTGTTGACACTAAGATTGGAGGCGTTGTGGACAGCGAGGAAGGCTTTCAAAGCTTGCAGAGAGATCTGGATCAACTGGAAAAATGGGCCAGAAAATGGCAGATGGAATTTAATGTGGAAAAGTGTGAGGTGTTACATTTTGGAAGGTCAAACCAAGGTAGGACATACACAGTAAATGGTAGGGCACTGAGGAGTGCGGAGGAACAAAGGGATCTGGGATACATAATTCCCTGAAAGTGGCGTCACAGGTAGACAAGGTTGTAAAGAAAGCTTTTGGCATACTGGCCTTCATAAATCAAAGTATTGAGTATAGGAGTTGGGATGTTATGGTGAGGTTGTATAAGATATTGGTGAGGCCAACTTTGGAGTATTGTGTGCAGTTCTGGTCGCCTAACTGCAGGAAGGATATCAGTAAGATTGAGAGAGTGCAGAGAAGATTTACTAGGATGTTGCTGGGTCTTAAGGAGTTGAGTTACAGGGAAAGATTAAACAGGTTAGGACTTTATTCCTTGGAGCGTAGAAGAATGAGGGGAGATTTGATAGAAGTTTACAAAATTGTGAGGGGTATAGACAGAGTAAATGCGAGTAGGCTCTTTCCACTTAGATTAGGAGAAATAAACACGAGAGGACATGGCTTTAGGGTGAAAGGGGAAAGGTTTAGGGGGAACATTAGGGGGAACTTCTTCACTCAGAGAGTGGTGAGAGTGTGGAACGAGCTATCATCTGACGTGGTAAATGCGGGCTCACTCTTAAGTTTTAAGAATAAATTAGATAGATACATGGATGGGGGAGGTCTGGAGGGTTATGGACTAGGTGCAGGTTAATGGGACTAGCGGAATAATATTTTGGCACAGACTAGAAGGGCCAAATGGCCTGTTTTCTGTGCTGTAGTGTTCTATAGTTCTATAACTGCTGCACCCTCACTACTCACCGCGCGGAAAAGGATGCTGTGCCTTGTCTTGTATTGGTCCAGCCATCCATCGCTGCAAGTGAACTCCATGTGGCCCAGCTTCTTTGCTAGGGTGACTCCCCTTTCCTGCAGGATTGGATCGGAGGTGGGAACTTTCTCTGCCAGGCCTGCCTTGAACCATGTTCGTAGAGCTTCTTCAACAGCCATTCTCATCCTCTTGCTTTGCTGGAGAGAATCCTGCCTGTTGAACTGTTCCAAGATATTTGCCTTGTGTTTCATAATGGTCGGCAAACTCGATGGTGGAATCTCCCACTGCTTCAGGATGTCCACTTTCTGCTTTGTGCCACAGTTTTCCACTTGCTGTGTCAACTTCACCTTCTCTCTGATTGACTAAACTTCTAACTTTCTCATAGGTTTAGCCATACTCGTAGGTTTTGCACATCCTTTCACAGGGAGAACTCAATGTCAAATGAGGCTTGCCCAATGCTCCATGATTGTGTGCTCTTGTGTGGTCTAATTCCGTTCTGATTGATTGGTCGGTGCAATCAGATGACAAGCTTAGACAAGTTTGGCTAATCCGGAGTTACCAGTGCGGAATTTTGGTTTATCACACGTATCACGCTATGGGATTTGCTACTCTTCCAGTGAGAATGGTTGACGACTTTGACATAACTGGAATTTCATGTCATCCGAGTTGGGCTCATTGTGATTTCACTGTAGAATATTCTGCATTATCTGTAACATCCTATAATTATAAAACAACATGGGCTGAATTTTCCCCCTATCAGGGGGGAGGTTGATGGGCGGGCGCGCATGGGCGCGCTTCCGATTGGTGCCCCCAATCGGAGGCGTGGCGCCATTTTACATGGGCTGGCCAATTAAGGCCCGCCCAGCGTGACATCCACAGGGAAGCGCTATGCGCTCCCTGTGCGGACAGGGGGGGATTCCTAAATTCGAGAGTGCACTTTTTAGTGCATGCACACAAAAGAGCGCCCTTATCTCCCTGAGGCTAAGTGCAACCTCAGGGAGATCGGCTGTAAATGTGAAAAAGCTCAAAATAGAAAAATAAAATTTCCCTAACATGTTCATAATTTCCAAAAAAACTTTATTAAAATTTCCTGTGGATGAGGTTTCATGCTTTTTCTAGTTCGCACCGGGGCTCCTGGCCTGCTCGCCAACCTTAAGGATGAACGGGCAGGTCCACTAATTACTTTAATTGCTCTGTCAATGGCCTCAATTGACCATTGACAGGTCGGCGGGTGCGCAGCTGATTTTGCTGCGGCCCCGCCTTCCTGAAAATTTAAATGGGGTGTGAAGACATCGGGAGTTCCGCCCGATGTCACCGCACGTCATTTTACGTGTCAGCGAGCGGGCCCCACCCCCGCTCGCCGACGGTAAAATCCAGCTCCATCTCACTCAACTTGTGAGTGTTGTGCATTGCCCACTTCCTTCAGCTCACATTTGGTAGCCATGCCTACGGTTGTCAAGGTCCTGAGCTCTGGAATTTCTCCCCAAGCCTCTTCAACTCTCTTTCCTCCTTTAGGATGCTCCTCAAAACCTATTTATTTGACCAAGCATTTGGTCATCTGTTCTAATGTCTTCTTTCTTGGCTTGATGACAGGTTTTGCCTGATCACACTCCTTGGCTGGAATTTTCCAGCCCCACCTTGGAGGGTTCCCCTGCGACAGGACTGGCAAACCATTGAAGTCTCTATTCACATGGACGGGACTGAAAGATCCCGCTGGCGTGAGGGGCTGGAAAATTTCGGCCCTTGGGTCATTTTACTACGTTGAAAGCTCCATAGAATTGCAAGTTGTTGTTGTGATGTTGTATTCTGTGCCTCCATTTACTGATCCACCTGAAAATCAGCAGACCATGGCCATCCAAGTGGTGGTCAAGGTGATAACGTCCCCAGCCCACCCAACATCACCATACCCCACCCAACACCCACCCCTCCATGACTTTCCACTTACGCAGCTTGTTTCTGAGATGAGGGATTGATAGACATCAGCTGAAAATCACCCCCAACACGGAATGAATCAGACAAAATGATACAAACTCCCAATACTGCAGAGATGGGTTAGTGGTGCCTGCTGTGGATTTGAATGATGACAAAATAAATGATCATCTTCCTTAGGTGGGATGAGATGGTAATACCCGACAGTGGTAAATTGAAATCATGTTAATTCTGTGCCACACACAGTAATTGACACTCAAGGCATGCAGTGCTGTTGGGCATTGTTGATAATTTGACCAGCTAGCCCGGCTTACTGATAGGACCTAGAGAAGCTAAGATTCATTCAATAGACTTGAAATAACCTGTTTGATCAATCCCCTAATTAATAAGAAATTCCTAAATGTACAAGCAGTGGAAAGCTTATCATTGCTCTGTGCTGATAAGCTCTGTGATTTTAGTTGATTAAATGCAATATGACTCCTTTGCTTGCTTAATTGGGGGTTCCACAGCCTTTACTTTTGCCAAACTTTGCCTAAATTCTTGGAATTATATTGATGGGGTGCATCCTATTACAGAGTTTGAAGTCCATGTCGGGCAAACAGGATTGTAACGATGTGGAATATTTTTCCAAGTGTAGTTAGACACTTAGCATAACGCTAAGCAGCACAGTGGTCAGTTTTATTCTCATAAACCAAGAAAAAAACAAGATTGAGCTTCTCAGAGGGATAAACGGTGTATAATCCCCCGAGATTGAATGATAAAAGGAAGAAATTAAACTTCTGAGTTGCAGAGCAGGTCAGCAGACTGTCCTATCAACTCTGGGGTCTAAATATAAATCCCAATTGAATTGATTACTGTTAAGGGTCCTACATCAAATACCAAAGGAAGAATTTTCTGGTTGGTGAGCGGGGGCGGGTCCACTTGCTGGCATGTAAAATGGCACGCAGTGACATCGGGCGAGCATCCTGACGTCACCGTGCATTATTTAGATTGTCAGTTCAGCGGGCCCACAGCTGTATCGGCTGCTCGTCCACCGAACTGCCAAAGGCCTATTGAGGCCATTAAGAAAGTAATTAAAGTTGTTAAGATTGCTGCCCATCCAACCTTAAGCTTATGTGACAGTTTAACATGAGAGGACATGTCCTTAGATTTTTTTTCCTTTATTAAATTTTTCAAAACTTAAACTAATCTCCCTGAGGTACCTCTGTGCCTCAGGGAGATTTCTGAGCTCTTTTGCGAGCACGCACGATAGAGCGCAGGCCCCGACTCAGGGAATCCACCCCCCAGCCCCCCGGCCAGCACAGGGAGCGCTCAGCGCTTCCGGGCGTGCATGATGCTGGGTGGGCCTTAATTGGCCCACCCCTGTAAAATGGCGGTGCGTGCCCGATTGGGGGGCGCCGATCGGGTTCGCGCTTGCTCCCACCCGCTCCGCACAATGGGTGGAAAATTCAGCCCCAAGTTTCTGGTGAGCTGTAGCACAGTGATAATGTTGCTAGTAATTCAGAAGCCTGTAGGGATTCTCTCAGGATTGAGTTCAAATCTCATCATTGCAGCTTGGGGAATTCAAATTCAATTAATTAATCAATCTGGAATAAGAAGACTAGAGGGGAATCTTATGGGACCTATAAGAATGGGAAATGTGGCAGGTGGGGTGACTTAATTAAAAGCTGAAATTTTGCCTTCCTGATGGTGGGCTCAAATTTAGAGGTTAAGTCAGCAGAGTGCTTATGGTGAATCCGACCTCACGCTGTCCCACGGCAGGCTCCTACTTTCAAGGTTAAGTCAGCAGTGCACGAGAATCTTGTGGCACCCAGTTCATGTTCACTTAAAGCTGGCGTGCAACAGTTGTCTTTGTGCAGTTGTGTCTGAGGTCAGTGTTTTTCCTTGTTGAACTCTGCAGCACAGGGGAGGAGAGCAGGAGAATGCAGCTTGCAAGGAGGCCTGGGACTGGCAAGGACGAGTCAGGTGTTGGGGGGGTGTGTAAAGTGGGCTCGGGGGCATGGAGGTGAGGAAGAGGGATAGGCCTGGCATCCCGGGTGGTTGGGAGGGTGGTGAGGTCAGTCAGTCAAGGTAAGAAAATGAGGGGCCTAAAGAGCAGGGTCAGTACTGCCCACATCTGGGTCCATCTCAGGGTGTTTGCTGACAGCATAATCACAGTGCTCTGAGTTCACCTATAAGATTTCAATTATCCTTGCTGAGAGTCATCTCGGACAATCTCCTTTACAAGGCATAGAAGGGATGGCCACCTGAGCTAGCAAGTTCAGCCATGTCCCACAGAGCGGCGAGAACAACACGAGACGCTAACATGAACATTCAATAAAAAGAGAATGCAAAAACACACCATGGTTTCTTCCACACTAATGAAATGTCCCTAACTCCCCTGTAACCATCAATGTGTGCCAACCATGAGCTGTGCCAGTACAATCAGCTCACATCCCATGAAGTATTAAAAAAAGCACAACATTACTCATAATCTGCCATGAAATTGATGATCTCACTGGGCAGTTGGTGTCTGAAGTTACACAAATTCACATCGGTGCAAGAGAATGTACGCTTCTGAGATTTGAGTTTGAAGACACAATGTTGGGAAAGAGTCGATAGAGTTTAGTCCCATAGCTGACTGTGCTATATTTACTTGGAGGGCATTGGGTGGGGTAAACAAAGAGATATAGGGCAGGATTTCCTGGTTTGTGACCGGGGGGGGCAGGGCCCGCTAGCCGATGCGTAAAATGACGCGGGATGGCGTCGGGCGGAACTCCCGACATCACCCCGCCTCATTTCAATTTTCAGGTCGGCAGGGGCTCAGTCGAATCAGTTGTGCACCCGCCGACCTGTTAATGGCCTATTGAGGCCATTGACAAAGTACTTAAGGTTAATAATGGACCTGCCCACCCAACCTTAAGGCTGGCGGGCAAGCCGGGAGTTCTGGTGGGCTTAAGAAAAAGCATGAAACCTCATCCACGGGCGGGATGAGGTTTCATGTAGGTTTTTAAATTTTTATTTTAAGTGTAACTGAAAGTGATGGATATAAAGATGAAGGGACATGTCAGGGAAATTTTTTTTTCTATTTTTAATATTTTTTAATGTGCAGCCGATCTCTCTGAGGTGGCACTGAGCCTCAGGGAGATGAGTGCGCTCATTCTCACACTCTTGGCTCAGGAAATCCCCCCCCCACCCGCACAGCGCTCCCTTGTGGACGTCATTGCTGGGCAGGCTTTAATTAGCCCACCCATGTAAAATGGTGGCACGCCCCCAATCGGGGGGTGCCAATTGGAGGCGCGCCTCCATGCGCCCACTCCAGAACTTCCCCCCCAGTGGGGGGAAAATTCTGCCCATAAAAAAATTGGGAAAAGATGTTCCATTCCACAGCACTAACATTTTCACCATGATGAGCACATAAATTCATCCTTAGAGAAAGTGAGTTAGAAGCAGTAATTTCATCACCAGTTCTGGTGGAGTTCATTAACGATTTAAGCTTTGATCTGATGATTTATCACTGCATCTGAACCTCTTGATCAATTGACTGACTTGTAAATCCCTTTATGTATAAATCCTTCTCTTTTCTTCTTAATCTCTCTGGTCTCATATTAACTATAGCTCAGTTCCCAGGTCTCTTCCAATGCTGCTGCTTCAACCTGAATGAAGTACACAACAGAAACCCTATGCATTCTCCCAGCTTCATTCTCTGATTTTTGAGTCTCATTGTACCTCCCTCCTCTGTTGACCTGATGGCATCCAGAATTATAACTTAATGGCCTGGTGGATTTCGACCTGCTCCCACCTCTTCATCGTACAGTGTCTTGGTACTCCCATGTGCTCTACCACCAGGCTTCCTATACACTGCCATAACATTTCTAGCCACACTTTGGCACTTGGTGCAACCCACCAAACACAGCTCCAATTCAGAATGGCTTTGAAGTGGAAAGTAATCACACAGTACCGCTTCAATGGATCCTGAACCTCTTTGTAGTGCAAATTCAAAGAAAGAAAAATAACATTATAAATGGTTATGCAAGAAAGAAAAAATGCCATAATTTGTAAACTATTCACTAACTCCATTAAAAATGAGGAACAAGTTAAACATGCCCACACTGTTATTCTATTTTTGAAGTTCAGCATATTACCCAAAATTATATTTCAAACACCGTATAAGCTTCAGATATTTTGCAACAGACATCAAACACTGAAATCACACATTTTACACACAAGCGATATTGATCTTTCTGCTTCTTGTTTCCTCATGATGGCTCAGTGGATCAAGGCACATCGAGGGACAAACCTTTAAATGGCTGCGGAGGCAGAACCACAGGTTGATGGGCCCTCAATTTCCCGACACTGGCCGGCATGCCGGTCTCCCGCCATAGTGCCGGCTCCGAGCCATTTATGCTCCAGGAGGATCGGGGACTTGGGGAAGAGGTGGTGACAGCAATCCACTCACAAACTGTGGGCAGTTCATTAGGCCAATTAAGGCCGCTCTGTAGGAGCTGACTGGAATTTTCCAGTTGGCATGCAGTCCCCCACTGAAGCTGGAAGATGGCCGGGGAATAGAGATGGCCTGCCAGCAGCAGACCGGCAGAGGTGGGTTCCTTCCCTGCATTTCTTCCTGACGGCAGACCAGGATCCACAAACGAAATGTCAGCCACTTTTGTATGCCATACAGATCAGAAATTAACCTAACTACAATCCCAAGGTGTGATGGGATGAATAGCCTCCTTCAGTTTTTATTTCTTTAATTCTAAATGGCTTCCTCGCTCACATTTTCTCCCCTTCTATTTCCTACAGTTAGGAGTTTTTAGTGCAGATTACATATCAATTATCTCCCTGACTATCTGTAGTAAAAGGCCAGTTCCTCCCTACCTCCCACCCTCTAAAGTGAAACATGTACTCTGCTGTTTCAAGGCTCCAGTGTGTGTCTATGGTTGAAAAAGCATAAAATGTGCACCAAAAATAGCCAGCAGCTTTGGCCTGCTAGGCTACATTGTGACTAAGGCAGCCACACTGATCTTTTCCACTTGTGCCTAAACCTGTGTGATTGTAGCATTGGCCAGGATTTTCGGGTCCCGCCAGTGGCGGACATTGTCTCGGGTGGGACGGAAAAATTTGGAGAGCGGCTAAAACTCCCCAAATTTTCCCATCCTGCCCATGATGATGCCTGCCACTGGCTGGGCCAGAAAACCCTGCCCATTTTCTCCATTTTAAGCCCATGTCAAAGTGGAAAATTCTGGCAATGGAATCATTTTCCCTCCACCCGAAGAGGCAGGCTGAACTTCAGTTTAATGTCTCATTCAAAAGATGAAACCTCCAACAGTGTAGCACTCCCACTACACTTAAAATGGATTACATGTGCAAATCTCCAGGATGGGGTTCTAACTCATGACCTTCTGTCTAACAGGCATGGGTGTTAGTACAAACCCAAAACTTAAAAGCTGAGTGAAATTATTGTGTAAAAGTTCCCTCTCCACTTAATGAAATCTGTGTTTTTTTTCATTCTTTTATGGGGTGTGGGCATTGCAACCAAGCCAGCATTTGTTTCCCATCCCTATTTACCCTTGAGAAGGTGGTAGTGAGACATCTTTTTGACCGCTGCAGTCCATCTGGTGCAGGTATACCTACAGTGCTGTTAAGGAAGGCAGTTTTATTCTAGGTATCCTTGTATGCCCTGAGTGAGATTGGCAATTTAGATCACAATTGTTACTGTATTAGGGACAGTCTTATGCTGCAGATTTGTACCAGGAAGAATTATAAATTGTTAAACTCATTTCACGTGACATTCACTTGACTGTCAGAGACAACTTTCATACCAACGGACTGGCCTAGGTTTAACCAAGTGCAAATAGTGATCAAATATACCATTGAGACTCGGTTTAGGTTTCTTTGAGCTTCTTTTACAAGAAGAAGGTGGGGGAGACAGTAAGGTGGGATTCTATGGAGCTCGGATTGGAATCTTTTACCCATGGCCCTGAATTTTTCGCTCGTTGGAGCACGATCAGCGGGCCTAGGAGCAGACGGGAAACAGGCCCCCAATCGCGATTAGCTCCCGATCGTGATTTCACACTGGCTGGCCAATTAACGGCCAGTCAGCATGAAATGCACGCTGGTGAGGGCGGGAAGAGGCCGGGCGCCGACATCACCACAGGTGCTGGTGAGCGCTTCCACTGAGCTCCCTGAAGGCAGACAGGTGCCTCAGGGAGCTGCAGACCTCCACAGAATAAACAAATCAATAAAAATGCTGCCAAAAAAGTCCATGCAGCAAAATCAAGCAGCTGAAAGCATCCCTCATAAAAAACCAGTCTCCAGATATCTCTTTTTATTTTATTTCCCCACGGGGATTTCATCCCGCCCTGGATCCAGGTTTCAGCAAAAATGTAGGGGCTGCCCGGGAGAATGGCCCATCTGCCAACCACAAATGTGGACCACGAAAAATCACTTTCAAGTGCCTCCTTAATGGGCTTAATTTAAGCCTACTTAATTGTCGGCGGGCGTGCTTCCGACTGCTTCGAGATATCGCGTGCGTGCGCGATGACATTGGGACACTCACCCGACGTCATCTGGTGCTATTTCACGGCCGGACAGGTCAGGCGCGCGCTAGCCCACAGGCCGTAAAATTCTGGCCTTAGAATTTTTTATACTTTAAAGAGATGGAATGGTAACAAATTGCATCAAAACATGGATCATGTGAAGTGTGATGAAATTTTTATGGAAACAATGCACCATTCTTTTTCCAAGCAACTTTTAAAAAATAGAGTGGTCAAAACTGATCACAGCAATTTTAACACATGGACTTTATGAAAATGTCTCTCAATAGGGGGAGAAGAGTACCCTGAAAGTGTGATACCCCAATGTGAATGGAATACATCTGCATATGATGTTGCAAAACAAAATAAATAGTTTCTCCTTCCTCACTGTCCAAGGCCCCAAATATTCCAGCATCCCAAAGGGACAATCCCCTCTGAAGCACACTGGCCCACTCCTCTATCACCCCCAATACCCCGGCCCCCTCTCACGGCACCTTCCCATGCAAGTGTATGAGATGCAACACCTGCCATTTTTTCTCCTCTCTCCTCACTGTCCAAGGCCCCAAACACTCCCATCTTTTGATTAGGCACTTCACAGCCACCTGGACTCAACATTAAGTTCAACAATTTCAGACCTTAATCTCTGGATCCATTTTGTTTCCCTTTCTTTATGGTTCGATCTTAGTCTTGTTTTTTTGTCTCTTGCTTTTGCTTTTGCTTTTGGATGGCAGCTTTTCATTATTCTGCCATTCGCACATCCTCTGTACACTTTAGTTTCACTACTTGTCCAATTACTACCCCCTTTGGCTCTTGCCCTGCAATTTTCTTTTTGTCAATTAATGTCTCCCATCTTCCGCCCTTTGACAGGCCTTCCCTTTTCTTCATTTTCCACTTTCCCCCATTTGACCTTCTTAAAACCTATTACCTTTCTAACTTTGCCCAATTCTGATGAATGGTCATCAATCTTAAACATCTGAATATAGCCGACTTCATTGATTCAAAAATATCTAAATTTCTATCACTTAAACACTGCGATAGGAGTAGCAAACCTTTGGCTTTGTGACATTCATAGAATCATAGAATAATATAATAGTTATAGCACAGAAGGGGGCCATTCAGCCTGTCATGTCCATGCTAGCTCTCTGCAAGAGGAACTCAACTAATCCTAATCCCAACCATTTCCTTAAAGCCCTGCATTTGTTTTTCCATTCAGATAGCTTTCCAATTCCCTTTTGAATGCAAAGATTGAATCTTTCTCCACCACACTCTCAGGCAGTGCATTCCAGACCGCTGGCTGCGTGAAAGAAAATTCCTCATGTTGCCTTTGGTTCTTTTGTTTTTGGTCCTTCAGTCAGAAGGTACAATGTTTGAACTCTGCTCCAGTCAGTATTTGTGCTTAGAGACTGGAGCTCTGCCTCTGAATTCTGGACTGACATCTGGTGGGAGAAGCATGTCTGGCTCTATAGGTGTGGGGTGGGTGCTCCCCTCTTCATTGTATGTGGTTTGAGAGTCCATAAAACCCTCCCATCCTATAGGACTAAGCACCTATTGGCTAATATGATGGTGGTTATGACTATGGAAGGAGCGTCCACATTATGGTGTGTCTGACTGCTATTCGGCAATTCAGTTGGATATAAAATTTACTCAGTGGGCATTGCCCAACAAATTTTCTGTTTACTGAATATTACTTTCCTTTCATTCACCTCCTCCTAAGCAATCCTCCTTTTGAGAGGTATTAGCAAACATTCTTCTCCTGGCCCTCTGCCTGATAGTGAGACTGATTCTGAAGCAATGAGGATATTTCCAGTGTGACATTCTCCCTTTTCCATTTTTCAATTGCGATTTTAACCAAGGCCTTCTCTACCTGCTCAGGGAGATAAAAGGTCATGTGCCACTTTTTGAAGGAAGAGAAATGAGTTCCTCTCGCGACCTGATATAAAAACCATAATTCAAAAATAGCAGATTAACAGCTCACCTCATTGCTGCTATCAGACGGCAGAGTACACAAATTGCCTTGTTTGCCTACGAAACAAGAGACACCGCACTTTGAAAATAATTCATTGACTGTGTAATACTTTAGGGTGTCCTGATGCCACGAGAAAGGCAGGACTTTATGGGGAGCGAGCGGGTACATGGGCAGAAGCAGAAGCGGGCTCACACCCAACTTGGTCATCTGGCAGCAATTTAACATCTGTCAGGTCATTAATTGCTTAGTGGTGAGACCTTTGTTCCCACCTGAGAAGGAAGTCCTGTCAAAGGCTTACTACTCCTACCGCAGTGCTTAAGTGATAGAAATTAAGATACTTTTGAATCAATGAAGTCACTCAGATGGCTGGCAGGTCTCTGGTCCCAGCAGTGCCTCCAGGAGTGTTCCCCATGAGGATTGTTGCTGGAGCTGCATGGAAAATTAAATGGGGAGAAGGGGTTTGGGCTGGCAGGCCCTAGCAAGGAGAACAAGGGAGATCGGATGGGGGCTGGGTTAGACAAGGAAGGGCAGGATGGGAAATGCGTGGGTGATCAAAGCATTGAAGGGCCTCCGATGAAACAGGGGGCCCATAAACGAGGAACACACCCCTTCCCATCAAATGACCGATCAGTGTTACCGCCATGTATCGCAAACTGTCCCCACCTCAGCCTGCTGCTCATCAAATAGTGGTGGAGGTGGGAAATGGCCCTTAAGTGGGCATTAATTGGCCACTTAAGGTCTCCATTGACATAAAGTGCTGCACCTGACCCCCTCCCTGCTGGGAAAGGCAACAATGGCATTTTCCGCCCCCTCTTCCCAGTTAATAAACCTGCTCACAGTGAAGCGTAAAATTCTGCCTTATATAAATTTGAGTTCCTTTGTTACTTTTCAGAATACCTAACCTTTATTGTGCACCTTCTCCCACAATGAAATCACAAATCACCACATGCAAAATCATCGATAAGAACTTACTTCCCACCTCCCATGCATTATCGATGTCACTTCAACAACCTGTTTTTGTGTGCCACGCCAATAAGTATTCACATAGTGTACTTGAAAGCATACTTCAATCTTACAGGACGCAATATTCCTCAATTTCATTGGTAGCTGTGGTGTTGTCATGGGAATGTTTGAGAAGTCAAGCCATGTAACTTGTGAGATATGATCTACATAGTGCCTTAAAAATAGATAATAATCTAATACCCCTACATGAAAACAAAATAATCTTACTAAAGTTAGATCTCAAGAGTATTATCTGATGGTTTGAACAATGCATTCCATCACATAAAAGCAGAATATGCAATGGATCAGTGTGAAAGACCTATTTATGTTCACTGGTGCAGATCAGCTACTCAAAACCCTTGTGACTGTGTCACTCATGAGTTTTGAGGCAACCCTCCTGAAGCAATATGGGCAGATATTTCATCTGACCTACTCCAGCCCCTCTGTACATTCAAAGGATGTCACTGATGGTTCCTGTATCTGGAAAAGTGACAAAAAGTGACATTAGAAATTGTATTAAAATATTTCCCAACTACAGTTAATAAGTGACTTTGAGCAACCTGTTCCAGAATGTTTGAATTAAATTAGAATTTTAAAGATCATTGATACGTTAGAGTTTTTTTTCCATCATGACAAATCTTTATATAACATCTCCATGCCAGTGGTAACCATGGCTTTATGGGGCTGTCATGTTTGTGGCATGAAATACGTAATGGAGATGCTACATTTTGTTATGTATGTATACAGGGAAATCTCATTAGTACAAATTGATGAAAACCAGCAAGGTAGTTCCTAAAGTTTTATTTAGATTAATTTTTTCTCTCTTTGAGCTGTGCACTATGCTGTTGGTAGATTGGGCAGACAACTGCCCTAAAACCTTATTCCATGATTGGCTGCTTGAAGGGGAGTGAATGGCTGTCTGAATTAATTAGCAAAGCGATACTTTTTCTTTTTGTGGAGGAAGTTCATCACCACCTGTCACATCAGCATCACTCACTCATTTTCTGCCTCATCTCTGTCCTGTGGCTTCTCTGGGCTTAAGGCATCTTCTTTATGGTCTGTCTGAAATGTGGGATAGAGAGCAAGGAAACGATGGAGTTGAAAACCCATGCATCAATGCCAATGGGTTCCTCGTTGAAGGCAAAAGATTTGTGACTCCTTTGTGGGAGTAAGCACAGGGAAGCCATGGCCATAATGCACACTTATTGTATGCTTACTGGGTGCTGGGAACGCACATCCACCACAAGCTGCTCTGCTTCTAGCACATGTCACATATAAAATACCTGAAACTAGTTTCATTCTTGGTGTAATGAACCCTTTCTGTCAAGAAAAATGGTGAAAAGATAAAATCAAAATGATTGAAAAGCCTGTGAACAAACAAGTACATGAGCGCAGTAAATATTTTACTCAGGTTATTGGAGCATAGCCTTGTTTGAATTCCTAATTAGAAATTGTTCTGAGATCAGATATTGGAAAATGCAAAAAAAATGGTGGCTTATAGTTTGGCAGAGTGAAGATTAGATGGTGCATGTGAGAAAAAAATACATGCAATAACTGATGGGAGATCATCAGCTGTCTCAACAGGACAGCAGAAAATTATGATTGAAAATAATTAGCAATTATACCTGTTTTGTCCCCAATTGGTTAACGTGAGTAGAAATGAATAGTTCGTATTTTTATAATTTGTAATGTTACCTGAAGAGATTTTATCATTGTTTTCCTATTATAGCAATGATACAGAGACTAAAATTAGACTTTTAAAACTGGGTAAGGTTCAAAGTTTTATTTTGGCTTGAAAAAACTGTTTAGGAGAGTGATAATCTCTGAATTGCTAAATGAAAGTTTGGATTTTTTAGGGATTTGTCTTTGGAAGTCCTACCAATCTAGACTATTTGTGAAGCTAAGTCTGGAAATCGAATCACGACCTTGTTCATTGCCTTGTGCTCCCTAAAATGCTGGAGGCAATAGGTCCATACACACCTCTGCAATAGTGGGGAAAGAATGTGGATACTTTGTCCATCCCCAGATTATTTGACTTGTAACATCAACGTTGAACAACACATAAATATTCCAGAGCTGGGTTACAATGGATTGGATGTCTCTCTCCCCACTCGGTAAATCAGGAAAATGAGCATATGATGATTGGGGAGGGATTGGGAAGCTTCTTGAAGACCACCATGGGAACCAGATGCATATCAAACTTCCTGGGCTTGGGCCACTAGACAATGTCTGCAAGGAAAATAGCCCTAACTACGAATGGCATCCATTTCTATTCTTGCCATGAAAGAGAGAAAATATACATTGGAGTAATTCAAAGGTGCGCACATGTGCACAAGGCCACCTTTAAAAGACATCCTGATGTTGAACCTTCCTGTTTAAACCTTAGGTTACTAGTAGTTCCAAGAACACCCAAGCCCCATGTCCCCCACTAACTTTTTTCACTTAAATTTCTACCCCTTCCGCCTTGAAGTAGCGATTCATCCCTAATTATGACTTTTTTTTCCTCTAGTATTTTTTTCAATTGTGAATGCCCTACCAGTGAGTATCGGAAGGTTATTAACACTGCAGTCCACCTCAGCCAATGTCTATACAAACTCACTTTTCAGCAGAGATCACTGGATAATGATCAGGAGTACATACTTTGGCTGATTATACCACTCTTTAGCCTGAGTACACCAAGGCCAATCATGGCATTCTAATTTATTGCCCCTGCCTGGCAGAGTTGGCACCATCTAGCTCGATGGTTCATTTTACGTAGGCAGGTAAGTCTCATATTCATACTTTACCCAAAATTCTTCAAAATATTGGCACAAAATCTTTCTATGAACTGTACCCAAAATATTTCTTTAGAAGTGTTGAATATTGGAAAGAGAACAAAAGGATGAAAGAAGCAGGAGAAATATAAAAGGAAAATACAAATTAAAAATAAAAGAGATACATACAGATTATGGCAATTACATTTAAACAAAAACAGAAGTATGGAAAAAAGCAAATGAAGAATTAGGTCATTGAAAAAAATATTTTCAATCTTTGTGAATTTTCTTCTGTTTCGACCAATTTATTTCTACAGCTGACTTGATAAATTTCTGAAGGACTCAATAATCCTAAAATCAGGGAGAAGAGTGTAATTCTTACCTGTATTGTTGGCATACAATTGAAAATGCATGGATAAAGTTCAAACGCTATTCTTATGAAGGCTAACACATTGTAAATAATTTTGCATGTTCAAAAGATATAGTTTACCCCGTGCCTCTTAGGTGTAGCTTTCTGATTTCTAAAATCAGTGTGACGGATGCTCAGGTGCCATGCTTGTGGGGTTCTCTGACATCTAGTGTCAGTGTAAAAAGTCTATTGGAAAGATCTCTGGTTTCTCGTGTCCATGTGAGAACTGTACAGCACATCTTTGAGGGGAAGATATCTGATTTGTAATAACTCTAATGAGAACCTTAGAGGGAAAGTTCTGTGATTAATTATGTGCCTTTCTAAATCTAGACAAAAGATCTACGTGCACCATTTTGTGAGCTCTGAGTCATTCTAGTGAGAGGCCTCCCAACATCACTAAAACCGATTAACTGCTCATTTACCTCCTTTGCTGTTAGTGCCACCTTTCTGTGTATAAAGTGGCTGTGGCATTTGTAATGACTGAAGTTCAAAAATAAAAACTTGTTGGTGGAGCATCTTGTGACATTCTGAGGACATGAAGGATGGTACATAAATGCTTCTTTCTTTCACTTCTCCTTCTTTCCTTCCTCTGTCCCTAGGAGGAAATATCTGACTAATATGTAGCATCTCTCATAATAATGTAGCTGAGACCATGGACTTAGCAACTGGTTGAGGTGAAGAGAAGAGAAACTGAATTTGCAACCCCCCCCCTTCCCCTTGTTCTTTCATGATATTGCTCTAGGTAATGCCTCCAAACCAAAGGCGCAGTTTTCCATTAATGAGATTGAGTGCGGCGGCAGGCAGTCTCAGCAGCGCCCACCCCACTGGCCGGAATGGCGGGAACTCGTACCCGATCTGCTTGGAGGGTCATTAATTATGCAAAGGCGTGTATCAGTCCAAATCACCAGGCGGGTCGGGAGCAGATTTATCTGCCCGCCGTCAGTTGGTGGGTTCAAAGGTCCGGGCGCTGTATTTAAAGACCAGTCCAACACATAACCTCACTCTCTCCAGCCCACCAGAGATGTCTTGCAGCCAGAAGAAGAAGGCCGAGAGCCTCAGGAAGAAGGCTGCACCCGGCTTCACCCACCAGAAGCACATCAGTGTGGCTGGCAACCGCGCCTGAAATGCCACCCAGTGCAGGAAGGGGATGAACAATCTCATCCTCTCCACCAGGGTAAGTGCTCCTTCAACTCCCTCCAACATTGAGCTCTCATCATGGTATCACGCACTCAAACAACTACTTTCTTCAGGGATCTCACGCAACCATTAGCGCGGGACTTATTCTCTCAATGAGACTTTCACATCGCCACCATCTCATCTATCATGTTGCTCACTCCATCCTCTGGCCCTTCTGAGGAGGACTCACCACACACAGGGAACATGCATCTCACCCAACCTCTGCTCCATCCCTTCACATCACATGCCTTACTTTCTTCTTCATACAGGCCAAGCTGGTGCACAACAGGCACGATGGAGCACAGACCAGGGGAGGGATGGCCAACCTCATCACCCTCAGTGAGTTTGAGGATTCTACAGCTGAGCTGGCTGGACAGAACCTGTCGGTCCTGTGAGGAAGGGGAGATTAGCCTCTTCCAGCAACCTAGTACGGATCACAGCTCCATCACTTCAGCAAATCCTGACAATCACAGTCAGTCACATGCAGTTTTATCTAGCTCATGCTCATTAGCTGAAACTTTATTTTCTATTTTCTAGGTACCAGCAGATCAAGGCCCCCAAGGCAGTCCAGCACCAGTGCGAGCCCCCAGACTACACCCGAAGAAGAAGCTCTGGAAGAACCATCACAGCACTCACACACACCCTTCACCAGCTCAGAGACACACACGTCGGTGGGGCACAGGTGTAGATTAGGCTCAGGATCACTTTCTGGAGAACACCTCACTGACACATCCCCAAAGCAGACCGATACAGGGACAGCCCAGCTCTCTGACACCCGGAGGGCTGCTGGAGACCAGCCACCCATTCAGTCTGAGTCAGATGATGAGCCTCTGGAAGTGGCTGCCAACTCAATGCTGGAGATGCAACGACAGGTGGTGGAACATCAGGCAGAAATTCGGCAGTCACTCAGCAGACTAGAGCGAACGATGGAGGAGTCCCTCCGCGTTCTGTCTGATGTCACACCTCAAGGTCACCATGGGAAGGTTGGCGACCACCATAGAACTTGGTCCAGCAGGTCTTGCCCAATTTGCACTTGGCCCTGCACCCCATGGCCACACACCCTGGTGGGCACCATCAAGATGTAGGCAACATGGGGACAAAGCACTTTGACCTCCCTCCAGGTACACCATCTCCTGAAGGAGTCAGGGCGGGGTCCTCAGGCACCCACAGGGAGGATGAGCATCAGCTGGACACGTCGGTGGCCTACTCTCGGGACAATCCAAGGGTGTCCAGCCGCTCACAGCCCCCTCTGCCTGTGACTCCATCCACTCCAGCTTCTCAGGCTGCTGAGGGCACTTCTGCCTCTGAGCAGGTGACCCTGATCAGGCCTCCACCAAGGATGTCCACCAAGGTCATCACAGACATCAGGACGTAGCAGTCAGCAGGCTGCCTCCACCTCTGCTGCGGATGTTGGGGCTGCACCCAGGCATAGTGCTAGAGTTAAGAAAGTTGAGAAAAATGATGTTACTTTTGGATCATGGGCGTGCTAGACATGTAAAGGAATTGCACTTTTGCGAATACATTTGATGGCTATGTGAATGTTCTTGGCAACTGAAGATGTTGTGATTTTGTACTTTGGAATCTTCCTATTTCGAGGTTTAGCCATCCTCCCACTCAGTGATAGTGTCCCACTGTGAGATTAACATTGCTGTGATGTCAACCTCAGTTGAACTAGTCTCCGCACCACTTGTGTGATGTCAGGGAGATGTGTTTAAATCTTTATTGGAAGTGTGTGATGTAAGTGTTTCTAACCCTTCTTCCTCAAAGAACACCATTGAGTGAGGGCAGTTCTTCAGCATTGATATTCTAGTGGCATTTGTGTCTCCTCAGTGCCAGTGGCAGAAGAAAAGCCAAGCACGGGAGGAGGAGATCCCTAGGCATGTCCACCTCTCAGCCACAGCAATGTTGGCATCGATGGATTGCGACGAAGGCTTCAAGTCTTCTCTTGCCTCGATCTTGTTCCTAAGTGGGCTCTCAGCTCTCAGACTGAGCTCACTCACAGGGTGCCATGAACCAAAGCAAAGATCATGGCCTGGTGATTCATGAGAGCAGGATGCGCAAGTGTGAATGCAGGACCCCTTCTCGTTGCAAGTGGATGGATATCCCCTGAGATGAAAGAAGATGGCATTGAGGGCTAGGAGAGATGTGGCCATATTCCCTCACTTAGCTTTATTCTTCCTGGAACCTGTCAGCAATTAACGCATCATGGGCATGTCTCCCATGTCTTCCTTCCTCCATGGCGTGATTGTGCTCATGCTGACCCTCAGCAGCCTCCGGAGGATCCTGGGCCTCTGGATCTTCATCCTCCAATGAGCTCTCATCCCCCTCCAGGTCGTCCTCTGGCAGGGATTTACCTCTTTGCATTGCCAGATTGTGAAGGGTGCAACACACAGCGATGATGTGGGAAACCCTGTCGGGAGTGTATTGGAGTGAGCCACCTGAGCGGTCCAAGCATCTGAAGTATATCTTCAGAAACCCTATGGTCTGCTCTATAAGGGAGTGTGTGGAGCTGTGAGCAGTGTTATACCTCTCCTCAGACAAACTCTGAGGGTGATGCACTGGTCTCATCAGCCAGTATTTCAGTGGGTGCCCCTTATCCTCAAGCAGCCATCCCTTCAGAAGTAATGGCCCCTCGAAAATCTCAGGTACCTGGGAGTGACTCAGGATGTAGCAGTCATGGCAACTCCCAGGATACTGTGCAAAAACATGCAGTATGTGCTTCCAGTGATCACACACCAGTTTTACATTGATGGACTGATAGCCCTTGCAGTTTATAAACATTAGGGCCTGCTGCCATAGAGCCCATATAGCCACATGGGTGCAGTCTATTGCACCCTGCACTCTTGGGTAGCCTGAGATGGGAGCGAAGCCAGTGAATCTCGCAGCCTGGCTACCTTCGTCCAGAGCAAACTTGACATAATGATGAGCCTTTCTTTAAAGGGCATTTGTGACCTCCTTTATACATCGATGTATTGTGGACTGAGAGATGCCACACAGGTCCCCTGTTGATCCTTGGAAAGGTCCAGAGGCCAAGAAATTGAGTGCAGTGGTCACCTTCAGAGCCACTGGCAGGGGATACCCTCCAACTCCATGTGGCAACAGGTCTTCACGAAGGATGTGGCATGTGTGATGTACCAGAGCTTGGGACAAGCGCAAATGTGCAGGGCATTGTCTCTTGCTCATTTTTAAAAAGGAGACGAGGTTAGACAGTTGTCTGGGTTTCTCCTTCTGACCCTCTTGTTCATGCTCTGGCTCCAGTTGACCATGCTGGAACTGCACACAGAATTGTCTCTCCCTCCTTTGCCTCCTCCATTGTATTAGGACCCTGACAAAGGCAGCATTAAGCCTGGATCCATATCTGCTTTTGCCTTCTCTCTGAAAGGAAACACTGAAGACATCAATGATTCAAGGGGCAAGAAAGTGAAGCTCAGAAGATGACATGTTTGGAAACTGTAAGTGTCCATAGTTTTTCATACCCTACTTGCATGGTGACTGATGCCTCCTTGTCCCTGAGACACTAGCACACACTTTGAGGTGACCAAGATGGCATCACAGATAGATAACATCTTGAGCCCTGCGTGGGATGCTAAAGTTTGATTGAAATGAGTTACCCAACCTAGCTCTGCGCTCCAATCTCTGATGTGGCATACAAATGACCAATCAGTTGCTCATGGTCAATGAGTGGATGCCCTTTGGCCTGTTAGGAGTGTCCAATCTGGTGAACATGTGACAGGCCTTCATTGATGGAATGCCATATATGATACAGCTGTGGCTCCTTCACTATTGCCTGCATTCCCAAATTCTACATTCCTATGTGTTACTGTTGAGATGCAGCAACTGTGATGTGAAACCACTGAGTTCTGAGTAGTCCTTTAACTTGGCTAATGAAGCCATTGGCTTTAAGTGGCTTTTGTTGCAAGGAGGTCTTCCTTCTTTCTTTCTAAGCAGACTCCTGCTCACTCCTGCAGCAACAAGAAGTTAGAGGGCAACCCCAGAAAGGCCCCCCTAGTGTTCGCCCCTCCCACTGACTGCCATTTCACAGCCTTCCCTCCCCGTTGCCCTCCTTGTGTTCGCCCTTCCCCCTAACTGCTATTCCACAGCTTTCCCGTCCCATTGACCCCCTCATGTTTGTCAACCCCACCCTCACAGCCCACCCCCGGTTATAGTGTTTCTGAAAGCGGAGGCCTACATGAGCACCACAGCACAGTGGTGTTCTTCGGGACAATGTAGGCAAAGAGCAGGAGGAGACCAACCCTATAGCCCCAGCAGAGTGGCGTTCATCACCACAAAACTGGTGCAGCGGCATGGCAGGCAGGCTATGTATCTTCCACTCACCTTGAAGTTACCAGCGAACTGAGGTCCGACTTGTGCACACCATCACTTTTCAAATGGGTTTGAGGCCGACGTAAATTCCTGCTGGTGTGACACAAGATTGGAAGGCCTGACAGGATTCCAGCGAGCAGCTGTTTTAATGAGCATTCATGACATTTTAATGAATGCAAATGGTGTTCACCCCATTAGTCAGTGGGATAACCGACCCGCCATAAACATACCATCGGGCAAATTGCAAGCTGTTTTTACGCCAGTGGATTTTTGCCTGCCGCTGGATGCTACGCTCCCGCCCACCACGAAACCAGCTGCAGGCGGGATGGGAAAATTCCGCCCCAAGTGTTAATCTCTCCAAATCAGAGCGAGGGGTAAAGAACACAGTTTTTAGGTACTAATCCATCTTTATGGAAAACTAATTTTTAAAGCATTTTTCATTAATAATAACTGTTTTATTTCCATGAGAACGATTGTGTTTGTTTGCCTGCAGTCTCATGGTGTAAACAATAGGGCGGACAGCATTTAACCTGACCCAATGACCTGACAGTTATAACATCGTTTGTCTGCTATGTGATGAGCCATTGGTTGCGAACACATGGCTACACACCTGGTTGATGCTTTATTGAAAAATTACCATGAGATTCAAAAGAGCTAGGTTACAATCAGTATCTTTCTGAATGTTGTTACGGTATGTTACAATAGACTGAACTTATATTGGCTTCCAGTCTATTCCAACTGGACGCGAATATAAGTAGATTGGAGAGATAACACTCATAAGAAACCTGGACAAACAGCAACAGTAGCCAATGGGAAGTTGGAACCATATGTAATTGATGGTTTTATTTATATCACCGGTACGCTTCAATGTCTATGCATAAGCAATGATTAAAGGAGCGTTTGAAGACACAGAATCTGGCATTTAGAAAAGAGGGGTGGTGGATGGGTGGGGTGGTAGTGGAATGATAACATCAGTTAGATTTGCAAAGCACTTGTTGCAAGCGCAGAACAATTATTATAAGAAACAGGAACCAGTAGATGGACTAGTAACAGGAGGTATGAACTTTGGGGTGAAAGTGAACATTGGCAAAACAATGTGATGCACATCTCAAAATTACAAAGAAATACTCACATATGAAGGAAAAGAACTAGAACAGGTGCAAGAAATCAAGTATCTAGGAAGCATAATGTTTGGATCTTTTGTTTGTTATGAAAAGGGGGGACGTTGGGTTTTGAAAAGCAATAATATTACATGTCCTGTCTGGCTTGCTGTAGTCAGGTAACCTCTGCCATGAGGGAAGCTCTGTAAGCTGTCATCTTGCAATCTGTTCAATGAATACCTCTCACCGAGACAGGCACTGAGAAAGCACTGCAGTCTTTATACAATAAACACTGGGTGAGGGAACATGGCAATATACCTCCCCCTCCCAGCTCCTTTCAAAATGGCAGAACTCCAAATGCAATGGCAAAACTACGAATTTGCAACGGGTTTAATTAACAAGCCAGAGCTGATTAGAATAGCCACACTTCTAACACTGCTGGGGAGAGGGACTGCTACAAATTGTATTCCACCCTAAATCTATCCGATGAACAAAGGAAACAGGTGGACAGAGATTTTGAACACCTTGAACACACATTTTGAACCCCAAGTGAACGTGACTTATGGACGCTATGTATTCAACACCAGAGTTCAAGGTACAAACAAGCCCTTTGAACAGTATGTGACTGCAGTAACACAGCTTGCAGAATCATGTGAATTTGGGCAGCTAAAAGATGATCTAATTAAAGTCTTTGGCATACGAGACCCCTCAATGAGGGAAAATCTACTGGAAGAGGAGAAACTTACACTCAGGAAAGTGATAGACATGTTTAGAAATGTGGAGCTTGTAAAACATCAGCTAAAGCACATGTATGACAGATGGAGATACAATATGCTGTGAGACATTCCAAGCCGAAAGGGCCAGATGCCAATACTGCGTACAACATAATACAAAAGAAAAGAAGGATTGCCTAGTGTGGGGAAAGCAGTGTTTTAACTGCAAGAAGCCAAATCATTTCACACACAAGTGTTTGGCTAGAAAGAAGCAAAACAAACTTTTACAGATGGCCACTGGTGAGATATCGGCAGAAGAATCTGATGAAGCACTATACATGATACAACAGGTTGGTTCTGTCAAGTCTAAACATGATAAATAGTTTGTGACTGATACAATGATGACCACAGAAGGAGAGCATCAAAGTGAACAAGAAATGTCAGATTGGCGCTGGTATATCATGCAACACAGACCTGTGTGAAGTGGCTCAACGTAGCAACTCAAAAATGAAGCCCTTGAAAGTAAGGTTGAGGCTATATGATAATGTGATACTCATACCGAGAGAACAAATTAACCTGAGAGACCAATGGAATAGCAAAAAGGAAGATCTAGAGTTCCAGATCATAGATGGGATGCAACGGCCACTCATCTCAGCACAAGCAAGCCTGAAGCTTGGACTGCTAACCCTAAGTGTGCTGACAGAGATTCAACATGAAGCAGCAGCTCGACATTATTTGGAAGTCATCAACCTAGCAGAGATGTTGAATCTGACAGACAAGTGCCTTGCTCAAACCTAGAGAACTACCCAACATGTGCAACTCTCCAAGTGCTGCAATAAGTAGTGATGAAAGGATGGTCTGAGAGCATCAAGGACACACCTGTTGTCACAGAGCATATTGGGCATTCCTAGTTGAATTGACAGCCCAAGATGGCATCTTGTACAAAGAAAATAGAGTCATCATCCCTAAGGAGATGAGAGGAGAGATGCTGAAGCACATCCATGCAAGCCATCAAGGAATTGAATCGAGCCTGAGAAAGGCAAGAGAAGTGCTCTACTGGCCAAACATGATTATCTTGTCACTGTAGACTACTATTCTGACTACAGGGAGTTAGACCAGCTGACTCCAATAATGACAAAAGAGAAATAGTGGAATGCCTGAAAGCACACTTCAGTCGTTACAGCACTCCAGATATTGTGATGAGCGACAATGGCCCTTAGTGCATGAATGAAGAATTCAGCTGATTCACAAAGGATTGGGAAATTCAACATTACATGATCATCTCCACACTACCCCCAGTTGAATGGAGAGGCTGAGGCAGCAATGAAAACCGCCAAAGTAATCATCAAGAAATCGATCAAATTGAGCACAGATGGAGACGAGGCAATCCTCGAGTGGAGAAACACACCGATTGAAGGCATGGAAAGTAATCCCGTCCAAAGACTAATGTCACACCACATGCAAACCACTCTTCCAATAGAAAAATAGCTACTTAAACCAGTAGTTACAGGTGTGAGTGAAAAAAATATCAAGGTGAAACGGCAGAAAGCCAAATTTAATTTTAACAAGACTGTCAAACCACTGTCAGACCTGAACTTTGGAGAGCCAGTCGGGGTACAATTCTTCAACAGTCTCACCAGGAGTCAACCCATGTTGAAACTTGGGACATGTGTAGAGAAATTATCACTTAATAGCAGTGAATGTGAACGACCAAATATACTGGTGCAACCACAGGCATATACTAACAGCTGGCAAAACTGCAGACCGCCGGTCAGGGAGAAGGGATCTCTCCAGCTGTACAGAGTACAGAACAACCATTACTTCCAGAAGTCCAATTGTTCCCAACAATGGAAGTGGAACAACATTAGGTACCAGGCAACAAGTGCCATGGGAACGACACCCTCAGGACAAGGAACATCACCCAGATGAACAGCCAATGACAACATGCACGTGTACTATTTAGAGACCTGCACAATTTAAAGATTATGTATGCAATGTAACTGCAGAGATGGACTACAGAACAAACAGTTGTTAATACATGAGAACAGTGGGTGTATAGTGGGTAACTCGCGTAACTTGTAGTTACACATGATCGAGCACACAAATGTGTCTTCAAATCGTTAGGAAAAGGGGGTGTTTAGATCTTTAGTTTGTTATGAAAAGGGGGGCATTTGTGTTGTGAAATACAGCAGTACTACATGTCCTATCTGGCTTGCTGTAATCGTGTGATCTCAGCCATGAGGGAAGATCTGTAAGCTGCCATTTTGCTATGAGCTCAATAAAGACCTCTCACTGAGACAGAAACTGAGATAGCACTGCAGTCTTTAAACATGAAACACATAATATCTGCAGGTGGAAGATGCAACAAAGAAATAAGAACAAGGATAGCAATGGGAAAGGCCGTATTTGTTAAGAAGAGATGATTGCTAACCAGAAAGCTGAATAAACAACTCAAAAAGCGCCTTGTAAAGAGCTTGATTTGGTGTATTGCTTTGTATCGATATCAGACTTGGACCTTACAGAAGGAAGAGACCAATTGCTACATTGTGTTTGGAGGAGAATGGAAAGGATCAGCTATGAGGATTGAATCAACAAAACAATTTGCTGAACGTAATTAGGAACAGAGATTCTGGGTAGGGCAAATTGTAAGATGGGGCTGACTTGCAAGAGACATTATGGAAGGAAGATTTCAAGGAAAAAGGGGAAGGAAGAGAATACCAGTGCTGGATGGCTTGAAAATTGAAGGAAGTTATTGGTGCATGAAAAGACTGGCACAGGATAGAGAGACATGGAAAGACTACTATGAGCCAAGCACCTGCTTTTGGGCAGAGCACACATGATAATGATGTTGGCTTACAATTAGTTACCTTTTTTGTAAAGCACTGATTGAAAAAACTGATTAACCATTTGAAAGGGGGGAATGACTTTGTAGTAGTAGTTAAAATGTAAGCGTTTATACTATAACTGTTAGTTGTTTGTGTTCACTGCCCACTGCTTCACTACATTGCCAATGACAATGTTGCAGAGAGGTGCAGAGTTGGTGCAAAGTGAGTACATAGTAGTTGTTCATGAGGGGAGGAGAGGAAAAATTGGAAGATAAACAATCATTCTGTGCCTCATATATACCTCCAGGTACGTGACTGTAGAGTAGCACAGAAAGAAGCGTGGGATGTTGTCACTTAACTTCTTGGCTGCAATTGATGTGCAACCTGGATGGATTATGGGAAAGAAAATTAACTTTGATTAAAAGAGGAAGGTACATCTCATCAAAGATGTAACACATCCAGGGCACCAATAGCAGATTTTTGCTTAATTAAATAACCAGATTAGAATGAAAGTAAAAATGGAGCGAGTTGTAAAACTGGTTGTCAATTTGCAATCATATGCTATTGCACAAAGTCAAAATCTACCCCATTGCATGTTTCTTAGATACTTCAATGATTGAGAATGAAACAGTTTGCATTTATATAGCAACATTCATAGCCTGAGGACAAAAACAAGTGTTTAACAACCAATTAACTATTTTTGCAGTTTTTGTTAAGGAGGTCACCAAAAGTCAAGAAGCCACCCTAGGGTCCACAAACAAAATGTGCCTTCTTATTTCTGACTTTCATGCATCCTGGACTAAAATAGTCAAACTGGTGAATAAAATGTCCCATGCTGCTAGGGATACTGAAAAGGACAAAAACAAAATCTAACCAATTCCTGCACTAATGGAGGCATATGGGTTGAATTTTGGAAAATAAGAAATAAAATAATACAAACCATAGAACACATGAGTGATATCTATGCAAATGAGCTCTTTCAGGCATAATCAGGAGTGTTTTCCTTATTGTCCTTTGATGCTTTCTTGTTTGCATTCTATATGTATGACAAGTTGTTTCCTCCATTAGTCATTGTCATCCATATTTAATAATGAGTGGCATTAGACGATTCAAGAGTGTAGGGCATCACTACGGGAAAAATTGCTGTCTACCCCACTTTGAAACTCCAGTCAGGGCAAAGGATAGAAGTCTCTATTGGGAGTCATGCCTAATTATTCCAATTTTTTAGGGTCACTGATGTCAATTGTAGAATCCTCTTCTGAGGTCAGACAAGGCAACCTGGAAGAAATTTTTTTTAAGCAACTTCACCTTGTGATTTCAGGGGAATTAAAGAAATATGTCTTGCTGCAATTGTATAGAACCTTGATGAGACTGCATCTAGAGTATTGTGTACAGTTTTGGTCTCCTTAGGTGAGGAATGATGCATTTGCCATAGAGGGAGTACAATGGAGGTTCTACAGACTAATCCTTGGGATGGCGGGATTGTCTTATGAGGAGAGATTGAGGACATTGGGACTGTATTCTCGAAAGTTTCAAAGAATGTGAAGTGACCTCACTGAAACTTACAAAATTCTTACAAGGCATGACAGGGCAAATGTGGACAGGGTGTTTCCCCTGGCTGGTGAGTCTCAGAATGAGATGAGAAGGAATTTCCTCACTTAGTGGATGGTGAATCTTTGGAATTCTCTACCCCCGAGGGCTGTGCAAGCTCAATCCTTAAACATGCAAACATACGGACATACGAATTAAGAACGGGGCAGGCCACTCGGCCCATCGAACCTGCGCTGTCATTCAATAAGATCATGGCTGATTTGATTCCTCCACATTCCTGCCTACTCCCTATAACCTTTCACCCTCATACTTATCAAGAATCTATCTACCCCTACCTTTAAAATATGCAAAGACTCTGCTTCCTCCGCCTTTTGAGGAAGAGAGTTCCAAAGACTCATGATTTTATCTGAGAAAGAATTTTTTCTCATTTCTATCTTGACCACTTATTTTCAAACAGTCACCTCTGGTTCTAGATTCTCCCACAAGAGGAGGCATCTTTTCCAGATCCACCCTGTCAGGACTCCTCAGGATCTTATATGTTTCAATCAAGTCGCCTCCTTACTCTTCTAAACTTCATTGAAGACAAGCCTAGCCTGTCCAATCTTTCCTCATAAGACAACACACCCATTCCAGTTATTAGTTAAGTAAACCTTCTCTGAACTGCTTCCAAGGCATTTACATCCTTCCTTAAATAGGGAGACCAATACTGACAATAGTACACCAGATGTGGTCTCACCAATGTCCTGTATATCTGAAGCATAACCTCCCTACCTTTGTATTCAACTCTCCTCGCAATAAATGATAACATTCTATTAGCTTTCCTAATTACTTGCTATATCTGTATACTAAACTTTTGTGATTCATGCACTAGGACACCCAGGTCCCTCTGCATCTCAGAGCTGTGCAATCTCTGACCATTTACTTCAGCTTCGCATTTACCCACATTATACTCCATTTACCAGATCTTTACCCACTCACTTAACCTATCTATGTCCCTTTGTAGCCTCCTTATGTCTTTTTCACAACTTACTTTTCTACATATCTTTGTGTCATCAGCAAATTTAGTAATGATACCTTTGGTCCCTTCATTCAAGTCATTTAAATAAATTGTAAAAGGTTGAGGCCCTAGCTCTGATTCCTATGACACACCATTCATTACATCTTGCCAACCAGAAAATGATCCATTTATGCCTATTCTCTGTTTCCTGTTAGCTAGCCAATCTTTTATCCATGCCAATATATTGCTTCCCACACCATGAGCTTTTATTTTCCACAATAACCTTCGATGTGGCACCTTATCAAATGCCTTCTGGAAATCTAAGTACAGTACATCCACCAGTTCTCCTTTATCCACTGCACATGATATTTCCTCAAAGAGCTCCAATAAGATGGTTAAACATGATTACCCCTTCACAAAACCATGTTGATTCTGCATGATTACCTTGGACTTTTCTAAGTGCCTGCTATAATGTCTTTAATAATTTTTTTATTCGTTCATAAGTTGTGGGTGTCGCTGGTTAGGCCAGCATTTATTGCCCATCCCTAATTGCCCTTTTTCAGAGGGCATTTCAAGAGTCAACCACATTGCTGTGGGTCTGGAGTCACATGTAGGCCAGACCAGGTAAGGATGGCAGATTTCCTTCCCTAAAGGACATTAGTGAACCAGATGGGTTTTTATGACGATCAGCAAAGGTTTCATGGTCATCATTAGACTTTTAATTCCAGATTTTTGTGTCCAAATTCCTATAGCTTCTAATATCTTCCCTATGACAGGTGTTAAGCTAATTGTCCTGTAGTTCCCTGTTTTCTGTCTCCCTCCCTTTTTGTATAAAAGAGTTATATTTGCTATTTTCCAATCTAATGGAACCTGCCCTGAATCCCAGGAATTTTTGAAAATTAAAACCAATGCATCAACTATCTCACTCACCACTTCTTTAAGACCCTAGGATGAAATCCATCAGGACCAGGGGCTTGTCAGCCCACAGCTCCAACAATTTGATCAGTACCACTTCCCTAGTGATCGTAGTTTTGTTCAATTCCTCCCTTTCATTTCCTGATTTAAAGCTCTTTCTGGGGTGTTACTTTTATTCTCTATAGTGAAGACCAATGCAAAATACCTGTTCAATTCATCTTCCATCTCATTTTCCATTCTCAATTCCCCAGTTTCACTTTCTATAGGATCACAGCTCACTTTGTTAACTCTTCTTTTTTTAAATATCTATAGAAACTCTTACTATCTGCTTTAATATTTCTAGCTGGCTTTCTCTCATACTCAAATTTTTCATTTCTTATCAAGCTTTTACTAATTATTTGCTTTCTTTTATATTCTGCCCATTCTTCTGACCTGTCACCTGTCTTTTTCCAATTATATGCTTTTTCTTTCAGTTTGATATTATTGTTAACTTTTTTAGTTAACCACGGATGGTGGGTCCTCCCCATGGAATTTTTCTTTCTTGTTGGAATGCATCCATTCTGTGTATTCTGAAATATCCCTTAAATGTCTGCCACTCTATCCCTATTGGCCTATCCCTTAACTTAATTTGCTAGTTCACTTTAGCTAGCTCTGATTTCATGCTGTCATAATTGCCCTTATTCAGGTTTAAAATACTAGCCTTGGACTCACTCTTCTCTCTCTCAAACTGAGTGTAAAATTCAATCATATTATGATTGCTGCTACCTAGGGGCGCCTTCACTAGGAGGTCATTAATTAATCCTAACTCGTCGAACTATACAAGGTCTAATATAGCCTGCTCTCTGGTTGACTCCAGAATGTGCTATTCCAAGAAACTATCCCAAAAACATTCTATAAAAAACTCATCCAGGCTACCTTTGCTCATCTGATTTTTCCAGTCTATATGTAGATTAAAGTCCCCCATGATTATCACTGTACTTTTCTGACAAGCTCTCATTACTTTTTCCTTTATACTGTATCCTACCATGTGGGTACTGTTAGGGGGCCTGTACACCACTCCTACAAGTGACTTCTTGCCTTTAACATTCCTCATCTCTATCCAAACTGCTTTTACATCCTGGTTACCTGAACTTAGATCATAAGTTCATTTAGATCATTTATGTGCGAATCATAAATTAACAGAGACACCTCTCTACCCTTTCCTAGCTTCCTGTCCTTCCGAAATGTCATGTACCCTTCAATATTCAGGTCCAAATCTATGTCATCCTGCGGCCATGTCTCTGTAAAGGCTATTGATTATGTTCAAGACAGAAATTGATAGAATTCTGGATATTAATGACATCCAGGGATATAGAGATAGTGGGGAAAACTGGCGTAGAGGTAGATGATCAGCCATGAATTGTTTGAATGGCAGAGCAGGCTCAACGTGCTGTATGGCCTACTCCTGTTCCTATTTCCTACGTTCCTAAATGATCAGATGTACTGAGAAGTTGTAGAATGAGTATATCATGATATTGTGTGAAGCCAACAGTAAGTACATGGCATCATGGAGCATTAGGGGTGCTGACATTATTTATTATTTTAATGGTTATAGAACAGAGAAGGGCTTTCTGAGTAAGTGATCCTCATATAAGGTGGAATTTACCGTTGGCGACATGGATCTCACCCACCATCTAGAGAACTGGTGGGAGACCCGTGCCACCTTCATTGGGGAAGACCCACTGGAATTAAGTGCCCAACTGGCTATCGTTGGATCTTCCCCGGGATTAAGGATCCTGAGGACAGAATTCCTGCCCTCCTCGAGATCTCCAGTCCCATTGGAAACGGTGACTGCTGCTGATAATGCACTCACCCAACCTAAAATCGATGAGGCTACAGGTGAGCGCAGGATAGGAATTGTAGGGAAGGGGTGACTAACTGATGGGAAGGGATTGGAAGAAAGGGCATGGTGTGGCTCTCAGCAGGCCCCCTCGTTCCCAATGCCAGGTCCCCCGATCAAGCAATGAGTGCCTTTGAACGAGGGGCTGCACCCTGGAAGCTTTGCTTCTTTGGGCTTTTCAAGTATTTGAATACCAGCATCAGTCGGGTGAGGTCCATAAGTGGGCATAAGGGTGTCAATTAGCATCAGGACAGTTAGGCCATCCATGGAAGATTCATTTATATCTCTAATTTTAAAAAATGATTTGGTTAATAGACATGTGAAGGAAAAAACAATAAAAACTTGGAAATAAGGGTGTTGGTCCACACTGGTCTTAACATGGAAAACCAGTTTGGACCAGTACTCATTTCCCAGTTTTTATTGTTTTCTCCCACTGGAAAATCACTCCAAAGTATTCTTAGCCCTTGGGTTTGTTTTAAAAGTGGCAGTTTGCTGAACACATGATGAATGGAGAACAAATGATTGAAACAAACAGAACCTATGTTGTGCAAACAGTAAACAGAGTTCTCAATGTTTATAGCAGCACTGTGAGGGTCACCATAATATTCTAATCAATCTTATGACTAAAATGTACAAAAGCACATTGTTCAAAATGGACTGGTTATTAATCTTCAACCATTTGGGCACCCTGACCGATTGGGCATATGCCAAGAATATCACTTGAAATAAATGGTGTACGGCAACATCATCTAAAAATTATAAACACTTGAAAATAATAACCAAGCATGCATTTCATACTTTAACACAAATGCCCGTAAAATGACCAATTATGCCAATGTTAGATTAAGCATCAGTCCTCTCTGATCTTTGCCTATAAATCACACAGTGCAGGATATTGTTTGAAATTGGGATGAGCATCAGAAGCTCATGCTAAAACAGGTGCATACAAATTACAACAGGGCGTTGTTGCACACTTTTTCCCAACGTCTGGATGTATAGGATGTCAAGCGCAAGGCATAGAGGGAATGAAGAAAAGGCATAGACAGAGCCTAGCAGGTCAACATTTTGGATATAGCCTCTAAGGGATTTTATTTTAAATTCAAATTACGCTATTGCTAAAATGGTTAGATTGATTTTATAAAGGATTAAATCCCAGAAACCTCCAAGCAATTTAGAATGCTGATTAGAATTGTATAGAGGCTACAGCCAAGAATCATTTGACCCGATTGGTTTCTGCTGGTGTTTATATTCCACACCAGCCTCCTCCCAAGCTAATTAATTAATCCCACCCTGCAGCCAAAACCTCTCCATTATGATATTATGCATCATGTGTCTCTTAAATGCGCCAATGCTATCCCCTTCAATGATTCCCTGTAGCAGTGAGATTCAGAGTCTCTCCACCCACTGTACTAAGAAATTCCTCCCAAATTATTTTTTTCATCAATTATATCAATTCTATCAGGTCTCCTCTTACTCTCTTTTCCAGCCTACTCAGGCTTTCTTGATTATTGAATCCTCTCATTTCTGGTTAACATCCTTAGGCTGATTTAATGCAGCCCCTCACAGCAGGAAACATGGCAGCCAGGTCCACTTCATCGTGGGAAAGGCCCTGTGTCATTCTCTCAGTGATGGTAAAACCTCCCCCAATTAAATGGGAAGCAAAAGCGGCTGTCACCGGATTCCTAGCCACCAGCAATGGGATGTCAATTAGGCTAATTAATTAGCATTTAGTCGTGCCTCAGGGATCAAATGGGAGCTGCACGGCCGACTCGGGCCCTCGGAAGGCTGCCCAGCAAATCCTTTCCAAACTCCTCACCCCTCCACCTTGTGACCCCCATTCCACCCTCACTTACCTTTGGCCTGGGGTTCCACAAGGTTCCTGGGTCTCAGCTGGGTGCAGAGCTGCCAGCAGCCCCTGCTCCCGCTGGCACTGGCACCAATGATGAGCTGCAGGCCTTTGATTGGCCAGCAGCTCTCGGCAAGCAGGGCTTCTGTCCCTGGGGACCTCAACTGTGGGAAGGCTCACTGGTTGCCTCTTAAGTGCCTCATGGGCACTTGATTCCATCGGTCCTTCCCCACAGAACTGATAGTGGTTCCCTGTCGGTTTTCCAACCAGTGGATGAGAACCCTGTCAGCCCCAAAAAAAAACAGCCATTGCAAATCTTTCCTGCATTTTCCCCAGGTGCTTTAATATCCTTTTTTGTAGTGTAAAGAGTAGAAATGCACATAGCAACCCAAGTTATGAACTAGCTAAGTTTCTATACATGATGGCTTGGGACTTTGTAGTAATTATGGTTTTATTTAGAGTGTAATGTACCTTTAAGAGTAACATTAGTTAAGGAAGATCGCATGATCTGTAGTAACCAATAGGAGAGTAGCATGGGTTACCCCTGCAGTCAGTGTAGAGATAGAGTTGGAGTTGAAAGCACACATGTAGTTGCTGCTGAGTATGTTGTAAATAAACATAATGTTTCTACCCAAGAAGTGTCTGCAGATCAACTCTATTATTAGTAGTACAACTTGACCACCCTACAACAACCAGGTGACGAGGATAAAGCAGGATTGTACAGAAGAAATCAGGTACCTCGCCCAGTGATTGTAAATAGCAAGCTCCGTTATAATTGAAGAAGTTATCCGCTCTCAAAATGCCACAATTTTGGAGAATTGATCCTTTTGAACCAGCCACAGATGATTGGTCTCAATACATAGAATGCTTTGCATTCTTTTTTCAAGCAAATGAGATTACGGGGGAAAAGAAGAGGCGAGTGATCCTCTTGAGTACTTGTAGGAGCAAAACCTACAGTTTGATTCGAAGTTTGATGGCACCCAGTGCCCCAGATTTGAAAAATTTTGATGAATTGTTGGACCTCATGAAGGGTCACTTTCAACCAAAGCCCTCAGTCACAATGCAGAGGGTCAGGTTTAATTCATGAAATAGAGCCCTGGGTGAGACAATTGCATGCTATGTGACAAATTTGAAGCAGCTAACGGAACATTGCGAGTTCAGTGTGACTCTGAACGATATGCTCAGAGATCGTTTAGTGTGTGGTGTGGAAGAGGACACTATTCAGAAAAGATTATTGTCCGAAGTGAATCTGGATTTCAAGAAGGTGCTAGAGATAGCACGGGCCATAGAAGGTGCTGTAAGAGATTCACAAGCAATACAGGGTGCATGCAAAATGGCGCCATCCTCCACATCAGGCGGGAAACCTTAGCTGAAAGTGGCGTGAAAAAGCGACACTCTGCCGAGGAGCAGGAAACAGCCCCGCTAGCCGAAGAATAAAGAAAAATAACTTAGCAGCGAAATCGAAGAATAATTTTAATACAGGTGGGAACAATCAGTCTCTTAGCAATTGGCAGTTAAAAAAAATCGAATGCTACTATTGTCATAGAAATGGACATATAATGAAGCAGTGCAAGGAAAGATTCAAGCAGGCTTGTAAACAAAAGAAGAATCCCAATGAAATCTATAATGTAGAAGAGCCTGAAACAATAAATTCTGATATTTACTCATTGTTTAAGCTGAAAGTTGGAAAGACAAAGCCAATATTTGTCACAGTGAAAGTAAATGACAAACCTGTTAAAGTGGAAGTAGACACGGGACCTTCCACTAGTGTAATTGGGGAACATACCTTCAGATATTTGAATAATAATGAACATCAATTAAGTTTGGAATGAACAGCAGCCAAGCTAAAAGCATACATGGGTGAAGACATTCAAGTAAAAGGCATAAGCAGAGTAATTGTCCATTATAGAAGCCAAGCGGCAAAGCTACCAGTGTTAGCATTGAGAGGCAGAGGGCCAAGCCTTCTAGGACGAAATTGGCTAAGGGAAATCAAACTTGATTGGTTACTGGGATTCCAAAAGGAAGCTGGAAGCGTTCCTGTTTTGAAAAAGGAGTGTGTAAGGACTCAACATCCTGAAGAAACGCAGGCAGTCTTAAGCCAAAACCTGGAAGAACAGCAGAAGGAACTCAAAGAGACCCTGCTTGAAGACAGATTTCAAGACGAGGTGAGCAACCTTCGAAGGGAAAAAGAAAACCTGTTGAAAGACGTTCACACACGACAAGATTTCCTCAGATCAAAGTTTGTACCTCTGGATAAGTATGAAGAGAAACATAAAGAAATCAGCACTTCTCTGAATAAACTGAGGAATGAGTTGGCAGAGAAGACACAACAATGCTCAATTTTCCAGGAGGCAGCAAACAAATACAAAAAAAGAGACGGAAGAGCTGAAGAATCAGCTAAATGAACCAAAGAGGTTTTGGAAGCAAAAGTTGCAGCATTTTCCAAGAAGCAAACAAATAATGAAATTTTGGGAGACTCAGCCACTGAGCTCAGTCAAGTTGAGCTTGCATCTGAGAGAAGCCTGGCCAACATGAAGTCAAAAAGAAGGATGAGATTAAAGTCTACGCTAGAAAGAAGAAGGCACATAGAAAGAAGATACAGGAATACTAATTGGATCTTAATTCTGGCAGCATACAAATATGCTTTTGTACATAGGCCTGGCAATCGAATTGCAAATGCTGATGCCCTTAGTTGTTTGCCTTCACAAGAAAATGATGAACATGTCCCAGTTCCACAGGAACTTGTCTTACTGTTAAATTTCTTAGATTCCTCACTGCCACGTGCTCGACAAATCAGAGACTGGACAAGTCGAGACCCAGTCCTATTTCAAGTACGAGAACAAGTGCTATATGGTTGGCCTCAGGAGCCCATACCTGATGAAATGAAACCGTACTTCAACGGAAGACATGAAATAACCAGCCAGGATGGCAGCTTATTGTGGGGAGCACGAGTGATAGTTCCTCCAAAGGGAAGGGAGCCACTTTTAATTGAACTACACAGTGCCCATCCAGAAATTTCCCGAATGAAAACTATAGCATGCAGCTACCTATGGTGGCCTGGGGTGGATGGTGAAATACAGAGTTTAGTAAAGCACTGTGTGCAATGTCATCAACTGCAAAGGTTGCCAGTGACAGCTCCATTACACCCATGGGAGTGGCCAGATAGACCCTGGATGCGGTTACACATTGACTACACTGGGCCTTTCCTGGGAACAATGTTTCTGCTCGTTGTCGATGCCCATTCAAAATGGTCGGACATATATGAAGTGATATTACCAACGTCAAGCGCTACAATTGGGAAATTACATCAGAGTTTTACCATTCATGGACTATCAGAAATAGTCTTTCCGATAATGGGATGGCATTTACGAATGCTGAGTTTCAACGGTTTATCAGCCTCAGCAGTATCACTTATGTGAAAACTGCACCGTACCACCGTTCCTCAAACGGACTGGCCGAAAGGGTGGTACAAACGTTCAAGACAGGCACGAGAAAGCTAACTGGTGATTCCTTGGCAACCAAACTAGCACGCTTTCTTTTTCATTACAGGACTATCCCTCACAGAACAACAGGTGTCACACCTGCGGAGTTATTGTTGAAACGCCGTCTCAGGACGAGATTGAGTTTAATAATGCCAAATTTAGAGGGGAAGCTGGATAAGAGTCAGGGAAGCCAGAAAATGAGACACAACTGGCATAGTTGTGAGAGAAAATTTACCATGGGAGAGCTGGTATACGTGAAGAACTTTGGGGAAGGATTAAGGTGGTTACCTGGTGAAATAAGTGCGGTGACTGGACCTCTATCTTACTACATGGAGGTGGAAGGCTGGATCATCCGTAAACATGTGGACCATTTAAGGAAGAGAGAGACAAATCACCAAGACTTGGTTTCAACAGTGACCATGACTGGGTCTGCATTTCCTGTTGAGGATACTCAACCCAGGACTGACAAAAGAATTGAGGACACAGAACTGCAAGTGCCCACCGAAGCACCTGATGTTCAGGCAACTCCGGAAAAGGAAGTCCCTGACAAGGAATCTGAAGTTGTGGAGCTGAGATGGTCCACACGTACCAGGAAACCACCTGAAAGACTGAACTTGTAAATTCCTTACCCAGTGTAAATATTATGTTGTCTTGAAAAACATGTACTTGTAAATGTAATATGTATAGCCGAGTTAAAGGGGGATGAATGTAGTAATTATGGTTTTATTTAGTGTGTAATGAACCTTTAACAATAACACTTGTTAAGGAAAATCATATGACCTGTAGTAACCAATAGGAAAGTAGCTTGGGCTACCTCCGGAAAGGTAGAGTTGGAGTTGAAAGCACATGTGTAGTTGCTGCTGAGTATGTTGTAAATAAACTTGTTGTTTCCATCCAAGAAGTGTCTGCAGATCAACTCTATCACTAATAGTACAACTCGGCCATCCTACATCAGTGTTCATCCTCATGATGGCCTGGGGGGGTGGGGGGCATGAGGGGCCATAGAGGTTGTTTGGGGGACATACCTAATTGACATATGGAGCATGAGGAGGATCTTTTGAACTTATCTTCCAAAAGGTTCCCCCATGCAAGCTATTGTTAATGACACCTCTGAACAACGACTCTTTAAAAGTTTGCCCAACTCCTTGAAAATTGTGGAGGATTAGGAAATCTCTATCCCCGCAATGGAGCTGGCCATATTGGGAGTGCAAGATTTGGGCTTTTGACCCAAACCAGCCCTCAGTGCTCTGCATCTCAGTTGGGAGCATGCATGTCTCTCAATTACAAGGTTCTGGGTTCAAGATGCACTCCAAGGCTTGAGCACAAAAATCAAGGCTGACTCTCCAGTGCAATTCTGAGGGAGCATTGCACTGTCAGGCGTGTTGTATCAGATGAGACATTAAACCAAGGCCCAATTTGCCTGCTTGGGTGGATGTGAAAGATCTTGTGTCTATTTTGTAGAAGATCGGTGGAGTTATCCCTGTGGCCTGGCTAATATTTATCCTTCAATCAACATCACATAAAGCAGATCCTCTAGCCATTATCACAGTGCTGTTTGTGGGAGCTTGCTGAGTGCAAATTGGCTGCCATGTTTCCTACATTACAACAATGACAACATGTCAAAAAGTACTCGATTGGCTGTAATTTGAGATGTCTGGTGGTCGTGAAAAGTGCTATATTAATGCTAGTCTTCCTCTTTTCTTTCTTTCGATCTCTTTGCTCCTCCATCCCATTTAGTTTCTTGCTTTTCAAGTGACCTTCTCATTCATTCTACCCAAAATGAACCACCTTACACTTTGTTACATTGAACACAATTTGCCATTTATCCACCCATTCTGCAAACCTTCCACTTATATAAAACCTGGCACATTTATTTTGATGTGAATAGTAAATCATCACTGGATTTAACAATTGTGCTAAATTTTAACTTAGTGCAAATGAAGTGAATGAATTAAAATCTTTCCCTGTATCTCAACTTGTAATAGTTCAGATCTATAATGGTCAGCCTCCTTCAAACCTGATTGTATCATTAGTACTTGTGGTTTTGGCAGAGTAAGGGGAAAAGGAAAACGGAACTGGACAGCACAAAAAGATGTTAAAAGTAATTTTGATTCATTGTAACTAGGTTCATGACAGTGAAACTGCACTTTCCAAATAAAATCTGCAAACTCCAATACTTAAAAGCAAATTCATCCAATAGGATATGGAAGCACTACTTTAAAGCAGAAAACATCCTTGGTTTATCATGTGGCGTATGAAAGGTGGAATATTTCACAAGTTTACATCTGGACATGTAATTAATTTGATCTACTCTATGGCCATTTACTATTTCAGTGTATAAGCTGCAAAACACCTGTTGAAAATATAACCATGGCTCAGTTGCTAAAACTCTCATTTCTGAATCGCAAGAAGTCAAATCTTCTGGTCTCCAGATTGTCGCAGACTGGACGTACAACTGAGATGCACATTGGGAACCTGTGGTAGTCCTGACAAGCAGATCTCCACAGGAATTGCCCAGGAAGTTTCAAATTCGGATGGGCAATTTCCCTGTTCACTGGGAACCTCCATTTGGGAGAGATCCGCAGTACCTGAATAGTTACCCAAACAAATTAAAACCTAGTCTAATATCTAACTAACCACAAAACCAACTCCCCAATCAGCCCCCCTGACCCCCTTTACTACCCCCTCTGTCCCGCAACTACCCACCCAATCAACCAAATATACCCCAATCCGACCACCTGACTACCCACCCTGTCCTGACCCAACCAGCTCCCCAACACGATCAAAACCCCAACCAGACCCAACTAACCCCCTGAATCAACCCGACATGACTACCCACCTACCAATCTATCCCCTACCTCCTACACACTTATCGACCTTATCCACTTACCCATTTACCCACCTACCCCCACGTCCTACCCAGTTACCCACCTACCCCCTACCTTCTACCCAGTTACCCACCTCATCCACCTTGCCCACTTACCCACCTACCCACACCCACCTACCCACCCTACACACTTACCCACCTAACCCACTTACCCACCTCAACCACTTACCCACCTCACCCACTTACCCACCTCAACCACTTACCCACCTCACCCACCTACAAACTCACCCATTTATCTACACTCTACCTCACTCGCCTGGCCCACATACCCACCTCACCAACATACCCACATACCCACCTCACCCATGTATCCACCTCACTCACTGCCCACATACCCACCCTACCTACCTCACCCAATATACCCACCTCAGCCCCTACCCACATACCCACCCTACCCGCTTCACCCACTTACCTACCTCACTCACTCACCCATTTGTCCATTCACCTATTCATCCACTGATCCATTCATCCATTCACTAACATTCAAACTGGGACTTTAAACTTACCATAAGGCAGCGCATGCTGTATAAAGGTGTAAAAGTGTCTTTTGCACTGATCCACTTCGCAGGCCTTTGCGTGGATTCCTGCGCTGAAGGAGTTCTTCATGATGCTGCATCAGAAGTCAGACCCTTTTAAATGTAACCAGGTAAGTGCGCAGATTTCTGATTGATCAGTCTCGGACTCAGCAGTTTGGACACTGATCAGGAGATTTGGGCTTAGGTTTTTAGCTCACATCCCACTCCAGGAATTGAGTGTAAAAACTACAGTTGACACACTAGTGTAGTATTGAGAGAGTGCTGCACTGTTGAACATGCTTCCTTTTGGATGAGTCGTTAAAACAAGGCCCATCTGCCTGCTCTGCTGGATGTAAAAGGTCCCATATGGCACCATTTTGAAGAAGAGCAGGGGAGTAATCACCGGCGTTCTAACCAATCAACATCACATCATGATAAACAAATTATTTGGTCATTATCACATTGCTGTTTGGATTTGCTCTGCACAAAATTGGCTTCTACGTTTCCTACATCACAACAGTGACTACGCTTCAAAATACTTCATTGGCTGTAAAATATTTTGAGAGGTCTGGTGGTCATGAAATGCGTTATATAAATGCAAGCCTTTCCTTTTAATGATTGGATACAATATTTTTCACACAGATGTAAATAAAGCCATAACTGCTGAAAAATAAAATTGCAGAATGTGACCCCCAAAACCGGGCTAAATATCCTGAAATTGCATAGATTAAAACCATGATTTTACCAATAGCAGTGATTATTCTGGAATTTGTATGTGAAAAGTTGTATGACTGTAGCATAGAATTAAAGATCAATGATATACAACTTCTGTACTTTAAAAGGTGCTAGAAATCCTACTTGTAGGTCACAGGCATGGTTCAAACTTATTTGAGTTGATTAGTTCCAGCCTAATTTAAGCTATTTCACCTATCTGTGTCCTTTACCAGTCTAAGAGGTAAATCTACTTCTTCAAGACTTGTTTGCCATCCCATTGGCAGTTCCTCTTCAGTTCCTATGAAGCATATTAGAATGATTAGGAGAAATTACAGCCAAGATCAGGATTTGTGTTGGATATAAAACCATATGCTACTATGGTGCAGCACAAATCATTTGCATATGGAGTCACAATGAAGTGAATCTCTCCTCCCTTCAATTATTTCATTTTTATATACAATTTTACCCATTTGCTCAGCACCCTCTTTCAAGAAATAAAGCTTCCTTTTATATATTCAAGAGGCATCAGTTTGTGTGTTTTCATTCATTTAAAAGTATACCATAAATCACTGCATCACCTCCATGTGAGAGCATCACAATAAAAACAGGCTACATGTCCACTGCTTCTCCTCTCTCCCCACAAAACTAAATTTGTCCCAAAAACTTTTACATGAGGAAGATGCCTTGTAAAAGAGCAAATTTAACGCTTAATATTAAAATGAAGACGTTTGAATGTTTGTGTAGGATGAGGGAAGATGCTTGAAGCTATGTATCTGTATACTTGATGCCACCTGTGCATTTTATTGCTTATTGAAAGAAACAGTTGCAGTGTCTGCTTGTTCAATCTAAGAATACCTCGAACGCTTTCATCCTGTTTATCTTCCTTGACCTGAAATCCTCCTGCTTCCTAATCCCGCTTATTGTGTGCAGTTTACATTCCACATTCCTGAGTAGTTGAGGTCATTGCTGTAATTATACTGCACTTAGAAATCATATTACATACTTCCATAGTTACCTTGAAATTGTTTTCTTATTCTGCTTGTTAGTTTGTTTTCCAATTCAAGAAACTGTGTGTGTGAAGCTTTAAAGGGTACATTTCATGATTCTTGGTTATTTTACTTCAGAATGGGTAGTTCTGCTTTCAGGCAGTTTTTGTTCCCCTACCCTCATGCTATCAGTGGAATTTTCTTCCAAACAAATTCAACCCTACTGTCACACAATTATGTAAAATATCAAGAGCTAAAAGTTTTTTTTTCAACTATCCAAACTCCCACAGCTGCATGGCATTTTTGGACTGCTTTCACTTCCCACCAAACAAAGGTTTCTGCTGAAGTCTGTGGCCTTTATTATTCACAACTGGAAGGCTTCCCTTAGCAGGAAAGCTATCACATGCGTGAGGGAGGGAACAAATAATCCACGCACACGTGTGTAATATCTCTCAGGGATTAGAAAGGAAAGATTTGCATTGTTGAATGCCTTCTATCAACTTTCTCAGAAATAGGCCAAAAAGCTTCACATAGAATGAAGGACATTGTGTGACTCCTGTTTACAACATAAAGGAATACTCCAGCAAAGGCTTGTAAGAATCATATTTATGCGCCAAACCTCGTTTTCATGTTCTTTCTTTGAAGATTGAAGTTTAACTTTCCTTTTCCTTGCAATTAGATTTATTTTTCTGTATACAGATAGATTTTTCTTATGCATCAGCATGTATGCTAGAGTCTGTCTAGAATTATTTTTGGAGAACCGAAACATTCAATATTTATACAATTATGTTAAGGCTCTGGAGTCCAATGTCCTGCATTCTTCAACTTTGGCTGGGTAGGAATTTTGATAAAATCTTTTTAAGAAGGTTGCACTTCTAAACAATGTTGTAATTATGACACGATTTTATAAAAAAAATACTTCAATCTTCAAATTCCTATAGATTTGTTGCGAAGGTGGGTGTATCAGGGGCAGAGCAGGACTTAATGCTAACTAACTGACTTCCTTGAGCAGGGGACTAAGGAATATCGCTGCAGCATTCTTGGCTCAGAGCGCTCCAGTATTGGGTCCATATTTCAAGACCTTTCCTTCTTTCTGCTGCTGATTTCAGCTCTGTAATTTATTACTTTGTGAAACTGGCTTACAGCTTTTAAAACCCTTCTCCCATTTCCACAAGTCCTAACAATGCTAGACTCAATGAACATGTATGTGTTCTCTGGCTTCCAGCCTTGTTTAGGATCCGACTGAGGGAAATATGTTGCATGAAGTATTTCCCATATTTACAATGGATTATTATATGACTGTCAGAATTTTCAACAGATCTAGAAAGGAGTATAACCCTACCAACGTCATCCTCCTGCAGAAATTACACCATGAAACTGTCTCCCAACCCTTAGAATTTTGGGTTGTTATTTTACATTGGGATAATTCAATTTGTAAGTTGGGAACAGGCAGAACAAGTGAAAGAAGACTCTAAATGTCACAAAAAGTTCCCAAAGCATGATTGTTTTAAGAAGAAGACTTAATTACGCCAATGCACATGTTAGGATGCGATCCAGCAACAATGGGCTACACACTTTGCGTAGCACAATGCAGCTGGGTTCAAGTGTAGTTGGCTTGACAGGTGGCTTCTCTAGTCAGCCCTACTCACCATAAAGAGCAACTCTTTTCTCACTGATTTCTGCTGGAAATGTTAATGTATCTTTCTTTCAGATACTCATTTGTTAAGTGATCTATGCACATAGACAGGATTTCCTGTTTTATATTTCAAATTTCCAGCATTCTGTTTTCCTTCTTTCCCTTAGCATCTTGCTAGGAGATGGAAGAAAAAAAGGAAAATGAAGGAACTTGCATATAGCACAAAATCTGTCTCTCAAAATCATCCCAAAGCACTTCATGTGCAATTAATTAGTTTGAAGGTGTAAACACTGATGCTATGAAGGCAAATGTGGGAGCCACAAATAACAAAGAGATAAATTATCAGTCTATCTTTGATGGTGTTGAGGGAAGAATGCAGGACACCAGGAGAATCTATCTAAAGTGAGGGCAATCATTTCCCCTCTCTGATCCCATTGGCTTCCCGCTGTGTCCCATTGTTAACCTGCTCGTTGGTAAGCAGGACACCCACATGAAAGAAGCAAGACCTTTCATTAAGTATGGAGATCAGATCCCAATGCGATGATCTCCCCGTTGTGTGACCTTTTTAGAGTCTCCAGACACTTCTAGAAGTGTTGTCCTTGATTGATCCCATTTCATTAAATTTGGCTGACATATAATTTCCCTCTCCCACTAGCCTGCTCCCTAGAACCATCTGAGCTTGCATCTGTTACTGCAAATAGTAATGCAAGTTAGGTTTACTTTAGAGAATTGAGTATCATTAGCACTTGAACTTGTGAATGGAATTTGCACCATTTCTTAACCATTTTGAAGAGACTCACACCAAAATTCGATGAAAATCAGACAAATTGAAGTGAAATTTAACTTTGGCAATTTTCTACAAGATGGGTGATGACAAATTATTCACCCTGTCTGACTTTCCTTTTCATTGCATTCACCTGTGTCCATTTTGCACTACCGCCGGAACTGATTCTTATCCCTACTGTTTTTGTCAATTGGAAGTGGCTTTAATGGGGTCTATATCTCTTGGGGGACATGACTGTAAATCGGGCCATTTTGGTGATATAATAAGGAAAAAGGTAGAATAAAAGCAAAATACTGCGGATGCTGGAAAGAAGTAGACTGCCCTATTGTGCAATGAACAGTTTGGTGGTAGTCCAAAGAAGAATCAAATTGGCTCAAATATCTCTTAATGCCAACAACAAAGATTTTCCTATTCATTCATGGGATGAGGGTGCCACTGGCTAGGCCAGCATTTATGGCCCATCTCTAACTGTCCTTGAGAAGAAGGTGGTGTTCTGCCTTCTTGAACTGTTGCCATTTGTATGGTGTTGGTGTGGTGTTAGGGAGTGAGTTCCAGGACTTGACCCAGTAACGATGAAGGAATGGTAATATATTTCCCAGCCAGGATGGCATGTGACTTGGAGGGGAACTTTCAGGTGGTGGTGTTGCCCTTGTCCTTCGAGGCAGTAGAGTCTGGAAGTAGAAGAATTGGTGAGTTGCTGCAGTGGTGCATCTTCTAGATGGTACACACTACAACCAAGATGTACCAGCGGTGGAGGGAGTGAATGTTTAAGGTGGCGGATGGAATGCAGATCAAGTGGGCTGCTTTGTTTTGGATGGAGTTAAGCTTTTTAAGTGTTTTTGGAGTTCCACTTACCCAGGTGAGTGGAGAATATGCATCACGCTTCTGAATTGTGCTTTGTAGTTGGTGGACAGGCTTTGGGTGTCAGCTGGTGAGTTACTTGCTTCAGGATATACAGTGTCTGACCTACTCTTGTAGCCATGTTATTTATATGGTTGGTCCAGTTAAGTTTCTTGTCAATAATGACCCCCAAGATATTGATGGTGGGTGATTCATGGATAGTAATCCTGTTGAATGTTCAGGGGAGGTGGTTAGATTCTCTCTTGTTGGAGATGGTCATTGCCTAGCATTATGTGGCACAAATGTTACGTGCCATTTATCAGCCCAAGTCTGAATGTTTTCCAGGTTTTGCTGCATGTGAGCACGGACTGTTTCATTGTCTGAGGGGTTGCAGAAGTTATGGAGCATTGTGTAATCATCAGTGAACATCCCCACTTCTGACCTTATGTTGGAGGGAAAGTCATTGATGAAGCAGCTGAAGATGATTGCGTCTTGGACACAGCCCTGAGAAACTCTTACAACAATGTCCTATGGCTAAGGTGTTTGGCAGCCAGAAACCACAACCATATTCCTTTGTGCTGGGTGTGGCTCCAGCCAGTGGAACATTTTCCCCCTGATTCCCATTGACTTAAATTTTACTTGAGCTCCTTGATGCTACTGCCAGTCAAATGATGCCTGAAGTTTCCTGGGGTTCTCCAGATTTCTTACCATAGCTTTAAAATGGAATCAGCAAAAACCCAACAAAAGAATGTGCATAGATCCATTTCTTCGCTGTTTCTGTCATTTTTCCAGAGGTTTCCATATCTCCCACCAGAGAACCCCTGCAGAATTATCAGATAATTGCTCCTTTCTGATAAGACTTCTGAGTATTAGATTGATGGAAATCGTTACATAAGTTTTGCATAGTAAGACTTGTTCCACCCAGCCAGAGATTTGCACTACTTACATGCTTGTCCCTTTTAACATTTGAAACCACTTAAACACCTTGAGATTTAAGTTAATAGTTCATTATTAATAAAGACCGACAGCAAATTATGTTTAGCCGCTTTCAGTTGTGAGCCAAATGTCGGAAATTGAGATTTACTAGCATGTAGAACCTGTCTGTTAGACACTGTGGTTAGATTACAATTAAGATATTTTCCAAGATGTTTTTGGCTTTAGTCCCAGAGGACAATGTTCAAACTCATTGTACTTTTTCCTCTCTATCACTGAGGAACTAAAATTGTAAATCCACGCTACCTGAAGTTAGCACTGTAATGTACCTTGGAACCTGGTTCTAAATTAGTTTTGGCAAACACTTGAAAAAAATTGATATGACTGTGTTCTTGGTTGGAAAACAGTATGGGGTTGAGACAGAAAACGTTTTTTATTAACTAGAGGAAAAATAATGTTTCACCGTGTATTTTATTATGGTCTTTTTAGTGTTTGCTTTGTACCCAGCTGGAAAGATAGGTGCATAACCGTTTCCCAGACTTCTATCAATGTCATTCTGTGGCCAGCATCTGAGGTTTCTGAGGTGGTCATGTGTGGATTGTCCTCCAGCTTTAACACTTCCTTGTCCTTTACTCCATTCACTCCTTCCTCAATTGTAAAGCAGTTGTACGTATCGAGCATGGCCACTGGCCAGCATTAAGCTCTATAGACCCCCAGTGCATGGCATCATTCTGCTATTAACAAGAAAAAGAAAAAGAACTTGTGAGTATGATGAGCTATTTCAGGTTTCCGGATAGGAGGATGATTTCCTATTAATTTGTGCTGATAATACACATTTGAAAGTAGGATTATAGACCATTGCAGAACCACAGACATGCTTAACTGATGATATTTTTGGAATAAATTGAAAACACATATAATCTTTTCATAATGTTAATATTTGTTTTGCATCTTGCCCTTGCTGGGCCCCGCCTGTGCCACACACACCACCTTGGCCAGGAGACCTTCTCTGATTCTACGTGACTGGTACTCTGTTACAATTAATCTCACAGGTCCATGATTTCTTTCTCCAACTTTATGAAGAAAGTGCCTTATCTTTGTTCAGCTTGAATTGAATTGAAGGGAAATAACACATGAACATGACACCAAACCATAACCCTTTATGTCAGATGACAAGCAACACCTGAAGTAAAAATAAAAAATGCTGGAAACACTCAAGAAATCAGTCAGGGAAAAAAACCGATTGGGGTTTTGACAGAGTCCTTCTGAAAAATACCAGCCAACCCATTAACTTATCATTTAAATATCAACTGGCAGTTCAGTACTACAACTCAGATGGAACAAAAGAAGGGAACACAATTGCAATGAGAATGGCCTTCAGGCACTCTGTGCAGCCTTATGTTGCTGAAGTCTAGGTGGTGTATCATTTATGTAGATCTGAACTCAGTGATAAATCCACAGCAAATAGGAACTCAAGAATAAATTTTGCACATTTAAGCAGAACATACTTTACAAATAATTGAAGTCTCTAGAAGAACCGGATAGGTCATCACACTACAAAATCTGGTTGTTTGATTTTGCTTGTACTGGATTCATTTATTGGAAACCTACACCCCACTTGCAAAATGGTGAGTGTTTGAAGAACATTAATTGTAAGATTATTTAGAGATGCTTAGAGCATTGAAGTTCTGTAGTAATGAAAAATAGGAATGAAACATGTGCCCTGTTTACATGCGTAAATGGGGCTTCTGCTGAACTTCTGTCAATGTTATAGCAGTGGAGGAAGAGAAAGCCTGAGGAATTTCCCAGCAAAAGTAACTTTCTGTTTATCAATTTAATTAATAGAATGTTGAGGTGGTTAGACAGAGACACACAGGCAACATACGCTGTGAAATCAAATTGCATTGTTCTTAGTTTCAAAGGAAAGAATTTAAAAAGCTGAACAAATTTGAACAACAGGTGTCAATGGAAAAGGAGATCAGGCTGAGTGTAAAATGGGCGGCCAGTTTGTTATCATCTGCTGAATGCTACTGTGCATGGCCAGACCCCCAGTGAATTTTGCTGCAGGGACATTTCATCTGTATTGGTAGCACTACAACATCTCGCCCAGTTCACAATTCTTTATATCTACATACCTGGGCAGTGACTGTCATTGGGTTATCTAATGTGGTGATTTTCACAGATAAGTCTGGCCATGTCCTCATCATTCTCCACACTGCAGGGTTCACTGCACAGCATTCAGGGCAGTACTTCCCCGGATTGATTTTGTTTCTTCCCAAGCATAGGGATTAAATATTGCACCACCACCAGCAAAAATCTACAAACTCAACACTGAACAAAGCTTGCATCCTAGCCTATATATCTCAGTGGCTACACCATATGCTGCATTTACAGAGGAAGGTTCCGTTGTAATGTGATCTCATAGGAGTAACCACCGTGACATCAGCATTGTAATATTGTCATGTCAGTTACTATCACACTGGTGAAATACAAATCCTATTTGCAAAATGTCATAAGTTATATCATAAAGTAAGTTGACTTATTTTCCTAAAAACTCTAAACGTTACTAATTTAAATTGATTTAATTCCACTGAAGCTTTATTGACTGCGTACTTCAGGGCCATGTGTGCACTAACCCAAATATGAAGCTGAGGACTGCATATTTGATGGCTTGCTCTGCTCAACTCTCAATCTCCACCATTCCAATGAGGAGTGTGTATGCAGAGTGCTAGTCATCACCCCACTGTGAATGAGGGACAATGAAAGGGAGAGAGAGTGGTCGCCAAGTCACTTTCTAAAACGTAATATTGGCACAGGCCTAAGAGAAGGTTGTCTGCCTGCTCTCTTATCTGCAGATAACATATGGCAGAGTCAGATGTGTAAGGCAGGATAGAGGAAAATAAAGGAATTTCATACACTTATACAGAACATTTCAGTGCCACCACTTGAATTCTGTGGTCAAGCTCACTGACAGCGATATGTTTATCAAATGCCAGGGTAGACTTTGAGATACCTTATGTACATTTTATTAATAAGAAACCACCATTAGCAATAACAGATAAGTGTAGTCAGAATGGTGTGAAATTTTAAATCCCCACTTGATGAAGTAGTTGGAGAGTAAGGACATGGTCAGTTCTAAATGTCTCAAAATGTGATTCTTAAAAAAGCATTAGGAATGGGAAGAATGCTTGCACTTGACAAGGAAAAGATTCATTCATAAAAAAATGCTTTGGTTTACAAGATCCAGTTGACCAGCTCTACCAGAGACGATTCATTTAGAATGTCTGAAGGTGCCTGATCATTGATTAGAGAATCAATTTGGCAGTAATCAACATAGAATGTTGATCTCAAAGCTAGGGTTCACTGCACAGCATTCAGGAGCAGTACTTCCCCGGATTGATTTTGTTTCTTCCCAAGCATAGGGATTAAATATTGCACCACCAGCAGCAAAAATATACAAACTCAACAAAGCTAGAGCATTCAAAATAATATTGACAGCACACAAACAGACACATGCAAAGTTCGATAAGTCTAAATAAGGCACTTAAAAATTTTTTGTTTTTGTTTTTGATAGCGGATATGTAAAGCTGTTGAGGATGCCTTCCTTTGAAATCTTTTCAACAAATACCACATGTACAAAGCGGACAATGTCAGATCAAACACCCAACTAATCATCTTTGATTTTTCTGACCTGTTCACTAAGTGTAAATTTTGTAACAGCCCAAGTGCTAACAATCTCACATTCTCTTCAATAGAAGGAAGTGTCACAAAGATTTTAAACTTCATCTGCATTAGAGAAAAAAAGTGAGAAACCTACAACCGCAATCTACCTTTCAAGTCGAACAAGATCTGAAGTTACTCATACCTTCCAGTACCTTTCAGAGTTTAAACAGGAAGCCAGGTTTTTCCTACAATGTCAACAAGTCCCGTAAGAGTTCCGTTTCACAAAAAGCATAAAAAGTTAAGTTTCTGTTTTTCAATTCCTGTGTACAATCTGCTCTATAGCTATGACACATTGGGCCCGATTTTAACTCTGTGCGAGGGGGTGGGTTTTGAATGAGTTAAAATCTCACCCATTGTCTGCCTATAAGAATAAGAGTCGTCACTTGCCATCTTCTTCCTCTCTCTTGAGTTTTATTTGTGGTGCAGCTGGAAATTTCTGCTGCTTCGAGGAGAGAAAGGAATCTGAGGGATGTACTCTCCATCTTTCGGGAGGCTGTTTATACAAAGAGCGAATTTAATGTAGGTGATGGTGGTCTCATCTGCCAGATGGAGAGCTGACAAGACCCCTGTGTTGTCTCTTTTCAGAAAAACTTGCAGCATTAAGTGCCAAGTGCATTAAGTGATTCCCCAGAATCAAGAACCACAGGGGCGGAAGTCCCACCCGCAGAGAGCTGTCACCCAATTAGATTTTTTAGATATATAAAGGGTAAGAGAGAGGCAAAAGTGGACATTGGGCCGCTGGAAAATGACGCTGGAGAAGTAGTAGTGGGGAACAAAGAAATGGCGGGGGAACTGAATAGGTACTTTGCGTCAGTCTTCACGGTGGAAGACACGAGTGACATCCCCAAAGTTCAAGAGAGTCGGGGGGGCAGAGGTGAGTATGGTGGCCATTACCAAGGAGAAGGTGCTAGGAAAACTGAAAGGTCTGAATGTGGATAAATCACCTGGACCAGATGAATTACACCCCAGAATTCTGAAGGAGATAGTTGATGTGATAGTGGAGGCGTTAGTGGTGATCTTTCAGGAATCACTGGAGTCAGGGAGGGTCCCAGAGGACTGGAAAATCGCTAATGTAACCCCCCTGTTTAAGAAGGGAGTGAGGCAAAAGACGGGAAATTACAGGCCGACTAGCCTGACCTCAGTCGTTGGTAAGATTTTAGAGTCCATTATTAAGGATGAGATTTCAGAATACTTGGAAGTGCATGGTAAAATCGGGCAAAGTCAGCATGGTTTCATCAAGGGGAGGTCATGCCTGACAAATCTGTTAGAGTTCTTTGAGGAGATAATGAGTAGGTTAGACAAAGGAGAGCCAATGGATGTTATCTACTTGGACTTCCAGAAGGCCTTTGACAAGGTGCCACACAGGAGGCTGCTCAGTAAGATAAGAGCCCATGGTGTTAGAGGCAAGGTACTAGCATGGATAGAAGATTGGCTGTCTGGCAGGAGGCAGAGAGTGGGGATAAGGGGGTCCTTCTCAGGATGATGGCCGGTGACTAGTGGAGTTCCGCAGGGGTCAGTGTTGGGACCACAACTTTTCACTTTATACATTAATGATCTAGATGAAGGAACTGAGGGCATCCTGGCTAAGTTTGCAGATGATACAAAGATAGGTGGAGGGACAGGTAGTATTGAGGAGGCGGGGAGGCTGCAGAAGGATTTGGACAGGTTAGGAGAATGGGCAAAGAAGTGGCAGATGGAATACAACGTTGGGAAGTGTGAGGTCATGCACTTTGGTAGGAAGAATACAGGCATAGACTATTTTCTAAATGGGGAGAGAATTCAGAAATCTGGAGTGCAAAGGGACTTGGGAGTCCTAGTCCAGGATTCTCTTAAGGTTAACTTGCAGGTTGAGTCGGTAGTTAGGAAGGCAAATGCAATGTTGGCATTTATTTCGAGAGGACTAGAATATAAAAGCAGGGACGTGCTGCTGAGGCTTTATAAGGCTCTGGTCAGACCACATTTAGAATATTGTGAGCAATTTTGGGCCCCGTATCTCAGGAAGGATGTGCAGGCCCTGGAAAGGGTCCAGAGGAGGTTCACGAGAATGATCCCATGAATGAAAGGCTTAATATATGAGGAACGTTTGAGGACTCTGGGTCTATACTCGATGGAGTTTAGAAGGATGAGGGGGGATCTGATTGAAACTTACAGAATACTGAGAGGCCTGGATAGAGTGGACGTGGGGAAGATGTTTCCATTATTAGGAGAGACTAGGACCCGAGGGCACAACCTCAGAGTAAAGGGAAGAACTTTTAGAACAGAGATGAGGAGAAACTTCTTTAGCCAGAGAGTGGTGAATCTATGGAATTCATTGCCACAGAAGGCTGTGGAGGCCAGGTCATTGAGTGTATTTAAGACCGAGATAGATAGGTTCTTGATTGGTACGGGGATCAAAGGTTACGGGGAGAAGGCGGGAGAATGGGGTTGAGAAACTTATCAGCCATGATTGAATGGTGGAGTAGACTCGATGGGCCGAATGGCCTAATTTCTGCTCCTATGTCTTATGGTCTTATAGAGGCTGGCATTTTTTCATTGCTCAATAGTGCCACAGGACAGGCAGTGGCTGCTGCCAGTAATGCACCAACCCAAGGCCCAGGATCACTGAAGAAGTAATGGCAGAAGGGGAATTGTGGGGTGGGGATCCCAGTGGAGGGGAGGGGGTTGACAGTAAGTGGTGGGTGACTCCTGGTCCTTCCTGATGCTGATCCCTAGATGAGGCACAATTGGTTTTGCACATGGGCCCCCCACCCCGCTCCAACTCCCACACTGGAAGCCCACAAGCAACCCCAAGTGGTTTGCTTTCCATGCTCCCTGCATGTCAAAGTTCCCTGCCCACTGCTAGGTGCATGCCAGCATTATTGCCTCAATTGGCGGTGGGATGGGAAGGCCCATGAGCCATCCTGCCATGGACTGAATCATGGTACGGGCGGGAAGGCAGTCAGGTCCCCATCAGCCATCCTCCCACCCAATTAAATGCTGCTCGTCCCACCAAACTCACCTCTGGGGAGGACAATATCTTCCGCCCACAGTGATCTTGTTAGCTTGTAAGTAATGGGATGTTTTTGATCTCTTTGATTTCTGTCCTTCATTGCTAGTTTCTCTGTGTTCACTCTTCTGTTTCAAATTCTGTGTGGTATGCTGCAGCTCTTTACTGCTTTATCCATAGATGATGTTTACTTACTTCTTACCTTTATGGATTAATCTTGTCTGGTTAAAATTGAAATTACAGGCTCTAACAATAGCTTGGGAGGTGAATGCACTCCACAGTGTTAAATTTAACTATACAGATCAGGAACAACCCAGATTTAATCACAGCCAGGACAGCAATGGAAGCACTAAAACTAATTCCAGTGCCCTTGGAGAAAAACAGTCAAGAAAATCATTCCTGATTGCTATTCAATGACAACTCCTGCAAAGAGTAATAGAGACATGGGATTGACTATGATTCTTCCCATGGTTAAATTTATGCAGGCACTCAGGTGAGACCACCATCACCTACATTCAGGATGCTCATGGAGCATCCTCCTCTGGTTCATTGTTTAAACCACCATTAATTACTGGATGTCATAGGACTGCAAGGCTTTGATCTGATCCGCTGGTTGTGGGATCACTTAGCTCTATCCATTACATGATGTTTCAGCTGTTTAGCACACTTGTAGTCACAGAATCACAGAATTGTTACGGTGTAGAAGGAGGCCATTTGGCCCATCGTGTCTGCATTGGCTCTGTGAGCATTTTAACTTAGTGCCAATCTCCTGCCTTTTCCCTGTAACCCTGCACATTGTTTCTATTTAAATAAGCATCCAATGTCCTCTTGAAAGCCTCAATTGAACCTCCATCCACCACACTTCCAGGTAGTGCATTCCAAACCCTAACCATTCACTGTGTGGAAAAGTTTTTTTCTCACCTCGCATTCGGCCCCTTGAGTCTGCTCCACCATTCAATAAGATCGTGGCTGATCTTCTTGAGTTTCGATTTCCACATTCCCATCTAACCCCTATAACCTTTGATTCCCATTCTTGTAAACCTCTTCTGCATTCTCTCCAATGTGTTCACATCCTTCCCATAGTGTGGTGTCCAGTGTATTAGCTTCACCAGGTTGGCATCTCATTTTCAGATAAGCCTGGTGCTGTTCCTGACATGCTCTTCTATGCTCCACATTGAACCAAGGTTGATCCCCAGGCTTGATGGTAATGGTAGAGTGAGGAATATGCTGGGCCATGATTGTAGTTAAATTCTGCTGCTGATGATGTCCCACAGCACCTCATTGATGCCCAGTTGTGTGCTGCTATATCTGTTCTGAATCCATTCCACTTAGCATGGAGGTAGTGCCACACAACACAGCACCATCAGTGAGAAGATGGAAATTGGTCTCCACAAGGACTGCTGGTCATTCTACTTGTACTGTTATGGATATCTGCGATAGGTAGATTGGTGAGGGTGAGGTCAATTAGGTTTTCACCTTGTTGGTTCTCTCACCACCTGCTGCAGGTCCAGTCTGGCTAGCTCGGTGAGGGGTGTTGGTACCAAGCCGCTCTTGGTGATGAACATTGACATCTACAACCAGAGTACACTCTGTCCCTTTGCTACCCTCAGTTCTTCCTCCAAGTCGGGCTCAACATGGAGGAGTACTGATTCATCAGCTGAGGGAAGGTGATGGTGGTAATTAGCAGGAAATTCCTTGCCCATAGTTGATCTGATGCTATGAGGCTTCGTGGGGTCTGGAGTCAATGCTAAGGATTTCCAGGGCTACTTCCTCCTTATTGTAATAAAAACAGAAAATGCTGAAAATACACAGGAGGTTAGGTAGCACCTGTGGAAAGAGGAACAAGAGTTAACGTTTCAGGTTTGTGACATTTCATCAGAATTCACCTGACTGTATACCACTGTGCTGCAACCTCTGGTGGGCCTATCCTGCCAGTGGGCAATGATGGAGGAATCTGGGAAATTGGTTGTATGGTATGATTTTGTGAGAATGATTATGTCAGGCTGTTGTGTGATTAATATCTGCGACAGCTCTCCCAGTTTTGACACTGGTCCTCAGATGTTAGTGTGAAGGACTTCAAAGGATCATCTGGACAGGATGTGTCTTTGTCGATTCTGGTGTCTAGGTCAATACAGGTCAATACTGGATGGTCATAGAACCATAGAACCATAGAAAAGTTACAGCACAGAAGGAGGCCATTTGGCCCATCTTGTCCATGCCAGCCCAAGAACACCCAGGTGCCCTTTCTAATCCCATCTTCCTGCACCCAGCCCATAGCCCTGCAGCTTACAGCACTAAAGGTGCAGATCCAGGTACTTTTTAAAAGAGTTTAGAGTTTCTGCCTCTACCACCAACTAGGGTAGTGGATGTCTGGAATTCGCTGCCCAAGTTGGTGCAGTGTTCTGCAGTGGTTTGATACAACTGAATGGCTTATGAGGTCACTTCAGAGGACAGTTAAGAGTCAACCACATTGTTGTGGGTCTGCGATCACGAGAGGTCAGTTCAGATAAGGACAGCAGATTTCCTCCCCTAAAGGATGTTAGTGAACCAGGTGGATTTTTATGCCAATCCAGTAGTTTCATGATCATCTTCACTGATACTAATTGGGTAAATTAAATTTCCACCAGCTAACAGGATGGGACTTGAAATCATGTCACCAGAGCGTTGGTCAGGGCCTCTGGATTACTAGTCCAGTAACATTACCACTATACCACCATTCCCTTGATGGTATTATGACATGTAATAAGTATAATATAAATTGCATAGTATTGAGTTTCAATCCAAGAGTATGCTTTGATGTGAATTACATCATTATTTGAATTGTGGCAAGTGAAACTAGCTTGCCAAACACACTTGTATCAAATGTCCTCCCTTGGTTAAATGATAATAGTTCACCCTTCAATATAAGATAGAATCCTGAAAATTTCTATGGGCTGGATCCACCTCATTAGTGCAGCAGATCAGAACTTGCCTCGAACATACGAACAAGGAGCAAGAGTATGCCATTCTGCCCCTCGAGCCTGCTCCGCCATTTAATAATATCATGGCTGATCTGATAGTAAACTGAAATCTGCATCCCACCTACCCCGATAACCTATCACCTCTGCCTTAAAAATATTCAAAGACTCTGCTTCCACCACATTTTCAGGAAGTGAGTTCCAAAGTCGCACGACACACTGAGTGAAAAAATTTCACCTCATCTCTGTTTTAAATGGGCAACCCCTTATTTTTAAACAGTGACCCCTAGTTCTAGGTTCTCTCACAAGAGGAAACATCCTCTCCACATTCACCCTGTCAAGACCCCTCAGGATCTTATATGTTTCAATCAAGTCGCCTTTTACTCTTCTAAACTCCAGTGGATACATGCCTAGTCTGCCAAACCTTTCCTCATAAGACAACCACCCATTCCAGGTATTAGTCTGGTAAGTCTTCCCTGAACTGCTTCCAACACATTTACATCCTCCTGCCCCCCTTGCTTAAGACCAGAGATTTTGCCCCAATGACCAGTGGGAAGGGAGGCTATTTCATTGCTGGGTCAAGTTACCAGTGCCTGCAAGGGCATATCCGCATTAGCTGCTTCAATCTGAGCTGCTGCTCTCCTGCAAGGAAGACTGGAGTCCTCTGGTGGCCCAAATAGGTCAAGTAAATTTTCTTTTAGGCTTCGGCTTCTGCCGGAGCCATTCCAGCTGAAGAAAATAACTGATCCCAATGCACAATCAATTATTTTAATCTAGGGGAAGTCCCTGTCTCTCTCTCTTTGGTTCTTTCTTTCTCTCTATGATTCTCTAATCTCTACAGATGACCTCCAAGGACTCACTCCGGGACTCAAGTCAAGCCTTTCAAGGATTAGAAAGGGAAGAATTCCTCAGCAAAGCCTTGGAGATCCCTTGAAATGGGAAAACCTGACAAAGCCTCCCTGACCAGCATTTAATAGTCCAATCTAAATGGGATGGAATCCCAGGAAAATTGGGATCTAGCCAAATTCCATTCCTCTCCATCCCCATCCATCCCACCAGAAATTCCCTTTACAGTTATTGTGTTTTGGAGGAACACACTTATTTATGCAATTGATTTTACCTATGTTTAAAATGCTCTGTAAGAAATTGGTTATTGTAGTGAATTAGACACTGGCCTTTCACTGCTGGAAACGGGATTAAAATCCAGCTCAAATTGTTAGGATGAAAGTCTATTAGTTGGAATGGTTTTACATGAGGTAAGTTTTGTCAGTCTTAATTCAGCTCCTAATGGGCGTGGCCTAAGCAGAAAGCTGTTACTAATTTTGCACTAATTGGCAATCTCACTTGGGAAGGGCACAGGATGTGGCTGCAAAAAAAAATATTGCTATGATAGAGGGTGTTCTTTTGAGATTGAGGCTGAGGCATGCTCTTGAGAGAGAACAAAAGGAACTTTATTTCGAGCTGGTTGTACTATACATGAGTTCAGAGTATTTGATGCTGGCATAAATGTCAAAACTCTGAGATGCTAAAAATAGAAGGCTCTAGTACATGGCATGGAGACAGAAGAAAGTGTCCCCAAGTCATTCTCCACCATTACCTGCCTCAGGTCAATTGAAAAATTGACAGTGGTCAGAAGTGGGGGATTGATGGTAGGCTAGGTGGGCTAGCCAAGGCATTTAAAAAAAAATTCATTTGTTATGACCTTCACTTTGGAAAACTGTTATGACCAGGTTAAGAGAAGGAGTGAATTGGCTCCCCTCTATTCAACGTCCTCGATTGGTTACAACGAAGGTTTAAGTTGTTTTTGCACAAGGATATGCCTTTATCAAATCAGAATGTATTTACCTATTTATACAGTGAGCAAAAAGGAGCCAATCAAACAAGCTTTTCTTGAATTAAAGAAAGAGCAAATTTATTACCCACTAAACCCAAGGAAAAAAAAATAAAAACGTGACATTACACACACACAGGTATCAAAAATAAGGGAAGTTAGAGTCCAGCAAAAAAGTAAAAAGAATGCATGGTTAAGTGCCCTTTGATTATCCTCGAGGCATAGATTTTAAAAGTTGCTGATGATTTACGTTAGCTGGTTTCTTGGATGCAGCCAGATGTAGAAGATATTGCAATTATTATGAGATCTCGGTTTGCTGGTAGGTTTCTGATAGTTGCCTTCTCGAATCGGGTGACATACACTTTTTTCAAAAGAGAGAAAGGGAGAGAGTATAGCTTTTCAGCCGGTTTCCTCTGCTGAAAACTTTCTTGACACTCCCTGTGTCACTTGTGATCTCTCTGCAGTGGCTGTTATACTTTATCCACTGTGCATTTCCAAGTTTTGGTGGGTTTGTCTATGGCAGCCATTGTTTCAGTATCCAGAACTTTGCATTTTAATGTCTCTTCCTTATAAAGTGATGAGCTTCGTTGGATCTTTGAATTATCGGAAATGTCTCTGTCTTCATATTCCCTCGAGCGTGTCTTGTTTGCTTTTTCACCTTCACCTTGGAAGATGGCCTTGCATTTTTAAGTAGTTTGTTCTGTCTCATTTCAAATTGCAAAATTTCCAGTCAGTTGAAAGTTGAAAAGTCATATTTTCAAAAATAAAGGGGCAGAGCCTCGTGACAATACATCTTGCAGAATCTGTTTCCTGTGATCACAAACGATCCGAATATTCATGGAGTGAAACCCTTTCTGTTAACAAAGGTACCTGGCTAACCTGCTGGTGCCTTGGTGGCCACATGAGTATAGTCTATGGCACCCTGAATGCGTGGGAACCTAGCAATTGCTGCGAAGCCTCTGGCTCGCTCAAGCTGGCTGGTTTCATTGGTGTCAAAATGAATGAAGGTCATGACCTGTCTGAAGAGAGCATCAGTGACCAGCTTGATGCATCTGCGGGCAGCAGATTGGGACACACCACATAGATCCCCCAATGACCCCTGGAAAGAATTGGAGGCGAGAAAGTTGAGGGCTACTGCAATCTTTACAGCCACTGGCGTAGGGTGGCTGCCTACACAGTTGGAGGCAATCATCTGGCATATGGAAGTTACAGTTTCCCCAAGAGAGGTGGAGCCTCCTTCAGCACTGTACCTCAGGCATGTTGAGGTAGCTGGAGCACTGCCTGTAGACTCTAGATGCAGGATAGTGTCATCTTCTGTGGACCCTTCCACCTTACACTTCCTACTGACGCTGCACCCACTGTGGCTGCGCCTCTCTTCCCACAGGTCACTCTCTGGGAAGCTGCCTGCCAACACCTGGCCTCCTCTCCCTTCTGGCCCTCTCATCCTCTTCAGAGGAGGTCCTGCCAGTTGAGTATACAATTCCCATTTGCAGAAATGCAGATGGCACAGTCTCGTGCTGTTATGACCGATGCAGTTGGTAAAGCAGAGTTATTCAAAATTCCCAGAGGGAAACTTTAAACAACTGTCATAACCCATAATGTTAAGTGTTATGTTTGAGATGTTACTCTAAATTCAGGAATCAGACCATCAGTTCTTGAGGTTTTACATTAAACTAATTGAAACATTTTATTAATTTACACAGGGTATAAAAAATTTTACACATGGCTACAAATTACTACTATCATAACTTTTAACAAATTCCCAAACTAATCTCCATTAAGGCAACAGCAACCCATAGACTTAGCCAAACACCAGGCTAAGCATTTTCACCTTACAAATTCAAAATGAGGTTCCTTCACTGTGGAGCCAGTTTGAGGCTTGCAGCTGCCTTTTAATCTTCCATTGCCTCTGACTGCACACCCAAAAACTACTGAGGTTATACCTACCACCACTGATTGAATTCAAATTCTCATTGTCCCACCAATCTCTTTGAACTTTACCTTTCATTGTCCCAAATTTTATTAGCAATATAAACATATTGCTTGGCAGCTGATAAAAAGGCGTCAAGTTTTCACCCCACTTCTTGAATGCTCTATTTAAAAAACGCAAATACACTCTACCTCTCTGTTTACATCTCAAGCTAGCACATATCAAAACACTCAATCTAGCTGACTTTAAACCAATTAAGACACACCCATAGACTATTTTAAAAGAAAAATGTTTTCCAAAATATTATATACATTAATAGCTTCATGACACATGCACTGAAGGGTGCACTTGGCAGAAAGCTGCTCAGAAAGTATGTAAGCCAAACAATCCTGAAAAAAAGCTAGAAAGGCAAAGAGTCCTCCAAAAAACACTGGAAATTCTATGACTACGTGCTGAGGGACGCACTAAAGCTTGGGGCAGCTGCCGCAAAGGCGCAATGGGGAAGGGTCGCTGTCTAAGACCTTTCTACCACAGCGCACCGAGAGACTGGGAACTGTTTAGAGCCCCTCGGGCTGTACAGATCAAAATGAAAGGCTGTAAATGATTGTAATATTGTTTGTACTGATGCACCTGGTGATACATTTTGTAAAAGTTTAACCTGGATTGTACCCTTGTAATGTTGTTTTTGAAATGGTTTTGAATGTGATTGAAGATATTTTATGAATAAAGTATATTTTTACAAAAAAAAACACTGGAAATTCTATGAGCTATCAGGAATCAACCCAACAGCAAACTCTTACCTAAACCCCTAACTACTCACATTGCCTTAGATGGGGAAACCAATAAAAATGGAATGTTGCCCATGCGCCGACTGCTAAATTGCACGGCAACATAAAATTGTAAACAACTGGGTATTAAAGTGGCTTAATTGCTGGATTAATTGTCAGCGGCACACTTCCGACTTCCATGTGTGCCCGCCAATCGTAACGTTGGGTGATGTCCTCATGCATCGTGACACCCGCCTGACGTAATCTTACGCAATTTCGCACTCGTTCGGGTTAACCGCGCACCCATTCTGGAACATAAAATTCTGCCCATAGAATTGCACAGCAGTCATTAAGCCCATTTTGCCTGTGCTGATTCTTTGGAAGAGTTATCCAATTAGTCCCACTTTTCTGCTCTTTCTCCATATCCCCTTGCTCCTGCTTGCAGCTACTCTTGCCAGGAGATCTGCTGTCATGATATGCCACATTTGACTGTCTTGCACACATCTACCGTAGCTCATCTGCAACCACCCTGTGACATCCATCATTCAATTATGTCTAGGTCAAACCCTCTTTCTGATGCCCCCCACTTTGCTCTCTAGAAGAGGTCTCCGTAGCTTTTCAGCTCTGATCAAATGGCCAAAATACAGACGGTTTCTTTTCTGGAAGTTACTTTTTAAGAGTTCTTTTTGCTCTTTCGTCTTCAAGCACCTTTTCATTTGTCTTATGGCCTGTAGATGGAATTCTACGCTTGCGTCTTAACATCCACATTTCAAAGACCTTTATTTTCTTCCACGGATCTTTCTTTATTGTCCAGGTTGCTGAGGCATACAGGGAAGTAGACAGAATGTAACATCTCATGAGCCTTTTGCTTGCCACAAGTTTGAGTTTTCTTGTTGTTAAAACATTGTTCGTCTTCACAAAATTGCTTCTGGCTCTCTCTATCCTTCTTCTGACTTCAGCACCACATTTTCATTTGTCCTAAGTAGATAAACTTATCTACTTGCTCCAGTGTGACTCCATCCACTTAAATCCTCACTCTAGTTTCATCAAATGTATCCCTTCTGTCTACCATTGTTTTTGTCACTTTGGTGATCATACTCAATCCTATTCTAAGCTTTGAGATTTTTCTCCCTATAGCCCAGCATGTCCTTTTCTCTCTTTAATTAATGTGTTAGAGCTCCAAAATATTATATTGTAAAATATTGAAATAAAATGTTTTGATTCTCATATTCATTGATTATAAATGAAATAAAAGTGTATCACGGGCCAGCAGACAAGGTATTATAATCATTTACATGGGGAGATGATGGCATAGTGGTAATGTAGTTGGACTAGTAATCCAGGGACCCAGGCTAATGTCTCGGGACATGGATTCAAATGGCAGCTAGTTGAATTTAAATTCAGGTAATAAACCTGGTATGTAAAGTTGAGTAATGGTAACTATGAAACTATCATTGTTGTCATAAAAACCCATCTGGTTCACTAATGTTCTTTAGGGAAGGAAATCGACCATCCTTACCTGGTCTGGCTTGTATTTGACTCCAGACCTACAGCAATGTGGTTGACTCTTAACCGCCCTCAGCTCAAGTGCAATTTGGGATCGGCAATAACTTATGGCCTTGCCAGCGATGCTCACATCCCATGAAAGAATAAAAAAAGTCTCCTGTTTAGATAGCTAGGCATCTCATCTGAAAGATAGGTTGTAGTGAAACTAGCAGGCAAACACTTAATAATTTTGTAATAACATTTGTCTGCCAGTCGACTTCAGGTATAAACTAATTTATTTTAATTAGGACTAAATGTCTCTGCTGAAACAGCGGATAAGAAAATTTCACACCAACATATTAAACAATCACTCTCTAACATCACAACAATCATTTCTAGCCTCCTGATTAATGTAATGAATGTCGCTCATAAAATCAAGAGAGCCTGTTTTCAGAAAACAGGAGAGCACTAAATACCAGCACATACCCTCTCATCACATGACTCTGGCCTCTTCAGCCTCCGTCTTTTCTCTGCTTCCTCATTGGTTGCAGACTTTGTTATTTTGGCCCCGTATATGAAATGCTCAATGCATCTCACCAGTCTCCCTTCCCACCTTCAAAACTCTTTACAAAACCAAGTTGCCTCCTCTGATTCTTCTCCCATGGCTGTTTGTTGCCTGTTTGGCAGCATTTTATTGCACTGAAGATACTTTATTAATGTAATTGTTATTGTGATTAAACTTCACTTCAACTCCTAAATGAACACTATTCGTTTTATTTTTCCATACATACCTTAACAATATACTTAGAAAAAATTCAGCTACTGCTTGGATATGAGCCATGTAATACTTAGGGGTATTATTTATCTGCACATTCGTACAACCTGAGAAATCTCATCATGTGCACTTTATTTTTTAAATGTTTTACGAATTTGCCTCATAATTCCGGTGCCCAATCGAAATTTTCAGCTTAATTATCATTCTTTGCCTTCCTTTCAGGGCCAAGGCATGCTCATTTGATTAAATATCTAGAATTGTACACAATATTCACAATGGCAACCAACCACTCCTTATCCAACTATCATTTGTCTATATATTTTAAGGTGTTATGACGTGCTGTGCTGGGGGATTTCTTGACTTACAATTGACATGGCTGAGTCAGAATTTCTTCCAACTGAATGTAGGGAAAATCCAAGCCAATGTTTTCTGGCCCCAATCATTGACTGGGATTTTGTTGGGCTGACAGGCATCTCGCTCGCCCAGTCAGTTCCATAGGGGAGGCACGATGAAATCAAGTCCCCTTCAGGCACTTAATTGACTGCCATTTGACCTTCCCCACGATTGAGGTCCCCAGTGACACAAATCACACCCACCGAGAGCTGCTGGCCAATCAGAGATTGGCAGCTCATCATTGCCATCAGCACCAGTAGGCATCCCACCCACCAGGGCCCAGGATCATGGAGGAACCCCAGGCCATGGGTGAAAGTGAAAGTGGGATGGACGTCATGGGGGGGGCTCGGCGCGGTCAGGGGGGGAGGGATTCAGAGGCAAGTGCAGGGGTGTGGCTTTCAGCAGTCACCCCATTGCCTGATAGAGGGTCTCTTGACTGGCACTGAGTGCCTGTTTGAAAAGGCACCCCACCCCCACCACCCCACAACCCCACAACCCCACCTCCCAGAGGCCACTGGAAAACCCAATAGGTTTGACTGGCCTTCTGAAGGCACGAGAGACCTGTGCAACCTCCAGTTAATCCCTGAGCAACCGGTAAATTATGGGGGGCTCAGGGTTAATGAGTGTAGATTGGCTCATTAACGAGTGTAGTTGACATCCTGCCACTATTGGCCAGGATTGCTGCATCAGCCTCTTCTGCGCTCCCACTTAATCGGGGACATTCTCCTGCCGCCAGGAGACCGACTCCCATGATTAAGAGGGCCCGGCCACCATGATTCCTGCCGCAATGACCACTGCATAAAATCCCACCCATTAACCCTGCTTTCTGGCTACCAATCGCTTCAATCTACATGGCCACTTGTTCAAGTTTTTTCTCACTTTTATAATATTAGCTGTCTTCATCACTACCATACTCCCACTGCCACAGAACACCTTATCCATTACTCCAAGTTATTCAGAGCTCAGTTAAAAAAAACTTGCATTCATATAGCAAATTTCATGACAACTTTGCACCTCCATTTGTTTTATAGCCAATTAAGTAATTTTGAAGCAAAATCACTGTTGTGATGTAGAAAAGAGGGGCAGCTAAGTTGCGCACAGCAAGCTCCCACAACCAGTGCCATATTAACCAAATAATCTGTTTTTGTGATTACACTAGGCAGTATCTTCCACTTTTTGACCAAATCCTCCAACCTGTTCAATCCCACTACAAGCGAGAGACTTAATCTCTATTTATGATCTTTCTCAATTTGGTATTGTTACGGGCAGGAGAGAGAGAGGCAAACTACGTATTTCTTCTCACCGCCTGCCTGTAAGCAGAAGGTGTTTTGAATTATTTTTAAAGGACACTGTGATGTGTTTTCCCAAACCCTCGGTTTGTACGATCCAATTTATTCATAACCAACAGCAAACTCATGTTATGATTAACTCTGAAGATTAGTTTATTCTACATTCAATACCTGGGGGAGGAGTGTTTGCAGCTTTCCACTCCACACATCCCCAACACACCACCCCCCCTGCACACCAACACCCCCCACACACGCACACCTACCCACCCCCCCCGCCCCCGACACACACACACACACACACACACTAAATAGGGGATAGGAAAAACAGATATGCAACGATGGATAGCAACAGTCCAAGGACCACAGAAATGATCAATTCATGTGATGTCCAGAGTCAGTCCAATGGGCAATTCTTTCATGTTGGAGTTCGAGTTCAGCTGACTTGTCATGAAAATGTAATAATTTTCAAAATATGATTGTGATTTATTATAAAAGTGGACAATAGTGGGGTTTGGATTAGTTTCTCTCTGGGCAGGTTTTTCCGGTCGGTGAGCGGGGGCGGGGCCCGATCGCCGACGCGTAAAATAACGTGGGGTTACGTCGGGCGTGCGTCCGGACGTCACCCCGTGTTATTTAGTTTTCAGTTTGGCAAGCAGCTGCGCGCCTGCTGAACTGTCAACGGCCTACTAAGGCCATTAAGAAACTAATTAACATGATTGATGGACCTGCCCGTCCAACCTTAAGGCGGGCAGGATGAGGTTTCATGAGGGTATTTAAATTTTTATTAAATGTTTAAACAGAAGTTATGGACATGTCCCAACTCATGTGACAGTGTCACATGAGGGGACATGGCAGGGAAATTTTTTAATCACCTTTATTGAAAGTTTTAAACCGGAGCCGATCTCCCTGAGGCAGTACTTCGCCTCAGGGAGATCCGTGCGCTCTTTCGCGCACATGCTCCCAGCTGAGGGAATCCCTCCCCGCCTGCACAGGGAGCACATAGCGCTTCCTGCCAGACGTCACGCTGGGTGGGCCTTAATTGGCCTGCCCACGTAAAATGGCGGTGCGCCCCCAAGCAGGGGCGTCGATCGGAAGCCTGCCTGCCTACGCCCACTCCCCAACTTCCCCCCCAACGGGGTAAAATGTTGCCCCGCGTGTATGTGTGTGTGTGGGGGGGATTTAATTCACTTGGAGACAGCTGGTCTGGAGGCTTTGAGTTATCAACAAGAAGCTAGGTTTGAAATGCTAAAAATGTAGACGTAGCTGAAGTTTTAGAATGTGAGGTGTGAGGAAAGTTTGCATTTCTATATAAATTAGGGTAGTTTGAATTTCAAAGAGATGGTAAGATGTTACACCTAGCCAGAAGAAGCCAGGCAAAGCAGCATGTTTATCTTTCCCTAAGGTTACTAATAAAATTAGTACTATGAAAGATTTATATTATGAGAAAAGTAAAGTTGCAAAAACATATGGGAACAATGGAATTTACTTTAAAAAGGGGGAAACAGGTATAAAGGAGCTGAGGCTATGTGTCAGAAGAGAGAAGGCATTTTAAGATCTAACAAGTGTGAAAAGCCTCTAGCCTCTGTGCATCAAGTTGCTGTCTACAGGAACCAAAGCTGAGAAAACTCACTTTGAATATACTGTCCAGGGTATCGTGTTGCTTTGCCTGGATCTGTTTAAATCTATTTGTTTGTCTACTGTTGCCTTAATGGAGGTGTAACTGGGAGCCAGATTAATTAAGAGTTCTAGGAGTTATTATAGTAGTAATTTGTAGGCCTATGTATGTGCTTGAAATCTTTTCTATTGTTAATAACTGTTTGGGCTGAATTTTCCCCCCATGGGGGCAAAGTTGAATGGCGGGCGTGTACAAGCGCGCTTCCGATCGGCGCCATTTTACGTGACAGGGCCAATTAAGGCCCGCCCAGTGTGATGTCTGCACAGAAGCGCTATGCGCTTCCTGTGCAGGTGGTGGGGAATCCCAAAATCGAGTGTGTGCTCTTTCGCGCATGCGCACGAAAGAGCGCACTCATCCCCCTGAGGCTAAACGCCCGCCTGCCGACCTGTCAGTGGCCAATTGAGGCCATTGACCGGATCATTAAGCCAATTAAAGACCCTGCCCGTCCAACCTTAAGGCTGGCGGGCAGGCCAGGAGCCCCAGCGGGCTTCTGAAAAAACATGAAACCTCATCCACTGGCAGGATGAGGTTTCATGTCTGTTTTAAAAAAGTTTAATAAAGTTTTTGTAATATTTATTAACATGTCCCATCTCGTGTGACATTGTCACATGAGGGGGACATGTTAATAATTTTTTTATTATTCTATTTTTGAAGTTTGAAACACTGTCAGTGATCTCCCTGAGGCAGCACTTAGTCTCAGGGAGATGTGTGCTCTTTCGTGTGAATGCATGTGAAAAAGTGCACCCTGACAGCTGGGGAATCCCTCCCATCCTCACAGGAAGCACATAGCGTTTCCCGTCAGGCGGCCCGCTGGGTGGGCCTTAATTGACCCGCCCACTTAAATGGTGGCGGGGCCCATTTCGGCGGGGGCAATCAGCTGCCCGCCCCCCCCCCCGCCGCTGAGCCGATGGGGCCCGCCCGCCCATCAAGGGCAAAATTCTTCCCAATGTCACATGAGATGGGACATGTCCATAATTTTCACAATAACTTTATTAAAATCTTTAAAAACCTGCACGAAACCTCATCCTGCCAGTGGATGAGGTTTCATGTTTTTTCTACTTCCCACTGGGGCTCCTGGCCTGCCCGCCAACCTTAAGGTTAGACGGGCAGGTCCTTTAATTACTTAATTGCCTCTGTCAATGGCCTCAATTGGCCATTGACAGGTCAGTGGGAGGGCAGCTGATTTCGCTGAGCCCCCGCCTTCCTGAAAATTTAAATGGGGCGCAGTGACGTCGGGAGTTCCACCCAATGTCACCACGTGTCATTTTGCGCGTCGGTGAGCAGGCCCCCCACCGCCCCCCCGCCCCCCACCCCCTCACCGACACGTAAAATCCTGCCCTTTACTTTAGTTTTCTAAAAACCTCTGAAGTCATGATAGTCTTATTACTTCTGAATTCAGGGGATGCATCTTGAAATAAAATACAAATTGCAAAACAGTTGTAACCATGCGATCAACTTTCTGTCGTGGATCTGATCCACCTGCCACACATCATCTGCCATGTCATAACATGGCTGAAGACCAGAGTTGTAGAGTTCACTTTACAGTTGATGCTGATATCACAAGATAAAGTAGAGACACAGAGACTGGATCAGTTCTGCAGGCGATGGTAGGAAAACTTCCAGCAGACACAGGCTTCGTGGAGCAGGCTGTTGTTCTGCCTGGAGTTCTGCTTCTTCAGGGGTCCACCAATTGAATGTTAAACAGCAGCCCGCCTGTGAGGCCAAGAATATAATGTTAAAACTGTCCAAAAGGCCACAGGCTTGGGTCATGTGACATGGACCATTAATGGTTAATTGCAGCTTAACAATCAGTTTCTGTGCTTCTGGCCAGAATTCCATTGTTCCTCCTTAGGAGAGAAATGATATGGTTAGTAGCATCTCTTCTGGTATAATGAATTTCTATCTCTCTCTTTTGTGATAGTTCCGGTTGGGGGAGCCAGTTCTTCAGGATTTCCTGTGCTTTTGTTGATTACAAGGGGTCTGTACAATGAGGTGTGAGATTCCACTGGCTGAGAGAGGAATTCTTCTGTCCTTGTAACTCCTGGTGGTAGGTCCCAGAACAAAGGGCCAGTCCTCTGGTCATGTGACTTGTAGCCACCATCTTTAATGGTTCAGCAGAAAGTCCATTTTTTTAACATGACTAAAGAATAAAATTTTGGATTTATTTTCATATCATATGGACCTAACAATTTCATCGTGAAATTAGGAGTGCTTTATTACAGTCCCTACCTTCAAATTATTTGAAGTTCCAGAGTTGATTGCTGCAACACACTGTTAACAAATTCTTTCATAATAGATGCTGCTCCCTTCATCTTTGTATGATCTGACTTAACCAGTTGGTTATCCACTTCAAAAGCTTCCTCCATGCTTTTACACTTTGTAAGATCATTTTCTGCATGATACTTTATCAAAGGCCTTGCTAAAGCCTTAGTAAACGAAACTTACTAAGTTCCCCTTGTCAAATAAGTCAGCTGTATCCTCAAATATCTCGAGTAGATTTGTCAAGTAACTTTTTTTATCGTTCTGTATTTCCCCCGAAATTTCAATCTTCACTTTCTTCAAGATACTTATTATTGCTATTGAACTACCAATGGCAGTTCACAGGCAGTAGCTTCCAGAGTTAGTCTTTCATCCTTTTTTATAAATTTGCCTTTCATCTGTCTTTTGACAGAACTTCAAAATTTGGCATTTTCCTTAAAGTCTCCATCAAAATTTGACTGATTCCACTTGCCAGATTTTTTAATATTTGATTTTAATGGATAGGTATCACACTTTATTTTAACGTCTTAACTTCTGGCTCAGACCCATGGAAGAGCTGCCAGATTTTCAGTTACCCTCCCCGACAGGTGACCTGCCTGTGAGTGGGGCTCACCACTCATATCCATCAAGATGGCTTTGGCCTCTCACAGAGGGCATCAGGCATATTGTACGATCGCTCCTCCCAGTATCTGCCAATAGTAAAACTGTCCCCTCTACTTCTAAGTAACTACTTCTATTTCTTTACACCTTTCTTTTAAAAAATGTGGCGAAGAACTTGGAGTGTGAGTCTTGAAACAGACAGCAATTGTGGGCTAGGTAAATCATTTTCATATTACAAGGAAATAGTTTTCTTTATTGGGATTGGAAGTTATTAGTATCAACCAGATTATTTGAGAGGTGTAACTGGAGCAAATCAGATCAATTAAGGGTGATAGATAGCTATGGACTTAGATTGGGAAATTTCTCAGAGATGCTTCTGCATCGCTGACGTTACTTTACTGGAAATGAATCGGAAACCCTGTGGAATTTCCCAGCCGAAATCTAAATATGAACATGGACCTAGATATAGCTATAGACATAAACATGGAAAGACAAATAAGCGTAGGCATAGACAGGTACTCCCGGGGCAGAACTTTGACCTCAGTGGGCGGGCTCGACGGGGGCGGGCGGTAAGCCAACTGTCACCCGCGATCAAGGCCGGAAGGTGATTTCATGCTGTTAAGGCCTGGCCAGCGTGAAACGCGAGCGGCAGCGCTCATCGCTGCCTGTGTGGGGATGGGGAGGAGGGCGAGCAGGGCGAGCGCGAACTTCACACATGTGCACGTGCGCTCGCTTGAGAATCTCCATGAGGCACAGAGCTGCCTCAGGGAGATGAAGAGTTTTAAAAAAAAAGATTTGAAAAATGTTATAAAACATGTCCCCACTCTGTACATGAGTAGGGACATGTTATAAGTGAAATTTTAAAAGTTTTATTTTATTTTTATTTGATGTTGAAAACCTCATCCTGCCCGTGGGTCAAGTTTCCAAAAAAAATGCAAATGCTGCTTGGCCTTTTCACCTGCCCGCCAACTGAAAGGTTGGACGGGCAGTGAAAAATGTAAGCTAATTGATACTTTAATGGCCTTAATAGGTCTCTTAATTGTTGACAGGTGCACTGCCAATTCCCGCGCGTGCCCGCTGACCAAACTATCGTGCGACTCTGTGTTGACGTCGGGACGCTCGCCCAACGTCAATGTGCATCATTTCACGCTTGAGCGGGTCGGGCGCCCGTCCGCCCGCCGAGGTGAAAATTCTGCCCCTAGTATCAGAATAGAGGCATTTAGAAAGAAGGCCCTTTAATCAAGGATCATTGCACCTCCTTTGAAACAGATTGCCAATTATTGTCAAATTATGGTCAGGCCTATGTTCTGGGCCAACTGGAAACAGGCATAGGTTTCTATACCACCATCCCACATTGTCTGAGCAGAAAGTATCATGGCAAACCAACCATATCACTTGGTCCCTGCGTGTTTATTATAAATTAAGCTTTATTGGTTTTTAAAAGGTGTTCAATAGTAGGCAATATATGAAAGGAACAAGGCATGGAATCACAGAACAGATACTGTTTGCATGCACTTCGGTCAGAAGGTATTGGAATACAAATGTGAAGCTTTTAATTACTTGCTTTATTTCTTTACCTTAGTTTTTATTGCAAGTTTGTATAGTTTGTACTGCACAGCAGACAGGGATTAACTGCAACTCTTAAACCCACACAGTTCTCATTAGCTGTGAGAAGATGTTCCTATAATGTGATAAGGTAGTCCTTCCAACTCCAGATATGAATGTATGAATGTGTAAACCAGATAGACTCTGGGGCAGGACTTTTTGGTCCTGATGGGGGCAATTGCAGAGGCTGGCGGGCTCAAAGCTCCATGCTGCCTGCTGGCATGCCAGTTTTCATGCTCCCAGATCATTTTCTCAAAGGTGGGATTGGAGTCAGCAGGGCTAATAGTTAAAGGCCTTTTAAGGCTCATTGACAGAGACAAACTGGAATTTTCCAATTGGTCTGCCGGTCCCCAGGGGCATCAAGGACTAGGCCAGCTGCCTGGAAGTGGTCCCAGTGGAAAACGATCACAACTTGGCTGCTGAAGACATTTTAAAACTTAAAGCTTGCAAAAGTCAGAGAAGGTTTATCAAAATTGAGGCACCCTCTCTCTCTCTCTCTCTCTTACCCGAACTGCTGCTCCTTAAGTGCTGGAGGGCTTCCTGTTGACCTTGCAGCTTTGAGAGGCCACCCACTATCCTTAATTAGACAGGGAGCCTGCCCTCAGGCGACTAATTGACCAATTCAGGGAAAATCGCTGCTGGGTGACTGTTTTCCACAGAGTGCGGGATTGTAACCCCCATTTACCTGACGTTGGGTCCTGACCCAAAGAGCAAAAACCTACCCTTGACAATTCTAGACAAGAAACACACTATCTGGACCAGCAACTGGATACGTGTCAAGTTCAAATGCCATTAAAAACCTTAACCTGTCTGTCCACCTGGCAAGCAAGACACCCCAATCCCACCTATGCCACTAAGCCTGTAGTCTCCTACCTGAATACTGTCCAAATGTATCAGTAACTAACTATTGACTGCTGTCTATATCTCAAAACAGGTACAGAAAATGCTGGAAATACATAGCATCTGTAGAACAAGAATACAAGTTAGCATTTTGACTAGAAGTCGTGTCAATCAATATTCCTGTTTGAACACCATATGATTTTATATAGATTTAATTCATCTAGATATGTAAATGCTGAAAACAGCACTAGTGTTCTAAAAGAGGTAATGAATTTGTGATGTTTCACATGATCAGTGATTTAGATGGCATAATCATGTCATTTCTCTTTTCTCTGTGTGAACATGGTAAAATGTTTTGTAAGACTTATTTACAACTCAAACTCCTCTTTAGCACCCATCCTACATTCACTCCTAAAGAGTGCCTAAAAAAGGGACATCCCAAATGTCAGAGAATGTAGGCTTGTGCTTCAGTGATAACAGGGTGCAAAAACTATTATTTTTCCACAGTATAGCTGCCACTGAAAAAAACTAAAAGCTAGGAGCCCATTTTCTGTATTCGAGAAGTATCCCACTGACTGGCCATGCCTCATGCCAAAAAGGAATGAAATTGGACGGACCATCCTAGGCATTGGATTTTGTGATATGACGTGCATACGCCTTTAAGGAGGCATACTTTAAACTACTGTCAGGCATTACACATCTTGACAGGATATGATGTACTAGTCCCATGACCTGTAGTTAGTCTGAAAGCAGCAGTGGTAGAAATCAGATGTACTATACTTAGACTCCTAATTAACTCCTTGAGTATCTAGTCTTAGCTCCAATTACTGTTTCACCAACCCTTGTGTATGATTGGTACATTTATGTTGAAGAGAAGAAGAATGTAACATGCTGGCAGGGTGTAAGATTTGATTTAACAGAGTACAACCCTCAACCCTTCCAAATCCCGCAGAAGAAAAGAACAGGTGTGAAAATGAAACAACTATCAAAACTCACTGTGTAAGTGATTCTGTAGGAATCCTACACACACTGTCCCTTCATTCTGGGATCGCATCTTGCTCCAGGCAGCATACACCAGGTCCCGGTAAGATAGTTCAAATCTGAGAGAGCTTGTAAGTCCACCTGTTGTGAAGTTTAAGCAGGAACAGAAATTAAACAGCACACTCCAGCTGGTCTCGCTTGAAGCAGAGCCCCACAAACAGTAGAATTCATTTTTAAAATTCATTTACAGGGCGTGGGGGTCGCTGGCAAGGCCAGCATTTATTGCCCATCCCTAAATGCCCTTGAGAAAATGGTGGTGAGCTGCTTCCTTGAACTGCTGCAGTCCATGTGGTGTAGGTACACGCACAGTGCTATTAGGGAGGGAGTTCCAGGATTTTGACCCAGCAACAGTGAAGGAATGGTGACATAGTTCCAAGTCAGGATGGTGAGTGCCTTGGAATGGAACTTCCAGGTGGTGGTGTTCCCATGTGTCTGCTGCCCTTTGTCCTTCTAGATGGTAGTGGTCATGGATTTGGAAGGTGCTGCCTAAAGAGCCTTGGTGAGTTTCTGCAGTGCATCTTGTAGATGGTACACACTGCTGCTACTGTTTGTCAGTGGTGGAGGGAGTGAATATTTGTGGATGGGGCCAATCAAGCGGGTTGCTTCGTCCTGGATAGTGTCAACCTTCTTGACTGTTGTTGGAGCTGCACTCATCCAGACAAGTGGAGAGTATTCCATCAAACTTCTGACTTGTGCCTTGTAGATGGTGGATGGGTTTTATGGAGTCAGGAAGTGGGTTACTCGCCACAGGATTCCTAGCCTTTGACCTGCTCTTGTAGCCACCGATTTATATGGCTAGTCCAGTTCAGTTTCTAGTTAATGGTAACCCCGGGATGTTGGTAGTGCGGAATTCAGCGATGGTAATACCATTGAATGTCAAGGGTTGATGGTTAGATTCTCTCTTGTTGGAGATGGTCATTGCCTGGCATTTGTGTGACGCGAATGTTACTTGCCATTTGTCAGCCCAAGCCTGGATATTGTTCAGGTCTTGCTGCATTTGAACATGGACTGCTTCAGTGCCTGAGGAGTTGTGAATGGTGCTGAACATTGTGAAATCATCAGCGAACATCCCCACTTCTGACCTTATGATGGAAGGAAGGTCATTGATGAAGCAGCTGAAGATGGTTGGGCCAAGCCACTATCCTGAGGAACTCCTGCAGTGATGTTCTGGATCTGAGATGATTGACTTCCAACATCCACAACCATCTTCCTTTGTGCTGGGTACGACTCCAACCAGCAAATTTTTCTCCCTGGTGTCCATTGACTCCAGTTTTGCTAGGGCGCCTTGATGCCACACTCGGTCAAATGCTGCCTTAATGTCAAGGGCAGTCACTCTGATCTCACCTCGGGAGTTCAGCCCTTTTGTCCATGTTTGAACCAAGGCTGTAATAAGGTCAGAAGCTGAGTGACCCTAGCACAACACAAACTGAGTGTCAGTGAGCAGGTTATTGCTAAGCAAGTGCCTCTTGATAGCACTGATGATAACTTTACTTTATCATCACTTTACTGATGGTGGAGAGTAGGCTGCTGGGGCGGTAATTGGCCGGGTTGGACTTGTCCTGCTTTTTGTGTACAGTACATACCTGGACAATTTTCCACATTGACGGGTAGATGCCAGTGTTATAGTTGTGCTGGAACAGCTTGGCTAGGGGCACAACAAGTTCTGGAGCACAAGTCTTCAGTAAAATTGCCCGAATATTGTCGGGGCCAATAGCCTTTGTTGTATCCAGTGCCTTCAGCCATTTCTTGATATCACTTGGAGTGAATTGAATTGGCTGAAGACTGGCATCTGCGATGCTGGGGACCTCCAGAGGCGGCCAAGATGGTTCATCCACTCGGCAATTCTGGCTGAAGATTGTTGCAAATGTTTCAGCCTTACCTTTTGCACTGATGTGCTGGGCTCCTCCATCAATGAGAATGGGGATATTTGTGGAGCCTCCTCCTATAAAGAGTTGTTTACTTGTCCACGACCATTCCTGACTGCTTCAGCTTACCAGAGCACTAGTGAGACCACATCTGGAGTACTGTGTACAGCATTGGTCACCTTATTTAAGGAAGGATGTAAATGTGTTGGAAGCAGTTCAGAGACAGTTCATCAGACTAATACCTGGAATGGGCGGGTTGTCTTATGAGGAAAGGCTGGACAGGCTAGGTCCAGCTGGAGTTTGGGAAGAGTAAGAGGCGACTTGATTGAAACATCTCGGATCCTGAGGGGTTTTGATAGGGTGCATGTGGAGAGGATGTTTCCTCTTGTGGGAAAGCCTAGAACTAGGTGTCACTCTTTAACAGTAAGGGGTCGCCCATTTTAAATGGAGATGAGGAGAAATTTTTTCTCACAGAGTGTTGTGAGTCTTTGGAACTCTCTTCCTGAAATGGCGGTGGAAGCAGAGTCTTTGAATATTTTTAAGGCAGAGATGGATAGATTCTTGGTAAGCAAGGGAGTGACAGGTTATCAGGGGCAGGCAGGATGCAGATTTGAGGTTACTATCAGATCAGCCATGATCTTATTAAATGGCAGAGCAGGCTCGAGGGGCTGAATGGCCTATTCCTCCTTATTCGTATGTTCAACTGGATGTGGCAGGACTGCACAGCTTAGATCTTATCTGTTGGTTGAGGAATCATTTAGCTCTGTCTATCACTCGTTACACATGCTGTTTGGTATGCAAATAGTCCTGTGTTGTAGCTTTGCCAGGTTAACACCTCATTTTTAGATATGCCTGGTGAAGCTCCTGGCATGCCCTCCTGGACCCTGCATTGAACCAGGGTTGACCCCCTGGCATGGTGGTAATAGTAAATGGGGGATATGCCGGGCCATGAGGTTACAGTTTGTGGTTGAATACAATTCTGCTGCTGCTAGTGTCCCACAGCATCTCATGGATGCCCAGGCTTGAGTTGCTAGATCCATTTGAAATCTATCCCATTTAGCATGGTGATAGTGTCACACAACATGATGGGGGTATCCTCAATGTGAAGACAAGACTTAGTCTCCACAAGGACTGTGTGGTGGTCACTCATACTGTCATGGACAGATACATCTGCGGCAGGCAGGTTGCTGAGGATAAGGTCAAGTATGTTTTCCCTCTTGTTAGTTCCCTTACCGCCTGCTGCAGACCCAGTCTGGCAGTTATGTCCTTTAGGACTTGGCCAGCTCGGTCTGTGGTGGTGCTACGAGCCACTCTTGGAGATGGACATTGAAGCCTCCACCAAGAGTACATTCTGCGCTCTTGCTACCCTCAGTGCTTCCTTCAAGTGGTGTTCAACATGGGGGGGGAGCTGAGGGGGAACATATGTGGTAATCAGCAGGAGGTTTCCTTGCTCATGTTTGACTGCTTACTGTCCCTACAAGAGGTCTGGGGAAGTTAAAACACTGCACATTGAGAAAAACAATCTATCCGATTACAGCCTGTAAAAAAAGAAACCTGTGAGAAAACTTTATTTATTGTTTGCTTTCACTTTTGAAGCTCTGCAGTCATTTTCCCACTTAAATCACTGCTTTGTGAGGGGAGCTTAAAGTAAACCTGGCAAAAATCAGAATGAGTTCAATAAGACAAATTTGATTGAATTTTTTGAGGAGGTGACCAGGTGTGTAGATGAGGGTAGTGCAGTTGATGTAGTTTATATGGATTTCAGCAAAGACTTTGACAAGGTCCCACATGGGAGGCTTATAAAGAAGGCAAAGGCACATGGGATACAGGGTAATTTGATAAGGTGGATTCAAAATTGGCTTAATTGTAGGAGGCAGAGGGTGATGACAGAAGGATGCTTTAGTGACTGAAAGCCAGTGTCCTGTGGCGTACCACAGGGATCTGTGCTCAGCCCCCTATTATTTGTCATTTATATAAATGACATAGATAACTATGTGGGGGGTAGAATTAGTAAGTTTGCGGATGATACAAAGATTGGCCGGGTGGTTAACAATGAGGTTGAGTGTCTTGGGCTACAGGAAGATATAGACGGGATGGTCAAATGGGCAGATAAGTGGCAGATGGAATTTAACCCTGAAAAGTGTGAGATGAAACACTTTGGAAGGAGTAATTTTACGAGGAAGTATTCAATGAACGGCGGGGCACTGGGAAGTTCTGAGGAACAAAGGGACCTTGGCGTATGTGCCCATAGATCTCTGAAGACAGAGGGGCATGTTATTGGGGTGGTGAAAAAGGCATATGGGACACTTGCCTTTATCAATCGAGGAATAGATTACAAACATAGGGAGGTCATGTTGGAGTTGTATAGAACCTTGGTGAGGCCACAGCTGGAGTACTGTGTGCAGTTCTGGTCACCACATTATAGGAAGGATGTGATTGCACTGGAAGGGGTGCAGAGGAGATTCATCAGGATGTTGCCTGGGATGAAACATTTAAGTTATGAAGAGAGGTTGGATAGACTTGGGTTGTTTTCGTTGGAGCAGAGAAGACTGAGGGGGCGACCTGATCAAGGTGTACAAGATTATGAGGGGCATGGACAGGGTGGATAGGGAGCAGCTGTTCCCCTTAGTTGAAGGGTCAGTCACAAAGGGGCATAAGTTCAAAGTGAGGGGAAGGAGGTTTAGGGGGGATGTGAGGAAAAACCTTTTTACCCAGAAGGTAGTGAGAGTCTGGAATGCACTACCTGGGAAGGTGGTGGAGGTGGGTTGCCTCACATCCTTTAAAAAGTACCTGGATGAGCATTTGGCACGTCATAACATTCAAGGCTATGGGCCAAGCGCTGGTAAATGGGGTTACGTAGGTAGGTCAGGTGTTTCTCATGTGTCGGTGCAGACTCGATGGGCCGAAGGTCCTCTTCTGCACTGTGATTCTGTGAAGATCACCATTGCAGTTAATCAACCTATGACCAGCAAAGGAAGTGGCCACTACAGGTACTGCAACTTACAGCTAAATTAACTTAAAGAGCTAGAGGAAATTGGCACAGCTGTCAAAAGCTCCACATAGCATTAATAAATCCTGAAAAAAGTTAAAAGATGACCACAAAGTTTCTAACACTCAATTGGAAGGCAATGGATCTCCTCTCTGGGGTTACTTTGTTCCAACAATGCATCAAGCTGTGTTTTCTGGACCTCATTATTTCCGAACCAGATAATAAGCCATTAAGATTAAAATTGCTATAGGTAATGAAGGCTTCTACAGATTGAACACCTAAGGTCTTTCTGATGACTATCTGAAAAGTTCAGCAAAAATATGATCAATGCTAGGAGATCAATTATGAGTGAAGCTCAACTTCACAATACACTGTCTGGAGTTCATATCTTTTAGGTAACAGCCGACAGAGACCATTGATCAATTCATAAATAGATGCAGAGGCAAGGTGCATGATTGCAACTTCATGGCAGCAGAGCTAACCGACAGAATAATTGAGTTTATGGTAGCATCACCCCAGAACCAGTGGAATGGTGTAACATATGGTTTGAACTATAAAATCCCTAATCATGAAGTCTCGTCAAACAAAATACAATCTACATGTGGCTATGTTGCACCTCAGAGCAACAATGTCAGTGTGATTGTCCCCTCACCAGTGGAATTGCTATTCTGCAAACAAGCACGGAGAAACCGCCCAAGTCATCACTTGTCAATACTTCCAGGAGTACATGATGCACTAGTTGAAAAACAGGGCAAGATGAGAGATGCCTATGACTGACATGCGGGTAATGCATTACCCAACCTGAACATCGGAGAGAAAGTTTGAGTACAGCACCAAACTGATGGCACATGGAAATTGAGAGAATGTGCCCAGAACCAAGATCATATCAAGTACAAACACTAAATTGCATGATAGTGTGACAAAACAGATGCCAAATCAGAACAATACCACAATCAGAAACACTGAGCAATCCTAGTGCGAACAGAACAGGGTCGAAAACGCAACACAAACAAAGCAATCCTAACCAGCATTCTGAAAACGTACAGCAGCCTCCAATAAAGATTACAATAACTAAAGCTGGACTGATATGCAAATCACCCATACATTTCAGAGACATGTAAACTTATTGCTCTATGTTAAAGTACATTCAGACAAAATGTTATTTTCTTTGGTTTTCATGCAAATAATTTGATTCTTTACAGGTAAACTTATAGTTTAGAACAAAAAAGGGGGATGCTATGATACAATGTGCATGCACCTTAAGGGGGTGTATCTTAAACTACCATCAGTCATTACACACACTGACAGTCCCATGACTTGTAGTTAGTCTGCAAGCACGAGTGGTAGAAATCAGGCAGTGGTAACCGAGTGCTTCTCGGCCTTCTGGCTAAGATCAAGTGTTGCAGGGGCGACACCATGATCCTGCCAAGGCAAGGTCGGAATGGAAAGGCTATAACCAATCGAAATCCATACCATGGGTTACCTATCACCGTCCGAGTCACGGTGAACGACAGCGAAGGAGGATCACCTATGGATCCGGTCTTCTTCGCCAGGAGGATCCTGTTGAAGGCGTGCGGCTTCGAAGCTCCGGAGATCGTATCCCTGCAGGACTTCCCCAAAGCTGGTTTTTTTGACGTGACGTTCAAGCGGGTGGCAGACTGCGTCCAGCTCCTGAGGGTGTTCGAGGAGAAGAGAAACCTGCCGGAGATGAAGATCCTGACGGCGGAGCCGCACTTTTCTATGCCGTTGCAACGGGAACGTGTGGTGATGGTGCATGTGTACAACCCCTTCGTCCCTGTCGCCGACGTGGTCACCTTCCTCACCAGGTACTTCGATAAGGTGGGGAGCGGCACCGAGATTCGAGACGAGTTGGGGATCTGGACAGGCAAACGCCTGTTTAAGGTCACGCTAAAGACCGATGGTAAGGGAGCCATTTTCCACCCTCCTTCCAGTTTCGCTATCGGGGGAAACCGTGGCTACCTGGTCTACGCTGGGCAACCCAAGCATTGTCGCTCATGCGGCAAGGCTGGTCATGTGGCGGCCAACTGCAGCGCCTCCCTCTGCAAGATCTGCAAACAGGAAGGGCACCAGACAAAAGACTGCAAACAGGTCAAGTGCTGCAACCTGTGTGGCGAGGCAGGTCACCTCTACAGGACCTGCCCCAAACGCTGCCGTACTTACGCACAGGCAGCCAAAGCCAACGAGGGGGAAGCAGAAGAAATGTTTCGTGTCACTCCAACCACCAAGGCCCCCAGGGAGCTCAACGGGCAAAGGAGGACACAGAGAGAGACAAGGTGGAGAAAGAGATTGAGGCAACAGAGAGCCAATCAACAGCACTACCCCCTGAACCTCCCAGTCCTCAGGACAGCGAATCAATGGAGGAGGAGGCAGCAGTGGAAAAGCAGCAGGGGGAGTGGCGGACGGTGAAGAACACCAAAAGGAAGAAGGAGCGAAGAAGAAGCAAAGCCATTTCCCAGAAAAGCGGCAAGAGGCGTCTCCCATTCGACATGGATGACAAGGGCAGCAGCTCTTCGGATGATGAAGTGCCAGGGCAGCACCGACAGAAGAGGCGGCAAAGCTCCAGGGCGTTGGAGGACGAGACACCCGAGCTCCAGAACATTGGAGACAACAAGGAGACCAGCGCACCCCAACTTTGCCTGCAACCTGAGGAGGCCAGTGCACCACAGCCCCTGGAATCTGGGAGCAGTGAGGTAATCATCGCACCACAGCTCCAGGAAGCCAGGAACAGCAACACCCCAGAGGGGGTGAGTTTTGGAGAAGCTTCTCCAGCAAAGGTCATCTCAAAACCTGCTCTCTACGTGAACCTCCAGATGCCACCTGAGCAGAACACTGCCAAGGAGATCTACCTCAGCCCATCCAAAGTGAAGGAATTTGAGCTCACTACGGGTATGAAGGAGCAGACTAAAGGTCTGGGACTCTCAGAGACAGTGGGTTTGGTAGGAGAATAAATGCTTTAAAATGGGTTTAAAGATTGTATCCATAAATGTGCGTAGCATTAAATCTACTACGCGATGTGTTGCGACCTTGGACTACCTAGCCAAGGTCAAGGCTGACCTGTTGTTTCTGCAGGAGTGTGCGATACCGCACCTCAGCTCCTACAGGCAATGGTCACGATGGTGGTCCCATGGGCCATCGATCTGGTCGGGCGGAAATGACTCTCGTTCCTCTGGCCTGGGTATTCTGCTGCGGGGAGGCAACTTCACCGTCTCCGAGGTTAAGGAGGTGGTGGGCGGGCGACTCCTCGTAGCAGACGTAATGTACAAGAACGCTCCACTCCGGTTAATTAACGTGTATGGCCCGGCACAAGGGGCTGAGCGGCTGGAGGTTTTTCAGTAGCTCCCACTGCTGCTGGCGACCTCCAGGCCGGTCATTCTGGGCGGGGACTTCAACTGCATCATCGATGCGGCTGGACGATCCAGCAGGGCCGACAGCAGATTGGACGCTACGTCCAGATCCCTGATGGAAACAGTTAAGGATGCCAAGCTGCACGACGTCTTCAGCAACCCTGCAGACGGAGCGCAGCGTAGATACACCTGGTTGCGGCCAGACGGGTCCATTCATTCCAGGATAGACTTCCTGTTTGTGTCCCGTGCATTCACAGTCAGATCCACCGATGTCAAGCCGGTGTTCTTCTCTGACCACTGCCTCCTACTGGCGGACTGCCACTTGGAGAAGGACCTGAGGGTGGGCAGGGGGGCATGGAAGCTAAATGTGCAACTGCTGACCCCAGAGAACATTGAGGAGCTCAAGAGGGATTACAAAGGTTGGAGAACCGTGAAACCCCTCTTTGAGTCCCTGACACACTGGTGGGAAGCGATCAAGGGAAACATCAAGCGGTTTTTCATCCTCAAAGGCACCCAGAAAGCTAGAAAGGAACAGAGGGAAATGTCGCGACTCCAGAAAAACATGCAGAATCTGCTCCGGCTGCAGTCGATGGGGGTCGATGTCAAGGAGGAGCTCCAAGAGGTGAAGAGCCAGCAAGCCTCGCACTTTGCCTCGGAGGCCTCCAAGATCATCTTCCGTTCCAGAGTCCGCTCCGTGGAGCAGGATGAGACGTGCTCACGTTTCTTCTTCCAAAAGGTACACAGAGAGAGCTCTGTGATCAGCAGCCTGAAGGAAGAAGACGGCTCAGTAAAGTCATCACGGTCCGACATTTTGAGGATCAGCAAATCCTTTTATGCCCGACTGTATGACGTGAAGCCCACGGACAGCACGGCCTCCCAGTCCTTCCTGTCCTCTATCACGGAGGTCTTAGACGACAGTACGCGGGAGAGCCTGGACAAACCGCTAACTCCTGATGAACTGACTAAGGCCCTTGAGTCCTTCGAGAAGAGTAAAACTCCCGGAAGCGACGGCTTGCCGGCGGAGTTGTATTCGGCTCTGTGGGACTTGATCGGCCCAGACCTGCTAGGAGTGTACGAGAGTATGCTCCTGGCCGGTAGTATGTCAGAATCCATGAGGAAAGGCATCATCACCCTCATCTACAAGCACAAGGGGGAAAGGGAGGAAATTAGAAATTGGCGACCCATTTCACTGTTGAATGTGGACTATAAGATTCTGTCCAAGGTCATCGCCAATCGGGTCAAATCCGCTCTGGAATTGGTGATTCACCCTGACCAGACCTGCACTGTGCCGGGCAGGAAGATCTCTGACAGCTTCGCGCTGCTCAGGGATACGATTGCCTATGTACAGGACAGGGGTGTGGATACCTGCCTCATCAGCTTGGATCAGGAGAAGGCCTTTGACAGAATATCGCACACCTACATGGGGGATGTGCTCTCCAAAATGGGGTTTGGGGAGGGAATTCGAAATTGGATCCAACTGCTCTACACTAACATCAGTAGCGCAGTCTCAATCAATGGGTGGGAAACAGATAGCTTTCCGATTAAATCTGGAGTCAGGCAGGGCTGTCCTCTCTCGCCTGTTCTTTTCGTGTGTTGCATAGAACCCTTTGCCGAGTCCATCAGGAAGGATCCGGGCATAAGAGGAGTGACGATCCCAGGCAGTGGAGGCACTCAGGTAAAAGCCTTCCTGTACATGGACGACGTCGCCGTCTTCTGCTCGGATCCGCTGTCGGTGCGCAGACTGATCCACATCTGCGTCCAGTTCGAACTGGCCTCGGGAGCCAAGGTAAATCGTGGGAAGAGCGAGGCCATGTTCTTTGGGAACTGGGCTGACCGATCCTTTGTCCCCTTCACTGTCAGGGCTGACGGCCTGAAGGTGCTGGGGATATGGTTCGGAGGGACCAGGGCATGCGTTAGAAACTGGAAGGAGCGAGTGGCTATGGTGAAAAGGAAACTGGGCATGTGGGAGCGACGCTCCCTCTCCATTGCGGGTAAGAACCTGGTCATCAGGTGTGAGGCACTCTCGCTGTTGCTGTACGTGGCGCAGGTCTGGCCCATTCCAGACTCCTGCGCGATGGCGATCACTCGAGCCATCTTCCGCTTTATCTGGAGGTCGAAAATGGATCGTGTCCGCAGGGATGCGATGTACAAGCCTCTAGATAAAGGGGGAAAAAACGTGCTCAACATCGCCCTCATACTGATGGCCACCTTTGTGTGTGGCTGCATCAAGCGGTGCGTAGACCCTCAGTACGCAAACACCAAGTGTCACTACGTGCTGAGGTTCTACCTGTCCCCGGTGTTGCGAAGGATGGTTCTGGCCACGCTGCCGCGGAACGCTCCAAGTAGTTGGACCGTGCCATACCACCTGTCCCTCGTGGAAAAATTTATGCAGAAAAACACCTTTGACCACAAGTCCATCAGGCAGTGGTCAGCACGTAACGTCCTAGAGGCCCTGAGGGAAAAGGAGAGGGTGGACCCTGTGGGATGGTTCCCCGAGCAGACTGTCAAAGTCATTTGGCAGAATGCCTCATCGCCAGAACTTTCCAACAAGCACCAAGACGTGGCTTGGCTGGTGGTGAGAAAGGCCCTCCCCGTCAGATCCTTCCTACACGCCAGGAGTCTCACCCCCTCTGCACGTTGCCCTCGAGGTGGCTGTGGTGGGGAAGAGACCGTTGTTCACCTCCTTGTGGATTGTGCCTTTGCAAAGAAAGTCTGGAGAGAGATGCAGTGGTTGCTGTCGAGGTTCATCCCGAGCAGTTCTGTGACACAGGACTCTGTGCTCTACGGGCTGTTCCCAGGGACACACACCGAGACAAACATCAACTGCAGCTGGAGGATCATCAACTCGGTGAAAGACGCGCTTTGGTCTGCCCGAAACTTGTTGGTCTTCCAGCACAAAGAGTTGTCCCCGACCGATTGTTGCGGTCTGGCACAATCCAAAGTCCAGGACTACGTGCTGAGGGACGCACTAAAGCTTGGGGCTGCTGCCGCAAAGGCGCAATGGGGAAGGGTCACTGTCTAAGACCTTTCTGCCACAGCGCACCAAGAGACTGGGAACTGTTTACAGCCCATCGGGCTGTACAGCTCAAAATGAAAGGCTGTAAATGATTGTAATATTGTTTGTACTGATGCACCTGGTGATACATTTTGTAAAAGTTTAACCTGGATTGTACCGTTGTAATGGTGTTTTTGAAATGGTTTGGAATGTGATTGAAGATATTTTATGAATAAAGTATATTTTTGCAAAAAAAAAAGAAATCAGACGTACTAAACTTAGCCTCCTAGTTAACGCTATCTGTATATAGACTTACCTTCACATTAAGAACCCACATTATTGTTTCACCAATCCTTTTGTAAGATTGGTATGTATACATTGAAGAGAAGGAAAATGTAACATTTGAAAACTCCCTAACAGCACTATAGATGTACCTGCATCATGGACTTCAGCGGTTCAAGGAGGCAGCTCAACTTCTCAAGGGAAATTAGGGATGGGCAACAAATGTTGGCCTAGCCAACGATGCCCACATCCCATGAAAGAATAAATAAAAAAAAGGCCATGCGCAGCAATGTTAAACAAAGCTATGTGAAATAACATGGAACCACTACAATTGGTTTCCAGGAAATGTAGTTTTAAACTGGATCAAGGTTTACATTTCTAGTCTCACTGATGTCAAAAGGATACCAAAATAATTTATGTGCTTATTTATGTAATGTAAACAGAAGAAAAAATTCTGTTTGAGAAGCAATGCACAATTGTAATTTGAATTTTGCATATGCTCTGAACCATATATTAACTTAAAAAATAGTGATCAGTTTTTATAAAAAATATGGAGACAGATATCCACGGGTTATAATCTTAGCATTTACATCGGCATCCTCCAGTACTGACCCTGTCCCAGTTATCAGGGTCAGTTGGAGGACACCACATTTTAATGCAGATATCAGCAGCCCACACCACTACGGACAGATCTCGTGCGCCCACCTACCCCATTTTGCTGGAAACTTTGGTGCCCATCAGCTATCTAGGCAAGTATGAAAGTTCTTTTGCTCCTGAGCTGAAATGTTTTAGCCCCCTTTTCTCTCTGTGTAAGATGGACAGTACTCAAACCTTTTCTTAAAACGAGTCTTCATTATATAGCCTCATATTTGCCTAAGTAATTCATTGGAAAGTTAAACATGCTGCAAATTAGGCTATGTATGGCTATGCATGACTATATACAAGGCAACATAAGGCTGTGTCTCTTTTTACTGACCTGCACCTGTTATGCTTCTCAAAAATCACTCTCTATTTAAAAATAATATTTAAATGTATTCACAAAGAGCCTCTGTTCCAACTATCTGTCCCACAGCTAGATGGAATATGAGAAATTCAGATAACAAGGGTATAATGGCGAGAATTTCTGCCTTATTTTGTAAAACAACATTAGAAAACATGAACTCTGGAAAAGGCCAATCAGCCCGTTAAGACCATTCCATGCATAGGTCCTGTACAATTTGGTCCATGCAGAGTTCAAACGCATTTAATCTCCTATGGGAAAAAAAGGTACAAACTTTCTCCCAGTCCTCAAAGATAAGCACAACAAAACAAGGCTCCAGTATGCATATTGAATTTACATTCTACTTCATGCACCCTACAGCTAAACAGCATGGCAATTCAGGAAGCCCAGGAGCTTAGTAGCTATTATAATTCATGTCACAGTCAAGCATTTCTCTCATCTCTTATCCATCTAATGCTCAATACTATTCCTAATCAGATATTTATCAAACTTAGTTAAGGTGTTTAATCAATGCTATATTAATTGCTTTAGCTCAGAGTCTGTTATGCATATCGATGACTGTCAAGAAAATCCTTTTAATTCATGCCTTAGGCCTTTAATTTTCCCTCCTAAATGAAGTTTTAATAAAAGACATATGCTAAAGTAAACAGTCCCCTTAATCACAGTTGTGATCATTTCCAAGAGCTTATCAGAAAGTCATGAAAGTTGCTCATGAGTTTATAGATTTTAAAAACAGATACTCATTTGTAATTATTTAAAATTATAGCACGGCTGCAACTCAAAACTGCACTCAAAGAAACAGTGTACAAGAAACAGTCAAAGATATTTTGTGTTATTTGAGAGGAGAAATGGTCCCTGGAACACATATTGCAGGAGTTGGGCTCCCATAACTAGAGAAGTTAACAGTGAGACAAAGAAAGGAAAATGTTTGACTACCTGTTATAGACTTGATTTCTATGAGGTGAGGTTTCAGGTAGAGACAGTACAGGGAATGCTGGGGCTCTAAGTTGTTGGCTAGGAACAGAGCACTTCATACTTATGATTCCACAACCAACAGATCAGATCTAAACTCGGCAGTCCTACCACATCCAGTCATGAATGGTGTTGGATAATTAAACAACACACTGCAGAAAGAGGTTCCACAAATATCCCCATCGTCAATGATGGAGGAGCCCAGCACATCAGTGCAAAAGATAAGGCTGAAGCATTCACAACAATCTTCAGCCAGAAGTGCCAAGTGGATGATCCATCTTGGCCTCCTCCAGAGGTCCCCAGTGCCACAGATGCCGGTCTTCAGCCAATTTGATTCACTCCATGTGATATCAAGAATGTCTGAAGGCACTGGATACAGCAAAGGCTATGGTCCCTGACAATATTCAAGCAATAGTACCGAAGATTTGTGCTCCAGAACTTGCCATGCTCCTAAACAAGCTGTTCCAGTACCGCTACAACACTGGCAAGCAGGACAAATCCAACCCAGCCAATTACTGCCCCGTCAGTCTACTCTCCATCATCAGTAAAGTGATGGAAGGGGTCATCAAGGGTGATATCTAGTGGCATTGTTTAGCAATAACCTGCTCACTGATGCTCCGTTTGGGTTCTGCCAGGGTCACTCAGCTTCTGATCTCATTGCAGTCTTTTTTCAAACATGGACAAAAGAGCTGAACTCCCGAGGTGAGGTGAGAGTAACTGCCCTTGACATCAAGGCAGAATTTGACCAAGTGTGGCATCAAGGAGCCCTAGCAAAACTGGAGTCAATGGGGATCAGCAGGAAGAGTCTCCACTGGTTGGAGTCATATCTAGCAGAAAGGAAGATGGTTGTGGTTGTTGGAGGTCAATCATCTTAGCTCCAGGACATCATTGCAGGAGTTCCTCAGGTCCTAGGCCCAATTATCTTCAGCTGCTTAATCAATGATCTTCCTTCCATCATAAGGTCAGAAGTGGGGATGTTCGTTGATGATTGCACAATGTACAGCACCATTCATGACTCCTCAGATGCTGGAGCAGTCCATGTCCAAATACACCAAGACCTGGACAATATCCAGGCTTGGGCTGACAAGTGGCAAGTAACATTCGTGCCACACAAGTGCCAGGAAATGACCATCTCCAACCAGGGAGAATCTAACCATCGCCCCTTGACATTCCATGGCATTACCATCACTGAATCCCCCACTGTCAACATCCTGGGGGTTATCATTGACCAGAAACTGAACTGGACTAGCCATATACATACTGTGGCTACAAGAGCAGGTCAGAGGCCATGAATCCTGTGGCAAGTAACTCACCTCCTGACTTACAAACTTTGTCCACCGTCTACAAGGCACAAGTCAGGAATGTGATGGATGAGTTGTACTCATCCACTTCCTGGATGACTGCAGCTCCAATAACATTCAATAAGTTTGACACCATCCAGGACAAAGCGGCATACTTGACTGGCACCCCTTCCACAAACATACAGTCCCTCCACCACTGACAAATAGTGGCAGCAGTGTGTACTATCAACAAGATGCACTGCAGAATCTCACCAAGGCTCCTTAGGCAGGACCTTCCAAACCCACAACCACTACCATCTAGAAGGACAAGTGCAGCAAATACATGGGAACACCACCACCTGGAAGTTCCCCTCCAAGCCATTCGCCATCCTGACTTGGAAATCTTTCGTCTTTCCTTCACTGTTGCTGTGTCAAAATCCTGGAACTTGCTTCTTAACAGCACTGTGGGTGTACCTACACAGCATGGACTGCAGCGGTTCAAGGAAGCAGCTCACCATTATCTTCTCAAGGGCAATTAGGGATGGGCAATAAATGCTGGCCTAGCCAGCGACACTCATATCCCGCGAGTGAAATTTTAAAAATGCAGGCTAGGAGACAGACACTCGAAAGTATAATCATGAGCAAGTGGCTATCCAGGAGAAAGAAATGATGTGTGGAGAAAAGGCAAGTAGTAACTATGGGAATTCCAAAGTCCCAAATGATCTGTTGACCCCCATTGGCACAAAGGAGTGAATGGAGAGGATGCTGGAAGATGGGGGCAGGGTATTCAAAGGTGGTGGAGAAATCAGGGTTTCAGATTTCTCAGAATGTGTTCTGGGGTAGGAGAAGTTCTACACACAGAATAGGCTTTATCTAAACTCAAACTGTGTCAATGTCCTTATGTAGAGGGCAAATAGAGCCCCAGAGGAGGATTTAATGAGCAGGGAGGAATAAAATCTTACAGTACGTGGCAGATGCATTAAGAATAAGTGTAATGAAGGGGCAAAACAATCAAAAATAGTATGGCTGAGGGGAAGGAGTATAGAGAGACATATAGATTGGATAGGAAACAGGATAATGAAAAGTGCTGTGAAAGAAAAAAAATGAATGATAGAGGGTGCTGGGGAGTGTTTAGATAACCGACATTCAGAAATCCAGGTGACACTTTTTGGTTCTATGCTTCTGACATGCAGTTGGTATGCATGTTGAGGAAATGCACTGGGACAGCCTATAATTTTCCACCCTATAATAATCAATAGGATGTGTGTCTCTAGGTAAAAATAATGGATCCATTTCCATTGTGTGGTAAATTAGAGAAAGGCAATACATTTTTATTAAACTGCTGACAATTTACAAAAGGAACCAAAGAAAATGGGACTAGGTGACATTAGGTGAAAGTGTAAAATATCAGATTAAAGATTGTTCTCATTGGCTGTCAAATCTATAATAAGGGGGGATAGGAGGAAGTTGAAAGACATTTTTCACAGCATGTTACAAGGATATGCTTTACCATAAGTAGTTATTGAGACTTTGGGGTTAATTTTTCAAGTTAATGCTTTGAGACAGAACCTTGCTCACTGTGAAGATCGATAGATTTTCAGAGCAGGAGATCAGAGTAGCATTTTCATATTCCTTCCCAAATTACCAGTTATTAATTATAATGATTAGGATATCAGGAGGGTGGTAAATTGGGTGCACTGATCTCTGCACCTAATTATCTGATCTGTACTCACTGCCAAGCCAGCTCCATGTCAGGGGAACAGACTTGTAAAATTTACTCTCTACTTCACTTAAAAGGGAATTGTTAATTATTTGAAAAGGATGACTCTCAAAGGATTTGGGCAAGTGGAAGGACTAGCATCGGCACAGGCCTGTGTACTGCTCTGATTCTATATGGTGGCAAGAACAACATGAATTACAGAACAACATGAAAATCTGTAGAACACAGAGCCAGGCAGAGATCTATAGAAGAAAAAGATCACCAGTAATCTGCAGAACTCTAAACCAACTAAGACCCTATAGCATATAGAGTTAGACAATGACACAATAAACGTAGAAACACCAACGTCAACTTTACTTTTAATAAGTTTCTGCCACCAAAATCCAAATTGATATTACCAGATTGTGTCATTATCCCACGTTTTCTCATATTCACAGAATTCCTGGATGTACTTTTGCATAGATATCTAGCCAATTTCACGTACTGTAGCATCCTGTTCCAAGTGAGGCCAAAGCCCTTGATACGAATGCTAGGGCTATTCCTAGCCAGCTGCTGGGGGAAGAGGAACAGTGAACAGTGGGAAATGCATTCAATGTACTTGAAATCTGGAAGAAAACTTCAGAGTTCGCAATCTCCGATTTCAAACTGATTATATAATTACATTTTTCCTTCTGGGTTTTGTGTCTCCAAGTTGCATGGTGGGCATATTATACAATGCCGTGACAATCTCAGATTCTCAAAACAGCTATTTAAAGGGCCATGGAGAAAAATAATTTGGAGAAACTGGGAGGTTTTGGAAGGAATTGGCGAAAAGTGTTTAACCTGGATTCACAAGGAGCAGGACCAGCTCCCAGATTTAATACTTCCATTGACCTACTGCTGGGTGCAGTCAGGAGCAGGAGGGAGATAATTTCTTTGCCAGAAGTGGGGCTATAAATATACTGCTATTACCAAGATGTTAAGGTGCACAGCAGAAGCATTGTGCCCCAGTCTTGAATGCAGTACAGGAAGTATTTAATGACCTAACAATGTCAGGAAAAGTGAGTACAGTTGCTGATTCCACTGGTTTAAGGATCCCTTCCTCAATGCCATTCTGTCTTGCCAAGTGTAGTCCATCACATCAATCCTCGCACCCATTTAAGTTTCAACGGTATTCATTCTTCACTTCCTAAGTACGTCCTCACCTCCTCATTTATTTATTTTTTATTCATTTGTGGAATGTGAGAATCACATGCCAGCATTTGTTGCCCATCCCTAATTGACCTTGAGCAGGTGGTGGTGAGCCGTCTTCTTGAATCACTGTCATTCATATGGCGTAGGTGTACCCACAGTGCTTTCAGGGAGGAAGTTCCAGGTTTTTGACCCAGCGATAGTGAAGGAATGGCGATATGGTTTGAAGTTAGGGTGGTGTGTGGCTCAGAGGGGAATCTGCAGGTGGTGATGTTGTCATGCGTCCATTCCCCTTGTTCTTCTAGGTGGTAGAAGTTGCAAGTTTGGAAGGTGCTGTCGAAGAAGACTTGGCAAGTTGCTGCAGTGCATCTTGTAAATGGCACACACTGCTGCCACTATGCGCTGGTGGTGGAGGGAGTAAATATTTAAGGTGGTGGATGGGATGCCAGTGAAGCATGCTTTGGCCTGGATGGTGTCGAGCTTCTTGAGTGTTATTGGTGCTGCACTCATCCTGGCAAGTGGAGAGTATTCCATCACATTCCTTTTGTTTTGTGGATGGTAGACACAATTTGGGAAGTTAGGAGGTGAATTACTTGCCTCAGAATTCCCAGCCTCTGACCTGCTCTTGTAGCCACAGTATCTGGGTGACTGGCCCAGTTATATTTCTTGTTAAAGGTAACGCCCAGGATGTTGATGGTGGGAAATTCAGTGATGGTGATGTCATTGAATGTGAAGGAGGGATGGTTAGATTCTCTCTTGCTGGAGATGGTCATTGCCTGGCACTTGTGTGGTAGAATCTTACTTGCCGCATATCAGCCCAAACCTAAATATTGTCCAGGTCTTGCTGTATGTGGACAGGGACTGCTTCGATATCTGAGGAGTTGCAAATAGTGCTGAATATTGTGCAATAATCCGCGAACATTCCCAGTTCTGACCTTATGATGGAGGGAAGGTCATTTATGAAGCAGCTGAAGTTCAATGGGCCTAGGACACCACCCTGAGGAACTCCTGCAGCAATGTCCTGGGATTGAGATGATTGGCTTCCGACAACCACAACCACCTTCCTTTGTGTTTAGTGTGAGTACAACCAGTGGAGAGATTCTGCCCCACCCCTCCACCCCATTTCCCATTGACATCAATTTTACTAGGACTCTTTGATGTCACACTTGGTCAAATGCTGCTCTGATGCCAAGGCAGTCACTCTTACCTCTTCAATTCAGCTTCCAGGCCACAGTGATATCAGGAGCTGAGTGGCCTTGGGCGGAATCCATACTGAACTGGTAAGCAGGTTACTGGTGAGTAAGTGCAGCTTGGTAGCACTGTCAATGACATCTTGCATCACTTTGCTGATGATTGAGAATGGATTGATGGGTGGTAATTGGCCTGATTGGATTTGTCCTGTTTTTCTGGACACGTCATACCTGGGCAACTTTCCATATTGTCAAGTAGATGCCAGTGTTATAGCTGTACTGGTACAGCTTAGCTAGGGGCACAGTTAGTTCTGGGGCACGTCTTCAGTACGTATCCTGGTTTGCTGTCAGGGCCCATAGCCTTGGCAATATCCAATGCTTTCAGCTGTTTCTTAATGTCACGTGGAGTGAAACAAATTGGTTGAAGAGTGGCATCCATGATGCTGGAGATTAAAGGAGAAGGCTGAGGTGAATCATCCCCTTGGCACTTCTGGCTAAAGACATGCCTTGTTTTGTGTTTTGCACTGAGGCTCTCCCATTATTAAGGATGGGGATATTTGTGGAAACTCCTCCTCCTAAGAGTTGTTTAATTGTCCACCACTGTTCATGATTGGATGTGGCAGGACTGCATCCATCCACTATGGCAACTCATGCCAATCCTTAAGCAATATCTGATAATCACTTTTATTAAATGCCTCCATTAGATTCATATGTGACTTCCTTCATAGACTGCTTTGTTTCTCACTCCTTGTAGGAGAAGAGAGCATGAAACAGCAGGGAGAGGGAGAGCACTGGAGTTGGGCCACCATAAATTGTTTTTTTTTAATTCATTCATCGGATGTGGGCATTGCTGGCTGGGCCAGCATTTATTGCCCATGTTGAATTTTCCTTGAGAATGTGGTGGTGAGCAATCCATGTGGTGTAGGTACACCCACAGTGCTGTTAGGGAGGGAGTTCCCGGATTTTGACCCAGCGACTGTGAAGGAACAGTGATATATTTCCAAGCCAGGATGGTGTGTGGCTTGGAGAGGAACTTCCAGGTGGTGGTGTACCCATGTGTCTGGGGCCTTTGTCCTTCTAGATGGTAGTGGTCATGGATTTGAAAGGTGCTGTCTAAGGAGCCTTGGTGAGTTCCTAAAGTACATCCACTGTGCGTCGGTGGTGGAGTGAGTGAATGTTTGTGGATGGGGTGCCAATCAAGCGGGCTGCTTTGTCCTGGATGGTGTCGAGCTTCTTCAGTGTTGTGGGAGCTGCACTCATCCAGGCAAGTGGAGAGTATTCCATCACGCTCCTGGCCTGTGCTTTGTAGATGGTAGACATGAGGCTTTGGGGAGTCAAGAAGTGGGTTAGCCAAGGCAGAATTCCTAGCTTCTCACCTGCTCTTGTAGCCACAGTATTTATATGGCTAGTCCAGTTCAGGTCCTGGTAAATGGAGATGGTCATTGCTTGGCACTTATGTGGCATGAATGTTACTTGCTACTTGTCCGCCCAATCCTGGATAGTGTCCAGGTCTTGCTGCATTTGGACATGGACTGCCTCAACATCTGACGAATCGTGAATGGTGCTGAACATTGTGCAATCATCAGCGAACATCCCCACTTCTGACCTTATGATGGAGGGAAGGTCATTGATGAAGCAGCTGAAGATGGTTGTGACCAGGACACTACCCTAAGGAACTCCTGCATTGATGTCCTGGAACTGAGATGACTGACATCCAACAACCACAACCATCTTCCTTTGTGCTAGGTATGACTCCAACCAGTGGAAAGTTTTTCCCCTGATTCCCATTGACTTCAGTTTTGCTAGGGCTCCTTGATGTCACATTCGGTCAAAAGCTGCCTTGATGTCAAGGGCAGTCACTCTCACCTCACCTCTGGAGTTCAGCTCTTTTGTGCAGATCATGGAGGAGGTCATGGAAATAAGTGACACATCGGGATTTCTGGCAATCTATGATGGAGAGACAGGAAACTTGCCGATGACTGGTGACAGAATTCAAAACATCGCTGACACACATGTTGTCTATCCATGACTAAACTATAAGAAGACTGAATATGGTGATTGTCAGGATCATTATTTTGCCACAACTAATTCAAATCCCTTTCCTTTCTGCTACAGGGCCTTCATGTCTCGAGAAACTGCCTGTGGACATGTGTGACAATGCATGACAATGATTCATCAGAGGACCTCATTCCTCACCATCACAGGACATGCAGCCATACACTGTTACAGATACTCACACTTCGCTGTGTCCACTAAAAGAGTTATGATTCATGATTTGCAAGTGAGCACAAGCAGACATTGGTGGTTGGAACATCTGTGAAGGGTTCATGTCAGAAGGTGCAATCCTCTCCGAGCTACATTAAGCTGGATATGGATGCTAAACCCCAGTGGGCTTCACTAAGAAGGAGAATGATAGACGTATATCAGGAACTTTAGTGGAGAGATGATAAGATCATTAAAAATAGGAGCAGGAGTGGGCTATTCAACCCATTAAGCCAGTTCTGCCATTTGATAATATCATGACTAATCTGATTGTGCCCTTAACTCCACTTTCCTGCTTGTCACCCATAACCCTTAACTCCCTTGTCAATCAAAAATCTGTCTAATTCAGCCGTAAATATATTAAATGATGCAGTCCACTGCTCTCAGAGGAAGATAATTCCAAAGACTAAGAAACCTCTGAGAAAATAAATTCCTCCTCATCTTAAATGAGAGACCCCTTATTTTTAAACTGTGCCCACTAATTCTAGATTCCTCTTCAAGAGGAAACATCCTCTCAGCATCTCCCCTGTCAAAGCCCCTCAGAATCTTATATGTTTCAATAAAGTCACCTCTCATTCTTCTAAACTCAAATAAGTTTAAACCCAACCTGCTCAACCTTTCCTCCTAAGACAACCCTCCAACCCAGGAATCAGCTTAGTGAACTTTCTCTAAACTGCTTCCAATACAAACATATCCCTCTTTAAATAAGAAGACCAAAACTGTACACAGTAGTCTTGGTGCTGTCAAGAGGATGAAGAAGTCCAGCTTTAAAAATAGTGGATTGATGTTGCAGGTAATTGTAAAAATGGCTGCCATGGAGATGGTGGCCACCTTCATGAAGTTTTGAGCATGGGTCTTAAATTACCACAGCCATTCAGGCCATATCTGTCACCATGAATAGGATAATAGATACCTTATCTACAGCCTTACACTGCGCAACAGATCTGCAACAAGCTGCTCTCCAGCAGTGTGGCAGCAGTGATGTGCCACTGGCCCCAGTGAGGACTGATGGAAAAAGTAGATCTGAAAGTGAGAATTCCACACAAAGTGCTTCCATTTCTCATCCATTTACCACAACCCTCCCCCGGCCCCGTACCTGCATGTAGCGCTCAAAATTTTGCCACATCTCCTGATGGCCAAGTTGACCTCTGCACAAGTGCAAGTGCAGCTCTCTTTGATGGCACCCTAAGGGGCTCCAAACCCCAGCGGTCATAGGTCAAAAGCATCACTGCAGTCAGGGTACATCTGAGCAGCCTGTCTCTGCCTCTGCTGAAGCCGCAAGAAATTCACCACGTAGAAGCGGTAGGAAGTGCTTCTTCATACAAAACCAAAGATTTCATTTTGAATTTTTTCTATGTGAGTCACTAGCTATGCTATTCATGCTATTAGGGCATCCCTGGTATCCTGGCAACAATATGCACAGCAGGTCTGCCGATGTGTCATTCATCTTCATATTACTCATCTCTCCACTCCTCTTGAATATTATCAAAAGATGAGCGATGAGTGCCTTGATCACCCTTCATCCTGATTCTCTCTGCTGCACAGCTTTGTGCAGGATTCACAATGATTCTATTATTCACACCACAATTACTTTGGGCACCCTCACTGCTGGGTATTGAAAGGCCCTCAGGACCTATCTAGGCACCTGGTTTGCTCAATGATACACCTGGTGGTCATATGGATCTTATAATCTTGTACTTCAAGAGTGGAGTTCTGTTATGACACAGCAGATGATAATTGTTGAGCTGTTCAAACCCCAGAGGGAAATTTGAAACAATTGTCACAACTAATTTTTAATTTGTATGTTTCGAGATGTGGTCTTTGAATTCAGTAATAAGACCACCGAGTCTTAAGAGATTTTTATAAAAATAAACTAACCATTTATTAATAAGAGAAATGATTTTAAATATATATATAGATCTACAAATTACTAGTATGATACTTCTAAATCCCCTAATCAATCTAACTCCCAGTTACACTTTCGTTAAGGCAACAGTAAAACACATAGATCTTAAAAGACCCAGGCAAAGAAACATGATACCCTGAACAGTCGGATTCAAAGTGAGTTCTCTTAACTTCAGTCCCTGGAGGCAGCAATTTTGTACATACAGGCTGCAGGCTTTTCACACTTGTTGGATCTTAAACTGCCTCCCTTACAAACAGTCTTCTCTCCTTTATACATATTTTCCTCTTTGAATGCAAATTCCGATTGTTTCACTATGTCTTTTGAACATAGCACTAAGTTTTACCAGTGATCTTTAGGAAAAATAAATAAACACACTATTTCTTACAACTTCTGCTGGCTATGTATACATTACACCCCCTCCTTTCCATTCAAGCCACTATAGTTTGTTTAAAAATGCAAATATTTCCTTTATACTTCACATTCTCAAACTTCCCATGTTTAACATTTCAAACCTAACTTCCCTTCTCACATCAAAGCACCCAGACTAGCTGCCTCTAATTCAATTAAGTCACACACACGCACACACAGACGCACATAGACACATGCCACTATTGCTCTATTTTACAATAGATTCCAATAACATTATGGAAATTATCATATCTTCCTGAAAGGCTCCTAACAGGTGGCATGAAGCTGGATTTTAAGAGGGTATCCTTAATCTCCTACAAGGTAGCCCTTATCCCTGCTTCCCAGTGCAAAGAGGTTTGAAATGTTATACTGCCATGGTATAAAAGCATCATAACAGCGCCCAGGGGATCTGGTATAACCTGCAATAACCTCTTCTTGTGGTTGCACACCAGCTGTACATTGGTGGAGTGAAATCCCTTGCAGTTGATAGATCCCTTGGCTCATCTGGTGATCCTCAGATTGTCATGTATGCGCAATCGATAGCATCTTGTATCTATGGGAAGCCCACCAGGTTTGCAAATCTGATTGCCCACTTATTTGGGGAATCATTGTCTCAAGGGATGTTGAGATAAGTCAAAGTCCTGGAAACAACTTATCTGTGACTTATACATTTACGTGCAGCCAACTGAGAGCCTCTTCAGATGTCTTTGGTGATGCTCATGAAAGATTTAAAGGCAAAGAAATTGATGGCAGTGGTGATTTTCACAGCAACAGGGATTGGGTGGCAAACAGGTTTAGCTGGGATTAGGAATTTTATATGTGTAAACCATCAAATGTGGCAGGCCAGGTTAAGAAAGTGGTTAATAAGGCATGCAGGATTTTGGGCCTTAGAAACAGAGTACAAATGCAAGTAAGTTATGGTGAACCTTTATAAAATACTGGTTTGATCTAAACTGGAGTATTGTGTCTGATTTTGGACATTACATCTTAGGAGAAATGTGAAGGCATTATAGAGGATGCAGAAGACATGAGAATGGTTGCGGGCTTGAGAAACTTGAGTTACTTGGATAGATTGGAAAAGCTGGGGCTGTTCTCTTTAGAGAATGGAAGGCTGAGAGAAGATTTGATAGAAGTGTTCAAAATCAAGAGGTGTCTGGACAGCATAGATAGGGAGAAACTGTTCCTATTGACAGAAGGTTTGAGAGCCAGAGGACACTGATTTAAGGTGATTGACAAAAGAACTGTGGCAACATGAGAAAAACATTTTTATGCAGTGAGTGGTTGGGATCTGGAATGCATGGCCTGAGAGTGTGATTGAGGCAGTTTCAATCAGGTTTTCAAAAGGGAATTGGATAATTATCTAAAGAGAAAGAATTTGCAGGGCTATTGGGAAAAGGCAGGGGAGTTGGACTAAGAGTAACTCGTACAGAGAGCCAGCAAGGACAAGATGGGTCAAATGGCCTTTGTGATGTAACAATTCTGTGATTCTGTAACTCTTTTTGAGAGGAGGCTGTAAATGTCTGCAACCACCTGCCCTGTCAATCTGAGTCTGCAGGAGCACTGCTGTTTAGATAGGTCAAGGAAGCTGAGGCTCTGGTGGTAGATCTTCTCACATGGGTAATGCCTCCTGTGACCTCTGTCCCTCAGTTGCTCCCCTTTTTGCCATTCTCCACTCTATTCTCCTCTCTGCTTTTCCCCACGCTGTCCTCCAGATCTATGTTATCCAGATCTATGTTATGCTCCTGGAGTTCCCACCATAACATGACAAACCTGCCATGGATGGTGATTGTCTTCCTCGTCCGATGTCCAATTAAAACATCCATAGTACCTCCCATCCTAAGAAAGTCTCCAAACTTCTGAAACACTTTTATGATCACAAGAACTCACAGCAAAATGTATGTCAGAGGAAACTGAGAAAGAAGCTGGAAGCACTGCACTTTTATTCATATTGGACAATCAGAGCTATAAACACCGTCAGGAAGTGCCATTCAATTGCGTTTCTGTTCCACTGGCGAATTTCTTCAACCTTGGGAAACCTGTTCTGGAGGTGTTAAATTCAAATACCTGTTGAAATCTCTTCAAGTGCACTGCATTAGCATGTGATAATGATCAATCAGCCTGTGACAATGATCGACCCAAGGATGATTTGGGTTTGAGAATTTTACGATTTATCTTCTCACTCGTCTTCAACTCAACCCGCTCCAAATTACACACTCCCTCCCCACACCCCACACCACCCATTCTATCCACCCATCCCCACACTGTCCATTTCTAGCTCTGTATTGCTGTCTCTAAATCTATCCACATTCCGGCTGTACATAACCAAAGGGCTGATTTGTACATTTCTTTGAACTAAGCTACCATATAATTAGGTATATCAAATTTAACAGATCAGTAATGACGTGCAGACATACATAAGAGAGAATTTTAAAATAACCTGTTATTTATTGAACAGCAATTTGAACTGAGAAAAAGAAAACAGAAATTCCTACTATTCTATATTCATAACATTCTGTCTTTCACTGCAGTGTAGAATATAGTGTTTAAAAGTACGCTCTTATCTATTCTAATTTGCACCTATGTATTTTTCTTAAACTTCTGAACATTATAGAAACTGTGAGATGGTTGCCTTCCAGATCCAGTTTCTGGAGGGTTTCATCTGCACAAGTTGGTTGATGCACTCACTCAAGGCTGCAGTGGTCAGCCTTGGTGCACGATTGACCATGCATCAAAATATTACAGGAGGGGTTTTAACAGGTTGAGTTATTAAGGAAGGCCACACTAGGGATCAACATATGCAAGGAGATCCCAAGACCTAGAGGAGGAAAGGGCCAGAATTGTCCCTTTGCCGGTTTGTCCACACCAAGATTCAACAAACAGCAATGTGATAATGATCAGATGATCTGTTTTCAGTGATGTTGGTTGGGGGATAAATATTAGCCAGGATTCCAGGGGGAAATACCCCATCTGAGAAGTGCCAGAAGGATTATTTACATCCATCTGAGACAACAGACAGGGTTTCAGTTCAACATCTCATTTGAAAGAGAGCCTCTCTGGCAACACTGCATTGCCTTAGAATTGCCCTGGAATGGGACTTGCACCCACAACCTTATGAATCAGAGGCATAACTGCTACCACTGAGCCAAGGCTGACACTTAATATAGGGGAAGGCAGTGATAGATGTAAGAGAGAACCCGTACCAATTGGAGCAAACCTTAAGATGTAGTGGTGAAAACATAAATCAACGTTTAACCAGTCTAATTCTAATGACAGTAGAAAAACAAAGTAAAAATGTTAAAAAGTAAATGACAAAGGTTTTTGAGCTGTGCTTATGTTAATACATGAAGCCTGACAAATACAACATGTGACCTTGATGATACTGTAGGGATTGATCATTTGAAGATCAGTAGTATGATGAGAGGTGGTGGCATAGTGGTATTGTCACTGGACTTGACAGAGACCCTCAGGGTAATGCCCTGGGGATTCAGGTTTGAATCCTGCCATGGCAGATGGTGAAATTTGGATTCAATAAAAATCTGGAATTAAAAGTCTAATGGTGACCATGAAACCATTGTTGTAAAAACACACCTGGTCCCTTTAGGGAAGGAAATCTGCTGTCCTGATGTGTGACTGCAGCAATGTGGTTGACTCTGAATAAATGCCCACATCCAATAAACAAATTAAAAAAGAGAGATATGGTAGAATGATTCCAATCAATAAGATAGTCTCCTGGGAGGAGGAGATAGGTTGTTTAAAAGTGACCATATCATGGGTAAAGGAAGTTGTGTTGGATAATATATAACCTCCATCAATGAGGCACAAAAGATGCTGTTCCTTTTAGGGAGAATTAATAGTTGGGGACAGAGGTTAATTATTACTGCAAGTAAGCAGTAAGGTGAAGGCCTTTGTCTGGAACTGTGGAATGAGATAAGGAAGGCGACTAATAAGGAGCTAGCTGCATCAGGTTTGAAAACTTCAACTTAGCAGAAATTAACTGTTGCAATAATTTATCCATTGGTAAGACAGGAAGAAATTTCTAGAGTTAATGAAAGGCTATATATGGCTCAATTTATAAAGGAGTGAAGAAGGGAAGAAAATATAGACTTGATTTTGAGTATTACAGGCAATCCAACACAAGGGCAGAATCATCCCAGATTTGCATAAAGTGCTGTAGCGGGCAGGAAAAAGGATATCTTACCAGCCGGCTGCAATGGTGGGTTTTCGCGCCATATTGTCCCATTCCCAGTGCCTCATTAATAATGCATTCCTGGGGAAAATGCTGGATTGCTGGCGGGGCAGCCTCTGATGCACCTGCCCTACCATCACCTCAGCCCGTCAGTAATCCAGACTCCATATTTAAAGAGCGCCCCTGCACAAAGCTAGCTCTCTCTAAGTGTTTGGAAGCTGCTAGAAAGTCATGGCTGCCAAAAGGAGGAAACATGCTGTCCCTAAATTTAATGACACCTCTTTTGAGTGCCTACATGACACAGTGGAGGCCCACCATGAAGTCCTCGACCCTTGCTCTGGGTGAAGACCTACAAGCAATGTCACCAATCCAGCATGGGAGGTGGTGGCAGTGGTGGTCAGTGCCAATGCCTTGCAAAAGAAGACAGCCACCCAGTACCAAAAGAGGATGAATGATCTCCTCTGTTCCGCCAGGTAAGTCACTCTTCTCATCACTCTCAACTCACACACTCGCAAACCCATCACACATCCATAGGGATCTCACTCACTGCCAGTTCAATGGACATCACCATTCACTTTCTCACGCACACCTTCATCTGCTCTCAGGATCGTGTCCTCATTCCATCCATGGCACCACTCACCATCCACACATGCCACATGCCAGGCATCCTTCTCTTCTGGCAGGCATCCTGCTTACACTCTCTCCATCTGTCTTCATGCAGGACAAGCTGGCACACAACAAAAGGGAGAGGTCACAGACTGGTGGAGGAATGCCTGAAATCAAGGTCCTCACAGACTTTGAAAATAGAGTCATCCAGCTGGCCGGCGATGATCTGGACCATTCCTTTGCTGATGGTGAGGTCGATGGTGCTCAACCAAGTGAGGATCCAGCAAACAACATCCATCAGACAACAATGCTGTGAATGAGTTCCCCTGATCCGCAGTCCCCTGCCATGCACTAATTATTTCTCCTTGCTTTCGCAGGCACATCTGGAAAGCAGTCGAGGGGGGTCCATGAGCCAGATCCCTGACTCAAGCCCTGAAGACACCTCAGAAGAAGAATATAATGAGACCCTAACTGAAGAGCCGTCGCTGTGCTCAACCACACCCTCCACCAGCGCAGAGACACACACCTTGGTGGGACCTACTTCTAGAGTAGCCTCGGGGTCACAATGTGGTGAGCACATTGCACTGTCTGATCCATAGCAGGCAGCGGCAGGGACGTCCCAAGTTTCCGCCACTCGGAGGACTGCCGGAGGTCAGAAATCTGCTGAATCTGAGTCAGATGAAGAGCCTCTGGAGTCGGTCATACCTCAGTTGCTGGAGCTGCAAAGGCAAGCTTAGGAACATCAGGAAGGGATGTCTGCAGCACTCCTCAGATTGCAAGGCACAATGGAGGAGTCTGTCTGTTTTCAGTCTGAGGTGATAGTGATGGCATGCCAATGCACCAAGGTCAACACTTGTAAGATGGAGGCTGCTATGGAGACCTTGGTCCAGGACATCACTGCTGCACTGCTGCGCGGGCTTAACTCCATTGCTGACACCATAGTTGGTCTTCAACAGTGTCAAGTGAAAAGGGTGCGCAATCTCACTCCAGCTTCCCCTCCTCCTCAAGGAGTAGCCAGGGCCCCTGGGACACCCATAGAGAAGAGGATCAGCAGGTGTGCACCCAGGGGCCATCCACCCAGGTGACTCCGGGAGCGTCCGGCCCATCCGAATCCCCTCTTCCTGTGACCTCAGCAGCTCCAGCTCCACAGGCCAAGGAGGGTGCCACTGCCACATAGCAGGACCCCGAAATCAGGCCGGGCCCCCCAGTTCTCGGCCCTCCAGAGGACACTGGGCAAGGTCATCACAGACAGGGCTTAACAGGCTGCCTCCATCTTTGCTGTGGACGTCGGGGGAGCACCAAAACATAGCAGCAGGGTTAGGAAGGTTAAGAAGATGTCGTTTGACAACCTGGGCACGGGTGTTAATTAATTGTACATAATATTCACTATTGTGAATGAACTCCCAAGAATGTCTCCCTGTCTATGGCTCCTTGTTCTGATGAGCAGTGTTCTTGTCACTCAGATGTGAAACCTTGGTTCCTGCACAAGATAGAGGCAGGCGTCTCAATCCAGGGCCACATCCATTTGCAGTGAGTGACCTTCAGACCAAAGTGATGGCCTGGTTTCACACTCCCTGGACACATTAGTGATGCCTGCACATCAACGATGCTTGTTATCGCTGCCTGAATGTCGTGGGCAGGCACCACCATTCTCTCTGTGTGCTCTCAGCACCTTTGAGGTGGGGCTGGCCTCCATCTCTTCAGCATCTGTGACTGGTGATGCTGTGTTCCTGAAAGGGCCAGGTGCTGAAGGCTGACAAAGGATCAGGTGCATTTGTTTCATGCCTTGTCTCCATGATATGATTCTGATCACAGAGCGCAAGCGAGATGCCCTCAGCCAGACAGGAGTCAGTCGTTCACAGAGAATATGTGAAGATCCACGGAGTGTCCTCACTGCTTGTTGTCATCATCCTCGCGGAATCTAGTGACTATTCAGGCCTCCGCTGCATCTCCATGACATGAGCCTGAGCACTAAGGGTATGTGCGCTGCCATCAGCCACACAGGAGTCAAACATTCACAGATGCAAGGTGAGGATGTCAGGACTGTCCTCACTGCATCTCGTCATCATCCTCTATGAATCTTAACGGTATGAGGGCTTCCTGAGCGTGCATGCCATGTCTGTCCAATGCGATGACCTCATCGCTGGCATTCTCGCCATTGAGGACCTCGTCATCACTCTCCCCTTCAACACCCTCCTCATTGGAGGATATGTTCCACTCCTCCATTTTCTCCTCGGCCAGGTCCCCCCCCTGTTGTAGCGCCAGGTTCTGTAGTACACAGCAAGATAGTTTGATGTGTGACACCCTCTGGGGACTGTATTGCAGTGTTCCACCAGATCTGTCAAGAACCTCATTATCAAAATTCCTATTGTTTGCTTCACTAAAGTCCAGGTTGCAACATGACCCTCATTATACTGTCGCTCTGCTGCAGTCTGAAGCCGTCGCATGGGTGCCATCAGCCATGTCCTTTGTGGGTAGCCCTTGTTCCCGAGGAGCCAACCCTGCAACCTCCCTGGACCCTGGAAGATGTCAGGGATCTGAGACCTGCGAAGGATGTGGGAGTTGTGGACGCTACCTGGGAATTGTGCGCAGACCTGTGTTTGTGGTGGTCGCACATCAGCTGAATCTTCAGCAAGTGGAAGCCCTTGTGGTTGACGTAGTTGACTGCCACAGAGCTCTAAGTGCCACATGAGTGCACCCTGCACTGTGGGAAACCAGAGATCTACCCAAATCCCAGCGCTCTTGCTTTCGGCTTTCCTGATCCAGGTTGAAATGCACAAAGTTCTGTGCCTTTGTGAAGTTGGAGGCCGTGGCTTCCTGGATGTACTTGTTTGGGCAGACTTGCGAGATCCCGCACATGTCACCTGTGGAGCCCTGGAAGGAGCCACTGGCTTAAAAATTGAGCGCTGTGCTCACTTTCATGGCCACTGGCAGTGGATGCCTTCCATGTCCCCGTGGCACCAAATCCTGCAGCAGGTGGCAGATGTGATCGACCAGTTCCCTAGACATGCGCAGTCTTTGGCAACACTGGTTCTCAGTCATCTGCAAGAATGACAGGCGCTGTGTATAGACCCTCGGCTTAGCAAGGCACCTACGGCTCACTATGGATCATTAGCTGCATGCAAAGCAGGCCCTGCTGCCCTTTCATTTTGAGGGAGGTGCTCCTCCCTTTGCCAAGCCAGGCACCTCCACTGCACTCTTCTTCTTCTTCTTTGGACTCTGTAAGCCATGAGGCAGACCGCTAAATCACCAGGCTCCATGATCCTGATGTTCTCTTCCTGCAGGATCAAAGAGAGAGACACGTGGGTTAGCATTAGTGTCCTAAGAACCTCGCTTGGTTAAGTCTGAAGGTCCCTTCATGCATGCAGGAAAGTGCTGGCTAGTGTGTAGTGCGCTCACTGGCTGTCCGAAACCCCATCCACCTCCTCCCGACTCCACTTGACCAATTGGCGGCAGTTTCAGCCACTGGTCTGCATGCTGTGCTCTCAGCTCAGGCATAGGCATTCTCCTAACCCGCACTGCAAGGCTGTGATGTTAGCCTGAACCACAATGGATACTGATCCAAACACTAATAAAGACATTGCAAGGGGCTGTGAGCGCCTCCACCAGTGACTGCACCATAGCCAGCTTTTGCAAAGGGATTGTTCAACTTACCCAGTCGGCCAAGTGCTCTGCTGCCCCCTAAAACACACAGTAAGTTGTAGTCTGCGCCTGAGGAGCGATAAGTACTGGAGCATTTGCTGGCACTTTCATGCTTTTGTGTTGCTTGAGAGGGCAGCAAAGCTTAAGAGGCTTAAATTCTCCAAGCATGTCAATGGAGCTGCAGCTGAACAGTCTCAGCTGTGGAAGGATGCTCACTATTGACAAACTTTTCCAAGTGCATGGCTGCTTCCCTCACCCCACCTCCCCCAACCCCGGAATGTGCTTGAATATTTCCTTCAGTCGGTGCTGCCTTGACCTCCACAACTACCCCTCACCCCCCACCCCACCGCCACCCTGGCCTGATCCACACTGGAATCCTTGACCCGGCACCGCATTGAAAGCCAGCCGGGAAAAGGTGACTTGCCTGTGCACCCCCCACACGAGTGCACGGTGTCGCTTCCTTAATGTCCTACGGGCAATGCTCGTGAGTGCTGAGTGCGCACTCACCTCTGAGCTCCCCTCAAAGATCAGGTCGCCAGGTGCATACCTTTTAAAGACAGCCATGAAGCACACTGCTCTGGAGTCATGCCGATGTGGGTGGTAAATTTGACGTGGGGTGATGATTCTGGCAAGCAGGGCTTATAATTAGCTGCAAATGTATTAAAATTATGTTCCCAATGTGTGGCGGCAGGAAACGTGGCCCGCCATTGACGGGTGTAGTGGGCGATCGCAAACTAGTTTCACGACAGTGCAAAATGGACTTTTGGCCTTCTCGCCATACTGTCCTTCCCCTGCCTGCCAGGACGCCAAAGGGGCTGGACACTTCCAGCCAAGGGGTGAGGCTTTAAGTACCAGTGACTTTACAAAAATTGGAGAGTGTATTAAAATCCAAACAAAATTGCCAAATTTTAATAGACAAATTTGAATGTGAGCTTGACAAGTTTGCATTCTTTAGCAGAATGGACGGAAGAAAGAGATTACATTTATATAGTGCCTTTCGTGCCCTTAGGATGACCCAAACCTCTTCACAGCCAATGAATTACTTTTGAAGTGTAGTCAGTGTTGTAATATAGGGAAATGTGAAAGCCATGTAGACAGCTAAGTTCCATAAACAGCAATTAAATAAATGGGCAGTTGAACTGGATTTAGTGCCATGAATTTCTTGATGTCCACCTGAGAGGACAGAAAGAATCTCAGTTTAATTTCTCAGCCTAAAAATGGCACCTCCAATCGTGCAGCATTCCTTTAGCACTTCAGAAAGGCGATTTTGAGTGATATGGGCCAGCTGTACCTTGCAAAGAAAAGATATTGGGCTGAATTTTATGCTGACCAGGCAGGTGCGTGTCCAACCCGATTGGGCCTGAAATCACATGAGATGACGTTGGGTGAGCATCCCAATGTTATCCCAATGCTCGTGCAATATCTCAGTTGGCAGGAGCGTGCAGAAGCCGGAAGCCTGCCCACCGACAATTAAGAGGCCAATTAAGCCTATTAACGGTGCAATTGTCTGTCATTTTACCTTACCTGGACGAGCAAATCAGCCAGGCGGCCTTTACATTTTTCATCAAACCTCATCCAAGGGCGGGATGAGGTTTCTGTTATTAAACAAAATATAAATAGAAATCTGTGGCCAGCATTCTTATAATCTATATGTTCAGGTGCCTGATTGTGATCCTGGACATTTTTTCCTGATTTCAGAAACTTTATTTCCTGGGTTTTGGGTCTTCAGCTCCCTGAGGTAGCTCTCTGCCTGCAGGGAGTTTTCTGTAAGCACCCGCCTGCACCCGCGTTGACGTCATCGCCTGCTCTCCTCCTCCCCCCCACCCCGGCAGGGCTGAGCTTTTCAGTGTGTGCTTCACACTGGCTGGCCGTTGATTGGCCAGCCAGCGTGAAATTGCGGTCGGGGGCCGATCGCGATCGGCGGTCCCTTTCCCGACTGCTCCTGGGCCCGCTGATCGTACCTGCCCGCCAAGCTGAAAATTCAGGCCATTAAGAACAGGAAACCCTTATTCAGGATAAGATCATGGAGCACCTGGATATGGTGTACTTGGATTCTAGTAGGGCCTTTAATACAGATTCTCTGGAAAATCTGATAATTGTAATAATAAAGGAAACTGGCATCAGTGGAAATATGCTACCATGGTTACGTTAGTTTGTTAACCAACACACTGCAGAGGGTGATGGCTAAGTTTGCAAATAATAAAAAGCTAATAAAGACTACAAAGCTGAATAGGATATGCTACTGGAGGACTTGAACATACTTGGGAATTGGACAGGCAGGTGGCTGATGAAATTCAATGTACAGGAATGCAAAGTGCTTTACATTGGAGCAAAAAATCCCGGAAGGGGTTGTTACTTAACTGGAAAAAGCAATGTGTATAGAAAATGAAAGCAGTCTGTGGGTCCTAATGGACAATGAATTTAAACCCTCGCAACAATGCTCAGTGGCAATGAGCAAAGCTCTTCAGATGTTGGGATGTATTAAAAGGCTGATATAGCGAGGTAATCCTGCTTCTTTCTATATCATTAGTGTTACTTCACTCAGGATACTATAGGAAGGATGGATTACACTGGGGAGGATGCAGAGGAGATTCACCAGACTGTTGCCTGGGCTAGAGTGTTTCAGCTATGAAGAGAGACTGGATAGGCCAGAGTTGTTTTCCTTAGAGCAGAGAAGGCTGAGGGGGGACCTGATAGAGGTATACAAAATTATGAGGGGCATAGATAGGGTATATAGGAAGAAACTTTTCCCCTTGGTGGAGTGTCAATAACCTGAGGGCATTGCTTTAAGGTAAGGGGGAGGAGGTTTAGAGGAGATTTGAGGAAAACAATTTTCACCCAGAAGGTGGTTGGAATCTGGAACACACTTCTTGAGGGGGTGGTAGAGGCAGGAACCCTAACAACATTTAAGCAGTATTTCTATAAGCAATTGAAATGTCAGAGCATACAGGGCTACGGGCCAAGTGCTGGAAATTGGGACTAGAATAGATAGGTGCTTGATGACCAGCATGGACACAATGGGCCGAAGGGCCAGTTTCTGTGCTGTATAACTCTATGACTCTATAAATCTCTGACCATTACAGTATAAAAACAATATTGAAGTGAAACAGAAGAGGGCAACCAGAATGATTGGGGTGATGGGAGGGATTGAATTATGGGGAGTGAGTACATAAATTAACATGTTCTTACTGGAAAAGAGAAGGTTGGGAGGTGATATGATGCTGTTTTTAAGGTTCGAAAGCGACTAGATAAATGTAGACCATGATTAGCTGTTTCACCTTGTCCAGAACAGTAAAATCATAGGGCATGGCCTGTGATCAAAGGGGGACAAATTCAATGCTAATCTGTGGAAACATTTCTGTGAGCAAGTGGTCAATCAGTGGAATATGTTCCCTAAGGAGATGGTGTTGATCCATTCAAATGCAAATTAGATTTTTTTCGAAAACAATATTTCGGGATACAATATGTGAGTAATTTGGAACAGGACATGGCGTGAAGGTAGCATACTTGGGAAGAATAGGAGACTTGGAACTAGAGTTCCCAAAGTTTTCCACCAAGGGTTTTTCTTGCCTCATGCCTGGGTCTGTTATAGACTAATTGCTGGAGGCTGATTGCCATTACTTGTGAACTCCACTATTGTTGCACAATGGGACCATCATGGTGGTAGATGACGAGTTAGATGGAGCTTGATCTTTTCTCATTTAACAAAGCATCTCATTACAGCAAAGAAGGAGACCATTCGGACCATTGTGTCTGTGCTGGGTCTCTGCAAGAGCAACTCACCTAATTCCATTTCCCTGCCTTCGCCTTGTAGCCCTGCAAATGTTTTCTTTTCAGATAATGACCCAATTCCCTTTTGAAAGCCATGATTGAATCTCCCTCACCATACTCGCAGACAGTGAATTCCAGGTCCTAACCGCTCTCTGCACAAAATGGTTGACATTGCTTCTTTTGCCAATCACCTTAAATCTGTGTCCTCTGTTTCTTAATCCTTCCGCCAATGGGAACAGTTTCTTCTTATCTACTCTATCTAGAGTACAATTTCTTTGTCTTCCATACATTACTGTCTTTTGCAATACATATTATTTAAAATTAAATGGCTTCCTGATGCCTCAAAAATGTATTTAGCAAGCAGTGGAGCCATACACACCTTGCAGATCCCTGGTTTGATTTCGTCAGTGTTAAGTTAACTAATGTCAGCCAGAGCATAGGGATAAGAGAGGGGGGAATCAGTTAAGGTTCTTGCTCCAGTTCATTCGTCAGTGACCCTTATTTGAAACCATGTTTTTGGATTTCAATCAGTTTTGGGCTCAGCTACATTTTGCTCCATAGTTTAATAGCTTGCATATATATACTGGTAAGCACCATACATTGTTTTGTTGTGTGGTCAGGGTCTAGGCAGAGGTTTTGGGGATTGTCTATTCTTCTAAAGCATGTTCTTTGAGTCTGTGGTTTCTCAAAGCTATTGCTCTTTATTTACAGCAAATATTTACACTTTAGGACCTCTACATGAGGTTGGAGCTTCTCCTCCTTCCAGATCTCTCTTACTTCTCAGTCATGTGATCTGACATCATTATTACATTAGCATCATGTATGCTTCTGATGTTAACCCTTTACTCTACACACATGAATAATGGTTACCTGATCAAGATGTATATAGGAGATCTTGTGGCACAGTGGTAGCTTCCCTATCTCTGGGCCAGAAGCTCTGGATCCAAGTCCAGGACTTGTTCGCCACAGAAAGAACGTCCATGAAGAGATTCGATGGGCTGATAATCAGCCTGGGAATCCTTCCACCACTTCCCCACTATTCCCCTCAAAAAAGATTAAAAATAAGTGTGAAGATACACTAAAAAAAAATCAAGATACATGAGGGCGGAAAGAGTTGAGTGGAATGGGTTTGTTAAATACCTGTGAGGGGATTTCAGTGTTCACTTAACATAAGCAGACATTGCAATTGTAGCTCCACTCATATCAGTTCAAAATGCCTATATTGCGAGGCAACCTTAACTAGGTAATTGGGTTGACAGCAAGTTAAACGACTGAAAAGTGATACAGTAACATATATGTGCAGGGTTTAGTGGAAATATAGCAAGCCCTCACCTATTAAACACTCATTCTTCTGGATGGTGTAGCACATTATAGACCCAGCTATTTTTTATTATTACCAGCCCGATACTTGGCAGCCATTTCGCATGAGGAAGGAGGAAGGGCAATGGAGTACATAATTCATATTACTAAAAGCCCCCTTAGCTTCTCCACTTCTCCCCCTACTTTTAAGACACTCCATGAAACATACCTATTTGACCAAGCTTTTGGTCATTTGTCTTGATATCTGCTTATGTGGCCCAGTGTCAAATTTTGTTTGATAACACTCCCGTGAAGCACGTTTGAATGCTTCACTATGTTAAAGACACTAAATAAATGCAAGACGTTGTTGTTATGTGGATTGGCAGTGAGGAATTACTTGCAACAATATCATTGTGGTTTTTAAAGATCATCCAATGGTTGTGACATCTATCCCTGTATTTACCTGCATTTGAAAAGAATAAATAGCATGGGACACTCAAAGTTTTCCTCCCCTCTTTCATGCAAATAAGATTTTTGTGTCCATGAGCTGAACCTGACTACAAATCATTCATGGCCTTATTGTTCGTAGTATTGTTTATGTTGGTGGGGTAGTGGTAATGTCACTGGAACATAAGAACGTAAGAACAGGAGTAGATCATTTGGCCCCTCAAGCCTGCTCTGCCATTCAATAAGATCATGGCTGATCTTCTTGTGTTTCGATTTCCACATTCCCAACTACCCCCCAATAACCTTTGATTTCCTTGCCTAACAAGAATCTATCTATCTCCGCTTTTAAAATATTCAATGACCCTGCCTCCACTGCCTTCTGAGGCAGTGAGTTCCAAAGTTGCACAACCCTCTGAGAAAAAAGATTTCTCCTAATCTCTGTCCTAAAAGGGCAAACCCTAATTTTAAAACAGTGCCCCCTAGTTCTGCACTCACCCACAAGAGGAAACATCCTTTCCACATCTACCTTGTCAAGGCCATTCAGGACCTTGTATACTTCAATCAAATCACCCCTCGCTCTTCTAATTGCCAGCGGAAACAAGCCCAGTCTGTCCAACCTTTCCTCATAAGACAATCCACTCATTCCAGGTATCAATCTAGTAAACCTCCTTGAACCGCCTCCAACACATTTACATCCTTCCTCAAATAAGGAGATCAAAACTGCACACAGTGTTCGAGGTGCGGTCTCACCAATGCCCTGTATAACTGAAGCATAACATCCTTACTTTTATGTTCAATCCTTCTCGTAATAAAGGATAGCATTCCATTAACCTTCTTAATTGCATGCTGTACTTGCATACTAACTTTTTGAGACTCATATACTAGAACACCTAGGTCCCCCTGCACCTCAGAATCATACAGCTGTTCTCCATTTAAGTAATACTCTGTTTTTTTGTTCTTCCTGCCAAAGTGAACAATTTCATATTTTCCCACATTAAACTCCATTCGCCAGATCTTTGCCCACTCACTCAACCTATCTATATCCATCTGCAACCTCCTCAAGTCCCCCTCACAACATACTTTCCTACCTATCTTTGTGTCATCTGCAAATTTAGCTACTTCACTCCCCTCATCTAAGTCATTGATGTAAATCGTAAAAAGTTGAGGCCCCAGTACAGACGCCTGGGAGACTCCACGTGTCACGTCCTGCCAATCCGAAGAAGACCCATTTATGCATACTCTCTGCTTTCTGCCAGCCAGCCAATCTTCTATCCACGCTAATATGTTACCCCCTACACCATGCGCTTTTATTTTCCATAATAATCTTTGATGTGGCACCTTATCAAATGCCTTCTGGAAATCCAAGTACAGTACGTCTACAGCTTATCTGCTGCGCATTTTACTCCTTCTGGTAATCCAGCAACTCAGCCTAATGCTCTGGGGAAATAGGTTCAAATGTCACCATGGCAACTGGCAGAATTTGAATTCAGTTAATAAAATCTCAAATTAAAAACTAGCCTCAATAGTGGTGACCATAAAACTATCATTGATTGTTGCAAAACCCAACTGGTTCATTAATGCTCCTTTAGGAAATGTGCTATTCTTACCTGGTCTGGCCTATGTGTGACTCCAGACCCACAGCAATATGATTTGACTCTTAACTGCTCTCTGAAATGGCCTGCCTGGCAAGGCATTCAGTTCAAGGGTAATTAGGGATGGGCGACATATGCTGGCCCGGCCAGTAATGCCAACATCCCATGAAAGAATAAAGAAAAAAATCTCTACCCCCTCCTGTAGCTTTGGATTTTAAAAAATGTGAACCTATTTTGGATACTTGTGAAAATAAATACACCAAATTTGACACAGCAACAATACACAATTTTCAAGCAAAACCTCAAAAGTGCCTGATTTGGATGCCTTATTAGAAATCCCATGAAAAATAATTTAGATTAATGAATGTGTCTGTTCTTAGTTAAAACTTTTGGCTCCAGAATTAAGAGGTATCACCCAATATTTTCTTAAACACAAGTTTATTACTTTGCCCTCATATTATTTTTTTAAATCAGGGTAAAACAACCTATTTTGAAATTGATTCCATTCCATCCTCTTTCTTGGGTCTCTCTGCTTCATGACCCTTGGTCAAAAAGGTTGGGTGAGCGACTTACCCCTCGGCCTCTCCTAGATACCAATCTGAAATTAACTGCTAGCAGGTACAGTTAAGTAGTGGATTTGACTTTCAGATTTTCCTCCTCATTGGAAGATGCCCAACATCATTTCACAGTGACACAACAGAGGTCAAAAATTCCATGTGTGGGACCATCACTAGTATTTATAAGCAACATTTGGATATAACATTAATAGTATTACTGAGTCTTGAGTGAGAAGTTCTGTCTAACCTCATGATTGTCTATTTGGAACTGTAACTCTATATATCCCTGTATATGTGGTGGATTTCCAATATGCAATTGAAGCATCACTGATGACAGGAGTACAGATATACATAGCTGTTGAGAGTAAAGAAGCCTTTTTAAAAAAAAACAATATTTAAGCAGGTGGTGTAAATAGTACACTCCCTACATACCAATGATACTGTTACACTTAAAGTATCTGCCTTTTACAGTAAAATATAGAAAACTTTTCAAGATTATTTTTTTAAAGATTAAGATCACTACTGAGTCATACAGCTAAATGTTTTAACTAATACTGTAACCAAGTAAAAAAAAAAGTTCTATTTGAGGCTGTAACTGCCCACTTTCTTTGACAAAAATGATAGGGGATTTTCAATTTGGATGCAAAACATATCTAAATATAGGCAGATGTAATCTCTGGTGAGTATGGGAGTGCTGAAGCAATAGGCAGAAAAAGAAAGGAAAAATTAACTGAATGATAGAGACAAAAAAAGTTACTGAAAAGTTTTGTGAGATGGAAAAAAGGCTTCCAGAGACAATTTGCTGCGTATTGCCTCCAATCCAACGTGTTCTTTTTTATATTTTAAGGATCTAAATATAATTTAATAAATGTTTAATGAACTCAAGTCAGTGGAGAGTAATGATATCCCAAATGTGGCTGAAACGTAAGTAGGTGAGACAGAAAGAGGGAGGTGCAAGAGACAACAGAGAGAGAGAGGGCGAGAAGTGAGAAGAAAACAGGAATGCATGAGAGAGAGTTTGGTGACGGAGAAAAAAATAAGGAAAGCACGAGGCAGAAATGGGCACTATCACTATAGAGATACAGGCAAAGGCTGGGGTGGGGTGGGGGAGAGTGAGGGGGTGGTGGGGGTGGAAACAGACAAATAGGAGAAAGGTGACCTCCAAAAAGAAAGAGAATGAGAAAAAAACCAAGAATAAAAGAGAACAGAATGCAAAAGGTAAAGGAAATGACATAATGGTGGTGGAGCGGTTCAATTTTTCCATGTTTCTTAGCACGCCACTTGCAAACGTAAGGAATAAACATCCCCAATAATGGAAAACAAGTGAGACTGGTTAGATTGTAGTTATTTTTCTTTGATTTCCTGGTGATTCTCTTGTGTAGCTTGCTGTATACACTGGAATGATAAAAGCATTGTGATTATAACTAGTAACACATCTGGTGCTTTATTAATAAGTGAGGTACAACCAGGCAGCTGGTACCTGTCGACATGTAAATAGCACCATCGGTGTCTTCAGGAGAGATAGGGAGGAAAGTAAAAGGATTATCTCGCAGAAAGATTAGCATGACTAATAAAATAAATTAATATAATGATCAATAAAGGAGGTTTTAACTAAAATATTGTGTGTTTAATAAGATTGCAAGTTTGTATTCATTGTAATTGGTCTTCATTCATTGTTTGACTACTAATATGGCATCATGTACATAATATAATTTTAAATCTGAATCATGGAATATTAGCAGCATATTTTTCAAAGAAATAATAGATTTGTGGATTGACTAATTGGCATAATAAAATATAAAAGTTAATTATATATAACATTAAAGTTTGATAAGTCCATTGCATTGACATTCTGATATTTTGTTTCTCCCCCAGTACTTATAGGGCATAAATTTTCACTAGGTGGGCGAGCGCGCACCCAACCCGCTCGAGCGTGAAATGACGCACGTTGACGTCGGCTGAGTGTGCCAACGTCAATGCGCATTTGCGCGATAGTTCGGTCGGCGGGCACGCGCTGGAGCCGGCCGTGCATCCGCCAACAATTAAAAGGCCTGTTAAAGCTATTAAGTAATCAATTAAATTAAAATTTTCACTGCTCGTCCAACCTAACGTTTGGCGAACAGGCAAAATTGCCAAGTGGCCTTTGCATTTTTTTGGAAACCACATCCACGGGCAGGATGAAGTTTCCAAAAGCAAATAAAAGTAAAATAAAAACTTTAATTTTTCATTAATAACACGTGCCTGCTCATGTGACCGAGTCAGAGGGACTTGTTTCATTACATTTTTATTATTTTTAATCAATGTTTTTCATATCTCTTCATCTCCTTGAGGCAGCTCTGTGTCTCAGGCAGATTATGAAGTGCTTGCTCGCACGCATGCGTGGAGTTTGTGCTCAAACCGCTCGCACTTCTCCTCCCCGCCCGCACAGGCAGCGCTCAGTGCTGCTGCTCGCGTTTCACACTGGCCGGGCCTTAATTGGCCTGCCAGCATGAAATCGCGGTGCGGTACCGCCCACCCCTGCCGAGCACCCCCACCAAGGGCAAAATTCTGCCCATAGTTAAATAAAAATCTTAGCAGTTAATATCCCTTGATGTCTTTACATCTAGATACATATCAATCTCTGTCTTGAATATGCTCAATGACTGAGCTTCCACTGCCCCCTGAGGTAGAGAATTCCAAAGATTCACCTTCAATGTCCTCCAGTTCAACAACTTCTTTTAAACCTATATCCTAACTCACACCTTTCACTCCACTGACACTGATCTCCTGCCTTTTCACATCATCACTTGTGGTTTCTCTTTCAGCCCCTGTCCCCTAGAACTATCTCCCAACACTTTTTGAGCTTACACCATTCCCCCTCTTATCAAAAGCATATTAAATATTTTTGTCTTTAACTCCCCTTTCAGCACTGTCTCCTATCTCTATTTCATTTATTCCTTTCTCTCCCAATGTACCCACTTCATTCTCTGATCTGGAAAATGCTCTGGGACATCTTTCCAACTGCAGCTGTGCTTTATAAATGGAAGTTGCCATTGAGCATCAAAAATATCAATTTATAAATGTATTGTAACTTCTTCGTTCTGCTCTTTAGGGTAACATCAGGAATGGCTGGTGAAATAATCATATCTTTAGGTTTTATGTGCTGATTTAAAAACAAGTAAAATGATGAGTTAACATCAAAAAGCTTATCATGCCAGGGAGAATTTTGGTGTGCGACAAAATCATGTGCAAACCAATCATTGTCATAATTTAATAAAATTGACTTTGTGTTTACTATATTAGTCAGAGCTCTTACAGATTTCTCTGCATCTGCTGCAAATCACATTATGAATATTTTAACAGTGCAGTACAGCAGTGTTATGTGTGTGTGTGTGAGAGAGAAAGAGACAGGTGTGTATATATCTGTGTGTGTTCATTTGATGGGGGCTATCAAATTTGAGAATTGATCATTTGCTCTGTGTGTGTCTGAGCGTATTGCAGTTCTCAATTTTAAAAATTAACACATTAAATAAAACTATAATAACTTAGAACAAAGTAAATCACGTTAATTTTATCTCCTGTGCAATTACATCATCCACGGCAAACATGGAACTCTGACCTGAAGATATTGCAGGTAATATATTGCCAATGATTCACGGGGTAAGTATACCACAAGTCATGGTACTCAGGCAGAAAGGACTATTAAGGACACAAAAACAAAAATTGCTGGAAAAACTCAGCAGGTCTGACAGCATCTGTGGAGAGAAAGACAGAGTTAACGTTTCGAATCCGTATGACTCTTCATCAGAACTAAAGAGAAATAGAAATGTGGTGAAATATAAGCGGTTTAAGGGAGGGTTGGACAGGTGAATCTGGATAGGGAGCCAGTGATAGGTGGAGGCAAAGGAGAGATTGCCAAAGAAATTATTTTTAAAAAAATGTATTTTTAATTTAATTAATTGGTTTATCTCTACCTTTTAGCCTCTTTCGATCCCTCCTCCCAACCCACCCCCACTAGGGCCATCTGCCACTTGCTCATCCTGCTTTCCACCCTTAATGGCATCATTAACACATTCCTTAGCTAATATCAACACCGTCAACACCCCTTTGACCTTTTGTTTATGACATCTTTGGCAATCTCTTCTTTGCCTCCACCTATCACTGGCCCTCCATCCAGCTTCACCTGTCCAATCCCCCTTAAACAGCTTATATTTCACCACATTTTTATTTCTCTTTAGTTCTGATGAAGAGTCATACGGACTCGAAACGTTAACTCCGTCTTTCTCTCCGCAGATGCTGTCAGACCTGCTGAGTTTTTCCAGCAATTTTTGTTTTTGTTTTAGATTTCCAGCATCTGCAATATTTTGCTTTTATCTAAGGACTTTTAAGGACTGAGTTAGCTGATTTCAACCTTAAGGTATCAGTGAGGGCACTATAGTGGATTCAGTGTCTTTCAAGCTAAAGAGGGAAGGAAAAACAGTCAAGGTTCTTCTGATTATCCAGTGATGGTAAAACAGCACAGCTTCACTGTCGGCTTACTCATCGAGCAATTAAATGGTTACTTCTTTGAAGTTTCAGAGGGCTGCTTGTATCCATAGAACTGTGTGCTAATATGAACCACTGCCTCTGGGAGAAGCTGAGGAGAGGGAATCAGAGGGAAATAAAAGGAACAAAACAGAGAAAAAGATATCTGTACATTGCCAGTGACTCTCAATCTTTTTCCCATGTTTGCTACACAAAGACTGCTGGTCAGAAGTAGTCCAAGAGTATATTGCGTAGAAACAGATGACACCAAATTTTACATTTAATACTTTTTAAAATCACATGACTGGCATTGTCAAGGGTTTTCCTTCATGAATCGATATTTCCTTCTTCACAACAGATACACCATTTCAGAAAAAAATAAACTTTACTAGTGATTACAATGTGTGAAAACAACTCTTCAAGCTCCAGGTGATTTCGTACATTAGAATCAAACAATGACACAACACAGAAGGAGGCTATTCAGCCCATTTTGCCTGTGCTCGCTCTTTGAAAGAGCTATCCAATAAGTCCCATTAACCTGCTCTTGCTCCATCACCTTGCAATTGTCCCCCTGGTGTATTTGTACAATCTGACAGCTCCTTTTCTATCTGCTTCCACCATCCTTCCAGATCATGGCAACTTGCTGTGGATAACATCAATCCCCTCACCCCAATTCTGGTTCTTTAGCTAATTACATTAAACCTGTGTCACCTGGTTAATGACTCTACTGCCACTGGAATGTTTCTCCTTATTTACTCTTTCAAAATCCTTCATGATTTTGAACAACTCTACGAAATCACACCTGAACCTTCTTTACTCTAGAAGAACAATACCAGCTTCTCTAGTCTCTCCACATAATGGAATTCATTTGACCATAATAACAATATGGTAATTTTCCTCTGCACCCTCTCCAAGCCCCTGATATCTTTCCTCACTGTATCAAAATAAAGACTCATTGCACAGCACCTTAAAATTGTGTGTGGAATTTTACTGGCCCCATGGTGACAGGCTTGAAGGCGGCGGAGGTGGTGGGTGGTGTCAGGGTCATGCGGGACATCCCTTGCTGTCCTCCCACCACCAAACAAATTTCCCAGGGGTGATAGGTTAATGGGATTGGGGACATGGAGAACCATGGTGACATTTGAGACTGTTAAGAAGCTAATTGACACTGATTTTGCAGTGCTTTTGAAGTTTTCCAAGGGACGCACAGCTCTGCTCACTACATAAACATTCCACGCAGTGCCATGCATCCTGTTCACGCTCCCTCCATCTGTTTTCATGCAAGAGAAGCTGGCTCAAAACAGCAGGGAGAGGTCCCAGGCTGAGGTTGGAGCAGCCCACATTAGGCCCCTCACTCACTTTGAGGAGCATGTCATCGTGCTGACTGGTGAGGATATGGACCATGTCTGCGGTGACAGTGAGGTCAGCAGTGAACACTCACTTGAGGATCCTGCACCACATCATCCCTCTGTCAATGCAAATGTGAGTGCTCTCTCTCCTGCTTTTGACTCCACTGACATGCACTCATTATCTCTACTTTGGTTCACAGGGAGCTCTGGCAAGCAACCGACACCCTCAGCCAGCCAGTCCCTCAGCTCCATCCAGGTCCTAACCTCCAACCAAGAGAACACATCCTCCACTGAACAGCAGGAAATAAGCAGCCTGGAAGACCTGTCACAGCACTTACCCACACCCTCCACCAGGGCAAAGACACACACCTTGGTGGGACCTAGACCTAGAGTAGGCTCGGGTTCACAATCTGGTGGTCACTGCATGGACACATGTCAGCAGCAGGAGGAGGCAGGTTTGGCTAAGCTCTCCGGCACTTGGAGGACTTCTGGAGAAGAGGCGTCTGTGAGGTCCGAGTCAGATGACTAGCCTCTGGATTTGGTCTTCCAACTCATCCTGGAGAGTCAGCAGAAGGCTTGGGAACTCATGCAGAGCTGTTGGAAGCCCTCAGCAGAGTGGCACACGAGTTGGAGGAGTGTGTCCACCTGCTCTCTGATGAAGTGGTGCCCACATGTGCTGGTATGGAGCTCTCCATGGGGAGGATGGTGGATGCCATGGAGACCCTGATCCAGCATAATGTGGAGATGTGTGCAGGCCTGCACTCCATTGCCATGGGTGAGTTCCTGCAATGGCAGCGCAAGAGGGAAATGGGGCAACTTGACATCCCTCCAGGTGCTCCTTCCTCTCAAGGAGTCAGGCCGGGGCCCCTGGGCACCTGAAGGGAGGAGGAGCGGCAGCTGGACACCCCTGGGTCATCCACTCAGGAATCTCAGAGGCTGTCCTCTCCCTCTGAGTCTCCTTTGCCTGTGAGCCCCTCAACCCCATCTTCTGTCACCGCAGAGGAAGCAACTGGCCAACGAATGATTCTGGAGCGAGAAGTGTGTGTGTGGCAGGGCCTTTCGGAGCCACGTGCAAGCACCCTCCCACGCATGCAGATCCTTCGCGTATCACACTCACCTCAACGTCCTGAATGTTTTGAATGCTGTCTGCTGAGGTTCACTTTCAGTTGTCCATCTGAGCCGACCTGCATCTCTGCCCACCCAATGATCACACTCCTACGCAGCACTTGATCTCGCCCACCACAACTGTCATTTTACTTTTGATTTAGACAGCATGGTCTGGATTCGGTTTTTTGTGTGCTTCCCCTATCTTTTCCCCTCCCCAATCACCCCATCCCCCTCCCCCATCACTGTTGACCCCCTTCTGCCTTCCACTTACCCTCCGTGACCTACCAGCCACAACCCTTTTCCTTCGGGGATGTCCTGGTGAACATGCATTTTCCCTTTCTTCCCAAAAATCCCATCCCCATCCATATTCACCTCCCTCACCGCTTCATTCCCACCCCCACGGTCTGTGTCTGCCTCCAAGTACCCACCAACCACCCTGGCCGTCCTTCTACCGCTACCATTGAACTCTCACCCTCCCACCCTAACACCTCACTCTGCCCTAGGTCATTCTCACCATTCCCTCGTTCCACGCCCACCTTCAGTTCGCTCCCCAGGAGGCAGTCATGGACTTAACAGAGCCCTCCCTTGTATGTTCACCTGGACATCCCCCCCTCCAGACTCCACCCCCCTTGGTCCTCGCCCTCCCACCCCCCATCCCCTGGACTCCACCCCCACTTAGTCCTTCCCCCTCCCTGACTTCATCAAACAACCTTACTTCTTCCTTCAGTCTTACTTCTTCTCCGGCCTTATTCCCTCTCCTCTCTGCACTCCTTCCTCCCACCGGACTCCCTCCCCTCTCCACACTCCTTCCTTTCTCCGAACTCCTTTCCTTACACCTTCCACCCCCTTACACCTACCTACCCAGTTGCTGTCTTCTCCCCATTATCCCTCCTCCCCGCTGTACTCCCTCCCCACCTCCCAACCTCACCCCATCCTGACACCTTCATTCCCCCCCACCAACCTCACCCCATCCTGATACCTGTTCCTCTCCCAGTCAATCCTAGACCTTGCTCTTCCACCCCCTGGTAAATCTTCTTCTCCCAAACACAGCTGGACCTTCCTCTCCACCCCCTCGATCATCATCTGTTGTGAGCAGACCCTCAACGGTGACTTTCCAACTTCTGTGGGCTGCTTTGCAGCAGAGCCATGTCCATGAGAATCCACCCAGCATCCATGGACATTCCTCCAGTGCGTTGTTGTTGGCGGGCTCCAGCATCTTCTGCTCCTCAGATGTCCGCAAACTGAGAAAGGCCCTGGCAGTATGTCCCGGCTTCTGCACGTCACACTTGTCAAGATGTGTTCCGCACCAGCGTGCAGTCACGCCGACATGGGTGGATGATCCAGCCGGTGGAACGATTCCGGCAGGCTGGCCTTATATGCAGATGTATTACAATGAGGTTCCCGACGTCCGATGGTGGGATAAGCGGCCTACCATCAATGGCCTGAGCGGACGATCACAAACTGGTATCAAGATGTCATGAAACCAATTTCTGGCCATCTCACCATATTGTCTGCTCACGCCGCCAAGCATGCTTGACACCAGTGGGCACGGAAAATTCTGCCCAAAGTTGCTTACAGCTGCGCCGGACCCCACCGCTGAGCCAGAGGACACCTACAGCTGCTGCCATGTGACTTAAAGGGGGACCATCAAACATGTTATTGGCCTTCTGAAGATGTGGTTCAGATGGCTGGATAGATCTGGCGGAGCCCTGCAATATGCCAAGTTGTAGGTGGTAGTATGCTGCACTCTGCAGAATCTGATGCTCCAGAGGGGTGTTGTTTTGGAGACAGACGACTGCATTGAGCATGCTGCTGCCTCCTCCTCTGAGAGGGATGAGTTGGAGGAGGTTCGTAACTAGGCAATCAATGGAAATGCATCCATGGGTGCGATGTTAGCAGCATTGATACGCGTACCAGGAAGATGTGCAATTCACTCACAAGCATAAATTTCTCCTTGAGATACCGTTAAATGCCCCAGAAATTATTCAGTTTTCTCCCTGAGGAAGCCTTGGTGACCTTTCATTAAACACAATTACCATCTGATTGGCCCCGCCATTACAACATTCCAAGGGCTGCATTTGCCATTAGCCCTCATTCTGAGCATACCTCACTTTCAAGGGCTCAACACCAGGAAATGGCTCACTGGTGCCAAAATGAACAGACGAACTATTAAAATATGAATTACAAGGGTGTTAAAGCCGCACAAAGCTCTATGCATTCAGCAAATAAATAAAACCCAGTGAGACACCAAGTGTAATTTGGTGTATTTACAAACGCCTCTGGGTACTCTTATGTTGTGCTCTCCCAGCACTTGCAGTTGAATAGCTTTTTCTATTCTGGAGCATAAGATGGCCATGCTTGTGTGTGCCTGAACCCTAGGAGACCTGGAACATTTGGGGCCACCTGCCTCTGTCACTGAAGCTTCATGCAATATTCATGTCACTATTAAAGGGGCTGGGGATCTGCCGTCAATGCAAGGAGTGCCATGAGAAGAGCCGCTTTTTGAACTTTTCAAGGTCTATCTTTCCTCCTCCTGCTTGTCTGGAGTAGCCAGGCAACAGATCCAGGCGTATTGGGGCCATTTCACCCACCCATTGCCCAACACAGCTCATGGATGATGCCAGACTGTGGAGGTGGGTGAAAATTTCCAGAATCCACTGGGTTGTATGCTGCATGTGGATCTCCATGAGTGTCGCCACTCTCTCAGTGAATGAGGCCACATGCTTACATGCCAGAAATATGGCACCACTGATGGCATGGGTGGACTCCTCTATCGTATGTGCAACCAACTTCTAGGGACACTGACAAATATTCACACCTATCATGCTGCTGGTCCAGTATCTGGCACTTTGCTGACAATTCCTCAGGTATGCCAATGCAGGAAGCTGAGCATTGCTGGGCCCTTCCTCAGTGTTCTGATAGGCTGTGGCTTCAGCTGTCACTGCCTCTATTACCTGCTTGTGCGAGTCTGCCATGTTTGCCAGCTAGTGTCTATAAATGCATGTCAATGCCCCCCAATTTGCGCTAGTGGCAGGTGTGCTGGACTGATTGGCGTTATCACCTCAGGTGATGTATCCTGCCTGGAGGTCTCACATGGTCCTGCAGCTGTTGTTGGTGCCTCATCTGATACTGAATCTGCAGGAGAAACAGAAAGTTTGATACCCGACTCCATCACTTTACTCACTTTCTGTGAACTCCATATACATCTCACCCTCAACAACAGGCTACCCACTGTAATCCATTCTATCTCCACTGCCTTCTCCTCTATCAGTGTCACCATAGCTATGAAGGATATACCGCCTCCCATTTGTCTCTGCTCGCAAGGATTGTGAGTACACTTCCTCTGCAATCACATACATACAGTGTCACTCTTGCCTCATGGCCCAGCTAGGTCATCATGGTTGTGCTTTGTTATATGTCCAGCATCATGTTACTAGAAGGCCTGCTGCAAGTGGCCCTTCATCCTTGTTAATGCAGTGATCACCTCTGACTAAGGGCCTCAGCTGTGAGGCAACCCTACATCTCATTGTGGACACTGGTCCATGGTCATGCCCGGTGCAATGGTCAACCACCTCGCCACAAATCTCATGGGCACCATTTAGGACATGCATGAGTACGAGTTTGCAACTATGAATTCCACTCAACCTTTCCAGACCGTACCAGGTCAATGAATCTCTTCCGGCACCCATGCCCCAATGTTTGTATGACCACCCAACGACTGCTTTTCTTCATGAGGTTCCTCCTACCCCCATCCACTGGGAAGAATACCTCTCTCTGTTCCCGTGCTGCCTGCAGCAGCACCTACAGGGAGGTATCGCTGAACAATGGAGCCCTGCCCCTTCCTCTAACTCCACCCATTCCTCCACAGGTTGCCCTGTTCTGTAGCACTTTCAATGCCCTCTATGTGCAGCCTCTATGAAGGTGGCTGCCAGGTCTTTAAAATTGGCGCCTTCCATTGACCTGCTCGACTACCTCCTGCATGCCATTCGTTGTTGGCTGGCTCCCTCACCTGCCAGATCAGAAGATCACCGAGGAAGCCTTGCCACCCGAGCATGCAGCCACACAACCTGTATGACATGACCTCGGCATCAGGATGTCCACTCATTTAGCAAAATATGGGTCAGCCTGGGGTTAATTTTCAGATCAATTTTCAATGTTGCCACCTGGCCAGTAATGTGGTGAAGCAGATTGACTGCCTGTTGCATATTTATCCAATTATCATGCCATTGATATGAGATGAAATTCGGATGAGTTCTGTAACAGGCAGGTGGTCCACTCCACCAAATTACCACCCAGGCAGTGAAGTTAAAACTTGTTTCCATTTCTCTTTCAGTCACTGATCTTCCTACAGGCTTTTATAACTCAAGCTTAGCATTGCATATTCATTACCCCTCGAGTCACGTTTTTTGTTTTATTTTTCAATTGTTTTAATTAAAGAAATCAGCAGAGTGCTGTTGTGAATCAGAATTTCACACCACCCTTTTCTCATTTTTTTGGCCTGCTTGCCTATCAGGTTGCTCAATGGTTCCACCAGGGATAAAGAGAGACTGGAGAAGTAAGTGCAAACACAGAACACATGCTATTCTTTCAAACAAGGCCAGCGGAACACTGAGGATCCAAGAGAGCTGTAAACAGCACTCCCTCCTGGAAACAGGCTGTATTAACATGAGCCACAAAAAACATTGAGCCATTATGGTTCCCTTACATCTTGTTTGTTTACTGCATATTTTCTAAGTCCACATGAAAAGAAGTCAGACAATTTGGCAATATTTCAGCTGACATTTTACCACATCCCTGAAGTTGTATGCAAACTCTGATGTGACTTACTCGAGTGCTATACTTTATTGAATATCATTATCAAAAAGCTGTTGACAGTTTGAGTCTGTTTCCTGAGGCAGAATGAAAGTTTTAGAACTCAAGAAACTATGCTTCATTAAGTAATTAAATGAAATCAACCAACTTTCATCCCTAGTATCTATTTGCTGCTCCATACTGATCATAGTGTTTTGCACATAAAAGATGTTTTAACCTACAAAGCATATATAAACATGAAATGTTGGTTATAATTACCACATAACTAATTTAAATGGTTATATTTCTTCTTTGAAGAGTCATGTGGAAGACATATACTTATTGAAAAGGATTATACGTTAAAATTAGGTATCAATACAGCTCCTTTTATGCTGCCTATGTTTGATGTCTGAAGTTATCCAACTCTTGTTTGCTGAAATGTACTCTTTGATTCATGGCTTTGTCCATCCACTTGCGAACATGCATTAAGGTTGGAATTTCCAAAAGCTAAAATGAAATTTAGAGAAATACGGTTGTGTGGGTGATTAATAATGTTAATTAAATATTAATAAGGACCCTATCTCATGATAAAAGTGCTTGATGAATAATTTCTTTGGTTTGCAAGATGCTACATGATAAGCATTGCATCACATCACATTGTCATGGCAGTTGGAAGTAACGTCATTGTGACGAAAATGACATATGGTTGTTCTAATTCATTATGTGATCCATGAACAATTATAAACTGCATTGGCTCCAGTGATACCAAGTGGACCTTTTCGCTAAAAGCGCTTACTCAGTGTCATGCCGACATATTCAATCCTGTGCAGGGAGGCTGTCAGACAACGATACAGAAACAATGATTTATAAATCAGATGTTTTAGAAGAGAAATATCTTGTTATTGACAGTCTTGGTCTAGCAAATCCATTGAGGTTGTAAAGGCTTGCCTGCTATTTGTGCTGTCACACCCACTACAGGGTGTGGTACTGAGCAACACTATAAATGGCCTGTGCTTACAACTAAATCCCAGCTGCAGATGCCACAGTGCAGTATAAATGTTCTTCAAGTCACTTGGCTAGAAGGAAGAAATTAATAAAATTCAGTGATCCATGAGTGGTTACCTGGTTAGGATTAGATCAAGTTCACCTGGGATTTATTTAATAATTAGATCAAAGGAAGTGACTTATAAAGATGTCAGAAAAAGTGGTAAGCCTGAGGATTGGGAGCAATTCAGAACACAGCAAAGGAGGGCCAGGGAACTAATTAAGAAAGGGAAAAGAGAATATGTTTACAAACAACCAAGGAACATATAGGTGACTAAAAGTTTCTTTAGGTTCATGAAAAGGAAAAGGTTAGCTAGGACAAATGTAGGCCCATTACAGGTGAGGACAGGAGAATTTATAATGGAGAACAGGGAAATGGCAGAGAAACTAAACAGTTGTTTTGCGTTTATCTTCATGGGGGAAGATACAGAAAATCTCCCAGAAATACCAAGCGACCAAGGGACTTATGAAACTGAGGAACTGAAAGAAATTAGTATTAGCAAAGAGGTAGTGCTTAAAAAGTTAACTGGGTTGAAGGTTGATAAATCACCTGGAACAAATTACCTTCATCCTAGAATGTAAAAGTAAGTGGCTAGATAGTGGATGCAATGGTGGTTATCTTTCAAAATTTGATAGGTTCCTGCAGGCTGGAAAGTAGCAAATGTAACCCCACTAATTAAGAAGGGAGGAAGAGTGAGAATGGAGAACTACAGACTTGTTAGTTTGACGCCAGCAATAGAGAAAATGTTAGAATATATTACAAAGGGTGTGATAACTGGACATTTAGAAAAGAATGGTAAAATTGGGCAGAGTTGAATGAATTTATGAAAGGAAAATCATGTTTGACAAACTTGTTAGAATTTTTTGAGAACGTTACTTCTAACATAGATAAAGGAGAACCAGTGGATGTGGTGTATTTGGATTTTCAGGAAGCTTTTGATAAGGTCCCACATGGGAGGTTAGTAAATAAAATTAGAATACATGGGATTGGGGGAAATATACTAGTATGAATTGAGAATTCATTAACAGACAAAAAGCAGAGTAGGAATAAATGGATCATTCTCAGGATGGCAGGCTGTTACTAGTGGGGTATTGCAAGGATCAGTGCTGGGGCCACAATCTACATAAATGGTGTGGATAAGGGAACCAATTGTAATATTTTCAAATCTGGTGATGACACCAAACTGGGTTGGAATGCAAGTTGTGAGGAGGATGTAAGAAGGCTTCAAGAGGCTTGGACAGGATAAGTGAATGGACTTCAACATGGCAGATGGAATATAATATGAATAAGTGTGAGGTTATTCACTTTGGTAGAAAAAACAAAAAGACAGAATATTTCTTAAATGGTGAGAGTTTGGGAAGTGTGGGTGTCCAAGAGGACCTGGGTGTCCTTGTTCATGAGTCACTAAAAGCTAGCATGCAGGTGCAGCAAGCAATTAGAAAGATAAATAGTATGTTGGCCTTCATCATAAGGGGATTTGAGTACAGGAGTAAGGATGTCTAGCTGCAATTATATAGAACCTTGGTGAGATCTTTTCTGGAGAACTGTGTGCAGTTTTGATCCCTTATCGAAGGAAGGATATACTTGTTATAGAGAGGTTGCAAAGGAGGTTCACCAGATTAATCCCTGGGATGGCGGGATTGCCTTATGAGGAGAGATTGAGGAGACTAGGTTTGTATTCCCTAGTGTTTCAAAGAATGAGGGGTGACCTCAATGAAACTTGCAGAATTCTTACAGGGCGTGACAGGGTGGATGTAGATAAAATGTTTCCCCTGGTTGATGAGTCTAAAACCAGGCGACATAATCTCAGGATAACGGGTAGGCCATGTAAAACCACAGAACCATAGAAAAGTTACATCATAGAAAGAGGTCCTTCAGCCCATCATGTCTGTACCGGCTGAAAAAGAAAAAATAAACAAAAACTAGCTGCCCATTTTAATCCCACTTTCCAGCATCTGGTGCGTAGCCTTGCAGGTTGCAGCACTTTAGTTGCAGGTCCAGGTGCCTTTTAAATGAGTTGAGGGTTTCTGTCTCCACCACCAAACCAGGCAGTGAATTCCAAACACCCACCACCTTCTGGGTGAAGAGATTTTTCCTCATGTCTCCTTTAATCCTTCTACTAATCACCTTAAATCTGTGCCTCCTGGTAATTGACCTCTCTGCCAGGGGAAACAGGACAGCCCTGTCTACTCTTTCTAGGCCCCTCATAATCTTTTACACTTCAATCAGGTCACCCCTCAGCCTCCTCAGTTCCAAGGAAAACAATATCAGCCTATCCAATCTTTCCTCATAGCTGCAATTTTCCAGCCATGGCAACATTCTCGTAAATCTCTTCTGTGCTCTCTCCAAAGCAATTATGTCTTTCCTGTAATGTGGCAACCAGAAGACTGAGATGAGGAAGAATTTCTTCACTCAGAGGGTGGTGAATCTTTGGAATTCTCTGCCCCAGAGGGCTGTGGAAGCTCAATCATTGAGGATGTTTAAGAAATTGATAGATTTCTGGAGACTAATGACATCAATGGATATGGAGATAGCACAGGAAAGTGACATTGAGGTAGATGATCAGCCATGATCTAATTGAATGGCAGAGCAAGCTTGATGGGCCAAATAGCCTACTTGTGTTCCTCTGTTCCTAATTAAATTAAGTACTGATAATCATTGTCTGGGTTTAAATATAGGTAATGGTTGCTTATGTAATTGCCTTGAGGCTGCTGGGACCGACAAAATAGTATCCTGCATAGCAGGTTTCCAAGCTTTCTCATGTCTTGTTTCCCTTGATCGCAAAGATACATATTTCAAATCTTAAATAAACAGGAACTACAAATGCTTAGGAATATTATTTAAAATTGGATTTCAGAATCAAAAATATCAAACCAAGATTTTTTTTGCTGTGATACTTAAGCTCTAAATTAATTCCCCAATCAGTATCAGTTAATGTTAAAATAACTATTTAGTGTAATCAGTTGTTTTTCAGTTGTTACGTTAGGATTCTGCTATCTTTAACCCCCAGCAAGGTAAATTTATTCAGTCGAATTTATTATAAGTTTAAATTCCCAGTTAAAAGAGTTTTAAAATCATCATTAAGAGCTTAAGTTAGCTACGCTAGCCATGGACTTGGTCTTAAGATAAAATGCCCTCTCTCCCAGGAGTATTTAGGCTAAACAAAGATATCTTAAAACAAAACATACACTTTATAGGTATATTATGGCAGAAATGTGTCTCTTCAAGAGTTTTACCTCTCCCAGAACATAGACTTCACAATTAGAGAATCCTAGAAGAGTTAGGGGTCTTGAGCTTTTTATAATGATTACTTAATAATGCTTTATTATAAGCTCAAACCTTGGATTACATTCTATTAATGTTTTGAATATTATGGATTGTAAATGCAAGATAAACTAATCCATCAATTTATAAATACAAAGTCCAAGTTTACTTAAAAGTAAATGAAAGATTCAAATCCACTTAGAAAATAAAAATAGGATATTCAAACAAATAACAACTAGTATTTTATATTCACAATCAAAAGTATAAAGTGTCTTTCTGCTGTCTTTATCTCAGCTTGAGAGAAAACCATAAGACCATAAGACATAGGAGAAGAAATTAGGCCATTCGGCCCATCGAGTCTGCTCCGCCATTCAATCATGGCTGATAAGTTTCTCAACCCCATTCTCCCGCCTTCTCCCAGTAACCTTTGATCCCCTTACCAATCAAGAACCTATCTATCTCGGTCTTAAATACACTCAATGACCTGGCCTCCACAGCCTTCTGTGGCAATGAATTCCATAGATTCACCACTCTCTGGCTAAAGAAGTTTCTCCTCATCTCTGTTCTAAAAGGTCTTCCCTTCATTCTGAGGCTGTGCCCTCGGGTCCTAGTCTCTCCTACTAATGGAAACATCTTCCCCACGTCCACTATATCCAGGCCTCTCAGTATTCTGTAAGTTTCAATCAGATCCCCCCTCATCCTTCTAAACTCCATCGAGTATAGACCCAGAGTCCTCAAACGTTCCTCATATGTTAAGCCTTTCATTCCTGGGATCATTCTCGTGAACCTCCTCTGGACCCTCTCCAGGGCCAGCATATCCTTCCTGAGGTACGGGGCCCAAAATTGCTCACAATATTCTAAATGTGGTCTGACCAGAGCCTTATAAAGCCTCAGCAGCACATCCTTGCTTTTATATTCTAGTCCTCTCGAAATAAATGCCAACATTGCATTTGCCTTCCTAACTATTGACTCAACCTGCAAGTTACCTTAAGAGAATCCTGGACTAGGACTCCCAAGTCCCTTTGCACTCCAGATTTCTGAATTCTCTCCCTATTTAGGAAATAGTCTATGCCTCTATTCTTCCTACCAAAGTGCATGACCTCACACTTCCCCACGTTGTATTCCATCTGCCATTTCTTTGCCCATTCTCCTAACCTGTCCAAATCCTTCTGCAGCCTCCCCGCCTCCTCAATACTACCTGTCCCTCCACCTATCTTTGAAACCGTATTAGGTCTCGTCTCCCTGATGGTCGGGCAAAGCTGACTGACTTGTTTGCCTAAGTTTCTAATTTAAAGAAAATCTGTTTAATTTGAATAACATGACTATTGTCAATTATATTTTTGAAGCTCTTTGAGTGAGAATTCTTGAAAACCAGAACATGTTTTTCCCTGTATTGCAGCTGCAATGTTATCAGCTTAAGCCTTGTTCCCTGTCTGGAAAAGCCTCTCCTCAATGCTTTTATGTCTGTATGTGTGTGTGAAATTAATGTCTCTCTCTGCCTTTTTGCTAAGGATTTCTAGCTGTACTTTTAGCTGAGTTAAAATTTTAACCCTTTCATAGACTTGAGTCAAATCCTTAACAGTTAATTATGTTGTTTCTGACATTGGTTCAACTCATTCTTACCTCTCCTGAGCAGGCTGACTTATATTACATTCTTAATGGTGTTTTCAGATCAAGTTACAGTTTTTACGCAGCAGAATGACATTGAAGAAAGTTCACATTGAAGAAACCTCTCATGATAATGAACTTTCTGGTTTAGGCAGTATCTCTAGTGTAGCCAACAAAGAAATTCTAATTCAATAAGATGGAATCCAATCCTTCATAAATTGTAGCAATGAAATTGAGAATTCACCTTGTCACTTATGCTATCTGCATATCACCAGCTTCCACAAAAATAGAAAGGCAAATTTAATATGCATGTATGTTCAATTTTTAAAGTAAAATGTCTAGGAAAGGCTAGTTAGCTCAGATGCAGCAGACAAATAAAAAGATGAATCAGAAAAATTTTATGAAAATTTCTTTATGCAGTTGTCACTTCTGTATCAATTTCAATTATAAAATCCCATGTTCACATTTATCATGAAAAAGCCATCTGTTAATCAGATCCTAAGAACAGTGGGAGCATCTCTCACAAACACTCGCACTGCCAATGTACAGGCCTTAAACTCCAGTCTGCAAAGGCTCTATTGTCCATCTTCAACATGTTAGAGGATCAGATTGAGAGTATTTTGAGGCAGTGAATTAAAGATCTCATGGCTGTCACATTCTCACCGGAGGTGATGCTGAGGAAGAGACCGGCACCAGGGGCATGGCTGAAGGAAACATGAATGTGGACAATCTCATGTAGAGTGATACCCATCCAGCCTCTCTGTGCATGAAAGTAGAGGCTAGATTCAGGTGAAACTTGGGGTGTGATAGACAATGAAGATTTTAACACAAGGTGAGAGAAGTGGATGGGGCAAAGTAAGGAGAAGGCACTATAAGGATCAATGGCAGAGATAAAGATGTGGTTTGGTGCTCAGGACAACACCTCCACCATGGCAGTATATGTAGGGCAGATGGGGAGAATTCAGTAAGAGGCAAGCTGTCATCAGCTCTAAGCTAAGTTTCATGGGGAGATGGGGAGGTAGTGGCGTTGTGGTATTGTCACTGGACTAGTGACCCAGGGTAATGCTCTGGGGACAAGGGTTTGAATCCCACCATGGCAGATGGTGAAATTTGAATTCAATAAATATCTAGAATTAAAAGTCTAATGATGACCATGATGTCCTTTAGGGAAGGAAATCTGCTGTCCTCACCTGGTCTGGCTTACCTTTGACTCCAGACCCACAGCAATTTGGTTGACTGTTAAAAATGCCGTCTGAAAAAGGGCAATTAGGGATAGGCAATAAATGCTGGCCTAGCCAGCGACACCCACATCCCAAGAACGAATAAAAAAAAAATCAAAAGCTAGGGTGAGAAAGCAATCTTCCAAAATAAGATCATGGATATCAAGAGTTAGTTCTAAGTGAACAGGCATTCTGGTGAGACATGCAGAAAGGATCAGTGGTTGCTTAGCTGTAGGCAGAGTCTGAGGGTATTGGATTGATTGAGTGAGGTAAGGAGGTTGGTGAGGCTAGCCTGCATGGATCTGCCATCAGCAGAGAACTCAAAAAGAAGTAACATTCAGCCCTTCAAGCCTGCTTTGCCAGTCAATTATAGCCTTGCTGATCTGTACCTCAGTTTTATTTCCCATCTTTGCTCATATCCCCTCAAACCATTACCATACAAAAATCTATCAATCAGCCTTAAAAGCCCAAATTTTTCACAGCCATTAGGGGCAAGAGTGTTCCAAATCCCTACTACCCTTTGAACGAAAAAGTGCTTTCTGAGTTCATTCTTTAATTGTGTAACTCTAATTTTAACATTAAGTCCCTTTGCTATTGAGTCCCCCATGACAGGAAATACTTTCTCCATATCTACTCTATTAAATCCTTTTAATATTTAAAATACCTCAATTGGATTTTTAAAAATTCTTCTTTTTGAGTTCTCTGCCCAATGGCAGGTCCAGCCCACAGTACTGAGATCTCCACCATGGGTGGGGCAAGGAGGCAAGAGAGCATTTGTGCTCATCCCTTGAAAAGGTGGTGATGAGCTGCCTTTATAAACTATTACAGTCCATGTGGTGTAGGTACACCCACAGTGCTGTTAGGATTTTGATCCACTGACAGAATGGCGATACAGTTCCAAATCATGATGGGGTGTGGCTAGGAGGAGAATTTGTGGGTGATGGTGTTCCTATGCTTCTGTTACCCTTATCCTTCTAGGTGGTAGAGGTCGCAGGTTTGGAAGGTGCTGTCAAAGGAGGCTTGACGAGTTGCTGAAGTGCATCCTGTAGATGGTACACACTGCTGCCACTATGGACCGCTGGTGGAGGGAGTGAATATATAAGGTGGTTGTTGGGGTATCAATCAAGTGGATTGCTTTGTCCTAGATGGTGTCAAGCTTGAGTGTTGTAAGATTTTAGGAATCTTTGCACCCCTTTAAGGCGAGAACACACTTGGCAGCAAAGATTTGTTGTGAATTGACTTTATTGAGACAAAGTCAGGGCAAGTTTATTAAGTTCTGAGGAATATTGGGCAGAATTTTCTGAGCCCGCTGGTGGTGGGCGTGATAGGTGGCGTGTGTGGAAAATATGGCGCGACCAGCTTCACAACAGCGTGAAGGCAGGTCGCAATCGTCCACTCAGCGCATTTCCCACCATTGGTCGGCGGGGAGCTAATTGTAATACATTAGCATATAATTAAAAGGCCATCCCGCCAGGCTCCAGGAACCCCACCGTATCGTCTGTCCACGTCGGTGGGAAAGGACGCCGAAGTGTTTCACAACAGCACACAGGCAACCTGCACTTGGTGGCCTTCAATTTGGGGGAACTGAAGTGAATGAACAGCAGCATTCTCCATAGCTCACCTGTTGTTTACAGGCCTCAGGGGCGCTGGGGGCAACGGATGGGGGGGGGGGGGGGTGGGGGGGGGGGGGGCATGGGAGGGAGCCCAGGGGCAAGTGCTGGCCAGCTTCGGAGGCAACAGTTGTCGGTGGGGGTGGCCAAGCGCTGCCCTGGCACTGCATCCCGTGCACAGGCAATCGAGTTCAGGGTCAGGGTAAGCGAGAGAAGTGGCCAAGCATTAGGGACGCCTGACCATGCCTCTGCAACTGAGACAGATCAGGCGCAGCCACAGTGATATGACTGGGGTCAGGCTCCTAGCCTGCCCACCCATGCAAGCAATGCGGAAGCACCAAGGGGCCACCAAGCGCTCCATATGTTATACCCCCCGCCCTGCCCCCCCCCCCCCCCACCGGCACAGACCGAGTCTGTCACCACTTTATTGGACCGCGGAGCAGTTGGACTGCACACATTGTACAATCTCCTCGCCAACGCTGGCCATGTAGCAGTCACTGCTGAAGGTGCTCACAGCCCCTTGCAATCTGAACATCCTGGTTGGGACCTGTCGCCCCCATGCCGCAGGCTGACACTCCTCTCTGGCCATCTGAGGGGTGACCAGCACTCTCCAGGAAGTGGTAATCGGCGGTCAGATAGGGCTTGGAAAGGTGCTAAGTACAGCCATGATAACCACATCTCTCTCTCTCTCTTTCATGCTGCAGGAGGACTACTTCAGGATCATGGATCCTGGTGACCTAGCTGTATGCCAGATGGCCTACAGAGACCGTAGAAGACGGAGGAGAGAACGACTAAGGCTCCTGGCTGCGCAAAGGCAAGAGCAGCAACCTCATGAAGAAGGGGCAGCAGGGGCTCCTACACATACTACCCAGGAGCGACAACGAACTGTGGCTGGTCAGCGCCTAGCAACACCCAGGGTCTATAGACACCGCCTGCCATTCCTGCAGATGACTGAGAACCAGTGTCGCCAACGACTGCGCATGTCCAGGCACCTGGTGGCTCACATCTGCCACTTACTGCAGGACTTGCTGCCAAGGGAACATGGAGGGCATCCACTGCCAGTGGCTGTGAAAGAGACCATGGTGTTCAATTTCTATGCCAGTGCTCCTTTCAGGGCTCCACAGGTGACCTCTCTGGGACTTTACAATCTGCCACCCACAAATGCATCCATGAGGTCACGGATGCCATCTTTTCCATGGCACACAACTTTGTGCATTTCACCTGAGACCAGGACAGCCAGGAAGCAAGGGCCATTGGATTTGCCCTTATCTCAGGATTCCCACAGGTGCAGGGTGCAACTGAATGCACTCATGTGGCGCTCAGGTCTCCGTCGTGACACTCGATGGACTACATCAACCGCAAGGGATTCCACTCACTGAATGTGCATCTGGTATGCAACCACCAGAAACGTATCCTGCAGGTATATGCAGTTTCCAGGGAGTGTGCACGATGCCTACATCCTGAGTCACTCGCAGATCCCTGCAGTCTTCCAGGGTCCACAGAGGTTGCAGGGTTGTCTCCTTGGGGACAAGGGCTACCCGCAGAGGCTGTGACTGATGACACCCATGTGGCAGCCTCATACAGCAGAGCGACGCTATAATGAGGCTCATGCAGCAGCTCGCAATTTGGTGGAGCAGACGGTGCCTGGATCAGTCTGGTGGAGCATTGCAATACAGTCTGCAGAGGGTGTCACACATCGTTGTCATCTGCTGCGCCCTTTACAACCTGGCATGCCAACGGGGAGATGAGCTGGCTGAGGAGGAGCTGGAGGTCTCCTCAGATGAGGAGGACGCCGATGTGGATGAAGGTGAGGGGGTCCTCAGTTGTGACGATGACAGCGATGAGGCTCTCACATGAGACAAGGCAGGCACACTTGGGAGGCCCTCATAGCCCTCAAATCTGTGGAGGATGATGACGACATGCAGTGAGGTGTCCCCATAGGTCCTCACATCGCAGTTGTAAATATTTGACTCCAGTTTGGCTTATGGCAGTGCCAATACCCTCTGTGAGAATGCTCCTGTCATGGAGATGCAGTGGAGTTGCTAATAGTCGCTCGATGGCAGGAGGATGATGGTAACATGCAGTGAGGACACTCCATAGATCTTCACATAGCCTCTGAGAATGTCTGATTCCTGTCTGGCTGAAGGCAGCTCGCTTGCGCTCCATGATCAGGGCCATCTCAGAGACGTAACCATGAAACTTTAGACGCGTCTGATGCTGTGTCCACCTTCAGCACCTCAGTCCTTCAGGAGCTGGTGCACAGCATCACTAGTTGCAGATGCTGGTGTGATGGGGGCCAGCCCCACCTTAAAGGTGCTGAGAGCACACAGAGAGAATGAGGGAACTCTGTGGCGCCTGCACACGACATTCTGGCAGCAATGACCAGCACTGCCGAGGTGCAGGCATCAGTAATGTTTTCAGGGAGTGTGAGGCTGGGCCATCACTGTGGTCTGAAGGCCACACAGAGCATAGGGAAGAGGCCCTGCACTGAGACGCCTGCCTTTTATCTTGTGCAGAAAGGTTCCTGCCAGTGTTGACCTCGGTGCGTTGGCATGCCGATGCTATCACCTCAGCCTGAAGATGGACAGACTCCTCCATCGTGCCTTGCAATCTGAGGAGTGCAGCGGACATCCCTTCCTGTTGTTCCCTAGTTTGCCTTTGCAACTCCAGCAGCTGTAACATGACCGAGTCCAGAGGCTCGTCATCTGACTTCGACTCAGCAATTTTCTGGCCTCCAGCAGTCCTCCGAATGCCGGGGACCTGGGAAGTCCCTGCTTCCGCCTGCTGTGGATCAGAAATTGCAATGTCCTCACCAGATTGTGATCCCGAGGCTACTCTAAAGCTAGGTCCCACCGACGTGTGCGTCTGCGCTGGTGGAGGGTGTGGGTGTGGGTGAGCGCTGTTACGGGATTTCAGGTAAGTGCCTTCAGAGGTTTCTTCGGGGCTTGATTGGAGGTCCTGGGTCATGGACTCTGTTGGCAGTTTGGCAGGTGTACAGCGAAAGCAAGGGGAGATAATTAGTGCATGGCAGTGGCCTGTGAAAGAGGACACGTCACTCACGGCATGGTTGTATAATTGACGTTGCATTGCTCGATCCTCACTTGGTAGAGCAGTATCAACCTCACCGTCAGCACAGGACGGGTCCTGGTCATCGCCGGCCAGCTAGATGGTTCTGTTTTCTAATTCTGTCAGAACTTTGATCTCCGGCATCCCCCCACCTGTCTGCGACCTTTCCCTCCTGTTGTGTGCCAGTTTGTACTGCATGGATAGAGATGGGGAAAGTGCATCAGGATGCCTGCCATGCCAGATGATAAGTATGCCTGGCCTGTGTGGGTGGTGAGTGGTATCATGGATGGGCTAAGGACAATGCAGGTGTGTGAAAGAATGAATGGTGATGTCCCTTGCACTGGCAGTGAGTGAGGGCCCTGTGGATGTGTGATGGGTTTGTGAGTGTCTGAGTTGGGAGTGATGAAAAGAGTGACTTACCCTGGCGGAACGGAGATCATTCATGCTTATGCAGCACTGGGTGGCTGTCCTCCTCTGCAGATCATTTGCACTGACCATCGCTGCCACCACCTCCCTCGCCTGGGTGGGGATTTTGCTGCCCATCCTGCAGCCACAGCGGGGTTAGAGTATATCCCGGCAGGCCTTAAAGATGCCAGCAGTTGCTCAAGGGACCCGTCGTTGAAGCGGGGTCTGCAGTCTTTTTTCCTTTGCTAGCTATATCTCCCGGGCAGCAGTGGAGAGTTGGTGGCGATGAGCGCTGTGCTGGCAGCTGCCTTTTAAACATGACAGCTGGTGTGATACAACAGCAGGGTGATGGCGGGCGGGTGAATGAGACCCTGCCCGCCATGGAAACAGCGTGTTTTGTGGGAGTGAGTAAATAATGAGGTGGGCTCTGAACAATATGGCATGAAAACCCGCCAAGGACTCCATTTTACCTGCCCCTTACTGCACTTAATGCAAATCTGGGAAAATTCCACCCATTACGTCAACAAACTTGGGTAGTGATTTATAGTTTAATATGTGTCAAGATCGGGATGGTAAAGTGTACAAAATAGATTTTCTCGCTGCTTTTTGTCTTGATTTGGTCCTCTCCCTTGTAGGTTGTCTTGTTTGTTCTGGATGGTTTCTCTCTCTCTGCCATGCAGAAGGCAAACTCAAGGTATCCTTTATCCTGCCTTTATCCAATTAACCCCTCCCTCAACACAATCATCTTCAGCCCAATGTGTGAGGGTACTTGCCTTGAATAGTCTGTGTGGCTGTCGCTAACCTTACATATTCATTTAACTACGGTATCTCAGTGCTTTTACATGCCAAGATTCCTTATCTGGTAGAGAAAGTCATCCATACTCCATTCTCAAACAAGCAGTTTTTCAGACAGCCTTCAGGGTCTTGTCCTTCTTTCTGTGAATAAGTTATTTTAAAACTTGACATAAACTCCCAAAACCCCTCTACCTTGGAATATTTTTCATATTGTGCACTACTTCTAATATTTTCACTTTACGATCCTGCAAAGAAGAGTATCTAATAAAACCAAGTGTTAGTAAACTACAAGGTTAGGTGTTAGCTTCTAAAAGCTAGATTTTAACAATTAAAATTCTTGTTAGCAATCTAACAATCTTACCATGTTGTTGGAGCTGCATTCATCCAGGCAAGTGGAGAGTATTCTATCATACCTTTGACTTGTGCCTTGTAGTTATCGAACAGACTTTGGGGAATCAGGCGGTGCAGAATTCCGAGCCTCTGACCTGCTCTTGTAGCCACTGTATTTATATGGCTGGTCCAGTTCAGTTCCTGGTCAATGGTAGCCCCAGAATGTTGATGGCAAGGGATTCGGGAATGGTAATGCCATTGAATGTCAAGGTGAGATGGTTAGATTCTCTCTTGTTGGAGATTGTCATCACCTGGCTAGGTGATGACAATCTCTGGTGTGGTGCGAGTGTTTCTTGCCACTTACCAGCCGAAGCCTGAATGTTGTCTAGATCTTGCTGCATACAGGCACAGACTACTTCAGTATCTGTGGAGTTATGAATGGCACTATGCAATCATCAGCAAAGATCTCCATTTCTGATCTCATTATGGAGGGAAGGTCATTGATGAAACAACTATGAAGATAGTTGGGTCTAAGACACTACCCCTGTGGAACTCCTACAGTGATGTCCTGCAGTTGAGGTGATTGGCCTCCAAACCTTCTCACCCCCAATCTCAATCCTTCGATTGCTGCTCTCATTTTGTATTGAAGGGCACTTGAAAGTTCCATTGTTTGAGGAGGGTTTTGCACACCATTCCTAGTGGCAGTTTTCTGTTGGATTATTACTGAGAGTCCTTCTTCATGCTACAAGCTGTCTTTCATTTCGCACCTGCCCTGATTACAACCACCAAACATCTGGTCAACTGTGCAAGAATACTTCAAAAGAAATGCAAAGCTGGAAGTCACTTTCAACGAATGGAGCAGATAAATGTGTTTGGTTCTGTTCTGTGCTTTATGGAAGTGGCTGAACCTGTAGTCCTGAAATGTCAGCATAAGTATAATCATTTCTGCATAAATGCTGCATGTTTCTTGGAGTTGACATGGACTCAATCTTATCACTGGAAACATTGTTTTTAAGAGCTTGATTAAAGAGAGTGATACTACAGAGAAAAAATTGGAACCACATTTCTAGGCACCTTTCACGGCTCCATGATGTTACATGGCACTTCACCAATGATTATTTCTAAATGTCGTCTGTTTCAGTAAGCAAATACAGTGGCTGACATTTAGACAGCAAGGATCCACAAACTACAAATGAATGACCATTTATGCTGCTTTTGGCACTGTTGGATAAGGGAGGAGTATTGGCTTAATCCCAGAATAACTCCCTGCTCTTTTTCAGATCATGCTAAAATCTCCATCTGGACAGCAGCTGAGGCCTCAGTTTAACATCTTAACAAAAAGGTGCAACCTCTAAAAATGTAGCACTTATTCACTGCTGCATTAAAGGTGCAGAGTATCAGCCTAGATTATATGGTACAAGTTCTGAATCCTCAACCTTCTGAGGCAGAGAGAAAAGTTATACCACCTGACACTAACAGCATTCTTCTTCATATAATCATCCTCACACATTGTTGGAAGAAAACCCAGATTGACTGGCTTTTGGGAATCCACAGGTCTGGTATGAAAATATCACCAAAAACATACTAACAGGTGCCCTACCCTCCATAATATAAAGGCACCTATTCTCTCACAAGCTGAGCAATTGAAATATTCAGTGGCATTGATCTATGCAATACACTTCATGCACCAAAACGGGCTAAGTGGCTACATAACTTGGACAGTGGTACACATTTTCTGACTGGAGTACAGTTGAGGTTTGAACACTTGATGTACTCATCCAACATTCCAGAATAGACTATTAGCACAGGCACAGTGCTGTGTACTGTGGAATTGAGGAATGGAGAAAAGAAATATGACAGGTAGAGATTGAGGAAAATAGTATGGAAGAGCAGTGATACATTAGCAAAATTTGAGAGCTACAATTGGACAAGTCATTACTGTTATTCAATGTCAAACAGCATATTGACTGATAGTCCTTTTAAGGTTTAACTCTTGTCAAATAACACCTTAATGTTATTAAAAACAAAAAAGTGCGGATGCTGGAAATCCAAAACAAAAACAGAATTACCTGGAAAAACTCAGCAGGTCTGGCAGCATCGGCGGAAAAGAAAAAAGTTGACGTTTTGAGTCCTCATGACCCTTCAACAGAACTGAGTAATATTAGGAGAGGGGTGAAATATAAGCTGGTTTAAGGTGGGGGAGGGTGGGGGGAGTGTGGTTGTAGGGACGAGCAAGCAGTGATAGGAGCAGATAATCAAAAGATGTCACAGACAAAAGAACAAAGAGGTGTTAAAGGTGGTGATATTATCTAAACGAATGTGCTAATTAAGAATGGATGGCAGGACACACAAGGTACAGCTCTAGTGGGGGTGGGGTGGAAAAACTAACAGGGCATAAAAGGTATAAATCTATACCTTTTATGCCCTGTTAGTCTTTCCACCCCACCCCACTAGAGCTGTACCTTGTGTGTCCTGCCATCCATTCTTAATTAGCACATTCGTTTAGATAATATCACCACCTTTAACACCTCTTTGTTCTTTTGTCTGTGACATCTTTTGATTATCTGCTCCTATCACTGCTTGCTTGTCCCTACACCACCCCCGTCCCCCACCCCGCCCCCCACCTTAAACCAGCTTATATTTCACCCCTCTCCTAATATTACTCAGTTCTGTTGAAGGGTCATGAGGACTCGAAACGTCAACTTTTTTCTTCTCCGCCGATGCTGCCAGACCTTAATGTTATTCATATTTTTAATGTTATTTAAATGTAGAGCGTATAGAGGAGAAGGATTTCAGTTAATTGTGTTGCAGAAGGTGTGCTCCTTATGAAGTGAGACAGCTATTGATTGTTCTTGGTGGGGTTGTAAAGATTTCTGTTTAAGAGGTATCTTAAGAATTGAGACCGTTAGACGTGGGAGCAGAAGTAGGCCATTCAGCCCATTGAGTCTGCCCGCCATTCAATGAGGTCATGGCTGATCTGATGATCCTCAACTCCACTTTCCTGCTTTTCCACCATAACCCTTGATTCTCTCACTGATTAAAAATGTCCACCTCAACCTTGAATATATTTAACAACCCACCTTTTACAGCTCTCTGCAGTAAAGGATTCCACAGATTGTCTACCCTCAGAATAAATTCCTCCTCATCTCTGTTTTAAATGGACTGCCCCTTACTCTGAGATTATGCCTCTGGTCCTAGACTCTCCCACAAGGGGAAACACCCTCTCAGCATCTGTCAAGCCACCTAAGAATCTTATGTGTTTCAATAAGGTTTGCCTTTCATTCTTCTAAACTCCAATGCGTACAGGCCCAACCTGCTCAACATCTCCTCATAAGAAAATCCCTCCATACCCAAGATCAACCTAGTGAACCTTCTCTGTACTGCCTCCAACACCAGTATATATTTCAGATAAGGGGACCAAAACCATTCACAGTATTCTAGGCATGGTCTAACTAGTGCCTTTGGCAAGTCTTCCCTATTTTTATACTCCTTTCCCATTGAAATAAAGGCCAACATTCCATTTGCCTTCCCTATTACCTGCTGAACTTGATTCAGGATGAAGCTTCTGGAAGGAATAATCTGGATGATAGTGAGCCTTTTAGGTGAAGACTGCTAATAAAGGATGGAATCTGGTGAGTAGTAGTGAGATGATAGATATTACATCAAAATAGTACATACCACTGAATATGTTGATTCTGCAATAATTGAAAATCATTAACATTGAAATTAGTGCAGTTTTCTATCTCAGGCAGGAATAAGAGTCCAAGGCAGTTAAATTCCTTTTCCTATTGCAATCAGTGAGCTGCCTATGGGGCAGACTGGTAACAGCAGCTCACCAGTAATACAACAAATGAGGCCAACAGACCAACTTGACATGGTTCCGCCAGCAGCCTTATTAAGTATGCTGGGCAGAGATCATGCCCTATTTCAGGACACGTCAGCTCCTGGAGTGGGGTTCAAACAAGTAGGTCAGACATGGACCAACTGGACTAAGCTGAATCTACTCATCTCATTTGAAAATTTAGATTCATTTCCACTTTATAATGCATCTTAGAGAAACTAATTAGAGCAATTAAGTACAATTTCTCACACAAGCATTCATCCATCCAATAACAACAGGAAGAGGTCAATAACCAGAGGGTGCGGCATGCCGGGCTACAATATCACTAACAGAGACTTGAGGAAAACTTTAAGCTCCTAATATGAGTCAATATGCATATTGAATTGGTAATAAGTTCAACTTCCAGTTAGAGTTGCAGTCAGTGAGCTTCAGATTATATATTAAGATGTCCTACAAGAATTTAAAACTTGGTCTGCTAGTAAGCTTAAAGGTTTCCTCGAGTCTCTGTTAGTGATATTGTAGCCCGGCAAGCTGCACCCTCTGGTTATTGACCTCTTCCTGTTGTTATTGGATGAACGCTTGTGTGAGAAATTGTATTTAATTGCTCTAATTAGTTTCTCTAAGATGCATTATAAAGTGGAAATTAATCTAAATTTTCAAATGAGATGAATGGATTCAGCTTAGTCCAGTTGATCCATGTCTGACTTACTTGTTTGAACCCCACTCCAGGAGCTGACATGTCCTGAAACGGCATGATCTCTGCCCAGCATACCTAATAAAGCTGCTGGCAGAACCATGTCAAGTTGGTCTGTTGGCCTCATTTGTTGTATTAGTGGTGAGCTGCTGGTACCAATCTGCCCCATTGGCAGCTCATTGATTGCAACGGAGAAAGGAATTTAACTACCTTGGACTCTTATTCCTACCAGCTTCACAATAAGGCAAGTACAAATGTTGAATCTTGTCTCTTTCAGTAGAGGCCTCACAGGATCCTTCCTAAAAGGCCTCTAATGTTAATTTTAAATTGATGAGCTGAGGGTCTTGCAGAACAGGCAAAGAAACAGGAATTTTGATGGCCAATCAATTCTACTTATTTGCACTGAAACAAAGGTCTCATTAATTCTGTGCAAAATAGCACATTTTGAACACATAACTAATACAAGGAAATTTTAGGATGCACATAACAGATAGGAATCTAGTAAAGTTCTGAACTTGCAATCTTCTAGTTCCCAACTCAGTTTCTAATGGTGGTAAAAATTCCTGAAAGTGAAAGTATGTCTTTTATGCTATCTTTTTAAAAGGCATTGAGACACTTAAGCTCTTAGAAAACAAATCAAGATCTGTTGCTTCTCCTTCTAGAATGGATGCTGGCGAGGATAGTGAGGGCGCTTAACTGAAAGGGGTTTTGCTAGGAAAACGTCTAATTATTTTTTTAAAGTCATGATGTAATCCTTTTTTTAAAACTGTCCCTCATGGTAAGACACCTAGAGGGACCCTATGGGAAAAATTATTTCTGAGGGTGACTAATGCTAGATTTTTGCTTAGAATTTGATCATTCTCACCTTACGGTCAACATTCCATTTTCCAATTGATGAGTAGAATGTATCACAAATGATACATGTAGTAATCTTGTTCAAGGGAAAAACGCACCACAATTAGAGGTGACGGTTCTAAATAATTAAGTAACTGCAGTATTTAAGGAAGCAAAGAAGTTAATTTTCACCATTGATTTGGTAGAATATTCTTGAGAAAACCCTGCATCTCAAGATCAAAAATAATGCAGCTACATCAAAAATGACAAGGACCATTAACTCTTGTGTACAGAAAGTCTTGCATTATTCAGCAGATTGCACAAAAGAAAATTCTAATATTGATCCATTAAAACTTAAATGGTCAAAAATGTTCCAATACCATTGCTCAGTTCACCACACCCTCGTCACTCACCTACCAACAATCTCTATCAGGACTCATACCTAATTTAAATATGCTTCACCTCGCCCTCACTTACGAGAGCTGAAAACCTCAAACCCACATCGCAAAGCTTGCAAATACTAGCAGCTAGTCAACCATGACAACCACAACAGCTAGATACATTGCATGACACTCAATGACACTCTTCCTTCTCTTGCAGAAGGTGACACACAACCTGAGGCAACAGGAACTAACCAAGAGAGGGAAAGGCACACCTGCATGTCCTAATCCCCTTGGAAGCAACATTGTTGGCCATTATGAGAAGGGCCATTGCTGAGGACTTAGCCAGTGCTGGGGCTGAAGATGTTGAAAGTAAGTGTTTCTGCAGATTTGATCCTCTTTCTCGCATCCCACTACTCCCCATTGTACAATTTCTTCTGACTGAAAAACTACTAATGATGTAAGTACTTCTTACTTTCTCTTCTCCCCTCAACTCTACCCTTATCCCTTTTTCCTTTCACAAGAAATACAACCTGCCCAGGCAATGGAGGAAGAGCAAGATGATATTGAAGATGAAAACATACCATCACCCTATTCCAATCATAGTCACCCAGTTCAGATACTGGCACTGTGCATAATTTAGAAGATAGAATAGAGGTGGGATCTGTACATGGTGAGACATCAGGCACAAGTGTGCTGCAGCCAGAGCAAGTGGAAGATAGCACAGGTCTCAGCTTGGAGGGCAAGGCCCGTGCACTTGTTCTGCTGCAGACTCTGATGATGACTTTGATAGGCCAGGCTTCAGAAGTTGATGGATTACACACCAAAATGCTTGGTGCACTGTAAATCTTGCCAGAAAGCCTACATTTAAAGTTGAGTGTGGAGAAATCTGGTACCAACTTGGCACAAGATTTTCTGGGAAGCCATCTTTTCCAACATGAAATGGGTGATCACCAATGTTCCCTCTAAGCTGTGTGGATGCTGCAAGTTCTTGTTCAGATCGAGCACAAGTCAGTCCCGTTAAGTTACCTTGCATGCATGGCCCTGCAAACAAAAAGTAAAAGGCTCACAAACTTAAATGAATAGGCCACACACACAACAAAAAAAAAATAAAGGGGATATGAGTGGCCACCTTTGTCAACACACCTGTAGATGCCATGATGCACAATCTGCTGGTTGATGTCTCAGATTCAACAGCAGCACAAGCAACATATACTCAACATCTGAGTGCTGCAGTGGGTGTGTGTACATGTGTGCGAAGGAGCTTCCAGAGTGTCACAACACTCCTGAAATCTGTTCTGTAACACATCTGCTCCCTAAAGAGCTTCTGCCATTATGGCTTTCTGTTGAGAGCCCTTCTCCCCATCCTTCTCCTCCTCCTTCGAGCAACTTGTCCTATTGCATATGGCCTCTGCTCATCCTTCCAGTCCTGCTAATGCCAAGGGGAAGGCGTATGAGGCAACCTATCTCTGGGAGCATTTTTGTGCACAAGCATTTAAGTCATCAAAAAATAATTCAGCACCAACCAGACCAACCTGTAGATTAGTGAAACTTGAAGGAATTATAGAAAAGTATGTGAAATGCGTAGAACTGCAACAGAGGAACTAATTCAGCAACTAACATGGAAGTAGTCAATGACTCTTTTAATAGCATTGGGTGCCTCACACGATTCAATGCATGTTCAGCTGTAGAAGGTTTAGTGTAGGCTGGAGCTCCAAAATAGCAGTACTGGTGTCAAATCAGTGTAGCAAGCTGATCAGCATAATGATCTGATTGCCCTCCGCACTTCTGGTGGACACTAGTGCAGGTGCTAATCCCTTTACCAATATGGTAACCAGCGCACTTCAAATCAGTGTGCGGCACGCTGTGGATGCCTTTTTGGAACTTATGGGTACATTTGAAAAAAGGTGTTACTGAGCCCAATTTGCCCTCTAAGATGTGCATATTGCACACCTTTTTCAGAATACACAACTTCTTGTGTCAGGGTACTAAGCCACTTAGCTAGTAAATAAGCATTTTCCAAATGAATCAGCTGCTGTAGCCTTTTTCTATAGCTAATTGCCATTTCTTTCCTTCAGTGAAATCCAAAGCAGTAAATATAACAGAGAATACAATTCACCCTTCAGACCAGTGATTTTCATTTCCTTGAGCTTGTGCCTTTCCTTGAATAAAAATTGAATGCTGAAAGGCAATCATATTCACAAAGGTATAAAAGCTGTATTTCCATTGAATTGTTTGCACTGCTTGTTCCACATGTTCATTGTAAATGGTAGACAGTCTTTAAAAGTGAAATACATAAAATAAAATAATCTTAAGTGTCTTAAGTACTGATGTCAAGTCCAGGATGACAAAGAAAATAGCAAATTTTCAAGTATTTGATCATATTCTGTACAGGAATAATAAATATTCTATCAAGGAGTGAGTTTGGAATTGATTTTATCTTTTCTGCTAATTGAAAGCAGCAGCAAAGTAACACCATAGGTGACACATCTGAGTTATCAATATTGCACCACAAATAAAGGAGGTAAGTTAGAAACTGGCATCTTAGGCAAAATAAACTGTCAACATAGTATGGATTGTTAGTGAGTTATAATGGATATAATATTGAGGGAGGATAAAAAGATAGAGACTTCCTTGTCTGTATTGCAGATTCTAAACCTTGAAGACGGTGACTCATTTCAACAAGTAGTTTATCGCTTGACAGGAATGATTTTAAAAGGATCTGGAGACAGTGTTAGGCCAAACCGGCCGATCATATTTGGTACATCACTGCCTTCAGGAAGTCTGAAGCAGAATGATTGTAGGAGGGTGCTGAAGATCAGGAAGAGTTCCATCTTTGCCATCTGCTCTCCCATACAGATCCGTTTTCCTAATCAAAGAAACAGAACAGATCAATATAAAGCACCCTGGTATTGTATCATAGAACACCATCCTTAGTCATCCACAGCATGCATTATAATATAGCTCCACTCCTATCTCTGCTGAAATGCATCAGATTTCTTTCATAACACACACTGCCCTTCATAACGTGTGGACACCCACTAAACACAGCAGAGAAAAAGTTCTTGACTCTTCAAGTGTAAGTGAGTTTTTAATTCCACAGCAGCACAAGCCACATGTACTCAACATCTGAGTGTTGCAGTGCAAGTTCAGACTGCTGCCTTCATGGCTGTGGGACAAGTGTGCAAAGGAGTTTCCAGAGTGTCACAGCATTCCTGAAATCTGTTCTTTAACAAATCTGTTCCCTAAAGAGCTTCTGCCGATATGGCCTCCTGCTGAGAGCCCTTCTCCCCATCCTTCTCCTCCTTCTAGATGCCTGTCCTACTGTGTATTTTAGTTTTACTGCCAAACAACATCATTGGCACTGAAAATTAACTTTAGAAATGTGGTGTCTCATTCCTTAGATTTTAATTATTGTTGAAGATTTTTCGCTCTCTTGTCTCTCTCAATCCTATCTTTCTTTCTGTCCCACTGTTTCACTTTCTGTGCATAATTTGCCATTGAATTAAATATTTTAACATCCGGTTCCTAGTTTGGCTCTGCATGTCTTAGTAAGGATTAAACAATCTGATTGGCTAAGGAAACACACCATTGTTTGCCCTACTCACACAGGTCCCTAAACTCCTGTAAAGGGCACCATGTTGTTTTGGCTCTCTAAAACTGCATGTTCCAGTGCAAAAGTCCACAAAGTCTGTGGGCAAGTGTAAGTGGCTGAGCATTGCTTATTTGTTGGTGCCTGAAAAATGTTGCCCAATGTGTTATATGAAGTGTTGTATCACAAAGTGTCTCAGCTCCACTATAATACAATGGACTTGGATCATAAAATAATGCTACAACTATCTACAGTCAAATGCATTCCCCACAGGTAAAGAAACTGTAGGATCCTTAGGTTGTTTCTTCCTATAACATTCAGTTACTGTATAAAAAGCTGGACTAGTCCTATGCCTTAACATTTCCTTGTTTTCTCTTGCTCAACAGCAAGAGAGGGAGAGAGAAAAGCACCCCAGTTTTAAAACATAGGAACAAAGAAGGATTGAAACACTGGCAAGTACATAATATTTCTCTTTTTACCATGTAGAATGGCACAGCAATTGAAACAAATACAGCTTTTCATTTATATAACTGATTGTGAATAGAGTTCTGTACTGACTGAGTCAGTTGACAATATGTTGTAGACACTTGTTTCATATTTTCCTTAATAGCTAAATTAAACCCACTATCATTTTAAATTTTAATTTACTGAAATCAAAAGGAGTACAGCAATGTTAGAATATCCCATTGTTTTGAGGTGTCCCATTATTCCTCTGTACTGGACTGCTTTATGCTGCATTCCATGATAGGAGTCTTGAATTCACATCATAAAGTGATATTACTGTTAAGTACATAGGATAGTCTCAATTTGTTTTGGCTTTAATTTACACAAATAAAGACAATGACAATGACAATGAAAATGCCATTCCATTCCTTCAGAACCAAATAATTAATATTATTCCCAAATCTTCAACACTTCAAAATGCAGCTTTTGAAGTAAACACTGGCTGAGAGACGGAAAATAGAGAGTAGTTTTCTCCCCCCAGACTGAAGGGATATATACTGTGTTTTTTCCCAGGAAACAATATTAAGACCACTGCTCTTTTTGATATATATCAATATCTTGGACTTGGATATAGGAGGCATAATTTCAAAGTTTGCAGATGACACAAAACTTGGAAATGTACTAAACTGGGAATATGATAGTAACAGACTTCAGGTCAATATGGACATGAACAGAAGTCAAAATAAGGAGAAGTAAAAAGAAATTATGAGTTGGATTACTCAAGAATTAAAACAACATAGTAAACTATTTTATATAAATAGAAAAAGGAAAGTTAGCATGGATATCATAGAATGGTTACAGCAAACTCTGGCTCTCGAAAGCAGCAATTCACCTAGTGTCACTTCCCACCTTCTCCCCTTAATGCTGTATGTTCCTCCTTTTCAGATAATAATCTAATTGCTTATTGAATGCCTTGATTGAACCTGTCTCCACCAAACTCTTGGGCAGTACATTCTAGATCCTAACCACTCACTGCATAATGATTTTTTTCATGTCGCCGTTGCTTCTTTTGCCAATTACCTTAGTGCCCCCTGGTTCTCGATCCTTCCACCAATGGGAACAGTTTCTGTCCAGACCCTTCATGATTTTGACTACGTTTATCAACCTTCTCTTCTCCAAGGAGAACAGTCCCAACTTCTCCAATCTATGTGACTGAAGTTCCTTATCCCTGGAACCATTCTTGTGAATCTTTTCTGTGCTCACTCTAATGCCTTCTCTCTAATCCTTCCTAAAGTGTGGCACCCAGAACTGGACACAATGCTCCAATTGAAGTTGAACCAGTGTTTTACACAAGTTTAACATAACTTCCTTGCTTTTGTACTCTATACCCCTATTAATAAACCTAGGATGTTGCATGCTTTACTTAGCACTCTCTCAGCCTGTCCTGCCATCTTCAATGATTTATGCACGTATACACTGAGGTCCCTCTGCTCCTCTACCCTCTTTAGAATTGTACCCTTTACATTATATTATCTCTCAGCATTTCTTATACCAAAATGAATTACTTCACATTTCTCCACATTGAATTTCATCTGCTATTTGCCTGCCCATTCTATCAACCTGTCTATGTCCTTTCAAAGTTCTGCACTATCTTCCTCACAATTCAAATACTTTCAAGTTCTGTTGCCGCAAATTTTGAAATTGTACCCTGTACACCAAGGTCTAGGTCATATATATATTAGGAAGAGCAGGTCCTAATGTGGATCCTTGGGGAATTCCACTATAAACCTTCCTCCAGTTTGAAAAACATCAATTAATTACTACTCTCTGTTTCCAGTCACTCAGCTAATTTTGTATCCATGTTACCACAGTCCCTTTTATTCCATGAGCTTTAACTTTGCTCACAAGTCTTGTGCAACACTTTATCAAATGCCTTTTGGAAGTTGACATATACTACATCAGCAACACTACCCCTCATCAACCCTCTTTGTTACCTCTTCAAAAAACTCAAGCAAGTTAGTCAAACACAATTTTTCCTTAACAAATGCACGCTGACTCTCCTTAACTAACCCACATTTGCCCATATGACTATTAATTTTGTCCAAATTTATCATTTCTAGAAGTTTTCCCATCACCAAGGTTAAACTGACTGTCCTGTAAATGCTGGGCTTACCTTTACACCCTTTTTGAACAAGGGTATAACATTTGCAATTCTCCAATCCTCTGTACTGAAAAATGGCAGTGAGCTCAAATTGCAGAAACATGAAAAAAATGTTAAAGGGGAACATTTCACAAAAAAAAAGCTCTACCTATTCCAAATGGCATAAATGCTTCATTTTTCACAATATTTCCATCTGCATCCAAGAAGCGAGAAGGATTAAATTCATCAGGATGTTCCCACATGCTTGGATCTCTATGCACTGACCACAGATTTGCAACCACTATACTTCCCTTGGGTATAGTATAATCTTTAAAGTCTGGAAAAAAAATACAAATTAGCATCATACATGAGGGAGGGGATTAGTAACAGAACTTGAATTCAATCTGATTTTTATTTCTTTTAGTCCCATTTTCCCTGTCTGTTTAACATTTTATATAGTTATAAATTAAAGTTGGTAATTTCTAGTTTCAGTACAAATATATTTAAGAAAATATATATATTTTAGATTTTATTCTTTTTCCCACCCCCATTTTATCCTCTGCTGCCCTCATCGGGTGTTCCTGCAATATTGGTTAGGAGATGGCCACATGCATCCTGGAGTGGTTCAAAACAGTTCAATGACTATTGAAGCTTACTGGGAGTACTAGCCCAAACCATTCAAAAGCATGGCTCTCATTAACGGCACTACAAATGAGCAACAAAATCACATCAGCCTTTTGAGTAAACTGTTGTCTGGCCAGGGAAATGTACAGACTCGAATCCGCTTGCCAGTTTCCTTTTGCATCTGAGAAGTACACAGGGTTTTAAGATTGCAGCAAAACATGATATAGAGGGTGTTGAGATATGGCTTTAACATATTACTAATTGATCTACTATAATATTGCACTTCAGAGGTTGGAGGATACTGTTTATATGGAAATGTCTTATGTAGCATTATGATAAATTAGCAGATGCACTGCTTGAGAAAATGGGGCTAATTTGTAAGGATTCACAAGGGGATTCAAGCTGGCTCAAAGTGAGCAGGGCAATTGTGTATATTTTTGGAACTTAGAGGAGTATTTGAGGATTAGGGAGAAGTGGTTATATACACCGGATAAGTAAGTAATTAAGGGACAGAAAAACATATAGAGTAACAGATTAAGTACAGAATATGGGTGGGCTGGGAGGTGGGGAAGGTATTGATGTCGTGAGCACTTTAGGTAGGGTGTGGGATGGTGAATTTGAGTTCATGGCTATGGCAAGGGAACATTTGTAGTGTCAACATTAGCTGCGGGGGTGAACTATTTGGGGAAAGTTATTGAGAATGGGGGTAATAAATAATTGAGATGGGTAGTTACAGTGGGACAGTTGAGAGCTGACTAAGCAACATAAAGGGTGAATAGTGGATACATGCAGAGCGGTCGACAGCTGGAAATGTGAAGACTTGGAAATGGGCATTTGGGCAAATAAAATACTGTAGAATACAAGATGCAGACCAATTTTGTTAACCCACTGCATGTTGACAAATATTTAGTACAGATAAAATTAACTGAACTGCTCGCATTATCTATCAAGGAAACATGGGTTGTAGCAATTAAAGCCAGGAAGATTTCAAAATTGCTTCATTGAAATAAGTTATATATGTGTTCTTGTTTGGAGAAACAAAAATTAAGACAACAAAAGTTAAGACAGGTTCTTTCTATCTGTCCCTTTCACCTAAATAAATAACTGAAAATTTACCTGAAAAATTCTACAGCTAGCTTTCAAGTCATTTAGAAAGAAACCAAAAGTTCCTTCCTGCACTAGGAAATATACCCTTTCTGGAAGCAGACAAAATGTCAGCTATCCCACTGCCATATGATGGGGCATGCTCAGACTGCCACTTCCCTGAAGCTGATGAGAGCGATAATCTGGGGCAAAATATCAACATCAAGCCTAAGTTTTTGAGAGGTGCTAAGACCCTGACAAGAAAATGTTAATGAATCTACTAAAAGGCTCAAAATACATCTATACAGATAAGTTTAATTTAATTATTCTGAAGTATGCCTTTTTATATCCTATACTAAACATTCTATTTTGGACATTAGAAACTTCAGTCACTGAGGAAAAAAACCTGACTGGCGTATTACTTCTTTGGCAGATATATATGGGCCTCATAGTTACAGGTGAATCTGGATCGAGTTATGGCTTGTTCTTCTTTCAACCAAAGTGACCCCAAAGCATCGTCCATGACGGAGCACTACACACATGAACCACAAACTATCATTTCTTTTTTTAATATATTAATAATATAGACTAGACGATGGTGCACCTGAGGCTTACTACCATCCAATGACCTCTGTCCTGAACCTTCCTTGTAATTTCTAAACAATTTTAACAGCCAGGCCTCATTTCCATAAATTTACTACAGCCCAAACCCAAACAAATCCACTACCTAGCTATTGGTGGGGGGAATTTAACAGCAGGAGGCCACAGCCAGGAAACAGTCCCAGCAGTCACACGTAGTTGTGGGGGTGCTCTGGCCCCGCATGGTGGGACTGGCAACAAGGTATCAAAACTTGCCTTGCTAGGCCCTTTTTGCTCATGGTCTGACATCTGGTCTCCAACTAAAATTCAAGATCAGGTCCCAATGACATAATTAGATCCAATCTGCACATTTAAAGAAAGACTCCACAGCCTTCCAGCTGAAGGATCCCACTTGCCTGCTCAAAGAAACACCTTAACATGGGAACATGGCGATAAGGCAGCAGGATCAGAGGAGGGAAGCCACTTCCATCACTTAAACCACCTACCTACCCATTTTCCATGCTGGGGGTGGGGCTTAGAATCAGGACCAGAGAGTGAGACAGTCAATCTCACGATTATTTTGAATATGTTGTCAATTTCTGTCAGATTAATAATATTAAAAGTGTAGCACATAGAATATAATTTGGTTAACTCTGTCCCTGTTCCAACATAAAATCTGGCGGATCTTTCACGAATACCTTTAGCATGTTTAATAACTGTTAATTCAGCAGCACCCTTACCAACAGTTTCTGATGCCATATGTGGAATGGCAAGTGGAACCACCGTGGTCATCCGCTGAATTTCCATTATTGTTGCTTCTGTGAAGGGCATATGAAGTTTGTCTTTGAGAGAAGGAGGTCTAGACTCACCAACAACAGTGCTGATCTCTCTTTGAACCTTTTCTACAAAAAAAAGGAATTAAAGTCATGTTTACGGAACGTTCCAACACTCTTTGCATTAGAATACCTGGCTACACATAGTCTGGGAGCAGACATTTTGTTTACGAAGCCATAAAAATTTTGTTCCAGTTAGATTATGAATGAGAGTAGATTGACAGCAATGTTGTAATTATGACCTTACTGGAACAAAACATCATAATGATTTAAGAATAAGTTCTACACAAAATGTCTGCTTCCAACAGCTAAAAAGCTTTGACCAACAGCTCTAGAGTTTAAAATAAAGACAATAAAGGGTGTTTCCTATCATCTTTGGGCATAACATTTGGGATTGTATGGCGAGTTATATTTGCTTTTTAAAAATGCAAGTCTCTAAAAAGTCTGTGCTCCTCAATAAAATAATTGCAACACTATTGGGCAAAATTGCTTGACAAATCATTGCAGTTCTGCTGTCATGCCATGACAGTCAACACTGTCTCATTACACATGGCCACAAGAATTAGGAGTTGGCCATTCGACCCCAGTGAGCCTGATCTGCCATTCGATAAGATCATGACTGATCTGATTGTAGCTTCAACTCTACATTCCTGTCTGGCCCCATAACCCTCAACTCCCCTGTCAGTCAAGAATCTAATTAACTCAGCCTTGAATTTATTCAATGACCCAGCCTCTACTGCTCTCTGGAGAAGAGAATTCCACTGGCTAAGGACCTCAGAGAGAAGAGAATTCTCCTTACCTCTATCTTAAATGGGAGACCCCTAATTTTTAAACTGTGTACCCTAGTTCCAGACTCTCCCACAAGTGGAAACATCCTCTCAGCATCCACCCTGTCAAGTACCTCAGGATCTTATATGTTTCAATAAGATCACTTCTCATTCTTCTAAATTCCAAATGGTAAAGTCCAAACCTGCTCAACCTTTCCTCAGAAGATAACCCCTTCATCCCAGGAATCAGTCAAGTGAACCTTCTCTGAACTGCTTCTAATGCAATTATATCCTGTACAAAACTGTACATGGTACTCCAGATGTGGTCTAATGAAGGCCCTGTGCAGCTGCAGCAACACTTCCCTACTTTTATAGTTGAATCTCCTTGCAATAGACAACAACATTCTATTTGCCTTCCTAATCACTTGCTGTACATGCTTACTAACTTTTTGTGATTCATGTACCAGGGCAACCAGATCCCTCTGTACCTCCGAGTTCTACAGTCTCTCTCCATTCAAATAACATACTGCTTTTCTCTTCTTCCTGCCAAAGTGGACAAGTTCACATTTTCCCATATTGTACTCCATTTGCCAAATTTTTGCCCACTCACCTAACCTCGCTAAATCCCTTTGTAGACTCTTTGTCTTCTTGACAACTTACTTTCCTAACTATATTTGTGTCATCAGCAAATTTAGCTTCATGCAAGTCATTGATATAGATTGTAAATTGTTGAGGCACCAGCATCTATCCCTGTGGCACTCCACTATTAATAGCTTGCCAGCCCAAAAATGACCCATTTATCCATACTCGCTGCTTCCAGTTAGCTAACTGATCCTCTTTCCATACTAATATGTTACCCCCTACACCATGAGCGCTTACTTTGCATAGTAACCCTTGATCTGGCACTTTTAGCCTCTAATCAATGCTGCTACCCTACTCTACTCAATACTGCATTCAATATTTCTCAGTTCATGAATTACCAGTCTATTCCAGCATAGCATGGTAAAGCTCAGCCCCACATGCTGCAAGCAACAATTGCAATTTTTCTTAATTATAACTGCTTTGTCATTTTACAACAAAGGACATTAAAGGAAGATTTAATAGAGAACTTAAAAAATTAAGGGCTTTGGTAAGAGTTAAATAAGATCCTCAATTTCAGCGATAGAAGGGTCAGTAACTGGGGGACACAAATTTAAGGTAATTGGGAGAAAAAGTACAGGTAAGATGAGGCGAATGCATTATGATCTGGAATGACTGTCTGAAGGGGTGGTGAAAGCATGTTCAATTGTAACTTTCAGAAGGCAATTTGATAAATAATTAAAATGACAAGTTTTGCAGGGTTATGGGAAAAGGGCACGGAAATGGGACTAATTGGATAGTTATTTCAAAGAGCCGGCACAGGCACGATAAGCCAAACGATGTCCTTCTGCGCTATATAATTCCATGATACATTGCCCCAGAGTTTAAAAACATTGTGGGGCAATTAGTAAGTGTATCATGTAACTTGACACAGAGCAGTGTCACTGCACTGTGCCACATATGGATACTCATATGCTTTAAAAAGAATTGGGAAAAACAAAGTTGGGCAAGTTTTCATATGTATTGAAAAGCATAACTGTGTTACTTGTACAAAATAAATATGATCTTTCGACCCATTATTTACAAACCCTTTCCCAGTGATCCCTTGTATTAAGCATATCGAATCAGTTATGTACCTTGAACTTCCGGATGTGCAGCCATAAAGAGAATAGCCCACAACACAGTGTTGGATGTCGTGTCTGTCCCTGCTACAAAGAGATCCCCAATTATATAAAATAAATAATCTTCACTGAAGCTTGTTTTTTGGTTTCTTTGTATTTCATAGTCTACTTCTTTCAGGTAAAAATCAACAAAATCACGTGGGTTTTCAGGGTCCATAGTCTTTCGGTGCTGAGCAATGATGTTTTTCAGGAATGCAGTTACATCTTTTACTGTTTGGGCAACCTCCTTGAAAGGCCCAAAGGGTAAATACTGAAGTAAAGGAATTATATTGATGAGCATTGCAGGGCTGTTTGATGCTAATTTCATCCCTCGGACAATCAAACTCAACATGGTTCTAAATTCCTCATCTTCATAATCAAACCGTTTCCCAAAACACATTGAGCAAATGATGTTAGACACAGCATTATTAATGACATGAAAAGGAGAGAAGGCTGTTCCCACTGCTTTGGAAAACTCCAACTTCACAAATTGCAGTTCCTCTATGATTTTAGGCTCTAGATCAAGTTTCCCGAAACCAAAGTGTCTCAGTGTCGAGAGGGAAAATTTTCTTTGTTGCTTCCAGACCACACCATATGGTGCAAAGACTATCCCTGAAAATAATCACAAAAGTACTTATTATTACTTTAAAGAGCACTTGCAATCTCCTAAATGGTTACATCATCTTAAATGTTCCGAAGCCAGATGTTTGTGCACTGCTTACTATCTTTCAGTTGCATTTCATGTTGTTTCAAAACTGCTATTTAAAGGGAACTTGGGAGTACACATTTGGGCTGGATTTTCATTCTCAAGGCAGGTCACAGGAGTCGGAAAAATTCCTGGCTCAGCCTGTCTGCCTCAGGAGAAAGTGCCAGAAGAGTTGGGATTTTCATTCGGGGGGTGGGCTGCAGTTGGGCCAGCTGACCAGGGGAAATGTTTAGAGGCAGCCACAGGGTGGTACTGAACTGTTTCAACAGTGTGATAGATTTCTGGGCTCTCAGCCAAGCCTCATTATGTATTCTTGGCTGAGAGCCCAGAAGCTTTCAGTGCCTGCTATTGATACTTTAAGTGGTCTGGATGATTGGCATTTTTATTGGCCTGTAGTAAAAAGGAGTTTTTTTTTAAGGAAGTGAAAAGTTATCAATAAATGACTGTTTTTAAGGTGAAAGCAAAATAAAGCAGATGCTGGAAATCTGAAATAAAAACAAAAAATGCTGGAAAAACTCAACAGGTCTGGCAGCATCTGTGGAGAGAGAAACAGAGTTAACGTTTTGAAGAAATCATTTGGACTCGAAAAGTTAACTCTGTTTCTCTCTCCACAGATGCTGCCAGACCTGCTGAGTTTTTCCAGCATTGACTGTGTTTAAAGCTTTTTTTTCACACATCCTATTGTCATTACAAGGTTAACTGGTTCTATATAGTGGATGAGTAGGCATGGAAGTGTAATACCTTGACATGGGGTGCGCATGAGGGGCCATAGTGGGTTTGTGGGGTCATACCCTGGCTTGGGGAGCATGAAGAGAACCTTTTGAACTTGCCTTTCAAAAGGGTCTTTCATCCAGACTATGGATTGTGGCACCTCTGAGGTACCATGAACCACAACTCTTTGAAAAGTTGGCGCAACTCCATGACAATTGCGGAGGACCAGGACATGCCTATCTCTGCAAGGAGCCGGCCAGGTTGGGAGTGCAGGATGCAGGCTTGCAACCCGAGCCTGCCTGCACCCTTAAAAGACTCTACTAAAAATTGGAAATCCCGGGAATGGGGTCAGGAATCCAGAATTGGCTCCCTACTGCCATTTTCACCCTCCAGAGTCTCTCCAACTCCCATGAAAATCCAGCCCTTTGTGAAAAAACTCTTCTTTAATGACATTATAAGGTTGTTCCCAGCAATTGACAGTCATTACTTGAGTGGTACTTTGTTAAAGCAGGGATGTCCGACTCAAAATAGTAAAACTGAGCTATGAAAACGAGCACAAAGGGTTAGCCGAGTCCATTAGTATGTATATACTACACCTTCATAACATCTGATTGTGACTTTTCAGTTGAATACACTTTCTCTTTAATACTTAAATAATTGCTGACCAACAGGACTGAAGACATTAACAAATGATTTAGTAAGAGACAAGTGATTTACAAGCTTCTTGACATCATGAATCATGAAGTGTTTTCCAGTATCATAACATGTAACAGTTAACATTTCCATTATAGAGTATTTTTTTGGTGCACATAGCTCCAGATCCATTACAATTTCAGTAACAGACAGAAGTGCTGAATGGATTATCATCATGGCCTTCTCCTGAGGCCCCACTGTCACAGAACCAATTCACTTCCCTCCACATAATACTTCAAAACGATGAGTACACTGAATACAGCAAAAACTATTGGCCTGAACAACATCCAAGCAGTAGTGCTGAAGATTTGTGCTCCAGAACTAGCTGTGCCTCTAGCTAAGCTGTTCAAGTAATGCTACCCTAATGTCTACCCAACAATGCGGAAAATTGCCCAGGTGTATCCGGTTCACAAATCAAGTCAATCCAATCCAGTCAACTACCAACTCATCAGTCTACCATCAATCATTGCCCTTGTGTGAGCAAGATGCACTGCAGTAACTCATCGTGGTCCTTCAACCACACCATCCAAACCCTCGACCTCTACCAGCCAGAACAGGGTTGTTCGACATACAGCCCATGGGCCACAATCTGACCTGCATACTCACCACTCAAGATGCAGGTAAGTGGAAGTAACAGATCTGCAAGGAACTGCTCCTCTAATCACAGGCCGGTTCTCTCCCACTTTTGTTCTTGATATCAGCAGCAAATGCAGGCAAGTCTGTGATTGGAGGAGCAGTGAGCACTGTGAAAGTAAGTGCATTCTCTCTCTGCCTTTGGCCACCCTCTCCCTTACCCTCCTGTGCAGGTGCCAGGCCCCTAAAGGAGCACAAGATGGTAGAGTGGACCAAAGAAGCCATGAGGAACAGCAGTCGCAGCAACAACACCCGCCCAGCCTCCAGATTGGAGCAGCTGGATTCTCCGACAGGGCGGAGTGAGGATGCACACCTTGGCATCTTGACAGCCGTCCCGGATTCCTCCTTAGAGGTAAAGTGTCCAAGCCCAGCGGGGGTTGAGTGAGTTTGTGAGTGTGCGTGTGAGTGAGCAAATGAGTGAGTAAGAGAGAGAGAGAGCGAGAAAGTGAGTGTGAGGACCCTAAGACTGGGAATTAACCAGACACACACACACACCCCCTTCCCCAAAAGCCTATCCACAAAGCAGGCTGCTGGAGAAGGAAAGCCCAGGTTGAAAGGCAACCTGCTTCCAACCCCCACTTTCATATGAGTTCTGCTGAGTCCAGTTTGAAGTGTGTGCCACCACAGGTAAATGCAAAGATGGTGTTAGTTAAACCCAACTCCTTAACTCGGCCCCGGTCCCCACTCCCTTCCTTGGGGTTCACGACATGGGGCCTAGTCTGTCTCTCTCTAGCTCTGCTTCTTAAGTGGAAAGGCAAAAAAGGTTTCACTGGTTAGCTCTGCTGCTTTGCACTTTTTAATGGTCATTCTAATTAAATACTTCTTTAAATTATCAATTTATTGCTTTGATATTGATTTTTAAAAATAAATTCATGTTTAATGTTGTGCCAAACCTTATTTTTCCGAAATTTGCTTACTGGCCCCTTGAGTGAGAAAAAACTGAATTGTGGCCCCTCATGCGAATAGGTTCGATAACCCTGACCTTGAAGTTTAAGGGGAACAGATGCATTGGAACACCACACCTTGCAAGTTCCCCTCCAAGCCACACACCATCCTGACTTGGAACTATATCACCATTCCTTCACTGTCACTGCATCAAAATCCTGGAGGTCCATTCCAAACAGCACTGTGGGTGTACCTGCATCAGACTGACTGCAGCAGTTCAAGAACACGGCTCACCACCATGTTCTCAAGGGCTTTTAGGGATGTACGATAATGCCCACACACCATGATGGGGCAAAATCAACAGTAAAGTGACGGAAGGGGTCATGGACAGTGCTACCAAGTAGCACCTACTCACCAATAACCTACTCACTGCCAGGACCACTTGACTCCAGAACTTACAGCCTTGGTCCAAACTCGAGTGCCGAATGTCAGGGGTGACCGTGGCTGCCCTTAACATCAAAGCAGCATTTGATCGAGTTTGGCATCAAGGAGTCCTTGTAAAATTGAAGTCAATGGAAATCAAGGGAAAACTCTTCTCTGGCTGGAATCATACCTAGCAGAAAGTAGCACATAGAAAGATGGTTGTTGGAGGCCTATTATCTCAAGCCCACAGCACTGTTGCAGTAGTTCCTCAGAAAAATGTCCTAGGCCCAACCATCTTCAGCCGTTTCAGCAATGACTTTCCTTCCATAGTGGGGATGTTCACTGATGATTGCACAGTGTTCAGTTCCATTTGCAACTCCTCAGTCTGCGCTTGCATGTCGTAAGAGCTGGATAACATTCAGACTTGGGCAGATTAAATGGCAAGTAAAATTAATGCCACACAAGTGCCAGGCAATGAATATTTCCAACGAGACAGATTAATTACACCATAAATGTAGATTGTAAATAGCTGAATCCCAAGTACTGATCCTTGCAATAGGCTGCTAGTAGGAGCCTGCCATCCTGAAAATGTCACTTTTTTCCGAATGTTTCTGTCTATTAACCAATTCTCAATCCATGCTAATATATCACCCCCACTCCCAGGAGTCCTAATTTTGTGTAATAACCTCTTGTGGCAACTTATCTTCACAGATGTTACCGAACTTGCTAAGGCATTTTCGGTCTTTCGTTTCAGATTTCTAGCATCCGCAGTATTTTGCTTTTGATCAGGGATCCTATATAGCTAGTTCAGTGAAGTTCACCCTAAAGCTCAGTGTAGCTCACCTCAACATGCAAGTTCAGATGCAAGTGATTCACACATTGACAGGCAGAAACTGGAAGTGTTCCACAAGCACAGGGCCAATATTTAAAAGTACCCCATGACATCAGAGTTGATTGTTGCAAAACTTTTATAATCTTTTAAAAGGATGTTCATGGACATAATTTGTCCCTTGCACACTGGGAATAATTTAGGGAGAGTGCGCGGGGGTGAGGTGGATCACCATTGCATTCGTTTTTTTGAGCAAAATATTTCTTGGGTCCAAACCCTACCAAGAAGTACGCAAACTGGAAGCCAGCAACTTCTAAGTGTTCAAGGCATCTGCCTGAAATAGGTATTACGCACCTTGAATATGAAAATTAAGGTCCTAGTGCCTGTCTTAGAATCCTGCTTCAAAGAACATGGTCAGCTGGGCACAGCATGTGCCACTCAGCTTTTCAAGGTCCACAGCAAGCTAATCAGCAGACTATAAAGGAACTGCTGGAGGCGGACTACAAACACGTAACTAACTTCTTTATACTTTTGTTTCTGTAGAACAAGGAACAATAGTGCTTCTCTTGACTCCACTGAAATACTACAAGCTATTTTGAAAAATATATCTTAAAAACTCATTGGCCTGAAACGTTAACTCTGTTTCACTCTCCACAGAAACTGCCTGACCTGCTGAGTATTTCCACCATTTTTTGTTTATATTTCAGATTTTCAGCATCCACTGTATGTTGTCTAGAGAAATATAGGCCTGGATACAAGGAGAGCTCCTTGCTCTTCTTCACTGCATGAAGAAGTCTGTGCGACGTTTATAAATGCGCACATGCAGGCTGATATGCTCAGCCAGAAAACAGCACCTCTGACCATGTAGCACTCCCTTGCTGCCCAAAAGTATCAACCAAAATCACATAATCAAGTCCCATGCTAGGCCATCCATATATAATGGGTTTTGATTTGTAGGTGACTTAGTCTGTTTATGGAGAGAGCCTTTTTATTCGTTCAAATTAGGAGATAACTGAACTATCTCTGCGGCATGTTGGTACATTAAGATGTGCCACCGTGATAGCACAAAACAACACTACAAACAGCACTTTATTATACCCTTTATTTCCAACATGCCTTTGCGCCATCCTTACAGCTTCACCCTCTCCCAACTGTCAATCTGATCTATGCTGCGTGACGAGGCACTTTCTTTCTAACCACAGATGGAGAACTAATCTTTGTCAGACATCGTACTCAGCAACCAGGCTGAGCAGTAACGTGGCTCGTGACTTGTACTTTTATTGGATGGAGAAACAGTTCCAGCTATGACTGCAATCTGCCCCCACAGTACTATCTTCAAACTATTATTACACCAAGTCATTACAGAATTAGTTTCACAAGAAATTGATTCTAATCTGTTCTGTAAATTACCCTGTGATTTTATAGTGTCAGTTCTTTATCAATTTTGATTCTTCAGGAACCAGACAATATTTTTGAGGCAGGAGGTGGGTGAAGACAACTTTATTTCCCTTTAGGTTTATGAGGGGAGGCCACTGGAATTTTTTTTCTTTTTTTTACATTTTGGGTTTTTTCGTTGGGGGAAAGGGGCTTTTGCTGTGTTTTTTTTGTCCCTTTGAGGACCTTTCCTTGTGTTGTCTCTCCACCTTCCAGTTTTTTCTGTCTTTTTAAGTGAACAGTGCTCACTGTTCTAGCCTTCATGGTTTCAATTATTCTTATTTAATTGAAGTGTATAGCATTTTATGCAGTAACCATTTATAGTCTTTTCATAGCTAGCAGGCTGACCGTGTTTCTGGCATTTTCAGCTTTCATTTCTGAGCTCTTGTAAATATAGGAACAGAGGTGCATGAATGCCACTAAGAGTGACCCTTCTTTCCAGTTTCTATCTTTCCCAGTTAGGAAATCCTTAACATTTCACTTAGTACCTCCCCATGGTTGCAAAGCTAAGATGAAAAGCTCATCTTGCAGAGAAGATCAAGTAATACAACATTTGTCACTTACTGTTTCTCCCTCAGCTTTTGTTACTGTTTTGAAGTCATTTTTTTAAATTTCTGTCTTGTTTCACTCTTCCTTTCCTTACTTCCCTTAAGACTCCCTGAAGAGCCAATGATTAAATAGCATACTGTATAAAAAGAAAAGGAAGGCAATGGTGTAGTGGTTATTGTCGCTGGGTCCCAGAGACCCAGGGTAATGCTCTGGGGTCACATGTTCAAATCCCGCCACAGCAATGGTTGAAGTTGAATTCAATAAAAATCTGGAATTAAAAATCTAATGATGACCATGAAACCATTGTCGATTGTTGTAAAAACCCCATCTTCACGAAGGAAATCTGCTGTCCTTACTGGTCTGGCTTACATGCGACTCCAGACGTACAGCAATGTAGTTGACTCTTAAATGCCCTCTGAAATGGCCTAGCAAGCCACTCAGTTATATCAAACCGCTACAAAGTCTCAAAAAAAGAGTGAAACCGGACAGACCACCAGACATCAATCTAGACACCGGAAACGACATGACAAACTCAGCCCTAGTGACCCTGCAAAGTCCACCTTACTAACATCTGAGGCCTAGTGCCAAAATTGGGAGAGTAGCCTCACAGGCTAGTCAAGCAACAGCCCGACATAGTCATCCACACAAAATCAACACACTCAACAACCCAGGGTATGTCCTACCCCGACAGTGGCTGCACAGCGTATACAGTCGGAAAGGAGTTGCCCTGGGAGTCCTCAACATTGACACCGGTCTCCACTTTGGTCTCATGGCATCAGGCCAAACATGGGCAAGGGAACCTCCTGCTGATTACCACATTCCACTCCCCCTCAGCTGATGAATCAGTACTCCATGTTGAACACCAGTGGGAGGAAGCACTGAGGGTGGCAAGGGCGCAGAATGTACTCTGGGTGGGGGACCTCAATGTCCATCACCAAGAATGGCTCATTAACACCATTACTGATTGAGCTGGCCAAGTCCTAAATGACATAGCTGCTAGACTGGGTCTGCGGCAGGTGGTGCGGGAACCAACCTTGATATCATCCTCAACAATCTGCCTGCCGCAGGTGCACCTGTCCATGATAGTAATGGTAAAAGTGACCACCGCACACAGTCGTTGTGGAGGCGAAGTCCTGCCTTCACACAGAATACCCTCTATCGTGTTGTGTGGCACTACCACTGTGCTAAATGGGATAGATTTCGAACAGATCTAGCAACTCAAGACTGGGCATCCATGAGGCGCTCTGGGCCATCAGCAACAGCAGAATTGTACTCAAACACAATCTGTAACCTTATGGACCAGCATAACCCCACTCTATCATTACAATCAAGGCAGGGGATCAATCCTGGTTCAATGAAGAGTGCAGGAGGGCATGCCAGGAGCAGCACCAGGAATACCTAAAAATGAGGTGTCAACCTGGTGAAGCTATAACACAGGACTATTGCGTGCCAAACAGCATAAACAGCAAGTGATAGATGGAGCTAAACGATCCCATAATCAACGGATAAGATCTAAACTCTGCAGTCCTGCCACATCCAGTCATGAATGGTGGTGGCCAATTAAGCAACTCACTGGAGGAGGAGACTCCACAAATATCCCCATCCTCAATGATGAGGGAGCCCAGCACATCAGTGCAAAACATAAGGCTGAAGCATTTTCTACAACCTTCAGCCAGAAGTGCCAAGTGCGTGATCCATCTCGGCCTCCTCCTCCGGAGGTCCACAGCATCACAGATGCCAATCTTCAGCCAATTCGATTCACTCCATGTGATATCAAGAAACGGCTGAAGGCACTGGATACTGCAAAGGCAATGGGCCCTGACAATATTCCAGCAATAGTGCTGAAGACTTGTGCTCCAGAACTTGCCACACCCCTAGCCAAGCTGTTCCAGTACAGCTACAACCCTGGCATCTACCCAGCTATGTGGAAAATTTCCCAGGTGTGTACTGTCCACAAAAAGCAGGACAAATCCAACCGGGCTAATTACGGCCCCATCAGTCTACTCTCGATCATCAGTAAAGTAATGGAAGGGATCATCAACAGTGCAATCAAGCAGCACTTGCTTAGCAATAACCTGTTCACTGATGCCCAGTTTGGGTTCCGCCAGGGCCACTCAGCTCCTGACCTCATTACAGCCTTGGTTCAAACATGGACAAAAGAACTAACTCCCGGGGTGAGAGTGACTGCCCTTGACATCAAAGTCACATTTGACCGAGTGCAGCATCAAGGAGCCCTTGCAAAACTGGAGTCAATAGGAATCGGGAGAAAACTCTCCACTGGTTGGAGTCATACTTAGCACAAAGGAAGATAGCTGTGGCTGTTGGAGGTGAATCACTTCAGTTCCAGGACATCACTGCAGGAGTTCCTCAGAGTAGTGTCTTTGGCCCAACCATCTTCAGCTGCTTCATCAATGATCTTCCTTCCATCATAAGGTCAGAAGTGGGGATATTCGCTAATGATTGCACAATGTACAGCACCATTCGCAACTCCTCAGATACTGAAGCAGTCCATGTCCAAACGCAGCAAGACCTGGACAATATCCAGGCTTAGGCTGATAAGTGGCAAGTAGGACTGGCTGGCTGGCAGAAAGCAGAGTATGCATAAATGGGTCTTTTTTGGATTGGCAGGATATGGAGTCCCACAGTGGTCTGTACTGTACTGGGGCCTCAGCTTTTTACAATTCAATGACTTAGATGAGGGGAGTGAAGACATGGTAGCTAATTTTGCAGATGACACAAAGATAGGTAGGAAAGTATGTTGTGAAGAGGACATGAGGAGGTTGCAGATGGATATAGATAGGTTGAGTGATTGGGCAACGATCTGGCAAATGGAGTTTAATGTAAGAAAATGTGAAGTTGTTCACTTTGGCAGGAAGAGCAAAAAAGCAGAGTATTACTTAAATGGAGAACGGCTGCATAATTCTGAGGTGGAGGGATCTAGGTGTTCTAGTACAAGTCACAAAAAGTTAGTATGCAGGTACAAGTAATTAAGATAATAGCAAAAAACTGCGGATGCTGGAAATCCAAAACAAAAAAAACACCTGGAAAAACTCAGCAGGTCTGGCAGCATCTGTGGAGAGGAGCACAGTTAACGTTTCGAGTCCGAATGAGTAATTAAGGCAGCTAATGGAATGCTATCCTTTATTATGAGAGGGATTGAACATAAAAGTAAGAATTGGCTGTGCTATGAAGAAGAGTCATACGGCCTCAAAATGTTAATTCTGTTTTTCTCTCCACAGATGCTGTTAGACCTGCTGAATTTTTCCAGCATTTTCTGTTTTTGTTTCAGATTTCCAGCATCTGCAGTATTTTGCTTTTATTATATAAAAGTAAAGATATAATGCTTCAGTTATACAGGGCATTGGTGAGACTGCACCTCGAATACTGTGTGCAGTTTTGGTCTCCTTATTTAAGGAAGAATGTAAATGCATTGGAGTGGTTCAAAGGAGGTTTACTAGATTGACAATTGGAATGAGTGGGTTGTCATGAGGAAACGTTGGACAGACTGGGCTTGTTTCCACTGGAGTTTAGAAGGGTAAGGGGTGATTTGATTGAGGTGTACAAGATTCTGAATGGCCTTGACAAGGTGGATGTCAAAAGGATGTTTCCTCTTGTGGGCGAGTCCAGAACTAGTGGGCACTGTTTTAAAATTAGGGGTCACCCTTTTAGGACAGAGACGAGAAATTTCTCTCAGAGGGTTGTGCGACTTTGGAATTCTCTGCCTCAGAAGGTGGTGGAGGAGGTGTCTTTGAATATTTTTAAGGCAGAGGTAGATAGATTCTGAAGAAGGAGGGTCATACGGGCTCGAAATGTTAACTCTGTTTCTCTCTCCACAGATGCTGCTAGACCTGCTGAGATTTTCCAGCATTTTCTGTTTTTGTTTCAGATTTCCAGCATCCGCAGAAATTTTTCTTTTATCTTAGATAGATTCTTACTGGGCAAGGGACTCAAAGGTTATTGGGGTTAGATGGGAGTGTAGAAATCGAAACACAAGAGCATCAGCCATGATCTTATTGAATGGCGGAGCAGGCTCGAAGGGCTAAATGGTCTACTCCTGTTCCTATTTCTAATGCTCTTATGTTCTTAACATTCACGCCACACAAGTGCCAAGCAATGACCATCTCCAACAAGAGAGAATCTAACCATTGCCCCTTGACATTCATTGGCATTACCATCATGGAATCCTCCACTATCAACATCATGGGGGTTACCATTGACCAGAAACTGAACTGGACTAGCCATACAAATACTGTGGCTACAAGAGCACATCAGAGGCTAGGAATCCTGCAATGTGTAACTCATCTCCTGACTCCCTAAAGCCTGTCCACCATCTACAAGGCACAAGTCAGAAGTGCGATGGAATACTTCCCACTTGCCTAGATGAGTGCAGCTTCCACAACACTCAAGAAACTTGACGCTGTCCAGAATAAAGCAGCCTACTTGATTGGCACCACATCCACAAACATTCACTCCCTCCATCACTGATGCACAGGAGCAGCAGTGTGTACCATCTGCAAGACGCACTGCAGGAATTCACCTCCTTAGACAGCACCTTCCAAACCCACGGCCACTACCATCTAGAAGGACAACAGCAGCAGATAGATGGGAACACCACCACCTGGAAGATTCTCTCCAAGTCATTCACCATCCTGACTTGGAAATATATCACCGTTCCTTCACTGTCCCTGGGTCAAAATCCTGGAACTCCCTTCCTAACAGCACCATGGGTGGTACCTACACCACATGGACTGCAGCGGTTCAAGAAGGCAGCTCACCACCACCTTCTCAAGGGCAATTAGGGATGGGCAATAAATGCTGGCCCAACCAGCGAAGCCCACATGAAAAAAAAATACACACATCTGGGAGAACTTAGGTGGCAGTGAAGATGTTAATTTAGAAAACATTAATCGCATGCCTGTATCTGGAATGTGGAATAATATACAAGATTCATGACTATTTTTATTAAAATTGCATAATAGACTGTGGGATGAAATTCTATTTAAGATCATTTTTCTCTAATTACAAACTATTTAACAAGATCAGGCAACTGCACAGCTTTAAAAATGCAGGCTTAATGAGGATGCAATTTTGTTATCAAGTCATCAATTGTAGAAGAAAATGGACTACTGTGCTGTGTTTTTTTGTTGTTGAGAAATTAAACCTCTTCATATGTCCACCTAAATATATATACATTTTCTAACAGTACATTGCATTTATTTCATTCACAAGCAATATCAAGCATTCAACATATCCTCATTCGGGGCAGCTTCACCACACCATATAAACACATTGATGTGCACTCAACTTTTATGTGTGTTGTCCTACTCTGACCTTGGCCCACTATACTGTTCTAAAGTTCAAGGAAAAGGACATAATTTTTTCAATTAAGACAACATTTGAGTTCAACAATTTCAAATCATAAGAACCGCTCCCAGTTTTTTTTCACAGCAGCTATCGGTAATGATTTGGCACTGTCATCTCATCCAGGCCCATCTTTACTGGCGATCGAGGGGGGAGTCCCGCCCGATTGTTTGTCCCTCTTCCGCGGCTACGTTCGCGGCCGGGTGTCCCTGGAGAGGGAGCACGCGGTGTCTGCTGGCACCATCGAGGCCTTCCGTGCCCGGTGGGCACCGTGGGGACTGGGGTGTTTTGTTGACCCCTTTAATCACATTTTGGTTTAATGTTTGAGTTTCCTTTAAACTTTGTCCTTGGTTTTACAGCTGACCTGAATTAGGGGCTGTGCTTGATTTATCCCTTGTTATTGTTAATTTAGTTAATTGTTTTGACTCGAAAAGTTTACTTATCCCATAGCATGCATCATCCTTTTATCATTTAGTCTCTCCTGCATTTCACCCTCTCACAGACCATCCGTATTTTTTCCCTCCCCGCGTATTTGGCTAAAGCCAGTAAGATCCCTAACTTTTTCCCAGTTGTGATGGTAGGTCACTGACCTGAAACATTGACTTTGCTTCTCTCTCTCTCCAAAGATGCTACCTGACTTGCTGAGTATTTCCAGCTTTTCCTGTTCTTATTTCATATTTCCAGCATCTGGCCTTCGTATTTGGCTTTTTTCTATTTAATCAATGGGTATTCTACCATCCACTGGTACTCTTTTTCTATAACCAAGTGATCCTGTTATCCACTGGCGCACTCTTTAGTCCGTCAGTGCTCTGTCACCCACTGGCATTTTCCTTAGTTGGTGCTGTCACCCTTTAGCACTCTCTTTATCCAGTTAGTTTCTGTCACCCACTGGCACTCTTTAATCGATTGGTGCTCTCTTTCTCTCTCTCTCTCTAACCTTTGCGCTGGGTAATGATGGTGATCAGAGGGATGGTGGGTCTGTCGGAGAACACCTCGGCGTTGCGCTGTAGCGCATCTCTAACCATCTGGAAGCCGCTGAGGACAACCAGGAGCCGACTGCCCAGGTGCAGGCTGCAAATGTCGCCATACGCCTTGCCCAGGGCGGTGAGCTGCAGATGCGGCGGGAGTTGAGCCCCGGAACCCCTTCTCCAGGAGGGCAGCGTGCCGATCAGGGGCCAGCAGGGCGGGCCGGGGGGGAGCCTGTGCCGAACCCGGGCCCTGCGCTTCAGGAGGTAGCGGGTCAGCAAGAGAGCAGCAAGCGCCAACAAGACAGGCGTCAGACATTGACCGGAGGACTGACCCGCCATCGGGGATTGACCGGCTCCCACACTCTGACCGGCTACCGTTGCCGCCATTTTGTCATCGTCGTCGTCGTCGTCGCCGCCGCCGCCGCCTGGCTCCGCCCGTGACGTCAGCGGCAGACCGGGGTCAAAGTGCAAAGATGTCTTTTCTTCATCAGGAGACACTGGGTTTGGCCTCGTGACACCAGATAGAAAGGTGGGGTCACAATTAATGAAGAACTAAACTACAAAACAAATCAAATTAAAATAACTTGGATTAAATGCATGTAATCCTGGTTGCCACACACCAGGAGAGCCTCCATGTGCATGAGAGGGGACATACAGAGGAGAGCAACATTAATAATCTCAAGTGGATCAACCACGAGGAAAGAGGCATAAACTCTGCTGTCTAAAGTATTAAAGTACCTGAAACCCAAAATATCTTTTTAAGGTTTATTGGACTAGTAGAACAAGAAAACCAGAAAGTTAAATTAGTTAAACTTGAAACAATTTAGAAAAATATTTACTCAAAAGTGATAAATATTTGGAATTATCTAGTGGAATCAAAAACTGGCTCAAGATATAGTTAAATACTAAGCATCTTGATTTGCGGTACGAGACAAATCAAACAAAACTTTATTAATATCAAACCTTGTACCTTAACTCAGGCCTGCTCAGTAGTTATCCTTCCATAATGGCCCGGATTTGCTTTGCTAAAGTCTCAATTTTTCTGGTGTTATCCTCTGGCAAATAATATGGGAGTGAGACACCTTCACTCTCTCCAAAGTTGGCCAGCATGATTTCCTTCCCATGTCACTGTAAGATGATCTGTCTCAATGCATGCAGGTGAAAGTGGGGAACATAACTTAGTTATCTACAGAACTTCCACAATTTATCATCCATGATTTACCCTTAGAAATCACTGCCACTATAAAAACCCACATTATTGGATCAGATCAGTGTCTTGGTGGAAAGAAAGAATTGGGAAAGTCAAGTTGTACTGGGTAGTAATTCTACAACAGCACTTTGCTAGAAATGATTTGCAATCTTTAAAGACAGTAAAATCTCTGTTGAAAGATATTGCTGAATTTTGTTGGCAGTTTAAAGAGTTGTTTAGAAAAGCTAATGATTTCCCTTGAAATTCAAGGTTCTTATAGCTTGTATAGATGGGAGAGGAGCTGCAAGGTGGACGAGCGAACTAATCACTGTAGTACAGGGAGCCATTCAAGTAGGGGGTGTAAATAGGAACATGGTGGTAGTAGGAGACAGTATAGTCGGGGGATGGACACAATTTTCTGTGTAGCCGAGAGTGAGAGTCCAGAGGCTGTGCTGCCTGCTCGGTGCCAGGGTTTCGGACATCTGCTTGGGTCTGGAGAGGAACTTGCAGTGGCAGGGGTAGGATCCAGTTGCTGTTGGTACCTACATGGACCATGACTTGGATAGGACTAGGAAAGAGGTTCTGCAAAAGGAGGGAGGGCAGCTGGGTGCTAAATTAAAAAGAGAACCTCAAGGATAATAATCTCTGTATTATCACCTGAGCCACAAGCAAATTGGCGTAGGGTAAGTAAGATTAGGGAGTTAAATTGGTTCAAAAATTGGTGTGGGAGAAATGAGAAATGAGTTTTGATTCATGGGGCACTGGCACCAGTCCTGGGGAATGTGGCAGCTGTACCATTAGGATGGTCCTCACCTGAACCATGCTGGAACCAGTTCTGGGAGTCATATATCTAGGGCAGTAGAGGGGGCTTTAAACTAAATAATGAGGGCGAGGGATCACGTGAGGGAAGATATGGTAAATTAAAGAGAAAGGACAAGGCAAGAGAGCAAGGTTGCAATAAGGATAATGATAATCAGAGTGTGGCAGGAAGGGACAGAGCATACAAACTTAAGAGTGTGCCAGCAGATAATGCCAGAGTTTGCAAAAATGGTAAATAGACAGAACTAAAGGCTCGATATCTGAATGCCTGTTGCATTTGTAACAGAACTGATGAATTGTCAGCTCAAATAGAAATAAATAAGTATGACCTGATAACCATTACAGACTCATGGCTAAGGTGACTAAGGCTGGGACCTGAATAATCAAGGCTGCTTGACATTCCAGAAGGGCAGGAAGCTATGAAAAGGGGGTGGGGTAGCTCTGTTAATTAAGGATGACATTAATAAAATAGTATGGGATGATCTTAGTTTTAAAGATCAAGATGTACAATCCATCTGGATAGAGATAAGAAATAGAAAATGTGAGAAGTAACTTATAGGCCCTCTAACTACACTGTAGGGCAGGGTATACTGGATGAAATAATGGGGACGAAAACAGAAAATGCTGGAAAAGCTCAGCAGGCCTGGCAGCATCTATGGAGAGAGAAACAGAATTAACGTTTTCGAGTCTCTTCTTCAAAGTCATATGGACTCAAAACATTAACCCTGTTTCTCTCTCCAAAGATGCTGCTAGACCTGCTGAGATTTTCCAGCACTTTCTGTTTTAGTTTCAGATTTCCAGTATCCGCAATATTTTGCTTTTATCTTAAAGAAATAATGGGGGCTTGAAGAAAAGTACTGTATTAATCATGGGGGATTTTAATTTAAACATAGATTGGATGAATCAGATTGGCAAAGGGAGCCTGGAAGATGAGGTCATATAGTGTTTTCGGGACAATTTCTTAGAGCAGCACATCCAAGAGCCACCAGAGAGCAGCTACTTCAGACCTGGGAGTATGCAATGAGGCAGGATTAATTAATCATGTCATAGTGAAGGAACCTCTAGGTAGCAGTGATCAAAACATGGTTGAATTTTGCATTCAGTTTGGAGAAAAGAGTGGGTCTAAGGCTAGTGTTTTAAACTTAAATAAAGGCAATAATGGGGTTTGATGACAGAGCTGGCTAAAGTGAACTGGGAAATTAAGTTAAAGGGTAGAACAGTAGAGGTGCAGTGACAGACATTTAAGGATATATTCCATAACACTCAGCAAAGATATGTAACACTCAGCAAAGATACATTCCAGTGAGAAAGAAAGACAATAGGAGAAGGATGCACCATCCGTGGCTAACTAAGGAAGTTAAAGATAGTATCAAATTGAAAAAAAAACATACAATTCTGGGAAGATTAGTGGTAGGTCAGAAGATTGGACAGAATTTAGAAACCAGCAAAGAATGACTAAAAAAAAAAGAGGAAGAAAGAGTGTGAGAGAAAGCTAGCTAGAAATATAAAAAAAAATAGTAAGAGTTTCTACAAGTATTTAAAAAGGAAAAGTAACAAAAGTTAACATGGGTCCCCTAGAGAGGGTGTCAGGGGAATTAATAATAGGAAATAAAAGATGGCAGAAGTGTTGGACAGATATTTTGTGTCTGTCTTCACCATAGAATACACAAATAACATCCCCGAAATATTTGCTAATCAAGAGATGAAAGGGAGGAAGGAACTTAAAACGATTGCAATTACCAATGTAAAGAGAATATAATTTTCCTTAATACTACTGTGGGATGCTGTGAAGCAGGCTCATGTGTGTTGTGTGTATTTGTGTGTGTGTAACTAATTTAATTAAACTGAAGACAGTCAGACTGCAAGGTTTAAATCATCAAAAGGGTTAGGTGTAAAAGCAGGCATTTTGAAATGGAGATGGACAAGCTAAGATGAGATCCTAGTAGATGTAGTATCAATGGGAATTTGCATTAGGAGATAAGCGAGGAGTGAATTGTTAGCTGTTGAATTTCAAAGAGGCATAACAAGAAGTTTTAGAACTGGCAAAAATTGTGAATAGATAAGGCAAAGTTATTAAGTTGATTTTTCCTGACAGTGTTGGCCATAATTACAATATGAAAGATTTTTATATTCATGGAAAGGTAACTTCCAAAGCAAATTAAAACAATGGGCTTAAAGATCAAAGGGGAGAAAATAAATTTGAGGAAAGGTTGAAAGCTGTATGGGGAGTAGCCATGTGAGATGTTGAAAGGTGGACTATGCAAAGACAGACCTGTGAAAAGCAGCCTCTAGCCACCCCAGTGAAATGCTTGCTTGTTCCAGAAAGCAAGGTTTTGTTTTAGCCCTAGATTTCCATTGTCAAGTGAGAAGGAGAGGGAAGCCCTGTGAAATACCGCCCTTATTGCGATAGCGGGTGCCTTGCAGTAATATTACTGGATGTTTTATAGATTAAGAATTTATTTGGACTGTAACCTGGAAAAAAGAGGTTTATTTGTGAGTATAGCTAAGTAGAAATCTTTTGTGAAATGTTATAAGACTAAATTTAACTGTGTAAGGGTAATCTTGTGTGTTGAAGTTTTCTTTTGTTAATTAAGGTTTTAATTTAATATTTAAAATCTCCAAAAGTAGTAGTGGAATCTTTACTTCTGACTTCAGTGCACATACCTTCTTGTAATAAAATACAAATCATTGTGATAGCTTGGCCAAGTCTCCCTTTGGGATTTGGTCAGCCTGACAATTACCACTTGCCATATTATAACACCAGGGAAAGGGTACTGAGAAAATAATAGAACTAAAGGCTGAGAAGACCACATGACCTAATGGACTTCATCATGAGGTCTTAAAGAAAGGGCTGCTGATATAGTAGATGCATCAGTTGTAATTTTCCAAAATTCCCTAGATTTTCGAAAGGTCCCATCAGTTTGGAAAATAGTAATTTTTTTTTAATTCATTCATGGGATGTGGTCTTTGCTGGCTGAGCTAGCATTTATTGTCCATCCCTAGTTGCCCTTGAGAAGGTGGTGGCGAGCTGCCTTCTTGAACCGCTGCAGTCCATGTGGTGTAGGTACACCCACGGTGCTGTTAGGAAGGGAGTTCCAGGATTTTGACCCAGCGACAGTGGAGGGACGGCAATATATTTCCAAGACAGGATGGTGAGTGACTTGGAGGGGAACTTCCAGATGGTGGTGTTTCCTGAATGCAACTCAAGAAAGGAGGGAGACAGAAAGCAGGAAATTACAGGCCAGTTAGCATAACATCTGTCATAGGGAAAATGCGGAAATCTACTATTAAGGAGGTTATAGGCTTAGAAAATCTTAATGCAATCAGGCTGAGTCAACATGGTTTTGTAAAAGGGAAATCATGTTTAATTCATTTATTAGAGTTCTTTGAGGAAGTAACAAGTTATGTGGATAAAAGGGACGCTGAAGATGTGGAGTACCGGATTTCAAAAAAAGGCTTTTGATAAGGTGGCACATCAAAAGTTACTACACAAAGTAAGAGCTCATGGTGTATGGGGTAACAGATTGGCATGGATAGAGGATTGGTTAGCTAACAGGAAGCAAAGAGCGGGGATAAATTGGTCACTTTCAAGTTGGCAAGCCACAGGGATCAGTGCTGGGGCAGTAATTATTTACAATCTATATCAATGCTTGGATGAAGGGACCATGATTGCTAAATTTGCTGATGACATAAAACTAGCTAGGAGAGTAAAGTGTGAAGAGGACATAACCTATCTATATCCCTTTGCAGACTCCTTAAGTGAGTGGGCAAAAATTTAGCAGATGGAGTATAATGTGGGGAAATGTGAACTTGTTCACTTTGGTAGCAAGAATAGAGAAGTAGTATATTATTTGAATAGAAAGAGATTGTAGAACTCTGTGGTACAGAGGAACCTGGCTGTTTTGATACATGAATCTTAAAAAGTTAATATGCAGGTACAGCAAGTGATTAGGAAAGCAAATGGAATGTTGTTGATTATTGCGAGGGGAATAGACTATAAAAGAAAGTTTTGCTACCATTGTACAGGGCATTGGTGAAATCACTGGGTACAGTTTTGGTCTCCTAACTTAAGAAAGTGTATAATTGCTTTCGAAGCAGTTCAAAGGTTCACTTGACTGATTCCTGGGATGAAGGCGTTAGCTTAATGAGGAAAGGTTGGGCCTGTATATGTTGGCATTTAGAAGAATGAGAGATGATCTAATTGAAAAATATAAGGGGCAGAATTTTATGGCAGCGGGATTTTACGTTCCCGCTGCACTCAATGGGGATTATAATGGCCCGCCGCATTTTACGGCCCCGTTCCCGCCAAAACGGGGCCGTAAAATTCTGCCCAAGGCCTTGAGGGACTTGACAGGGTGAATGCTGAGAGAATGTTTTCCCTTGTGAGAGACACTAGAACTAGGGGACACAGTTTAAAAATAAGGGGCTCCACTTAAGAAGGCGATGAGGAGACTTTTTTTCCCTCAGAATGTTTAGTCTGTGGAACTCTCTTCCACAAGAATTGTGGAGGCAGGGTCATTGAATCTTTTGCCCCTATTCCAAGGTACCGATTTGCACGTCAGGATTGCTACGGGGCGGGGGAGGTGATGTTGCGGTATTGTTGCTAGCCGAGTAATCCAGAGATCCAGGGTAATGCTCTGGGGACCTGGGCTCGAATCCCGCCATGGCAGATGGTGGAATTTGAATTAAATAAAAATCTGGAATAAAAACCCTGAATTAAAAGCCTAATGATAACCATGAAACCATTGTCAATTGTTGTAAAAACCTATCTGGTTCACTAATGCCCTTTAGGGAAGGAAATCTGTTGTCTTTACCTGGTCTGGCCTACAGGTGACTCCAGACCCACAGCAATGTGGTTGACTCTTACATGCCCTCTGAAATGGCCTAGCAAGCCACTCAGTTGTATCAAATATTACAAAGCCACAAAAAAGGACGGATGGACCAACCAACATTGATCGAGGCACCGGAAACGACAATGGCAGTCAGCCCTGTCGACCCTGAAAAATCCTCCTTACTAACATCTGGGGGCTAGTGCCAAAATTGGGAGAGCTGTCTCACTCCCCAATCAAGCAACTGCCTGACATGGACATCCTCACTGAACCATAGCTTTCAGATAATGTCCCAGACACCACCATCACCATCCCTGGGTATGTCCTGTCCCACCGGCAGGACAGACCCAACAGAGGTGGCGGCACAGTAGTATACAGTTGGGAGGGAGTTCCCTGGGAGTCCTCAATACTGACTCTGGACCTAATGAAGTCTCATGGCATCAGGTCAAACATGGGCAAGGTAACCTCCTGCTGATTACCACGCACTACCCTCCCTCAGCTGATGCATCAGTGCTCCTCCATGTCAAACACCACTTGGAGGAAGCACTGAGGGTGGCAAGGGCGCAGAATGTGTTCTGGGTGGGAGACTTCAATGTCCATCACCAAGAATAGCTCGGTAGCACCACTACTGACTGAGCTGGCCAAGTCCTAAATGACATAGCTGCTAGACTGGGTCTGTGGCAGGTGGTGAGGGAACTAACAAGAGGGAAAAACATACTTCATCTCATCCTCATCAACCTGCCTGCTGCAGATGCATCTGTCCATGACAGTATTGGTAGGAGTGACCACCGCACAATCGAAGTGCCGCCTTCACATTGAGGATACCCTCCATTGTGTTGTGGGGCACTACCACCATGCTAAATGGGATAGATTTCAAACAGATTTGGCAACTCAAGACTGGGCATCCATGAGGCGCTGTGGGACCATCAGCAGCAGCAGAATTGTACTCATTAACCTCATGGCCTGGCATATCCCCCACTCAGCCATGACCATCAGGCCAGGGGATCAACCCTGGTTCAATGAAGAGTGCAGGAGAACATGCCAGGAGCAGCACCAGGCATGACTAAAAATGAGGCATCAACCGGGTAAAGCTATAACACAGGACTACTTGCATGCCAAACAGCATAAGCAGCAAGTGATAGACAGAGCTAAGAGATCCCACAACCAACGGATCAAATCTAAGCTGTGCAGTCCTGCCACACCCAGTCGTGAATGGTGGTGAACAATTAAACAACTCACTGGAGGAGGAGGCTCCACAAATATCTCCATCCTCAATGATGGAGGAGCCCAGCACATCAGTGCAAAATATAAGGCTGAAGCATTTGCTACAATCTTCAACCAGAAGTGTCGAGTGGATGATTCACCTTGGCCTCCGCCAATTCGATTTACTCCGCATGATATCAAGAAATGGGTGAAGGCACTGGACACTGCAAAGGCTTTGGGCCCTGACAATATTCCAGCAAAAGTACTGAAGACTTGTGCTCCAGAACCTGCTGTGGCCGCAGCCAAGCTATTCCAGTACAGCTGCAACACTGACATCTACCCGGCAATGTGGAAAATTGCCCAGGTATGTCCTGTACACAAAAAGCAGGACAAATCCAACCCTGCCAATTACCACCCCATCAGTCTACTCTCGATCATCAGTAAAGTAATGGAAGGGGTTATCAACAGTGCTATCAAGCGGCACTTGCTTAGTTGTAACCTTCTCATTGATGCCCAGTTTGGGTCCCACCAGGGCCACACAGCTCCCGACTTCATTACAGCCTTGGTTCAAACATGGACAAAAGAGCTGAATTCCCGACGTGAGGTGAGAGTAACTGCCCTTGACATCAAGGCCGCATTTGACCGATTGTGGCATCAAGGAGCCCTGGCAAAACTGGAGTCAATGGGAATCAGGGGGAAAACTCTCCTCTAGTTGGAGTCATATTTAGCACATAGGAATATGGTTGGGGTTGTTGGAGGTCTGTCATCTCAGCTTCAGGACATCACTACAGGAGTTCCTGAGGGTAGTGTCCTCAGTCCACCCATCTTCAGCAGCTTTATCAATGACCATCCTTCCATCATAAGGTCAGAAGTGGAGATGTTCGCTGAAGATTGCACAATGTTCAGCACCATTCACGACTCCTCAGATACTGAAGCAGTCCATGTCCAAATGCAGCAAGACCTGGACAATATCAAGGCTTGGGCTGACAAGTGGCAGTCACATTCGCGCCACACAAGTGTCATGACCATTTCCAACAAGAGGGAATCCACTGGCAAATGTCTTGATGACAAGAGCAAGCTCGGCATCCGCATATAGTCCCAACGTCAGATTCTCACGGGAAAATTCAGCCCAATGTGCGCAAGTTGAGATCTGGATACAGCTGAACTAATTTAAACAGTTGCACTTTGATGAGTTTGGCAGAGGTTTCACACTTTTTTTATGACTGTAATTAATCTCGAAACAACCATTTGACAGCTCATGCAGTGATTGACTGTGAATGATCTGTCAAGCTTGCATAAAGTAGGAAGACAGAATGAATAGATGAACAAGGTTAGTAATGAGTTACATTGTAAAAACTTTTGAGCATTTGACCTTGCAACTTACTGTATTATTAAAACAGTACCCAGGTTATAAATTGTGATGTCTGTGGCCCAGCTGGTGGCACTCTCATTTTGAGTCAGAAAGTTGTCAGTTCAAGGCCCAGTCCAAAGACTTGAATCTAATAATTGAGGCTGACACTCCAGTACAGCACTGAGAGAGTGCTGCACCATTGGACATGCTGTCTTTTGGATGATGTCAATCCGTCTGGCCTATTAGCTAAACATATAAGATTCTATGGCACTAGTTCAAAGACAAGCTGGGGACTTCTCTCCAGTATCCTGGCCAATATTAATCGCCCAATCAGCATCACTAAAAAATAGATTATCTGTCTTTATCACATTGTTGTTTTATGGAAACTTGCCATGTGCAAATTGACTGCTGCATTTCCTACTTTACAACAGTGACTACACTTCAAAAGTACCTCATTAGCTGCACCCCTCTTAGGGACAGCCTGATTTTGTGAAAAGCATTGTATAAATGCAAGTTTTTCTTTCTTTTGTTTCACCGACATAATGATCCGCTTCTCCCTCATCAAGCAAAATGTTATCAAAGATTTTTCACAAAGACCAATGACAAAAATGAAGCATGAATAATTTTATCGATCACAGAATATGCAAGATTAATTTGGTTACTGTTGCTGATTTCCTCAGATGCAGAAAGCAAACATTACAGTTTGATTGCAGCAGGGCCACTTCAGAAGAAGTATTATCTTCTGCCCAACAGCTTAGAGCCGGAACAAAAACAGAATTACCTGGAAAAACTCAGCAGGTCTGGCAGCATCGGTGGAGAAGAAATCAGTTAACGTTTCGAGCCTTCACGGCCCTTCGGCAGAACTGAAGCATAGTTAGGAGAAAGGAGAAATATAAGCTGGTTTAAGGTGGGGGGGCGGGGGGAGAGAGAAGTTGAGGGTGTGGTGATTGTGGAGATAAGCAAGCAGTGATAGGAGCAGATAATCAAAAGATGTCACAGACAAAAGGATCAAAGAGGTGTTGAAGGTGGTGATATTTGTCTAAGAAAAGTGCTAATTAAGAATGGAAGACAGGACACTCAAAGTACAGCTCTAGTGGGGGTGGGGTGGAAAGACTAACAAGGTTTTAGTTTTAGATTTAAAAATAATGGAAATAGGTGGGGAAAGAAGAATCTATATAAATTATTGAAAAAAAAGGGGAGGGGGGAGAAACGGGGTGGGGATGGGGGGAGGGGGAGTTTAAGATCTAAAGTTGTTGAATTCAATATTCAGCCCGGAAGGCTGTAAAGTGCCTAGTCGGAAGATGAGGTGCTGTTCCTCCAGTTTGCGTTGGGCTTCACTGGAACAATGCAGCAAGCCAAAGACAGACATGTGGGCAAGAGAACAGGGTAGAGTGTTAAAATGGCAAGCGACAGGGAGGTTTGGGTCTTTCTTGCGGACAGACCGCAGGTGTTCTGCAAAACGGTCGCCCAGTTTGCGTTTGGTCTCTCCAATGTAGAGGAGACCGCATTGAGAGCAACGAATGCAGTAGACTAAGTTAGAGGAAATGCAAGTGAAATGCTGCTTCACTTGAAAGGAGTGTTTGGGCCCTTGGACGGTGAGGAGAGAGGAAGTGAAGGGGCAGGTGTTGCATCTTCTGCGTGGGCATGGGGAGGTGCCATAGGTGGGGGTTGAGGAGTAGGGGGTGATGGAGGAGTGGACCAGGGTGTCCCGGAGGGAACGATCCCTACGGAATGCCGTCAGGGGGGGTGAAGGGAAGATGTGTTTGGTGGTGCCATTACAAGCCTACCGACTCCCACAGCTACCTCGACTACAGCTCCTCACACCCCGCTTCCTGTAAAGACTCCGTCCCATTCTCTCAGTTCCTTCGCCTCCGTCGCATCTGTTCTGATGACGCTACCTTCAAAAACAGCTCCTCTGACATGTCCTCCTTCTTCCTTAACCGAGGTTTTCCATCCACGGTCGTTGACAGGGCCCTCAACCGTGTCCGGCCCATATCCCGCGCATCCTCCCTCACGCCTTCTCCTCCTTCCCAGAAACATGATAGGGTCGCCCTTGTCCTCACTTATCACCCCACCAGCCTCCGCATTCAAAGGATCATCCTCCGCCATTTCCGCCAACTCCAGCATGATGCCACCACCAAACACATCTTCCCTTCACCCCCCCTGACGGCATTCCGTAGGGATCGTTCCCTCCGGGACACCCTGGTCCACTCCTCCATCACCCCCTACTCCTCAACCCCCACCTATGGCACCTCCCCATGCCCACGCAGAAGATGCAACACCTGCCCCTTCACTTCCTCTCTCCTCACCGTCCAAGGGCCCAAACACTCCTTTCAAGTGAAGCAGCATTTCACTTGCATTTCCCCTAACTTAGTCTACTGCATTCGTTGCTCTCAATGCGGTCTCTACATTGGAGAGACCAAACGCAAACTGGGCGACCGTTTTGCAGAACACCTGCGGTCTGTCCGCAAGAAAGACCCAAACCTCCCTGTCACTTGCCATTTTAACACTCCACCCTGTTCTCTTGCCCACATGTCTGTCCTTGGCTTGCTGCATTGTTCCAGTGAAGCCCAACGCAAACTGGAGGAACAGCACCTCATCTTCCGACTAGGCACTTTACAGCCTTCCGGGCTGAATATTGAATTCAACAACTTTAGATCTTAAACTCCCCCTCCCCCCATCTCCACCCCGTTTCTCCCCCCTCCCCTTTTTTTTCAATAATTTATATAGATTCTTCTTTCCCCACCTATTTCCATTATTTTTAAATCTAAAACTAAAACCTTGTTAGTCTTTCCACCCCACCCCCACTAGAGCTGTACTTTGAGTGTCCTGTCTTCCATTCTTAATTAGCACTTTTCTTAGACAAATATCACCACCTTCAACACCTCTTTGATCCTTTTGTCTGTGACATCTTTTGATTATCTGCTCCTATCACTGCTTGCTTATCTCCACAATCACCACACCCTCAACTTCTCTCTCCCCCCGCCCCCCCACCTTAAACCAGCTTATATTTCTCCTTTCTCCTAACTATGCTTCAGTTCTGCCGAAGGGCCGTGAAGGCTCGAAACGTTAACTGATTTCTTCTCCACCGATGCTGCCAGACCTGCTGAGTTTTTCCAGGTAATTCTGTTTTTTTGGATTTCCAGCATCCGCAGTAGCTTTTAGCTTAGAGCCGGTCTATTCAATTTGATCAGCTCAACACCTCCACATGCTCCACACAAGCCTCCATCCATCCCTTTTCACCAAATCCTAACAGGATATCCATCTATTCCTCTCTCTCATGCTTATCTAGCTTCTTATATGCATTTATGCTATTTGTCTCAACTATGCCTTGTGATCATGCATTCCGCATTCCTACAACTCTTTAGGTAAAGAAGTTTCTCCTGAATTTCCTGCTGGATTTATTAGTGACTATCTTATATTTCTGTCCTCTAGTTTTAGACACCCTCACAAGTGGAAACAGTTTTCTACATCCAGCCCTATGAAACCCTTTCACCATCTTAACGACTCCTATTGGGTCACCCCTCAGAATTCTTGGACAGAATTTAATGGGTGGTGGGGTTTCTTGCCCTGCCACCCAAAGAGTCAGTATGAACACATCCCTGCTGATGCCAGCTGCCACTCAGCCATTTAATGCCCATGGAGTGTCAATTGGCTGGAGATGGGACTCCCATCCCTCACTTGGGCAAAAGTCCTGCCTGAGAGAGTTGCCAGACAATCTGATTGGTCAGCAGCTCTGTAGACCCAGCAGTACCACCTACTGGGACTACAAGCAGTCACCAGAGTCTAAGCACTGGAGTCCAAGACCAGGTAAGCGCGGAGTCTCATGGTGGGCAGGGGAGGTGAAGCCTGGAGAGGTTGGGGAGAGGGAGATGGAGGTCTTGGTGGAGAAGCCAGGGGGAGAGAGGAGCGAGCCGCTTTGTTGGAGGGTGCTCCCGATGTGGAAAAGGGACCCTGAAGGGAGCTGCCCTCCCACCACCAAGTGCGAGCAGGGTAACCTGCTGGGATTCCCATCTACCCCTCCCAGATTTATACCTCACCTGTTCCCCATAAAATTGAGTACAGTTTTGGGACAGGTAGGAGAATGGCAAGAAGGCTATCTAGGTAATTGAATGGCCCTCTCGCCAATGCAAACTGTTTAATCTTCTACCAGAATTCACCACTTCGCTCTTATCTATATGAAATAAATTTGCCAATTAGATGCGCACTCTACAAGTTTATTGATGTCTTCCCGTATTTTGCTACGTTCTTCCCTTGTATTGACTATACCTCCCAATTAGCATTGTCCACAAATTTTGAAATCATACTTCATGATGATGAAAGGTACACTTATAATGTTCTTTGGTCCTGTGTATCTTCAAATGAGCTTGTATGATATACCTGGGAGAACGCAGCCTCAATCAGCAGTCAGTCTGAGGTGGTCAAGAGTACAAAGTAAATCAGAGTGTCTGTGACAGCAATTCACCACTTCAGAAATTAATGACTGTACTTTAAGAATCAATTTTGTATTGAACGTCATCACAGGAGAAGCAACTTGGTTTTTCCATTTGGAAAAGATTACTAAATTTTATAGTTTTAATTACTGAAACTATGTACTCTTTCATTTACCTGATGAATATTAAATAAGTATCTCTGTTGGTTTATAGCCTGAGCCTCAATCTAATAATTAATTTACCTACCAAAGCTGAGGATTACACAGATACAAAAACCAGTTACTGAGTGTCCAGCCATTTTGAACTCAAGGACAGCTTTAGCATAAAAACCAAAAGGAACTGGGGATAAATTGTAGTCTTCCCAACTTGGAAGATAATCTGATGGAGTGGATCACCCAACCATGCTTTTCATTCCAAAGATTTTTTTTTACATTCATTCACGGGATGTAGGCTTCGCTGGCTGGGCCAGCATTTATTGCCCATCCCTAGTTGCCCTTGAGAAGGTGGTGGTGAGCTGCCTTCTTGAACTGCTGCAGTCCATGTGGTGTAGGTACACCCATGGTGCTGTTAGGAAAGGAGTTCCAGGATTTTGACCCAGCAGAAGTGAAGGAACAGCGATATATTTCCAAATCAGGATGGTGAGTGACTTGGAGGGGAATTTCCGGGTGGTGGTGTTCCTGTCTGTCTGCTGCCCTTGTCCTTCTAGATGGTAGTGGTTGTGGGTTTGGAAGGTGCTGCCTAAGGAGCCTTGGTGAATTCCTGCAGGGCATCTTGTAGATGGTATACATTGCTGCTACTGTGCGTCGGTGGTGGAGGGAGTGAATGTTTGTGGATGTGGTGCCAATAAAACTGGTCTGCTTTGTCCTGGACGGTGTCCAGCTTCTTCAGTGTTGTGGGAGCTGCACTCAACCAGGCAAGTGGGGAGTATCCCATCACACTCCTGACTTGTGCCTTGTAGATGGTGGACAGGCTTTGGGAAGTCAGGAAGTGAGTTACTCATCGCAGGATTCCTAGCCTCTGATGTGCTCTTGTAGCCACAGTATTTATATGGCTAGTCCAATTCAGTTTCTGGCCAATGGTAACCCCAGGATGTTGATAGTGGGGGATTCAGTGATGGAAATGCCATTGAACGTCAAGGGGTGATGGTTGGATTCTCTTTTGTTTGAGCTGGTCTTTGCGTGACACTTGTGTGGTGCGAATGTTACTTGCCACTTGTCAGCCCAAGCCTGGATATTGTCCAGGTCCTGCTGCATTTGGACATGGACTGCTTCAGTATCTGAGGAGTTGCGAATGGTGCTGAACATTGTGCAATCATCAGCGAACATCTCCACTTCTGACCTTGTGATGGAAGGAAGGTCATTGATGAAGCAGCTGAAGATGATTGGGCCTAGGACACTACCCTGAGGAAATCCTGCAGTGACGTCCTGGAACTGAGGTGACTGACCTCCAACAACTATCTTCCTTTGTGCTAGGTATGACTCAAACCAGCGGAGAGTTTTCCTCCTGAGTCCCATTGACTCCAGTTTTGCTAGGGCTCCTTGATGCCACACTCGGTCAAATGCTGCCTTGATGTCAAGGGCAGTCACTCTCACCTCACCTCGGGAGTTCAGCTCTTTTGTCCATGTTTAAATCAAGGTTGTAATGAGGTCAGGAGCCGAGTGGCCCTGGCAGAACACAAACTGGGCATCATTGAGCAGGTTATTGCTAAGCAAATGCTGCTTGATACCACTTTTGATGACCCCTTCCATTACTTTACTGATGATGGAGAGTAGACAGATGGGGTGGTAATTGGCCAGGTTGGATTTGTCCTGCTTTTTGTGGACAGGACATACCTGGGCAATTTTCCATATACCTGGGTAGATACCAGTGTTGTAGCTGTACTTGAACACCTTGGCTAGGGGCACAGCAAGTTCTGGAGCACAAGTCTTCGGTTTTATTGCCGGAATATTGTCAGGGCCCATAGCCTTTGCAGTATCCAGTGCCTTTAGCCATTTCTTGATATCACATGGAGTGAATCGAATTGGCTGGAGACTGATATCTGTGATGCTGGGGACGTCCGGAGGAGGCCGAGATGAATCATCCACTCGGCACTTCTGGCTGAAGATTGTAGCAAATGCTTCAGCCTTATCTTTTGCACTGCTGTGCTGGGCCCCTCCATCATTGAGGATGGGGATATTTGTGGAGCCTCCTCCTCCAGTGAGTTGTTTAATTGTCCACCACCATTCACGACTGGATGTGGCAGGACTTCAGAGCTTAGATCCGATCCGTTGGTTGTGGGATCACTTAGCTCTGTCTATCACTTGCTGCTTATGCTGTTTGGCACGCAAATAGTCCTGTGTTTTAGCTTCACCAGGTTGACACCTCATTTTTAGGCATGCCTGGTGCTGCTCCTGGCATGCCCTCCTGCACTCTTCATTGAACTAGGGTTGATCTCCTGGCTTGATGGAAATGGTAGAGTGGGGGATATGCCAGGCCATGAGGTTACAGATTGTGTGCGAGTACAATTCTGCTGCTCCTGATGACCCACAGCGCCTCATGGATGCCCAGTCTTGAGTTGCTAGATCTGTTTGAAATCTATCTCATTTAGCATGGTGGTAGTGCCTAGGACACTACCCTGAGGAAATCCTGCAGTGACGTCTGGAGCCACGTGTAGGCCAGACACAGTAAGGGTGATAGATTTCCTTCCCCAAAAGACATAGTGAACCAGATGAGTTTTTACAACAATCGACAATGGTTTCATGACCATCATTAGACTTTTAATTCCAGATTTTTATTGAATTCTAATTCCACCATCTGCCGTGGTGGGATTCAAACCAAGGTCCCCAGAGCATTACTTTGGGTCTCTGGATTACTATTCCAGCAACAGTACCACTACGCCATCAACTAAGAGAACTGGGCAAAGAAAAATGTGATTAATTAGCACCTAGTTTTCTTGATGATTGGATAAGGTGTAATATCACCAGGAGAGCCGTTTTGTAATGAAATACACCGTGACATACTGGGACCCCACTATAACCAGGTCTATATTTCAAGACCTTGTTATCGGGAGGAATGGGTTATTACAATGTCCATTCAAAAGCACCAAAGCAGTAGACAGGATAATGCAGAACAAAGATATACTGGTTAAAATGGCCTCATAAATTAACAAACCATTTGATGTAAACAAAGTGAAGACAACCAGTTCAAATTTCATTTCTTCTGGTAACAGAAATGTGAATATAGATGTATTCTTTAAATCCACAGATGATCATTAACAGATGGACGTGTGTCGAATAAATTGGTAATTTTCATGTTTACCCCAAGCATTTTGCTAATTAAAGGATGTTCTGAAGTTGTTTCACACTTGCAGCAGTTGATTTTTCATTGGCTTCCAACCATCTCAGTGATTTTTCTAGTTAGTGGATGATTGTATAGGATGATGGCAGTGGCTCGATCTCAGCGTTGTTGTCATGATCATCATCATCATATTCAATTTGCTGGACGTCTTATGGTCTATTACACTGGCCAATATCACTTCATCTGTATCGTGTATATGCTTTGTCAGGAGGTGTGTTGGCATTCTGGGCTTTCTTTCTTGCTTGGCTTTCATCCATCTCCATTGATACCCTTCTCAACTTCTCGTCATCTATAAGCCACCCATGAAGCATTGATTCGGCGATCCACATTCTTTGCAAAATGAATGCTTGCATAGCACCTTCTTGATTAGGGCAATAATGATGTAAGATTTTCTGGTTCATGATTCAAAATACTTGGTGGGAATTTGAGCAAAGAGGAGGGTGTTAAGAGGCTGCAAGGTGATTTAGACAAGTTGAGTGAGTGGGCAAATACATGGCAGATGCAATGTAGCATGGATAAATGTGAAGTTATCTACTTTGGCAGGAAAAACAGAATGACAGAGCATTATTTAAATGGTGATAGATTGGGAAATGTTGATGTACAAAGGGACCTGGCTGTCCTTGTACACCAGTCACTGAAAGCAAGCATGCTGGTGCAGCAAGCAGTTAGGAAAGAAAATGGTACATTGGCCTTCATTGCAAGAGGATTTGAGTACAGGAGCAAGGATGTCTTGCTGCAGCTGTATAGGGCCTTGGTGAGACCACAGTTGGAGTATGTGTGCAGTTTTGGTCTCCTTACCTAAGAATGGATATACTTGCCAGAGAGGGAGTGCAACGAAGGTTCACCAGACTGATTCCTGGGATGGCAGTATTGTCGTATGAAGAGAGCTTGGACTGACTAGGCCTGTATTCACTGGAATTTAGAAGAAAGAGAGGGGATCTCATTGAAATGTATAAAATTCTGACAAGGATGGATAGACTGGATGCAGAGATGATGTTACATCTGGCTGAACAAGGGGTCACAGTCTCAGGATACGGGGTAGGTCATTTAAGACTGAGATGAGGAGAAACTTCTTCACTCAAAAGGTGATGAACCTGTGGAATTCTGTATCACAGAAGGCTGTGGAAGTCACTGAATATATTTGAGAAGTAAATAGATAGATTTCTGGACTCTAAATGTGTCAAGGGGTATGGGGAGAGAGCGGGAGTATGGCGTTGAGATAGAGGATCAGCCATGATCCTATTGAAAGGCAGAGCAGGCGCAAAGGGCCAAATGACCTACTCCTACTTTCAATATTTTTCTGTAACACATGATTCCACATAGATTGTTGTCTGGATATCAGTGCAATTTCAACCAGTATTAAATAGAGAAAAATGACACAATAATTAGTAATGAAGCAGCTATCTCTGTGGCTACTTCTAAATCATTTGTGGAGCATTTGAAACACCTTCTGAAAGCATAAATTTAATTGAAAATTTTGGGGTCCAAGACATACCTACATTATACTGAGTCCTATGCAATAAAACTTATTATGCAGGTACAGCAAGCAATTAGGAAAGCCATTGATATTTTAGCCCTTATTACAAAGGGATTGAAGTATAAGAGCGAAGAAATCTTACTTCAATTGTTTAAGAACTTTGTGAGGCCACAATTGGAGTACTACATACAGTTTTGGTATCCTTACCTAAGGAAGGACATACTAGTCTTTGAGAGAGTGCAACAAAGATTCACTAGACTGATTTGTGGATTAGGATATTGTCCTGAGGAGAGATGAGTCTATATTCTCTGTAATTTAGAAGGTAACCTCATTGAGAGATATGAAATTTTTAAGGGACTTGATGGAGTAGATGCTGGAGGATTTTTCTCCGGGGCTGAGGAATCTAGAACACCAGGGTCACAGTATCGCAATAAGGGATGAACCATTTAGAACTGATAAGAGGATAAATTCTTTCATTCAAAGGGTCATGGCTCTTTGGAATTCTCTACTCCAGAGAACTGTGGATGCTTAGTCGTTCAATATATTCAAGAGAATGATTGATAAATTTTTGGATACGTAAGGGATATGAGGATAATGCTATATTGAGGCAGAAGATCATCCATCGTTTTGAAGTTTGAGCAGACTCAAAATGGCCTACTCCTGCATCTGTTTCTTATGTTCTTGTCTTCAGCATGATGATGGTTTGTTCAATGGCACATCTGGTGATGAAATTGCATTCATGGTATTGCATCAGGGTCTCATTCATTAGTTTCTATGAGGTGTTGTTCACCACATTTTAAGTGTGTATCCCTTGTCTTTGAGCAGCTAGCTGCTTTGAGGTGCTATGAGATCAGCGGGGAGAGGGGGTGGGGGTGGGCTGCCACAGGATGAAAGCATCACAGCAGCAGCTCAAGAATCTCATGCCTACCTGCATAAAGAGCTTTTAGTGGTTGCACACCAACTGCACATTGATGGAGTGTAAGTCCTTTTGATGAATATCCCTGAGCATTATGGGGTTGCATTATTTGTCACATGCAGGCAGTCAATGTTGCCCAGAAACTTTGGGAAGCCAGCATAAGCTGCAAACCTGACCACTTGCTCATTCTAACTGGCTTCATGGCAGACAAAGTTGGCAAACTGGCAGTCCTGGCAAACAAGCCAGCATTGACCTTTCCAAGGGTGTCGAGTGTAGGATCCGGCAAATGTCTCTGGCACTGCCCTGGAAGAATCCAGAAACAAAATTTTTGAGGGAGGTGGTTACCTTGACAGCTAAAGCATGTCCACCAGGTCCAGTTGGGAGCAGATCTTGTTTCAGCCGACTGAAAATGTCTGCCACCACCTGACATGAGATCCTGAGCCTGGTGTTCAGACATGTGGTGGACGTTTATCCTTTGCCTGGGTGCCAAGTATTTTTTTTTACATATTCTTTCATGAGATGTGGGAGTCACAGGCAAGGCAAGTATTTGTTGCCCATCCCTAGTTGCCCTTGAACTGAGCAAGGGCAGTTTTGAGTCAACCACATTGCTGATCGGTCTGGAGTCACATATAGGCCAGATCAGGAAAAGACAGCAGATTTCCTCTCCTAAAGGACATTAGTGAACCAGATGGGTATTTATGACAATCAATGATAATTTCATGGTCACCATCACTGAGACTTCGCTTCCAGAATTATTAACTGAATTTAAATTCCACCAGCTGCTCTGGTGGGATTTGAACTCCTGTCCCAAGAGAATTAGCCTGAGTATCTGGGCTCCTGAAAGCTGCGCCTCTCTCCTGTGGAGTTGTGGGTGTGAGAGCAGCTGGTTGCTGCTGTTGCTGCTCCTGCTGGTAAACTTGGTCCTCATCTGAAATCCAATCTAACACAGAGTAAGCGGCCCCCATGCTGATTTTCATAGATTAGATCTCCAAATTGTAGCTGACAGCTCTAAAGTGTGTAAGGTGCTTCCAAAGTGTGTAAAGTAACCTCTCAGCACAAGTACTGTCCACAAATCCTTTCACATTAACAGCTAAGTCAGCAGCTGTGAGGACTTCAACACTTATTGCCAGCCCTCTTTATTATGTCTTCAATTCCCTTCATTGCCACAGTGGTCTTCCCTTGTTTTCACTTCTGAGTTCCAGGAAGCCCAAGAAACCTATAGACCCAAAGTTAAAGTAGAGATTCCATGTCACTGTCACTTTAATTGAGGGATTAACATTCATCAACCTGCCCTTCCCTAGGTGGTTGTGTGCATGCTGTTTAATGCATTGGAGTGAAGTGCAGAAGTTGGCAGAATGGTACCTGCTCCCTCAAACGCTTGTATTTTCCACCTATTTACCACCAAGTAACATGTTCTTCCAGCTTAAAATTCCCTACAGTGTCTCATAGCATATACAGGAATATTATACCCACTAGCATAATATAGTTAAGAACATTATGCTCTAATAATGGAGGTCACACAGAGCAGGAGAAGGAAGAGAGAGGAGGGGGAGTGGAGAGAGGACCCTCAGTAGGAGGCCTTATCTGCTCAGGGTGATCAGGGAGCGTTTTTCTTAACTGCACATCAGAAACGAATAATATGTGAGACATCTGCATCCAAGTAAGGATGGTCACACTGAAATCTGCCACCTGCTGCAACCACAAGTCCAACCTCAGGGCAGGGCAAGGACTGCACTCTGAACATGACCTTGACAATTAACTTTGGCTCCTTTCAGGCTGGATCTGGAAATATTTGCAGCATCTAACAGTTTGCTATCCACTGTTGCATAAGGGACTCTTCTGAGGCTCTTTACTCATTGAGAGCTAACTGCATTTCATTTTCCCTTACCAGAGAGAAACAGGTGGAACGAGCGCATGGCTTCTTCAGGATTGCAGGGCAGCATTGACTGTAGGCACATCACTTTGTGGATGTTGCATGTCAACACTGTCCTATATTGGATTCCACTCGTCAGCATCCAGCTGACATGTGACCATAGGCAGAAGATCATGCAGGTCAATGCCCATTACCCTGGCAGCAGTATTAATGTCTTCGAATTGCAGTATTCCTCTGTGCCAGCTGCATTTGAGCCACAAAGGGTGGCTATTGGACAACGAGGGCTGATGACATAGCTGATGACTCCAATGTGCAACCCATGCATTTGTGTGCAAGATGCATAAATAAATGCCATGCTGTCACATTACATGTGATAGAGAAGACCACTGGTATGCAGAAACAATGTTCCTGCTACCTAGGCTGCTCTGGAGGAGCTGTGTAATGTACTAGGCAGAGTGGATGTCAAAATTTGTGCTGGTCTTTTTTTAATCATGCATGGGGTGTGCACACTATTGAAAAAGCTGACGTTTATTACCCTAATTGCCCTTGAGAAGGGAGAAGTAAGCCACCTTCTTGAACCACTGTATCCAGTGTGGTAAAGGTATTCCCATAGTCCCACTAGGTGGCCCAGTGACAATGATGGAATGGCAACATATTTCCAAGACGGGATAGTGTGTGACTTGGAGGGGAACTTGCAGGTGTTGGTGTTCCCATGCATCTGCAGCCCTTGTCCTTCTAGGTGATAGAGGTTGTTGGTTTGGAAGGCACTATTGAAGAAGCCTTGGTGAGTTGCTGCAGTGCATCTTGTAGATGGTACACACTGATGCCACTGTAGGATCCTTTGTCCTGGATAGTGTTAAGCTTCCTGAGTGTTGCTGGAGCTGCACCCATCTAGGCAAGTGGGGAGTATTCCATCACACTCCTGACTTGTGCCTTATAAATGGTGGACAGACTTTGGGGATGCAGGAGGTGAGTTATTCATTGCAGAATCTCCAGCCTCTGACTTGTTCATGTAGCCACAGCATGTATATGGCTGGTCCAGTTAGGTCTGCTGGATGCTTCTAAGCTCAACATCATAAGGGAGGTGGTGGCATTTTAGTATCGTGACTGTACTGATGTTCCAGAGACCCAGGGTAATGCTCTGGGGGCCTGGGTTCAAATCCCACCATGGCAGATGGTGAAATTTGAATTCAATAAAAATCTGGAATTAAAAGTCTGATGATGACCATGAAACCATTGTCGATTGTTGTGAAAACTCATCTGGTTCACTAATGTCCTTTAGGAAAGGAAATCTGCTGTCCTTACCTGGTCTGGCTGACATGTGACTCCAGATCCACAGCAATGTGGTTGACTCTTAACTGCCCTCTGAACAAGAACAATTAGGGATGGGCAATAAACGCTGGCCTGCCAGTTACACCCACATGAACAAATAAAAAAAAGGGGGATAGCCCTTGCCACCAGCCATATGATGAGTAGCAGTAGGAGAGGGGGTAAGTGGAAGGGAGAAGGAAACCTTGACAGCCCTTTTCTGGCCAGGTTATTCCAAGAGGAAAGTGAATTGATATAGTTTTAAATATTTTGAACATTCAGTCTTCTGTTTCTCCCATGTTTCACACTATATAACTATTAGTCACAAGCAATCTATGGATACATACTCTGTAAGATCAATGACATTATGTTTGATCTCCGTCAATGACAGGAATTTGTGCACTCACTTTTATTCCATTCACAGTGCAAAGGCACTTCTTCACAGATTGATACTCTCTGCATCAACAAAAACAATAATTTATATTTATGACATCCTTAAAGTAATGCTCTAAGGCTCTTCACAGGGACATTGTAAAACAAAATATGACAACATGCTATGCAAGGAGATATTAAGTTAGATGACCAGAAGCTTGGCAAAAGAGGTAGGTGTTAAGGAGTGTCTTAAAGGAGGAAAGTGAGTTGGATTGGGGGAGAGGTGCAGAGAGAGGGGGTATTCCAGAGCTTGGGGCCTAAGGCAGCTGAAGTCACATCCAAGAGAAGCCTTTGCAAGTGATACTCTGGCTACGATTAGATAAATAAGAATAAAACCAGGTGACAGCAGTCCCACCCAGCTGGATAACAGTGGAGAGGCATTGGAAGAGGATGGTGTGGTGAACTATGTCAAAAGCTGCAGACAGGTTGAGAAGGATGAGAAGGGATAGTTTACCTTGGTCGCAGTCACATAAGATGTCATTTGTGACTTTGATAAGGGCCATTTCGGGACTGTGGCAGGGACAGAAATCTGACTGGAGGGATTCGAACATGGAGTCCTGGGAATATGGGAACAGATTTGGGAGGCAACAACACATGCAAGGACTTTGGAGAGGGAAGAGAGGTTGGAATTGGTCATTTAGAAGGACAGCGGGGTCAAGTGTTGCTTTTTGGAGGAGGGGTGATGATGGCTTATTTAAAGAAGATAGAAACAACACCTGAAGAGTGGGAACTGTTAACAAGGCTAGTTAACATGTGCAACATATAAAAACTTAATACAGTATTTTATTTTTGCTTTCAGGGTATCATTTGATGACCAAATGGGGATTTATTTATTGGGTGTTATGGGGAATATCATAGCTTTAAAATACTGAAAGGATGGATGACGTGAGTTATTTACACTAGATTGAGAGCAAATAATTAAAATTTAATGGTTAAAAAATAATGCACGGTACAAAATACATTCACATTTCTAATATATGTTTCCAGTGGGCAAGGCTGTCTGCATAGAGCTAAACTGAGTAAATAATTAACAAGCCACTAGCAAAATTATAGGCAACTAGTATTTTTTCCTCAAAGGATTAGTAGATTAGATATCCATCTAAAGAAATAATTGCGATGTCAAGCAAATCCTTTGAAACAGATCTGGATCAATACCTGACTAGGATTGGAATTAAGGTTTACAAGGATAAGTACAAAAGGTTAATGAATGCAGTGTATGGCACAATGATTCCTGAAATGCTGAATCCTTGGAAATATATGTCATGAAAGGCAATTTATCTAGATGTACAATGCAAGAAATTTTCTGAAATTTTTCAAAGCAAGTCTCAGAGTCCACAATAGAGGGGATTGATTGTACACGGTCTACTGAGGGAATAGGCTTAATGCTTCTCGCTTTCATATTGAACTTTAAGAAGAGCACTGTAATAGTCAAGTCAACTCAGTCAGCGTTTTGGATTTTTATACAAAGGGGAGGTGAAAGATGATTTTACACTACAGCCCTATTGATAGAAAATAATTAGGGAATAAGGATTTGTATTGCAATGGAATGTTATCCTAAGAGGGTCTATTAAAAATCTGTTTCTAAAACTGCATCAGGTGTCATGACATACACTGTGAGGATGATGAGTAATGTTTATAACTGTACACACCCCGAGTTCCTGCTGTTGTGGGAAGGTTATGGATATATGGCCAGAAGCTACACATTTCCCAACAAAGAAGAAGAGAAAATACAGTAATAGAGTTGCCCCTGGCTGATTCTACCTCTTGGAAGTAGATGTGAAACATAGAGACCCACAAAATGTTGAAGAGGAAAATACTTTAAGACAGAAAGAAAAGCTTTACTTTCGACGAGAAGTACAAATAAACTACCAAAAAAAAGTCAGGTGATTTTTCAGAGCCAGGTTATTTGATGAATGAGAAATGGCTGGGCTTGGTTACATGACTTTAACAGATTGAAAATTTAGTGACACATTCTGTTTGAAGCAAATTATCAAACCATTCCAAAGTTTGCTCTCATATTCACACTCTTGAATAAACAAATAGGTGATGATCTTTATGACAATATGCTCATTGCACATGTATGCACCACACACCTTAGTTGACCCGTTGACACTTCGCCCACCAGCAGATATCAGCTTTAACATATGCAGAATGTAAGCAGAGCAGTCACCAAGTAGCTGGAGGACATAAAGCAAGGCTTATAGGCAGAAAGAATGCATAATAAAGCATAGCAAGATATTTATGCTCAATTCAAAAAGAAACATGGACCAAACCAACTCTGGGGCAATTTCCAAGCTCTGCCTGTTGTTTTAGTAGCTCTGCTGTACTAAGAGCGCCATCAAGTGGCAAGGATATGCTAATAGCCACTTTTAAAACTGGCTTATACGCTTGCTGAAAAGGAAGCTTGCCATTTCTTGCCTTTCCAAGTCATTTATATTCCAATGGGGAACCCCATGCTTACATTTCAAAAATAAGAGTAATAAAATGGGTGTAAAATGCCCAGTAGCACCAGCAGAGCATCTGAGAAGGAAGCAAATGAAAATCAATTTGCACAAAAAAATTATTTTCTTGTCAAACTCCAGAGTCCATTTTTTAAGGAAAGTCTGCATTCTCTTTACTCTTCTTGAAATGTTGGGCACCCATTTTCAATGGACAGTACTTGCACTGAGCATATTTTGATACAAAAGTACAAGTGCTGCCTTCAACAACTCATTTTATTGCCCATTATATTAAAATCAATATATTGCCAATTTTAAGTGAGACTGCTGAATCTTAACTTAAAAACGCAACTGGAAGTGGTCAGGAGCACAAAATAGTTGGGAAACCATCATTGCCCATCTTTCACCGATACTTCTGGCCTCCAATGCTGACTTTAGGCAGAAATTGCAATCATAAACCAGGAAATTTTACACAATCAGATAAAATGAAACTTATTTATTTAACAAATCAGAGAATCACAATATTATAGCAGGGAGGAGGCCATTCAGTCCATCGTGCCTGTGCCAAATCTCCAAAAAAGCTGTCCACTTATTCCTCAACCCCTGCCCTTTCCTCATAGCAACCTTTTCTATTAGGGCATTGCATGTTCTAATAACATATGAGCCAGATTATGCTGGGGCTGGGCACCTTCCAATGTGCTCTGTTAGTTAGATTTACTTGTGCATGCTTATGTTTTAAAATTTCTTGCCTGCAAATTTGGTGGCAGTCTGAGCTAATAAAAGCACAGCGAGGGAACCAGGACATCTGGACCTTCGTTATCAACTGTGTCCAATGTGATGGTAGCACAGTGATGATGTTACTGGACTAGTCAACCTTAGACTAATGCTATGTATACGCGGATGGATACATCACGGCAGCTGGGGGAGATTTAAATTCAACTCATTAATAAAGTTGGAATAAAATGCTACTGTCATTGGTAATGATCACGACACTACCAGATTGTTATAAAAACCCATCTGGTTGAGTAAAGCCCTTCAGGGAAAGAAATCTGCCATCCTAACCTGATCTGCCTTACATGCTACTCCAGATCCACAGCAATGTAGTTGACTCTTAACTGCCTTCTGAAATGGCTCCACTCATTTGTATCAAGCTGCTACATAAAAAAACAGTGTGTGTATACCTACGCCACATGGACTGCAGCAGTTCAAGAAGACGGCACATCACCACCTTCTCAAAGGCAATTAGGTATAGGAAATGAAGGCTGACCTTGCCTGCAACACTCAACATCCCAAGAACAAATAAAAAAGGGACAGTGTGTCATCTTAAACAATGAGGTTAAAGGATTGAGAAATAAACATTGTAAAGAGTGAGAAGGAATGTGAATTACCAAGGGTGAATTAGTGTCAAATTAGTTATAGAAAGAGAAAAAAGAGAAGGAAAGAAATAATGGTTAAGAGATTGAGTAAAAAAGAAACAGAAAGGAAAAGAAAAAACTGTAAAATTTAAAATTTGACATTTTTTAAATCTTCTAAAGCAGTTCACAACCTGAAGGCATGAGATTCCACTTTTATAATTGATTACTTTATGGGCATGAGAGATTGATTGGCAGTAATTACCAATTATCATGTCATTAGAAGGGTACTAATGCCATTAACTTTTTGTGACCAGTCAAATTGGCAATTAACATGCAAATATAGTACATCATGACAATTAAGGGGTGGTTAAGTGTTAACACCATTTTCACAAAATTAATGCTGGAGCAGCACAAATCAGCCAGCAACTTGTTGCTATTCTCAATTCACAGGGTATCTTTTCCTCACCACAAGTAGCTGGCTGATTTGAGCTTTAACTGCATCATTCATATGCTTTTAAATTCTCAGCAAAATCTGACCCTCAACATAAACATCTCTTTCCCACTCTTACTGTTCTTTTGGAAGATATCAATCTTATGGCCTAAAGTATGAAACAACCAGTAGAAATAGTATTTCCCAATTCACCCTATGAAAACCTCTCCTAATTTTGAATGCTATCAGATTTCTTATAACCTTCTTTGGTCTAAAGAAAATATTCCCATTGTTTCTAGTCTTTTCAGAGCCTCTCATCCTGGTTAACGTCTCCTGCACCTTCTCCCTGCTCTTCCATCCTTCATGGTTTCTCATTGGACTCAGACACTAAACCTCCAGTGACTATCGTATTTCAAACACTTTGTCCAGACGATTACAGAAATCAGTTTTAACATGATTTTATTAAAGAAGAAATGTCTGAACATGGGATGGGTCAATGGATTTACCCAATTAGGCTAGGTGGTCTCTCCCAGCTTACATTCCTTTTCTGTCCTGAGCTTTCTGGTATTAACCAGAGTGACAGTAAGGACTTTATAATTGGTCTCCATCCTCTTTGGGTTAGGGACAGGTAGAGGATTCCTGCTCCTCATCACTTTAAGTGTATTCATGCCAGAAATTGACATACATGAACATTCATGGAGGATGGAATAAAGCTCAACTGTGTTATCGCTTCACAACCAAATGAGATGCAAAAATTTGACTGTCAAATCACACGTATGAAGAATGCAAAGTTATTTAGTCAGTTCTGATTGAAAACAAGAGGCGGCCTTAACTTTCCTTGTTGAGCATAGAGAAGCACTTCTGTTTCCACAGCCTCAAATTGTGAAGTAAAAAAAATTGCCTGCAATACAGGAGCATGTGAAATAGATAACCTAATAAGCTGTTAACTCTTCAGGAGAGGAACTGAGAAGTGAAAATCAAATATCACTACAATAACCAAATACCTGTGACCAATAATTGTCCTGGATTCGGGGAGAAATGAATGGTTAAGATTTCCTGTAAAACAAATATATACGGAGATGCAAAGCTGTTAGAAAGACACAGCTGCATTGTCATCAGAAGCTCTGGCATTGACAAACATGAACAATCATGAGTCCACAGAAAATTCTTACAACATAATTAAATATTTCTTTCCATTAATATTTTCATTGCTCTTCAAGGTTTTCTTAGTTGATTGACAGGCAATACCTTTCCAAGGCTTACCTGTGTCACTTTTCATTTGACCATGTTAGCACATGAAAGAATGCCAGGGTGACACCTGATTTCCATACTGTTCATGAAACAAAAAGCAGCCACTATTTAAGCACACTCAAAATTAGTAATTACTTTTTTGAAATTTCTGCAAGTATTTCCTATTGCTAATGCATTTTCATTTTCATTTTACTTACTTTGTGGTCTGTGCTAGTTGGTAGTTGCTGAATTACAAGATAATAATCCAATAAGGTCATTTTACACTGAGTGAACCATGATTCTTTATTCCTTATCACTGGAATACAGCACTGTAATTCACAGCAAAGTGACTTGTGACGTTAAAATATGTAGAAGGACAGCAAATTTCTAATGGTTTTAGTAAATAGTCGCTTTGATACATGGGTTTTGCATAGGATGCGGCTTAGCGTAGGCTCTTGCAAGGTGTCAAGTTATATTTAACAGTGAATTGAGTAGTTACTACCCACAACCCACTACATATTGTGCAACAAGAGTTTATCTGAATACTTAAAGTTGATATGAGAAGAACATTTTTCAAGGAACCAATGGATATTTTGTGGTATAGCTTGAGAATTTTTTTTCCCTGAGGGTCATGAGTCTTTGGAACTCCTTCAAAAAGCAGTGGAAGCAGAGTCTTTGAATATTTTTAAGGCAGAGGTAGATAGATTCTTGATAAGCAAGGGGGTGAAAAGCTATCAGGGGTAGGTGGGAATTTAGAGTTCAGGTTAGATCAAATCAGCCATGATCTTATTGAATGGTGGAGCAGAGTCAAGGGGCTGAGTGGCCTACTCCTGCTCCTCATTCATATGTTCATATGTATAGTAAGTCAGATGAAATGCTGTTTTATTAGAACAGCAGCATTATGTCACATGCCACGATTATACTGCTGCTATGGTGCAGCTGTATTTTAAGTTCCAGTTTTATTTTCTCCCCTCTTCTAGATGACCCAACTGAGGTACAGTCCTTGGTCACCAATAGCCATCCAATACCCTGGCCAAATAATCATTTATTATTTGTAACCTAAACAGCAAGTCTCAGCAGGCAATTCAATCAAAGTGGACATCAGGCAGAATTGCGCATGCCTGACCCAATCAGACGTGAAATCATGCAATATTTCTGTCAGCGGGTGCGTGCAAAAGTCGGAAGCGACAATTAAGAGAGTAATTAAACCTATTAAGGGAGCAATTGACTCTGATGTTTAGTGGTCCGTCCGGCGGACGGGTGATTTGGCCAGGTGGCCTTTACATTTTTCATGAAACCGCATCCAAGGGCGGGATGAGGTTTCCGTTATGAAATAAAATAAAAATAAAAATCTGTGGGCAGCATTTTTATCATCTCTACGTTCAGGTGCCTGGTTGTGAGGCTTGGGCATTTTTTTCTGGCTTGTTGAAACTCTGATGATTTTCGGGTCTGCAGCTCCCTGAGGCAGCTCTCTACCTTGAGGGAGCTTTCTCTCAGCGTTTGCCCGCACCTGTGTTGACGTCATCGCTCGTCTTCTTCCCGCCCCCGCCCCGGCAGTGCTGAGCCATTAATTGGCCAGCCAGAGTGAAATCGTGGCCGGGGGCTGATCACAGTTGGTGGTCCGTTTCCCAGCTGATCCCAGGCCCACCGATTGCGCCCGCTGAGCTAAAAGTTCAGACCATCATTACTGAGGTAGACTTCTATCTCCAGTTGATAATCATACACTTGAGAACAATGAAGACTGGAAACCATGGTTGATTTCCTTTACCATAGCCTGAAACTAATTAAAGTCTCAGATGAACTTAAATTGGCAATACAGATCAGGAAATGAATCAGGGATTGTGTCTGTATGGTCTGTTACTGATCCACTTGGCTGAGCTATCCCTGGGCAATTGGAGAACAGTAGTCCGGCCCATCTCCCACGCATCCGCCCTCACACCTTCCTCTCCCTCCCAGAAACATGATAGGGTCCCCCTTGTCCTCACTTATCACCCCACCAGCCTCCGCATTCAAAGGATCATCCTCCGCCATTTCAGCCAACTCCAGCATGATGCCACCAACAAACACATCTTCCCTTCACCCACCCTGGCGGCATTCCGCAGGGATCTGGGACACCCTGGTCCACTCCTCCATCACCCCCTACACCTCAACCCCCTCCCACGGCACCTTCCCATGCAACCGCAGAAGGTGCAACACCTGCCCCTTTACTTCCCTTCTCCTCACCATCCAAGGGCCCAAACACTCCTTTCAAGTGAAGCAGCATTTCACTTGCACTTCCTTCAATTTAGTCTACTGCATTCGTTGCTCCCAATGTGGTTTCCTCTACATTGGAGAGACCAAACGCAGACTGGGTGACCGCTTTGCAGAACACCTTCAGTCTGTCCGCAAGCATGACCCAGACCTCCCTGTCATTTGCCATTTCAATACTCCACCCTGCTGTCATGCCCACATGTCTGTCCTTGGCCTGCTGCATTGTTCCTCGAAACGTTGACAGTGTTCCTCTCCGCAGATGCTGTCAGACCTGCTGAGTTTTTCCAGGTATTTTTATTTTTGTTTTAGTTTTATTTATGGTTGTCATCTATGAAGTCCTTCATTAATCCCTGATTCCACCAGCCACCCCACCCCCCCACAACCACAAAACATGTTAAGGTATTTCATCTTCATTTGATAGTATTCACAAAGCATAGCAGATTCACAAAACCAGAAGGAGAGGATCATTTAATCTGGCTGCTAAACCTACAGCAAGGGTGGTTCTGCCCATATCCATTTCCTTAATTCTTCGTAGCCTGATAAATGCAGATAAATGTTCGGAAAAGCTGTGAAGATTACTGTGGGTGGCAGATTTGCACTTGTCTAAAGCCACCCTCCTAAAAACTAAGAGAGTTAATGGTTGTTGTGCCAGTCAAATGCTCTTTGGCTTTAAAAAAAAGTAGCCCTGCTGATTGGAAACAATATGGATCTTCTCAGCAAACTCTCAACCATTTAAGGATTGAAATGTCCAGTGCACATCTGCCACATAATGGAAACATTGCTTTAATTTATGAATTAGTATAGCTTTACCCCCCAAAGGATGAAATCAAACAGTGCACAGCATTCTCGTCTGTGTCCTATTTCAGAGGCATGTGGAGGGTGAGAGTCCAAGAGCATTGCCTCCTTTGAAAGATGAAACAGCAACGACTTTAAGTAAATTTGGGACAGGGTGTTAAGTGAAATTCAATTTTCATGCTGCACATCAATGCATTTTTACTAGAAGGTGTTTTCCTATCATTATTATTTTACTCAGGATATTAAACCTTGAGTCTCTAATCTCAGTGAAGAGCATGAGAGAGGGCTGGATTAACTAATCTTCTGAGTTTCCCTCCATAACTATGGTCAAGTTCCTAACATCCATTCAGTATGAACCGGAGGATAAGGGTTCAGTTGGGATTATAAACTATGACAGTAAAGTTTAAGCAATTTTCAAACATCATCAGGATCCTGAAATAAAATAACAGCCTTGAAATCAATCTGATCTGTTCCTTTTTATAGCGCATGTATATATAGCTCTTGAATTGCAGCATGAAATTTCTCTGCTATTTTAGTCAAGGTGTTTTGCATTCATTTTAACTGGATTAATATTTTATGGAGAGAGGAATTTCAGACGAGCATGCTGAGCATTTGTACATTATCACACAACATAATTTCAGGGTCATAGAGTATGTTTTGTTGGGGCTGATTTTATTTTGTTTGGATCTGGGTGGAATAATTGTAAATACTTCTCTTAGCAAGTACTCCAGTCGCAAAATGATAAAATCAATTTTGATGACAAGAGATTTTCAGATCAAAAAGCCATGAAATGTGGTTTATGAATGAATAAAGGCAAAAGTCAGAAATCAACACAGCACACTTTCTTTATTCATTCATTCCAAAAATATGGAGAGCAATTTTCACCAGCTTATCATCCTAGTTTACGATATGAGCTGCACGGCAGTCAGATTAAACAATGATTTAAATGCCCTGTACACAAAAAGCAGGCCAAATCCAACCCAGTTAATTACTGCCCCATCAGTCTACTCTCGATCGTCAGTAAAGTAATGGAAGGGGTCATCAACAGTGCCATCAAGCAGCACTTGCTTAGCAATAACCTGCTCACTGACGCCCAGTTTGGATTCCGCCAGAACCACTCAGCTCCTGACCTCATTACAACCTTGATTCAAACATGGACAAAAGAGCTGAACTCAAGTGGTGAGTGAGACTAACTGCCCTTGACATCAAGGCAACATTTGACCATGTGTGGCATCAAGAAGACCTAGCAAAATTGAAGTCAATGGGAATCATGGGGGAAACTCTCCACTGCTTGGAGTCATACCTGGCACAAAGGAAGATGGTTGTGGTTGTTGGACGTCAATCATCTCAGTCCCAGGGGTTTAGCTGCAGGAGTTCCTCAGTGTAGCATCCTAGCCCCAACCCTTTTCAGCTGCTTCATCAGTGACCTTTCCTCCATCAGAAGTGGGAATGTTTGCTGATGATTACACAATGTTCAGCACCATTCACGACTCCTCAGATACTGAAGCAGTCTATGTCCATAGGCAGCAAGACCTAGACAGTATTCAGGCTTGGTTAAGTGGCAAATAACATTCATGCCATACAAGTGCCAGGCAATGATCATCTCCTATGATCTCCTATCATCTTCCCCTGACATTCAATGGCTACCATCGCTAAATCCCCCACATCCTGGGGGTTACCATTAACCAGAAATTGAACTGGACCAACCATATGAATACTGTGGCTACAAAAACAGGTTAGAGGCTGGGAATTCTGTGGACAGTAGCTCATCTCCTGACTCCCCAAAGCCTGTCCACCATCTACAAAGCACAAGTCAGGGGTGTGACGGAATACTCTCCACTTGCCTGGATGAGTGCAGCTCCAAAAATATTCAAGAAGCTCAACAACATCGAGGACAAAGCAGTCCACTGACAGGTATTCCATCCACCACCTTCAAGAATCACTCCCTCCACCACCCACACACTTTAGTAGCAATGTATACCATCTACAAGATGCACTGCAGAAACTCACCAAGGTTCCTTTGACACCACCTTCCAAACCCACGACCTCTACCATCTAGAACGACAAGGGCAGCAGATGCATAGGAACACCACGCCCTACAAATTTCCCTCCGAACCACAAACCATGCTGACTCAGAAATATATTGCCATTCCTTCACTGTCACTGGATCAAAATCCTGGAACATCCTCCCTAACAGCACTGTGGGTGTACCTACACCACATGGATTGCATTGGTTCAAGAAGGCAGCTCACCATCTGCTTCTCGGGGACAATTAAGGATGGGCCTAGCAGTGACGCCCACATCCCATGAATGAATAAAAAATAAACTATTAAGACACAGTGAACTTTTGCCTCCTGATGTTTGTTTGATTTGATTTTCCAGCACTCCTCAAAGTAGATAACCTGTCACCCTAGCTTCCACGCCAACCCCCCAAAAAAGGTGAGAGTCTTATTAACATTATAAGAACAGGGACCTAATTTAAATGTTAGGACCCCAATACCATTTTGGTCTCCTTCTGGCTGGAGTGGTCAACGCAGCAGTTCTTAAAGGAACAGCAGATGTTACAAAAATATTCCTACACATCTTTTTCCAATCATTTTTGCAGAACTGGGAGGATAGCCTACTCTTACTTCCTATTGGTGAGCTGTGCCAGTGCTCGTTCTGAGCTGGTAGCTCACTGATATTATTCAAATGAGACCTAACCACCATACAGTTGGTCCCATGAAGTTTGGCTCCTGCAAATGATGCAAATACTAACTTCTGGGCCTGATGATCAAAACAACTTCAGTCAGGATCCAACAATCATCAAGGGGGCATACGTGGCAGAGACTTGTCCATCTCTTCTTTAGATACACACAGTAAAACAACATACTTCATGTGAAAATGTATCATTGTGCCACATGTCTAATAGTAAATGATTTCTCTGTCTCTTCAAATAAAGGAAAAGGAAAGTTGTCCATTTCAGTCAGGACACCATTATCTCCTTGATTCATGCAGTGAAAAGAGTTTAACTACAATCTGCAGAATTTTAATGACCTCTAGGTAGCGGGCTGGGATGTGGGGGATGGCTGCTGGTAAAATAGCGGGGAGCCAGGTCAGGACATCTCCCTGATGCAGTTCCGCTGCCAAGACTTTTTCCCAGTGGCAGGCAGGAGAAGGGCTACGGTGACCTGCTCCAAGGAGGTGGGCAGCCAATTTGCATACTTAAAGGCCCCATTAAGGATAATTTTATGGGGCCACTGGTGTTTTGTTGACAGGAAAGCAGTACCCCACAATATGGGGAGGCTGCCAGGTTAATGGAGGCAGCCCCGAGGCTCCTGCCTACCTCATGGCAATGTTGAATTTGTGTTACAATGAAGTGTGTGCTTTAAATTGGTAATTAAGCACAGCTGTCCCCCAACTGGGGAAGGATTAAGGGATCATAATAAGAGCATATAAACCAGTTCACTCTGAGAGTCTGGGAGGAACTGGGTCTATACTGTGCCTTTACTTTGCTGTCTTGGAAATAAACCTGTTTTAAGGTACAGGCTGGCTTCCTGAACATAACGTTATTGGAATTAACACCTCAGTAGCACCCACCTCTCCCTGTGGAGCTGCTGAGGCTTCTAAGCTGCCGGCCCTCTTATCTGGCTGGCAGGAGCAGGAGCCTGCCCACTGTCCTTAATTGGATGGCGGGCCCACAGGTGACCAATGAGGAGGCCACTTGTGGTAAATTGCCTAAGTCAGTCCCGCTGTCGGCAAATGGAGTCTCAAAACTCGCTTTTCATTCTGATGTTGGGGTCGTGAAGCCCACGGTAAAATATCAGGGCAATGAGTTAGTTATAGAAAGTTCAAAGCCTTATAGACAAATCTAAGGGCCAACCACTCAATGGCCTGGAATCCCAAAAAATTAGACTTTTGATCCCTGAGATGCAAAAGGACCAGCTGGTTTGGTCAATATCCAGAAAGGATTTAAAAACAGAAATTGCTGGCAAAGATCAGCAGGTCCAGCAGCATCTGTGGAGAGAGAAGCAGAGTTAATGTTTTGAGTCAAATAACTTGCTCAGAACTTTTTTTGAATTAAACAAATGTGGCGGACAATAGTTCCCTGGTGCATACTCCATGGCAATGCCTCGACCAATCAGGATCGACTTGCCAACCAATCAGCACCCTTTTCTCTTGCAGTATAAATTGTTGCTCCCTTTGAAATTTGGCATTCTTGCTTCTGTCCTGTTGAGTGTAAGATGAAAAGCTTTGACAGCATGTCTCCTTTTTGAGTAATACTCAGGTTCCATACTACCAAGCGACTATACCTAAACCAGTAATACCACTGACTGCTATGAGCTTTGTTGAGGACATCAATGGATAATCAGCTCCTAGTTGTTCCTAAAGATGGGCAAAACTGCTGCTAAAGCTCAGTGAAAAATTGAAGGGAAATGCTTCAAAATCTGCTTATTCTGTTTGTGTTTATTGAAAGCCAAATTGGAGAGTGACTGCCCTTGACATCAAGGCAGCATTTGACCAAGTGTGGCATCAAGGAGCCCTAGCAAAACTGGAGTCAATGGGAATCACGGAGAAAATTCTCCGCTAGTCTTAGAGTCATACCAAGCACAAAGGAAGATGGCTGTGGTTGTTGGAGGTCAATCATCTCAGTTCCAGGACATCACTGCAGGGGTTCCTCAGGGTAATGTCCTAGGCCCAACCATCTTCAGCTGCTTCATCAATGGCCTTCCTTCCAGCATAAGGTCAGAAGTGGGGATAGTCATTGATGATTGTACAATGTTCAGCACCATTTGTGATTCCTCAGATACTGAAGAAGTCCATGTCCAAACGCAGCAAGACCTGGACAATATCCAGGCTTGGGCTGACAGGTGGCAAGGAATATTCATGCCACACAAGTGCCAGGCAATGACCATCTCCAACAAGAGAGAATCTAACCATCGACCCTTGACATTCAATGGCATTACCATTGCTGAAGCCCCCACTGTCAACATCCTGGGGGTTACCATTGACTAGCCATATAAATACTGTGGCTACAAGAGCAGGTCTAGGCTAGGAATCGTGCGATGAGTAACTCCCCAAAGCCTGTCCACCATCTACAAGGCACAAGTCAGGAGTATGATGGAATACTGTCCACTTGCCTGGATGAGTGCAGCTCCAACACTCAAGAAGCTTGACGCCAAGCAGCACAAAGCAGCCCACTTGATTGGCACCCCATCCACAAATATCCACAAACATTCACTCCCTCCACCACTGATGCACAATGGCAGTAGTGTGTACCATCTACAAGATGCACTGCAGAAACTCACCAAGGCTCCTGAGACAGCACCTTCCAAACCCATGACCACTACCATCTAGAAGGACAAGTGCAGCAGACACATGGGAACACCACCACCTGGAAGTTCCCCTCCAAGCCATTCACCATCCTGACTTGGAAATATATCACCATTCCTTCACTGTCACTGGGTCAAAATCCTGGAACTGCCTCCCTAACAGCACTGTGGGTGTACCTACCCAACGTGGACTGCAGCGGTTCAAGAAGGCAGCTCACCAACACCTTCTTAAGGGCAGTTGGGGCTGGGCAATAAATGTTGGCCCAGCCAGCGATGCCCACATCCTGTAAATGAATTAAAAAAAGATTTGGCCCCAATTTTATGAGCTATCATACCAAACTCCCCAAACCAGTGGAAGGTGAGAGGTCAAGGAAAAGAGACTACTTCGCAACACGTCCACAGATCTGATCCCTTCCGTTTGTCAATTAAGTTTTTTCTCAAAAGAAATTGCAGGATTAAAACATAATTTGTTTAGTGTTGGATTTAATGTGGCAACTTTTCTTACCCTACTCCCTGGTGCTGTTCATGTAATGTGGAACCAAAGTGTGCTCCATCTGAAATGACCTATCTTTCCAGCTTTAGGTCATTTACACAGGACAGATGGTCTCTTGCTGTGGGCCAATCCTCTGACAGAACCTAAAATCTGGAACCAGAATAGGAAAATTAATTACTACTGCTGGACTGAGTCCATTGTAACAGTAGTAGAGACTGCCAGCTGTAAGTCCTTCTGACTGCTCTCTTAAAAAGTAGCAGCCATTAGGCCTCCAGGGTCAATCATATTCTTCCTATAGTTGCAAAAGAAATTACTTACCACAATCATGGTTCAAAAAAGTGGATCCCAGTCTCATGCAGCTTCTCCGGGTTCAAGGCTTAAAGCATAATTTGTCTGCACATTCCTCCAAATGGGCACGAAGTTGGTGTTCTGAAGAAGATTGAGCAAAGGGGCGCACTATTCATCGAGTCATCGGATAGAATTTTGCCGACCCCTAAGGTGGCAGGGACAGAGACAGGGGTCTTGACAGAATGGATGTGAAGAGGATGTTTCCTCTTATGGGAGAAACAACTAGGCGCATGGTTTAAAAATAAGGGGCTGTTCATTTAAAACAGAGATGAGGAGAAATTTTTCTCTCGGGGGTTATGAGTCTTTGGAACTCTGTTTCCACCACCTTTTGAGGAAGAGAATCTTTGAATATTTTTAAGGCAGAGCTAGATAGATTCTTGATTATCAAGGGGGGGTTGGTAAAAGGCTATCGGGGGCAGGTGGGAGGCTACAATCAGATCAGCCATGATATTAATGAATGGCAGAGCAGACTTGAAGGGCCGAGTGGCCTACTCCTGCTCCTAGTTTGTATGTTTGTAAAATTGTGGGGAGCTATGTCAGATCAGCTCCCAGACCATGTCCCACTGTCAGGGAATTTTACTGAGAGTAGTACCAGAACTGGACAGGCTGTCCATCCCATTTACGAGGCCTTATAAAGGGCCATTTTATGGTGCCTTTGGCATTTTACCACTGCCCCACCACATCATGAAGCCACTAACTAAATGGAGGCAGTCTCCCATCAACAACTGTTGTGGGGGGCGGTGTAAGGAGTGGGAGGCGCTGGTTGGTCATAGCGGAAGCTTTTTAAAGCAAAAAGGGGGCCACGGGCAGGGAAAGCAGCACCCATGGTTTCAACAATATCGTCAGAGGGGTTCCCCCTCCAATACTCAGCCTTGGAATGAAAAGAAAGTTGCCTATCTTCTGTTGGCTGCAGGGCACTTGCCCTCCTCAGCAATGCCCACCATTCCTGATGGTGTTGCTGAGGCTGCTCAGCTGCATGCCCTCTGATTGGGCTGGTAGCTCTCAGGGGTGGGCAGCCACTTAATTGGCTGTCGCCTGTAAAATTCAGAGCAAAGGCTCACCGGCCACCCATACGTGCTGGCGACACACATTTCCTGCTGATGTTGGGCCATCTGCCCAAACGGCAAAATTCAGGCCACAGACTCATTACAGCACAGAAGGCAACCATTCAACCCAGCGGCTTCTTTTGTTAGAAAGAACCTGTTTGTGCTTGGTGTGTGCATGACCATTCCATTTACACCCATCTTCCAGAAACCTGTTCAATCTCCGGCCAACAAAGGAAAGGGCCGTGACCCATTATAATGGGTTTCCACCCCTTATTTGCTCTGGATCACACCTGGGTTTGCATCCTGGAACTAAACATTCCCCAGGTACAGAGTAGGGGAATTTCAACTCTGGTATCTTCACTTTCTACTGCCATTAAGGTCATAAAGCTCATTCTTAAGGCTTCATAGAATGGGATTGGAAAAGGAACTACTCACATTAGTGCACCCAATTTCATAGTGATTTAATAATAATGGTGAAGGATGAAATACACATAATAATTTCTTGCAATTAATACAAAAAAATCATGAGAGTCATAGAGACATAGAGTCAGATAGGTCTACAGCACAGAAAAAGGCCCTTCAGCCCATTGAGTCTGCACCAGTCAAACAAGTACCTAGCTATTCTAATCCCATTTTCCAGCACTAGGACCATAGCCTTGCATGCCATGGTATCACAAGTGCACATCCAAATACTTCTTAAATATTATGAGGGTTTCTGCCTCTACCACCCTTTAAGGCAGTGAGTTCCAGATTCCCATCACCCTCTGGGTGAAAAAATTCTTCCTCAATCCCCTCTAAACCTCCTGCCCCTTACCTTAAATCTATGCCCCCTGATTATTGATCCCTCCCTCAAGGGGAAAGGTTCCTTCCTGTTCACCCTATATATGCCTCTCATAATTCTATACACCTCAATCATGCTCCCCCTCAATCTCCTCTGCTCCAGGGAAAATAACCCCAGTCTATCCAATCTCTCCTCATAACTAAACTGTCCAGCTCAGACAACATCCTGGTAAATTTCCTCTGCACTCTCTCTAATGCAATCACATCCTTCCTATAATGCGGATTCCAGAACTGCACACAATACTCTAGCTGTGGCCTAACCAACGTTTTATATAGTTCCAGCATAACCTCCCTGCTCTTATATTCTATACCATGGTTAGTAAAGGCAAGTATCCCATATGCTTTCTTAACCACCTTATCTACCTGTCCTGCTACCTTAAGGGACCGGTGGACATGCACACCAAGGTCCCTCTGATCCTCGGTACTTCCCAAGGTCCTACCATTCATCGTGTATTCCCGTGCCTTGTTTGTCCTGCCCAAGTGCAGTACCACACACTTATCCAGATTAAATTCCATTTGCCACTGATCAACCCATCTGACCAGCCCGTCTATATCCTCCTGTAATCTAAGGCTATCCTCCTCACTATTTACCCACCCACCAATTTTCAGGTCATCTGCGAACTTACTGATCAACCCTCCTACATTCAAGTCTAAATCGTTTATATATACCACAAACAGCAAGGGACCTATCACCGTTCTCTGTGTAACCCCACTGGACACAGGCATCCAGTCACAAAAACACCCCTCGATCATCACCCTCTGTTTCCTGCCACTCAGCCAATTCTGGATCCAATTTGCCAAATTGCCTTGGATCCCATGGGCTCTTACCTTCATTATCAGTCTCCCATGCGGGACTTTATCAAAAGCCTTGCTGAAGTCCAAGTAGACTGCGTCAAATGCATTTCTCTCATCTACACACCTGGTCACCTCTTCGAAAAATTCAATCAAATTGGTCAGACATGACCTCCCCTTAACAAAACCATGCTGACTGTCTTTGATTAATCCCTATCTCTCCAAGTGTAGATTAATTCTGTCGCTCAGAATTGCTTCCAATAGTTTCCCCGCCACTGAGGTTAGATTGACTGGCCTGCAGTTCCCTGGTTTATCCCTTCCTCCCTTCTTGAATAACGGTACCGCTTTGGCTGTCCTCCAGTCCTCTGGCACCTCTCCTGTGGCCAGAGAGGTATTGAAAATTATTGCCAGCGCCCCTGCTATCTCCTCCCTTGCATCACTCAACAGCCTGGGATACATTTCATCCGGGCCTGGAGATTTATCTACTTAGAAGCCTGCCAGGCCACTTAGAACCTTCTCCCTTTCTAGGCTAATTTCTTTAATTATATCACAGTCCTTCTAACTGATTTCTATATCCACATCGTCCCTCTCACTTGTGAACACTGACACAAAGTATTCATTTAGAACCCTACCTATGTCTTCTGGCTCCACACACAAATTACCACTATGGTCCTTAATGGGCCCTACTCTTTCCCTAGTTATCCTCCTACTCTTAATGTACTGGTAAAATAACTTTTGATTTTCTTTTATTTTACCTGCCAATGTTTTTTCATGTCCTCTTTTTGCTCTCCTGATTTCCTTTTTTAGTTGCCCCCTACACATTTTATATCCCTCTAGGACTTCCACTGTTTTGAGCCCTCGGTCTCTGCCATAAGCCTCCCTTTTTCTCTTGATCCAATCCTGTATATCCCTTGACATCCAGGGGGATTGTTGGTCCGACCCTTTACTTTATGGAATATGTTGGCCCTGTACTCGCCCTATTTCCTTCTTGAATGAGCCCCACTGCTCTGATGTAGATTTACCTAAAAGTAGCTGCTCCCAGTCCACTCTGGCCAAATTGTATCTGATCTTATTAAAATCGGCCTTTCCCCAATTTAGAACCATGATTTCTGGCCCATCTTTGTCCTTTTCCATAACAACCTTGAATCTAATGGAATTATGATCACTATCTGCAAAATGCTCCCCCACTGATACCTCTACCACTTGCCCAGCTTCATTCCCTAAAATTAAGTCCAGGACCACCCCGTCTCTTGTAGGACCTTCTACGAACTGGCTTAAAAAGCTCTCCTGGATGCATTTTAAGAATTCCGCTCCCTCTAAACCTATCACGCTATGACTAACCCAGTTAATGTTGGGGAAGTTGAAATCCCCCACTATTACTACCCTATTATCTTTACACTTCTTTGAAATTTGCCTATATATCTGCTCTTCTATTTCTCTCTGACTGTTTGGAAGCCTATAGTACACTCCCAGCAATGTGATTGCTCCTTTTTTGTTTTTCAGTTCTACCTATATGGCTTCATTTGAGGAGCCTTCTAAGATGTCATCCCTCCTTATTGCTGTAATTGATTCTTTGATCAATATTGCGATACCCCCTCCTCTTTTACCTCCTTCCCTCCCTCGTCTGAAGACCCTATATCCTGGAATATTGAGCTGGCAATCCTGCCCCTCTCTCAACCATGTCTCTGTGACAGCAATGACATCATACTTCCATGTGTTAATTTGTGCCTTCAACTCATCTGCCTTATTCATCAGACTCCTTGCATTGAAATAAATACCATCCAATCTTGCCAAGCTCCCTGTGCTTTAACTGGCCTAAAATCGGTAGACTTTGATGACTTCAATATGCATGTGTGATAAGCAATATTATGAATGGAGAGTGGCAACAGTCACTAAGCAGACATTCGTCTTAAGATGAGAGTGATCGGTTCCCACCCAGAGTAGGGTTGCCAACTTGGATAGGGTGTATTCCTGCAGGCTTCATCACATAACCTGTCAATCCACTACCTGGCCAGATCAAACAACTTTCCCCTGCTGCCCATTGACAGTATTTCATATATTTAACAAGTGTTTGAAGGAACTTTTTTTTAAAACAAAAGAACATTTTCTTTAATAACCCATGATCTTTCTTTCAGAGTGCTCACTGCAGTGTCCAGGAGATTCCTGGGACTTCAGGGCAACCCCGGAGGGTTGGCAACCCTACCCAGAAGCCTTCCTGATTGAAAGACTTAGTTCCTAGTCAGATGTGGCACTGGTGGAGGCTGCAAGACCAGATAAGGTCATGCTGGGGATGGACTTTGTGCCTTGGCAGGGACACGAAGGAGGAAAAGGTGGGGGGGGTCAATAAACAGCAAAAATGGGGAGGGAGAAGGGCCAATCAAGAGGGAAGGGGGTCAATCTTGGGGCGGCTGCATCCTGTGATCGGTGGGGGGTGGTCAGAGGTCTCATGAGGAGACGGAAACATAGATCTCTGCAGATGAAGATCAGAAGCCTTGAGGAGAGGTCGGAGGTCTGACAGAGAGGTCGGAGGCCAGGGGTAGGGGTGGGGTTTGGTGGTGGAAGACTTCAGGAAGTGGGGTTCAGAGGCCACATAGAAAAAGTAATGGGGAGCAATCACAGGGGTTTGCTTAGGCTGGCACACTGGACCCAGGAGGTAGATGCAAAGGTACTCAACACCTGGATCTGGCAAGCCCTCCTCTGGATGTAACTATGGATTAAATTTGAATGGCAATGAGACTCAGGGCCTCATCATCATATTTAAAGCACCAGCCTCCATCCTTGGAATGGTATAGCTGCCCGCCCACCTTCCCACCTCACAGTTAAAACCTAAAGTGGCCAGGTGAAGGCAGGTTTGCCTCAGGAATCTGACTTTTAATACTTAAACCCCTTCATTTGATTCCCCAACCCGCCTGATTTACTTTGATTAAAATTCTCCCAAAGTCTGTGTACTCAAATACTTTTGATACCCAAGCAGGCAACACACCTTTTGTTCAAGCTTTACTTAAGTCAGGTGTAATTCTGATGTAAATGGAAGAAGTGCTGGCACAATGCTTTGCCCTCAGTATCCTGCTATTTGCATACATGGTAAGGTGGCAGGCACACCTTACCCGTAGCCAGTACTGTACTGAAAGTTAACATGTATTTTAGAACACATATTAACTGGTGGCGCTCCAAATTCTGATGCACTACACTGCTTTTTCTCCAAAGCATTTCAATTTTGGGACCAGACTGTTCAGCTCCTTGCAGGAAGGATTGGTCACTTGGCTGAAATCCTGGAGGACTGCTGCAGTCCCAGAATTCAACCCAACCAATCACTGTCTTAAGGAAAGACAAGGAGAAAATAGGAAAGTATACTATATAAAAAAAATGGATGAGCCAATTTTACAACGTAGAAACTGTAAATCCATCCCCACTCTCTTATTGAGTCTTATACATAGGGGAAATCATTGGTATTGTTTGCCTAGATTTTATTTTTAAGTAATTAACCAGATTCCACATGGTAGGAAAGGCCACAATAAAAGGTAGTGGCATAGTGGTCTGCAGATGGTGAAATTTAAATTCAATAAAAATCTGGAATTAAAAGCTTAATGATGACCATGAAACCATTGCCGATTGTTGTGGAAACCCACCTGGTTCACTAATGTCCTTTAGGGAAGGAAAATCTGCTGTCCTTATCTGGTCTGGCCTACATGTGACTCCAGACCCACAGCAATGTGGCTAACTCTTAAATGCTCTCTGAACAAAGGCGATTAGGGATGGGTAATAAATGCCCACATTTCATGAATGAATTAAAAAAAATCAAATTGCATTGGAAGAAGCCCCAGAAACTGGCGCTGTGGAGTTGGGGAGACGCGGCTGCTGCTGTTGCCTGAATGAACCTGGGTTAGTCTCAAGTGGTCAAGTACCGCACACTTAGAGGGGCGGGGAGACACAGGGCAGCTATTCCCAGCCCTATTTATAAAGTAAAATGGAAATATCGTGATGTGGCAAATCATTTTTTTTTCCAACAGTGACAGACTGTGTAACTGAACTTAAACGGCGCTGCAGCTGGATTATTTCGGCTGATCGACTGACATCTGTATTTTTAATTGTTATATGTTAAATTATTTAGATCTAGAGTAAGTGGAAGGTAAAATTTTGAAAATGGTGCAGGGGAACGGTTGTTGCGAGTATTTGCTGTTTTGTTTGCTGCTGAGCTCGGGCTGGGTGTCGGGGGAAAACACTTCCAATAGAAATTCCATCAAAAAGCCAGAAAGTGAAGGGGTTCCACCGATCCAAGCCAACACTTCGAGAGAGATTCAGCAGGAAGACAACAGCAACAAAGCTGCTGACATCCAGGTACCTCACTTTGCAGATTTGTCTAAAAGATTAAAAGATATTTTATTCTCAACATTTTATTGACGAGTAGTTTTCTTACGTTACCACCGCGGCAAAACCTCAAAAAGTGCTTCATTGGCTGTAAAGCGCCTTGAGACGTCCAGTGGTCATGAAAGGCGTAATATAAATGCAAGGCTTTCTTTATTATTTTATTTATTTAAACGCTGATCTCATTTGGGGAGTGCACCATTAAACACCAGATTAAATCATATCAAATAACCCTTGTGTTTATAATTTGGAAAATGCATAAATCGAGCTGAGTTGCGTTTCGATTTTTATTTTTCTCTCATTAAAGTGACATAATCAACCTATTATTTTCCTTGGTGGGACAGTTTGTAGTTTAATTTGAAATCTAAAGTCTTTTCACAATTGTGTTGATACTACTGGAAGAAGCTCGAGTCTGCTACAACTACCGCCAAGTAAAAAAACTTGATTTTTTTTGTAACTTCTTTCCCTTCACTCTCTACAACTTCTAAATAAAGTAATTCAATTAGTTAGATAATAGAACAGTTAAATCTAAAACATCGTAAACCTAAAAAAATGTGAATTCTATTTTATCAGCTCTAGGGAATCAGGTTACTTATCATTGCAACTATTAATATTGTGAAGAACATTCGATTGCTATGTGATGATTATCGGAAGAGAGACTACTATCATTCCTGGTTCTTCAAATACTAATGAAATAGGTATTTGGATTCCGTATTTATTTCCTTCCAAAACAGGAGCAGATTTCCAGCATGGCAGTGTTTTGCTCTTCGAACAGATGTGACTCTTTTTCGTAAAGATCGTTCATATCCAAAATCAACATTTTATCGTTTATATCCAAGTATAAACTTTTTAAGAGTGGAAAATTCACATTTTTTTAGGTTTAGGATGTTTTAGATTTAATTGTCATATTATCTAACAACTTGAATTATTTTATTCAGAGTGAAGAGAGTGAAAGAAAAGCAGTTACAAAAAATATCAAGTTTTTTTTTGGCGTGTTATTACCTGAACAAGAATCCACGTTCCCGTTAACGGTGTTGGGTTGAGTGAATGATTGAAGCCCACACTAAAGCAGAGACAATTAACTCGCAGCTGAACCACCCCTGAGTTTGTGACAATGCTAGTGGAACAGAACAGAAAATACATTAATGTTAATAACAATATAACCGACCATTTTTAATGTTTCGATGTTAGTGAGACTCCTCTCTAAGGGGAAACATTACCCTGGGAGATACTTTAAAGGCGAACTTTCACCCCATATAGTAATAATTGAAGAACCTTCTCAGAGTAGGATCTTCACTCACGACTCAGGAAGATCACAGACTGTTAGCAGTTTCATTCTTGAACAATTCCTCAGCTGTCTGAGAAGTAATGAACTTTGGATCAGCACCAAGATCTAAAGAAGGGCGCCAAACCCTGCTATTGCTGCAGAGGTGGAACTGAAGTCAGCTTGTGTACATGTCCAAGAGATGGTCAGAAAGGGGATTAAAGGCTAAGAATTTTCCTAACAGAGGACACAGCTAATATTTTCCCTCTGACGAAAGGGAATACTTACTTTCAAATCATCCCATTGCTCACAGTAATGCTCCGCTGTAAGGAACTGAATCATGCTGCCAACCCAAGTCCTTGAATTACCAACAGACTTTTAAAATGTGTACAATTAGAAACAGGTTTAGGCTATTCTGTCCTTGTGCCTGTACCTCTGTTCAACGAAACATGGCTGATCTGGATCTCAACTCCGTTTACTCCTCTTTGGTAATAATCTGCTTTACAAAACCTATGGTGCCTTCTGGCAGTCCATGTAGACAACATTCATTGACACTTCACCATTTATTATATAAGTCCTAAGAAAAATTAAATAAATTGAATGACCTACTTTTCACAAATTTATGCAGCCTCTCCTTGATTAGCTCACTCTTGTTAATAGTTAATAAAACAGAAAATGCTAGATATAGTCTGGCAGCATCTATGGAGAGAGAAACAGAGTTAACGTTTTAGATGGATGACCTTTCATCAGGAATCAGAGTTCTGATGAAAGGTCATCAACCTGAAATATTAACTCTGCTGCTCTTTGTACAGATGCTGCCAACCTGTTGAATGTTTCCAGCATTTTCTGTTTTTATTTCAGATTTTCACAGTCCACAGTATTTTATTTCCTCTATTAGAGCTTATTACTAAGTTACTTGCTTTCTCTTCTTCACTGGCTTTCTTAAAATAATAGGAGTGATATTTGCAATTTTGCAGAGGCACAATTACTGAATCTAGAGAGTTTTGGAAAATTATGACCACTACAATTTCCTTGTCTTGAACATTGCCTACCTTAAGTTCAATTATTTGCTCCATTACCATGTTTTAAAATTGTATATTAAATCCACTATGTGTCTCCACTTGATCTATTTTTGGTTCCTTGTACCAAAATCTATTTTCTCCTCGTTCTGCACTGTGGAAATGGATATAACATTCTCATTTAACAAGTTTGCCTTTTCCTCATTATTAAGTGTAGTCTTTGCTGCAACTGCCTTTAATGGGCACAAATTTATATTACCTCCTCCTTTGTAGATAATCTGCTCCACTGAATGATTTCTTGAGCAGAAAGATTAGTGCAGCTGGGATTCAGCTCCTAATTCACAATCTCATAGTCTCCTAAAATGGGGCTATACATGTGAATGTGGAAGTACAATTAAAAATATGTACTTAAGATTTTAACTTTACAATATTACAGTTTTAGCATTTCTCATTAGCAAAAATCCATTTTTTAACTAAAAACTGAAAATTCACTCCTGTAAAATAAAAGTCAAGAAGCAATTTAGTTCTTCAGTCAGAGACAGAATTCCATCCTATTACAAGGTTAACCGAATGTTACAACCAAATTCATGAGCTTGAGAATCCAGTGATTCCTGGCAATGCTACAGAAGCTGGAACAACCAGGATTCTGTATTCCTTGGCTCCATTGTTCAGAATAGCTGTCAAAAATCAAATGAATTCTCATTTTTTTCTGCATAGCTTTAACTTTCAGTAATGAAGAGTCGTGCAGATAATGAATGCAGAAAGAATCTCATAAAATGTTGGCCATTTGAAACTTTGTTTAGGATTTAGTTTAGGATTTAAAGGATCAATGTTACAAAGACATTTTGAAATAATATAAGTTATCTGGATTTCTTTGTTTTACCCCCTGGAGCAATTAAAAAAAAGGTAACTGCAGTTCCTTATTTTGTTTGTAATACAAGTACAAGCAATTTGTACAATGACATCTGCTGTAAAGTAAGAAGGAGATACCTGTGTGAAACTGAATTTGGACAATATAGGCTTTGAAAATAAGCGCTTCAGAGGGAAGGAATGATCTTGAAACCTGGGAAGGGTGAAAAAACCTGATAATCTTTTTCTTCAGGGCATTGCCTGCGAAGCGTTATAGCACTCTGAGTATGAGCCACTGTGAAAGAGAGGTGATTTCATTTTATTCCTATTTAGGTGTGCACAGCAGATGAAGATTGTGGGACCAAGAGATATTGCTCCATATCCCATCAGAGAAGACAACTATGTCTTACATGCAAAAAGCAAAAGAAACGTTGCCACAGAGATGGGATGTGTTGTCCTGGAAATCATTGCATTAACGGTAGGGATAAACCTAAATGGAGAAGGGCATATCTATATGCTATGTGAGGGTACAAATGTGTTATTTATAAATGTATTCAGGATTTCACTACACATAATGCACAGAGGAAACCTTCAAGATCTTTAAGTATCATGTCCTATTGCAAAATGTGGAGACATTTGAGAGTGAAAGAGTAACTCTTTCTCTGTCATTATTAAAAGCTAGAATGAATCATTATTTAATCAAAAAGGGTAATGTTATATTACATTACAGACTTAAATGTATCACAAAAGAGAGTAACATTACCAATGCATAATGAAAATATGGTTACTTTTCACAAATCAACTACAGATGAAAGTTTTGTAATTTGCAGTGATAACATCACAAATTTGTTTCTTCAGTAAAGTCATCATTATACATTAACTGAATGGAGCATTCTCTCCATTGTTGTTTGCCTTGATAACCACTGTGGGTGGGTGTGGGGGAGCAGTGGAATCAAGAGGCCAACAATTGATCAGACCTAATTTTACAATGCAAACCAAAACTGCTCTATATATCATAATAGGGACTGGGTGTCAGTGACTATGGTGGAAATGTCCTGATTAAGGGAGTGGACAATATCATAAACCGAGAAGATGAGGGTCATGGGGTTTATTATCTAAATCTCTAAATGAAATTACTTTTTTTTACAAACAATTATGGATAAATGAAAATACATTATTACTCTATCTTCCATTTGTCATCCTTTTGGAACACAAAGTTTGTAATCCCATGTTAATGATAATTTTACCCAATATGCCTAACAATTACATCAGCAACAAAACATAGGGTTATTTCAGCATTGTAAAACTCCCATTAAATACTTGGGTTTATATCATTTCTGCTGCCAGTCTCCGTATACCCAACCTTCCCACTGCTAGCAAAACTATTTTTGTCACTGCCAGCTGTACCAATCTTATCATTGCTAAACATTGAATAATCACACTGAGAGGAAAGTTCTTGTGAAAGTAAAATAATTTGTCCATTGCCTTTGTAACTATTCCTCTCACTGCTGTTAACACCATTCTTCCCACTTTCCAAATGCCAGAACTATAACCGAGAGGTTAGACCTAATCGTGGTCAGAATTGTCCACTACAGGGTGTGCGGTTGCAGGTGTATATTTACACTTCTCCCATTTTTTTTCTCTCTTTGTGAGGGAGATACTCAGCCTTCTTGGCACCTTATCAGATTCTACAACCTATGATCCCATTGCATTATGTGCTTGGACTCCAATACATTGTGTTGTCACATCATGTGTAAGGGAAACTTTTACATTTAACTATTTATTCAGCTTTTCTTTAAAAGAAATTAAGGGTGAGGTTTTATGCAGAATCAAATGAATTAGGATAACCTAACTTAACTCTTCCAAACCCAATTTTTTGTGCAGTTATCTGGAGTGCTACAAGTGTTAGATCATGTGCTGCTCACTTGCACTTCCCTACAATTGATAGGTTAAATGGATGGCAGCTACTTCTTATCTTGCTTCAGCAAAGAAAATCATTAAGACAATCTGTTAGAAGATGCATATATTTGTTACATCATGTTTCAAACTGCATTGAGAAAGTAGAAAAGTCAGACAGCCATTCATCATTATGCACAAATACCATGGATATGTTTCTGCAATGCTACAAATTACATCTAAATGTTTGAAAAGGATGCCTTTGAGTATACTTCAGAATCAGAATTCTACACTGCAAATGCAGTGATGGTGAAGTTAGGAAAAAGGGCTTGGTAGACAAAAGGATTAATTCTTCTGGTGTAGTACTTCTTTTTGGTGTGTAAAATCCTAGAGGGATATTTTTTTCCCAAAGCTGAGAAGCTGTAAAAGCCATTTTATGCCTTTCTCGGGTCAAATAAATGACTGATACAAGGAAGGAGTTTTCATTTTATTATTTAACATTTATATTACAAAGAAATCTGTCAACTGAGCATGTCCATCTCTTAATTCTCATTTGATTAGTGCTCCCAATATCCATTCTGATTTTAATTGTATCATCTTACAGAGAGGCAGTTAAACAAATAGACTATTTTGGGATGAGACTCCGGTACTTTCACACCTTTTTCTTTCCTCAAACTTGTTCACAGTTCTCCACAAAAATTGCTTTGAAACAATTACTAGGAGATTTCCCAAGAATGTGTTGGGGGTGATTCATACTTTTCTTAACAATGTAAAGTTAGCAGATCTCATGTGATGTTACCCATGACAAGTTGGAGATATGTTGTATTAGGGTAGGAGCTTTATACTATGTAAAATAAAAAACATTATTTTGCGGCTAAGGTGGAGCTGTGAATAAATTCTCTATTCCTAAAAGTCTAACTTCTTGAAATAGGTATGCCTTAAGAAAACAAAGAGCAATTGGCCTAGAAATTGTTTTATGCTAGCCTGCTGGTGCAACCTGGGCACAGAGAATATTGTGCCAGCCTTGGCCCAGTGGTAGCAGTCTTGTCTCTGAGTCAGAAAGGTATGAGATCCCCAGATAACTAGAGTGCAAAACCTAGGCTGACACTTCAGTGCCATACTGATAAATCAGAGGTTCAAGCTTCTGAAAGACATAACATCAAATTTGCCAACCCAAGTGGATGTAAAAGATCCCATTGCACTAATTGAAAAGCTGTGTGTTTGCTAACACTTATCTCAATAATGTTTGTGTGATCCTGCTGTGTGCAAGTTGGCTGCCACATTTGCCTACTTTGCAACAGTGATTACTCTTCAAAAGCACTTCTTCAGTTGTGAAACATTATTGGCTGGGTATTCTGTGGCAAATGACTCACCTCCTGACTCTCCACCACCTACAAGATCCAAGAGATGAGTGTAATAGAGTGTGATGGAATACTTTCCACTTGCCTGGTCTTTGCAAGAATTGACTTTAATGTGAGTTGACATACACTGTCCTATATCAACATACGCAGTGGCATATCCTGGGGGAGTAACAATAGAACTTCCTTATGACCTGCACGTTGCATTTGGCCTGTGGGCCAGATCTTGGACATCACTGACCCAGAGGAACTACTGAAAGGAAAAAGGTGGGGAGGAGGGGTGCTAACATATACAATGTTGATAAAAATGTTAGTTCTCTTCTGGATTTTAAAGCACTTATAGCAGCGATGTTGATACCTTCCTGCCTGGAGAAACAGTTGCAAATGTATAATACTCTCAAAAATCTCCTGGAAATAATGACAAAAGCTTGTTAATTCTTGCTCCAAAATATTGTCAATTGCCCAAAGGGAAACAATATTAGCAGTGCAGCTATTTTGTTTAAACAATCATACAGGAACAGAAATAATAACCTGGTAAGTCAGCAAATACAAAGAAATATAGGAAACTGGTGACAGGCAAGCAATACTCTCTGTAATTCACAGACTCATTGCAGAGCTCCAAGGGCCAAAGAACACACTTTGAAAATCTGTAATTTAATATAGACATCTGATGTAGCTAATGTTTGTATGTTTACCAAAATCACATGAAATATTAGCCAATAATATTTCCCCAAAGAAAGCATTTTTAGTATTGATATAACTTTTAATATCTAGATTTTTATTTTTATTTTATTTTAGCTCTCAGGCATACCTCATTTCATTCATCTTCTCAGTGGGAATTTAACTCAGCTCTCACTACATATTGGCACTGAATGATGCAATTTGACTCATAATCCCTATTTTTCACTTGGCAATGAAATCTAGAAAAAGCATGATGCTTCACAAATATTAGAATCACAATTAACTAATCATTAATTTACACATCACATCTAACAAAAAATAGCAAATGATAGATCTTGAATTCTACATTGGCCTTTTAAGAGGTTAAGGTGTAAAATCACAAGAAATAGGAGCAGGAGTAGGCCATTTGGCCCATCGAGCCTGCTCCACCATTCAATGAGATTAAGGCTGATCTGATGGTAGCCTTAACTCCACTTTCCTGCCTGCCTCCTATAAGCCTTGATTCCTTTGTCAATCAAAGATCTGTCTCAACTCAGCCTTGAATAGATTAAATGACCCAGCCTACACTGCTCTCTGTGGAAGAGAATTCCAAAGACCTTAGTCTCTGAGAGAAGAAATTCCTCCTCATTTCTATCTTAAGTGGGAGAACTCTTATTTTTAAACTGTGCCCCCTAATTCTAGATTCTCCCATGACAGGAAACATCCTCTCAGCATCTACCCTGTCAAGTCCATTCAGAATCTTATATATTTCAATAAGATCATTAAATTCAATAAGTATTGCTTTCAGAGTCACACCAAATGTTTGCAGGAATGTTGTCTGTGGAGCTAAGATTCCAAAATGACAAATTCTGTAAATGGTTCAAAAAGATAAACCAATAAAATATTCAATTAGTTAAAAGTTACTTTAAATGGTCTACTATGCTAAACATACAAAACGGTCACATCAGGGTTAACACTAACATACAAAGATATATTTAAGAAAACAAGCTTTTTCCCTTGATCCTAATGACAAGATTTTATTTGCTTGTCCTTAGAGAGTGAAAAGGTAACTTGGCAAGATCCAGCTTATCTAGTTAAAAGCAAAATACTGCGGATGCTAGAAATCTGAAACAAAAACAGAAAATGCTGGAGAAACTCAACAGGTCTAGCAGCATCTGTAGTGAGAGAAACAGAGTTAATGTTTCAAGTCTGTATGACTCTTCTTCAGCTCAGAAGAGTCACATGGACTTGAAACGTTAACTCTGTTTCTCTCTTCGCAGATGCTGCTAGACCTGCTGAGTTTTTCCAGCATTTTCTGTTTTTGTTCCAGCTTTACCTAGTAACTGCAAGACTCTCCATCTCTCTACACTGGCTAAAATAATTTTGTTTTGGTGCTAGAAGACCCACCACATAAGTATCAGGTAATAGGTTCTTTACCTCCCTTCAGAACATGCTCCAAACATGGTTATGTATATGCTAATAACTGGTAACAATATAAGTCAGCAACTGTAATAACACTTCACCTTTTGTCAGTCCATCTGTTTGTCTCTCAAACTCCACAGAACTTTCTGGGTTTTGTTCACATACCCAACTTCCTGTATAATTGAAAATATGTTTGTATGTAAAAAAACTGGAGCTACTTCATATATTTGTTGCAGGTATCTGCATAGTGGAACTTCAATTAAGTAAAATGATCAGAACCATACCACAGACACAAGCATCTGAAGCTGGCAGCCATTCAGCCCTGCCCACATGGAGTAAGAATGACACCACTCTGCACATAGCCATCACAGCCAAAAGAGGTAACCAGCTGATCATATGAAAATGATTGTCATCATATATGATTTAGAAGTGCTGATATCACTGTAACAGCCAGCGAAACAACTTTGAATATTATCCCTGGCCTAATAATGTGTTACACATGCAGGAGCCAATCATCCGTTGCTTTTCGTCCCTGCTGCTTTACTATTGGAAACAATGGATTTCCCAATGGCTAGCATCAATCTCTAGCTTTCATGGAAGAACTGAAAGCATGGCAAAGTGATTTTATGCAGGTTAGACTGCGCCAGAAGTACCTTCAAATGTGCAACTACAGATGGAGATAAAGGTAACCCACCTTATCACAGAGTTAGTGTGTAGAGAGACACCAGTTCACAAAGCAGGTTGTGACTGCAGACCCAAGGAGTACAAAATGATACATAATTGCTTCGAAGTACAGTTTGACAATTTTTTCCAAATAGCCTAATCACGATATTCATGCTTTCAGTGAAATAAAGGCATTCCAGAGTGATCAGAAGCTTTCATGGCCTGATCAGATGCACCCACCAGCATTCCACCAAATATGCTTCCAGGCTTTACATAGAAACATAAAAAATAGAAACAGGAGTAGGTCATTTGGCCCTTCGAGCCTGCTCTGCCATTCAATATGATCGTGGCTAATTCTCTATCTCAATGCCATACTCCCGCTCTCTCCCCATACTCCTTGATGTCTTTAGAGTCTAGAAATCTATTTCCTTCTTAAATATATTCAGTGACTTGGCCTCCACAGCCTTCTGTGGTAGAGAATTCCACAGGTTCACCACCCTCTGAGTGAAGAAATTTCTCCTCATCTCAGTCCTAAGTGTCCTACTCCATATCCTGAGACTGTAACCCCTTGTTCTAGACCCCCCAGCCAGAGGAAACATCATCCCTGCGCCTAGTCTGTCCATCCCTGTCAGAATTTTATATGTTTTCATGACATCCCCTCTCATTCTTCTAAACTCCAATGAATGCAGGCCTAGTCGACCCAATCTCTCCTCATACGACAATACTGCCATAGCAGGAATCAGTCTGGTGACCCTTCACTGCACTCCCTCTACGGCAAGTATATCCTTTCTTAGGTAAGGAGACCAAAACTGCACACAATACTCCAGATGTGGTCTCACCAAGGCCCTGTACAGCTGCAGTAAGACATCCTTGTTCCTGTATGCAAATCCTCTTGCAATGAAGGCCAACATACCACTTACTTTCCTAACTACTTGCTGCACCTGCATGCTTACTTTCAGTGACTGCTGCACAAGAACACCCAAGTACTTTTGTACATCAACATTTCCCAATTTATCATCATTTAAATAATACCCTGCCATTCCGTTTTCCATACCAAATTGGATAACTTCATACTTATCCACATTATATTGCATCTGATGTGTATTTGCTCACTCACTCAACTTGTCTAAATCACCTTGAAGCCTCTTTACATTCTCCTCACCACTCACATTCCCACCAAGGTTTGTGTCATCAGTAAACTTGGAAATATTACATGTGATTCCCTCATCCAAATCATTGATATATATTGTGAATAGTTGGAGACCAAGCACTGATCCCTGCGGTACCCCACTAGTCACCGCTTGCCAGTCTGAAAAAGACACATTTATTTCTACTGTCTGTTTCCTGTCTGTTAACCAATTCTCAGTCCATGCCAATACATTATCCCTAACCCCAAGTGCTTTAATTTTGCACAGTAACCTCTTATGTGGGACTTTATCAAAAGCTTTCTGAAAATCCAAATACACCACATCCACTGGCTCACCTTTATCTAGTCAACTATTCAAAATACTCCAGTAGGTTTGTCAAACATGATTTCCCTTTCATAAATCCATGTTGACTTTGTCTAATCATGTTGATAGTTTCTAAGTGTCCCATTATCACATCCTTAGACTCTAGCATTTTCCCTACTACTGTTAGGCTAACCGGACTGTAATTCCCTGTTTTCTCCCTCCCTCCTTTTTTAAACAGTGGGGTTACATTTGCCACCCTCCAATCTGCCGGAACTGTTCGAGTACCTACATAATTTTGGAAGATGACAACCAATGCATCCACTATTTCCATGGCCGCCTCCTTTAGTACCTTGGGATGTAGATTATCAGGCCCTGGAGATTTTTTGGCTTTCAGTCGCATTAATTTCTCCAGCACTATTTTTTTAGTAATACTAATTTCCTTCAATTCCTCCTGCTCTTAAACCCTTGGTTCCCTAGCATATCTGGGAAGTTATTTGTGTCTTCTTCCATGGAGACAGAACTAAATTAGTTGTTTAATGCTCTGCCATTTTCTGTTCTCTATTATAAATTCTCCTGTTTCGGACTGGAAGGAACCTACTTCACTAATTTTTTTCTTTTTACACACTTATAGAAGCTTTTACAGTCCACTTTTATGTTCCTTTTAAGTTTACCCACATACTCTATTTTTCCCCTCTTAATCAATCTCTTGGTCCTCCTTTGCTGAATTCTAAACTGCTCCCAATCCTCGGGCTTGCTACTTTTTCTAGCAACTTCATATGACTCCTCTTTGGATCTAATACTATCCTTAATTTCTTCTGTTAGCCATGGTTGGGCCACTTTTCCTGTTGGGTTTTTGCACCAGGAAGGAATGTATACCTGTTGCAATGCATACATTCCTTAAATATTAGCCATTGCCTATCCACTGTCATGCCTTTTAATGAAGTTCCTCAATCTATGGTAACCAACTCACCCCTCATATCTTTGTAGTTTTCTTTGTTTAGATTTTGGCCCCTAATTTCAGATTGGACAACTTGACTTTCCATCCTAATGAAGAATTCTATCATGTTGTGGTCACTTCCCAAAAGGACCCTGCACAACAAGATTATTAATTACTCATTGCACAATTCCAAATCTAGGATAGCCTGTTCCCCAGTTGGTTCCTCGATGGATTGGCCTAAAAAGCATCTCGTACATAGTCCAGGAATTCATCTGCCACAGTATTATTGCTAATTTGGTTTGCTCAATCTATATATAGATTAAAGATGATTACTGTAGCACCTTGTTACACACATCTCTAATTTCCTGTTTAATGCCATCCCCTATCTTACTACAATTGGTTGGAGGCCTTTAGACAACTCCCACTAACGTTTTCCAGCCCTTGTTGTTTCCTAGCTCTGCCCAGACTGATTCTCCATCTAGATTTTCTAGGCAAACATCCTTTCTCACTATGCACTGATTTCATCTTTAACGAACATCGCCATCCCCACCTCCTTTTCATTTCTGCTTGTCCTTCCTAAATATCCAATACCCTTGGATGTTCAGTTCCCAGCCTTGGTCACCCTGCAGCCATGTTTCTGTAATCACAATCATATCGTACCTGTTTACATCTATTTGTGCTATTAATTCGTCTACTTAATTGCAAATACTCCAAGCACTCAGATACAGTGCCTTTAGACTTGTCTTTTTAACATTTTCACACATGCATTTTACTGTATTGATGTGGAAAAGACAGTGAGGTACTATGTTCGGAGTATAGAATGCAGAGCTGTGCCATCTGCTGTACGGGTAGTGGTAACTACAACACATTATAAAATCAACATGGCTGTACCAGACAACTAGGGCTACAAAACTACATCATCTCCCTCTGGAATCGGAAGCTGCGGCAAACAGGGCCACCCTCCTCACAACTACCTCATTCATACACCTTCCCTTCAGGAGCTATCTGAAAGGGGTCTGGTGTCGGAATTATTGATCATTTACCTACAGATTTATTCCTGCCCAGTGGGTTTCCTTTCACATCCTTTGGGTTTGTTAGCCCTCCTCCATGTCAAACTTTAACAAAGGCAGCCAATGGCTTGAAATATCTTGGAGGGGTTTGGAATACAACATGACATCCGTTCCCATAATTAGTGTGATCCCTACATGCAACCAAGCCAGCACCTTAATTATGGTAGAGTGAGGACAACAAAAAAATTGCATACAAACAGCATAATTAATTTTGGGTAAGCTTTGGATATATTCTGTTCCATTTAGGAGTAAACTAGACCTTTTATTTTAGAAAATCTACCCTTTTATGTTATCCTGAAGTTCAACTGACAATTATATTATTCCAAATTTGTTTCCATGGTTGTTGACATCCTGAACATGTCCTCGTTAAGATTACTGGTTTATAACATTCCAGGGAATGTACTACTCATATTATTGCTCAGGTATCCAATTCTCTGTATGCTGTCACATCTAGATATTCATTCTAATATATATACACACACATATATATATATATAAATACTGCTGTATAGACCCTTATTCTTGTAGCAATCACTTTTCCCTATATACAGGTTGTTATCTCTATATTCACTGTCACGTATCAATTATTCTCCATGGCCTCATGTAGGTATTAACTATCAAGGGCTTAACATGTTCATTTGCAATTCTTTTACACGCTATTTTAATGTAAGTGTTGGGGTTAATATCTCCATTGAAATAATGGACAAAGGAATTGCATATGAACTCATATAAACAGTCTTACATTAATGTTCACTGTGACATTTCAAATCCCATATTATTTTTTGTGTAATATTTGGTGAGATCACTATACCTGAAAATATAGCTCCTGCATCACCCAAAGCTGGATGAAGATGGTGTAGACAATGATTGGCAAAGAAAAGAAAGCAGGAGAAGGAAACAAATCGAGTAAATGGAAAAGGATATCTCAGCACCACTTAATACAATGGGTTTGTTAAAATACTGTCCTTGATTATTCCCACACAAACAGAATCATAATAATGCCCTTTCTCTTGCGGTGACTGCAAAATGGCAGGCAGTAGATTTATGTCCACAATTTCTCACAAGCTGATTTCTCTATCTGAGTGTGACATGCGCCAAATGCTTTCCCAGAGAGAGGGAAAATTCACAGGGGAAAGTTACTCTCCTGCACTCCTCTGCTCCCTGGAGTCATCTGTAAATTCGTCGTTTGCAGAAGGTTCAAGCCTGTGCTCTTGACCCGGTGAAGCTGAGGAGACAGTTACGTGGCAAAAATGCAATTCCTCTTACCGTCAACGCTCCTAAATAATGTGTATTAATGTTGCATAGTCAGCCTATGAGGATAGAGGCAAGAGGTGACACTGCGACATAGATGGGGTCATGGTCTTTTGCTAAGATTGGGCTGAAGCAAGGTTGCTGTTGCTGAGAGGAAGGGAACACAGACTCAAACTTTACGCTTTTTTTTAAAGCAGGGCTTGAAGGAGATTTCTGCCTCCGGTCATCAGACTGTGCTGAAGGATTCTGCTGCAGCCGACACCTCTGGAGCAAAATCTGTAAACCGTTGCTCCTAATTGACGAAGTGTGCACGAAACGCAGGAGAAAGGGCGCTCGTGGTGCTGAGATTTACGAGCGCTGCGAGTGTGAAAAGGGGCTTATTTGTCGGTCTCTGAGACACCCGGGAGCAATCAAGAAAACACGACTCAATACCTGTCAGAAAGTGTAATCTCTGTTTATTGTACTGCTCCTTCTCAGGACCCTGCGTGGCATGATTTAGATTGTGTTTAATCAACAGCCGTACTTACAAACAAATAGCAAGTAACCGAGTCACTGTTATCCAATCCGAGGTAAATATGTAAAATGCGTGCTTTTGGTAGCTACATGTATACTGTAGGGAACTTATTCACTGAAGGGAATTGGGTGGTGGGGGTGGAGGGAGGTGGGTGGTATTGAGGAGAAGCGCAGAGAGTTAGAGGGAAAGGAAGAGAAAGGGATTAGCGCAGTGGATGAGGGAGGAATGACCAAGGGAATGAAAGATCCAAGGCGAAGAGGAGACACCAATGGAGAAGCGTACAGTTTCGATCACAAAGGATGTGGGATTTACCCGCCACAGGGACTGATGACGCTGAATCTGAAAGAACATTTAGTGCAGACCCGAAATTTTCAACTTCTCTGGACTCCTGATTAAGCTTTAATATAACATTCCCGTTTGAATTTAAGCACCTTCCCGTGTTCTGGCAAATATTAAATACACTCAAAATTATGGAAACATACATTACTATCTCAATTTTGATAATAAATAATTATTTGTTTCAGAGCTAGTTCACTGAATAGATATTATTCTTCCAGAACATCCACAGCCCTTTGGTGCCGAGTTTCATTGCTAGCATCCAACTAATTCTGGAAGAATATACCTTTCCGGTTGACTGAGACCACTGGTCTAAAACAACTGGTTCAAAGGTAATGGAAAAAAAGGGGATCATGTGTTGTACTTCTTTTGATCTGCAACAAATTAATTGTATCCCAAGGGAACAAATACTAACACAAACAGCCTGTCCTTAAACATCAAAGCTCCGTCTGCGTCTAAAGGGTGTCATCCCTTCGGGCTTTCTCTTTGCCTTATTCGACTCGAGCTTTCTCAATTTCCTGGGCTGCCAATACACTTGTCAGCTCTCTGCTGAGATATACTTTTCATTTACAGTTCCTTTTACAAAGCTATTGGTATACTGCACGAGGATGCAAGTGATAGCCAGCGGTAAACGGGATTTGTATTGCATGAGTGAGGCTAAGGCCATCACTTTTTATGATCAATTTCATAGGCAAACAATTAATTATGGATTGAACAAGCGTGTTTTTGATGCCATTTTTTTAGATTCATTATTTGTGCATTTAAAAAAAAAAGTACCGTTAACAATGCTGTGGAGATGGAGGGGTATTTAACAATTCCAATTAGGCTGAACAAAAGAAACCCAGCTGGGTCCGGCCCAGAAACAGATCTGGATGGCAAAGTGAGCTGGATAAGCAATTTTGTTCTGAAATCATTCTGTACTTACTAATGCAGCAATCAACCCTAAAGAGAATAACCCCTTTAAAATCAGATCGGTTACCAGCCTTTCTTTCCCCATGCATAGTGTACCAATAATAAAATAATTATCCCAGTGTCATCTATCGTACCTGGCACATTAAAGTTCATGCAACAGCAAAAAATATCACTTTTGACTCACCATTGGATGGCGCAAATAAAAAGTTGCCCTAAATATGTTTAACCTTTTTGGCCCTCAAAGATATATTTCAGCTTTCACAATGCACATATTTTACTTCAATTTATATTATTAAACATTTTTTACAACTACTAAAAATCAGGATTAATATGTGGTCGGATCCTTTCACGATTGATGTTCTTATGACAATAGGAGCACAGACGAAAGATCGCAAGATAATTAAAAATAAAGAAGCATATTCAACACATTTTAATCATTTAATTCAGACGAATCCTGACATCTACGCTTTGCAGCATCCAATTAATCCTGAAATGATTCTCAGGTTTTTGCCTTCATGACTATATCTGGAAATCTAATCTGCATGTTGATCACTATTTGTGTGAGGAAGAATTTCCTGATATCAGTCCTAAAATGACATATTATTTGAATTTGTTTCAACTTAGTTTACTCCCAGTTTAATTTAAAATAATATTCCACGTTAATTTTTTCCCTTTTTCAACTGAAAATCCTACATTTCTACAGTTTTGCCTCATGAGTCAGTTCTTTGACATTAGGGATCACCCTTGTGGCTCTTCTCTGCAGCGTCTCCCGTGTTTAATATACCTTTTGTTTCTTGGTTATCAGAATTGCACCAATATTCAAGGTGCACTTTAACTAGATTACTATCAAGTTTTATCATTATGATTTTTAAAAATTATGTTAGCTATATATTTCAACATACTATTGCTTTTTTTGATTGTTGCTCAGCATTGGTTGGATGTGTTTCAAGTTAAGTCTCCCAGGACTCTTAGGCTTCATTCAGTTTCATCCTGAGCTATTTCACCACCATTCATGGAATATTATATACCCGTCATCTATTTTTCCTTCCTATGTGTAACACTGAAGACCTGTCTACATTAAATTTCATCTGTCATTGTTCTGCACACTTATATATTGTGTCCAATTGACTTTGTAATTTTTGAGCTGTTTCTTCTGATTCCTCCTATAGTTTTGTATCACCTTCAAATTTGAACACTTTGCACTGAGTTTCTGTATGCAGGTCATTTATGTAAGTTTGAAACAGCAGTGGTCCTATCATAGAGCCCTGGCATACGCCACTTAATACTTAACCAAAATCTGATATTACTCCTCTAACAAAAACTTATTGTTTCCTTTTCTTCAGCTAGTTTCTTATCCATTTGCAGGGTTCATCCTGAACCCTTCCAGCTTCGAATTTAATTGAAAGCCTTTTGTGTGGGTCTTTATCAAAAGCCTTTTGGAAATCTTGGAGACCACATTTTTTTTATTTGTTCATGGGATGCGGGCATTGTTGGCAAAATCAGGATTTATTGTCCATCCCTAATTTCTTACTGATGATAGTGAGCCTTTCCACAGTCAACTTTGGATGTTGCTTCCTGAGGAAAGTCAAGGGGTTTGTTCAGCCAAGAGAGTCCCCTCGGTATCCATGTTCACTGTTGTTTACTAGATTATTATTGTAATATCATGCTCAGTACAAGCATGAAGATATTGATATTATGGACTATAAGGTCATACTTTGTGAAAGTGGCCACAAAACCTGTTAAGATGACAACAACTTAACATGCGACCATTCGCATTTAAACTGTGGACAGCATTCAATTCAGTTGCCAATATTTAGTTGAACAGGGACCTGAATAAGGGTACTTCACAGCCACCTGTGAAGTTTAAACATCTTGTTGTTTAAGGATGAACCAGCATTTGAGGAATATGGGATCTCTAGACTGTTGGGGCAGAATGATACATGTTGGCAGGGAGGGGGGTGATGGGGGGCAGACGGCATGTCCCCCCTCCCCCCAGAAACAACGTTGGCGTGAAGCTAAAAACAAAAAGCTAAAAGCTACTGCGGATGCTGGAAATCCAAAACAAAAACAGAATTACCTGGAAAAACTCAGCAGGTCTGGCAGCATCGGTGGAGAAGAAATCAATTAACGTTTCGAGTCTTCACGACCCTTCGGCAGAACTGAAGCATAGTTAGGAGAAAGGTGAAATATAAGCTGGTTTAAGGTGTGGGGTGGGGGGGGGGAGGTGGGTGGGGGGGGAGAGAGAAGTTGAGGGTGTGGTGATTGTGGAGATAAGCAAGCAGTGATAGGAGCAGATAATCAAAAGATGTCACAGACAAAAGGATCAAAAAGGTGTTGAAGGTGGTGATATTTGTCTAAGAAAAGTGCTAATTAAGAATGGAAGACAGGACACTCAAGGTACAGCTCTAGTGGGGATGGGGTGTTTTAGTTTTAGATTTAAAAATAATGGAAATAGGTGGGAAAAGAAGAATCTATATAAATTATTGAAAAAAGAGGGGGGAGAAACTGGGTGGGGATGGGGAGAGGGGGAGTTTAAGATCTAAAGTTGTTGAATTCAATATTCAGCCCGGAAGGCTGTAAAATGCCTAGTCGGAAGATGAGGTGCTGTTCCTTCAGTTTGCGTTGGACTTCACTGAAGCTGACTAGCTCCACACCAACCAGCCCCACATCAATAAAGTGCTGCGGGGCTCATTAACAAGGGCTGAATTGGACTTCTGCTGCTCTTTGCCTTCCAATCTGATTAGTCGGCAGCTCCATCAGTCCTAGCAACATCAGGAAGGCATCACTGGCAGCTGCCAGGACTGCTGCTGAAGAGAGGAGCCCAAGACCTAGGATGCCTGGAGCAGCCAAGATTGGGTCTTCAGCCAGGAGGGTTTGGGAGAGTTAGGGAGAGGGGAACATATGAAATACGAAATAGGAGCAGAAGTAGGCCATTCAGCCTCTCGAGCCTGAAGTGGAGGGGAACAGGGTGGGTTTAAGACAGGGAGCAGGTTGGAAGGAGGGAGTTTCAGTCTAAGGTTGGCCACCCCGTGATTGGCAAAGGGCAGCCCCCAAAGAGCCTCCCTTCCTTCCCGCCCTTTAACCACTTGAGGTTAAAAATCTGGCTTCCTGCTCCCGCACTGCTGCCCATGCCAAATGTATTATGGCCTGGGCAGCGATAACAAGCTTGGGTGTGATAACAAGTCTAATTGACCCTTAATTAGTCTTTTTAATATCGCAGGCAGGCTGCCAGTTTTGGCACCCGCCCACCCTCCTGTGTTATGGGGGTGGGCAGGAAGGTGGTGGGATGGGCGCCCACCTCCCTGCAGGAATCACGCCTGCAGGGTGAAAGTAAAATTCAGCCCTTGGTGTCCGGGTGCCATGTTGAGCAAAGGACAATATTTGAGCTCAATTTGGGGCAAAGATAAGAGTGAATGACCATTGTCAACTGCTATTGTATCATGGTGGTCTGGACCCCAGGAGTGTTAACCCTACAGTCACGTGCCTGAAATTAACTTTTAAAAATGCAGTTTAAAATATCCTGAACAAAGCAATGGAAACATCTGAAATGCCAGAAACATCCAAAATATCTGAAACAGCTGAACCAATATTGCTGAAAGTCTTCTATTGCAGCTGAAGTACTGTACTTGTTCCAGCTTCCAAGTCCACCCTAGAACCAATGTCCTGGCTATTCATCTGCAAGAAGCTTTGCAGCTTGATGAGAATCTTTGTTTCTAAAAGACCTTCTCTCCAACTAAAGAATCAATTCAACTAAGAAGACACCAGGCCCGCATCGACATAGAGACTGAACTATAAGTTCAATGTTTAGAATTGCAGCTTTAACTTCATCTGATTCTAATATTTTCATGTGTGAGAGTGTGAGTGGGATGAGTGATTGAGAGTTGCATTTCAAACATTCGGGGCAAGCGTATGATAATAAATAACCTTCTTTATTTTTAAAATCACCAAAAGGCCTGCTGCTGGAATTTATTTTAAAATAGGAAAAATCACTCCGAGGGTAAGGAAACACACACGCCTTACATACAAACATCCTGATTATGGACTGGAAGGGGCTACACAAACTCTGTCTGTAACAGCAGTGTCAATCTTTAAGCCAAAAAAGTCCATGAGCTCCTTGCACTTGGTGTTAGAATGAAGTCAGATGAGGCAGGGAAAGTGAGTTGGAGGAGGCATTTCGTCATCAATGATTTTGGATTATCCTTGACCTCCTGGATGATTCTGTTCTAAAAGGAGGATTTGGCTATGGAGAGGGAGCACAATATTGCTTCAATGGCAAAGCTACTTCTGGGAGTGGACAGCAACAGCAGTCATGGGCTAGGTACATTTCAGTACGTTGTTCTCAGATTTGAGAGCGTGAAGGTGCATGGGAGACTGTATGAGGACCAGAGCATTGAAGGCAAAATCAAGGGAGCTGCTGATCAGGTCCACAGCAGTATAAATGTCATGTCAAAGTTCTGGAGAGTTAAAAGAAAGAGAAATAAGAATTAAAGAAAATGTTGTAGAGGATGTTGGGGGAATTTTTTTCCTGGATAAGGGAGAGAGAACTTCTAGTATTTTATGTAATTGAATATTCGTATCTTGAGAAAGTTCCTCAAGCCAAGAACTTATGTATTGACGGTTGCTCTTAGTATCGCATTAACCTTGTATCTGACCTAATGGATGAGCAGTTACAGGTTAAAGGATGGTTAAATGGTTGTCTTGACCTGCAGCTTAAAAAATCTACTTGAGTTACAATCCATCTTGCCTCTTGTGTGCCACTAGGAGGAGAAAATATTAACACGATCTAAATGCAAATCCTTTGGCTATTCTTTGCTGTGATAGCTATCACTATGAGTATCAGTTAAGCTGTCATCAATACACTTTTCACCTGTCACATACATTAAACTTTTCCCTGCCACTGGGACTAGAAGTTGAGAATGAGCGTTTCTTTTGTAGTATATGTAACACTAGTGAAGTAAAGCATGGTGTGCCTGAAGTAGGTGTGCCTTTCATTTGTGAAAGTTTAAGAGCCTGCAGAACTGAAGAAAAAAAATAAGATCTGCAGGGTCCTGCAAATACAATTAATAACCACATTAAAGGTTCATAGCCCTCATATTAAAATGGCATCTCTCTTAGTTTGGTAACATATAGCGCTATGTGCACTGTCTGTATTGTAACACAGTGATATACAGCATGTGAAACTATACAGTGATACATAATGTAAGAATGTCTAATGATACGCAGCATGCATAATGACATACATGACACTTTGGCATACAGTATTGGGAACTGTACAGTGAAATGTAATAACATTTAGCTTGAAAGAAGTGCAGGTGACATACATTGTGTGAGGAGATTCCCACTGTATAGCAGAGGAGTGACAAAGATGGTTTTAAATTATCCCTGTAGTCTCGGCTAAACAAATAAGGTATTATGTAATTTAAACAATTACATCGTGAACTAGAAATTACATAATGAAAATAACAATTGTGAGGGAGGAAAAACAGATTGCCAATTTGCTTTCACCTGCTTTATGCCATTGCATGATGTCAAAATTACTCTCTATGCCTCAGAAGGAAGGATGATAACAATAACTTATATTTATATAGCACTATTAACATAATCGTCTTGAGACGATTGAAAAAAAAATCTGCTCATAAGCTGTGCCATGAACATTGTTTTCCTATGAGAACGAAATGAAAATGTGTTGTTAATGCTTCTAAAAAACCCTTAAGAACCAAGGGGACGGTTGATATAAGGCTATTGTCTCTGTGCAGTGTCATCTCGAATTTGCATGAGTAAAATATGCTGACTGCACATCACCAATTGTTCAAGGGCATTGCACTGAGATCCAGATCAGCCTTGGAGGGAGGGCTTGCTCTCTTAACGGTATTGTTTATACAAAGCTTGCAGGGACGGTCTCTGTTTCTGCTCAATGGAATGGGCGTAAGATTTACTAGTTTACAAAATTGCAATGTCAGTTCAAAGATTAAATACATCATCTACCAGACTGGGAAATAATAAATTTAACTTCATTGTACAAAGTCATTCACCTTTTCACTTATCAACACAAACTTACATTTAATTTATGAACAAATTGCCTTTCCATTGCCATCTTTATTCATGCTGGCATCTGCTGTTTACAATACCATTTCAGTCAACGCGTTACATCTTGTGAACATAGTGGGTTTGGAAATTTCTTCAGCTGTATTTTCGGGTCTGAAAAAGGCCCCTCAAATGGAGTGCACACTCCAACTGAGAGACCCAAGGCCTGTCCAAAATTGATCTTCGTTGTGCAACGATTATATCTGTAAAGCAAGTGCTATGAGGTCCAGTTTCTACCCCAGTGAGTACAATTCTCCCCTGTGGTGAAAATGGTAAAAACATAATCTTATATGGCACTGATTCATATGGACCAGAAAGACACCTGTTTCAACCGCTTGCCTATATAGAATTAACAGATTAGCAGTCTGACTGATACAAATGGACTCAACATTCTGGGAGGAACAAACTGTGAGCATTCCTGTTCTTGGACCCAGTGACTCCCCCACCCCCACTGAAATGTGAACATGTGCAGATGACAGCAAGGAACAGGACCAGTTTTAGATGTGTTACTCTTGCAAACAACTTGGTTAATACTCACTGTCTAGGGTCACACTTGCAGGATGACAATTTGAACAATAGAATCACATCCCATCATTAGTTACGATGCTCATAGAGGTGAGGAGAAAGTACTGAAAAGGAATCTATTTGACAGAAGATTCACTAATAAAAATAATACAATCCAAGGTCTCTTTATTAATAACAGAATTGAATTACAGTAGTTCATTTCCTTTTCTCTTTTATTATATTTGCTGTTAAGTCTGAAGGTACACATCTGGGTATACTAAACTAAGTGGATTAACGATAAGCAGTTTCATATTATCATAGAAATTTACGGCATGGAATAATGCCCTTCGGCCCATTGTGATCCTACACTTCCTTAACTGTTTCGGGTAAGTAGTCCAATATCTAGTCAGTAAAAAATAAATTTCACTTGACAGTCTTCTGTTCATCTAAAAAAAAAATGGAAGAGGGCAGGCAGCAGCATAGATTTCAGAACTGACTCAAAATTGCATTTTCTTTAGGAAATCAGGGGCAGAATTTCCCCCCGTCAAGGGGGAAGTTCTGGAACGGGCGCGTGCAGGCGCACCTCTGATCGGCGCCCCCAATTGGGGGCGTGCCACCATTTTATGTGAGCGGGCCAATTAAGGCCCATCCAGCGTGACATCCGCCTGGAAGTGCCAAGCGCTCCATGTGTGGGGGGGGGGGGGGGGGGGGCGGGGGGAGAGTCCCTAAGCCGGGAGTGTACTCTTTCGCGTATGCGCATGAAAGAGCACACTCATCTCCCTGAGGCTAAGTGCTGCCTCAGGGAGGTCAGCGCCAAATTCAAAAATGTTAAAAATAGAAAAATGAAATTTCCCTGACATGTGCCCTCATATGACACTGTCACATGAGTTGGGACATGTCCATCACTTTTAGTTAAACTTTCATTAAATTTTTAAAAACCTACATGGAACCTCATCCCGCCCATGGATAAGGTTTCATGCTTTCTCTGAAGCCCGCCAGGGCTCCCAGCCTGCCCGCCAACCTTAAGGTTGGACAGGCAGGTCCTTTAACTACTGCAATTACTTTTTAAAAGGCCATTGACAGGTTGGTGGGCTCACAGCTGATTCGGTTGAGCCCCTGCCGACCTGAAAATGGAAATGATGCGGGGTAACGTCAGGAGTTCCGCCCAGCGTGATCCCGTGTCATTTTACGCGTCAGCGTGCGGGTCCCGCCCCCCTGCACGCCAACCGGGAAATCCTGTCCCAGGTAAAACCCCAAAGCCCTTTGTGCAAAATCTGCTAAGGTTGAAATTCTACATTTTTGTGCAATATAGTAAAATCAACCACCAAAAAGAGATAAAGTCCATTAAAAAATAATGGATATAGGCAACAGTCCTGGTGTGGTGTACTACAGTATAGATACTATTATTGGTTTTAATTATGCTGCCGTGGACCCCTAGTGGCTGAGTTTAGAATGGCAATGAAGGAATCCTGTGACCAGATAGAGCTCTAACATCTGCTTTTTTAAATTGTTGACATTTACGATAAGTAAAGATAACATTCTTTAATTGGAGTCATTTAAGCAAATGGACATTCATGATATTGCAAAACAGTATATGTCAAGATAGATTACTTCATATTTTGTAATTCCTCCTGTCCTATTCTACTACTAAAAGTATGGAGTAGTGGGAATCCCACTTTTCCACTTCCTGCACCCCTGGCTCTATGCCAGTCTATCCCACCTTAGCAGTATTTACAACAGCCACCTCCACCATTTGTGGTACGAGTCGGGTGCAACCTAAAGTGCAGAGAGGATAGAAACTTGCTGTAGCACTTTGCCACAGCATATATGGGCTGGTTGTGTTAACCAGAATCATTTTTTTTTATAACTGAAAAATGTTGACAGATGGGAAAAAGGGAAGAGAACCAGGATACATGTTCCCACCCTAACTTCTGCCTCTGCCTATTGAGTTATGTGTTTTCATGCAATTTTGGCAAAAAAAATACATGGTCCCATGGCAGACGTCATACATTCCAAAAGTTCTTAAAATGATTGCAGAGTTTTTGCCACCACTGCTCTACATGGAAGTACATTCTATATGTCTTGTTTGAAGAACATCCGATATCAGTCCTAAATGAACCTTTTCTTGTTTGAGAATCTCGAACACATACTGCATTTGCTTTCTATGCCTGTCCCACACTGGACACATTTTGCTCATACTGATGTCATGCTCATCCTTGCTGACCTCACGAGGTCATTGAACCTTTTCTGGCACTGTGACCAACTCCTCTTGACTGTATCAACTCTCGAGACGTCCTCGGCCATCTCCTCCCACGCAGCATATGTCTCCCTCTGGTTTCTCCTCTTCCCACCGCATGGAATAAGCTGGCCACTTTGGGTCTCCCCTTCATGGAGGAGTGCACCAAGGGCAGTGTCGGTTAACCCAGGGGCAGCTTTTCCCCTCCTGGAGCAACTCTTCCCTTGCTCCAATGGTGCAAACATCTATGCATTGAAAGATATAATCAATGCACAAGTGCTCAATGTCTAAAGCTGGTAGACTTGCTGAGGCTGCAGATGACTGACAGACACAAGCAGTAATTAACATTTACTTACCTGGATACACTTGAAAGGACAAAATTCCTCACTGATAAAAACTTTGTTCTCCTGCAGGATGGTTTGAGGACTCACCTGAAACTGACTGCTGACTGGGGGCCCTTTAAAGAGGTGGCCGTGGCTTGGTTCCAGGTCACGGCCTTGAGCCTCAGAGCTGAACTCCCATCTTCAGGAACTCATTGGGTGGGATGACTGTCTGTCAACCGCCCTTGCCACTAATTGGCAGCAACTAGCGGTTTATTGCACATGCAACGATGGAGAACCTGGAAGTTGGCGCGCCGCTGACTTCTGGGTGTGGGATCCGCCATCAGCACACCGTTGTAAAATCCAGCCCACTGTGCGCATTTCTGGTCTCTACAGCTTGTAGTTTTGTTGCTGGGAAAAACGTGTTTGTTTTATTGCCAGTATTGGGTGAATCATTAAAGGCAAGGTTTAGTGAGCCTTACAGGGTTGAAAAGAAACTGAGCGAAGTGAATTATTTAATAAGTACTCCAGATAGAAGAAAGCAGAGGGTGTGTCAGATAAATATGCTTAAAGAGTACTTTGACAGGGAAGAGGACCAAAAGGAGGTATCAGTGGTGGTAGATAAGGAGCAAGAGATAGAAATGAAAGATTCTGAAATTGATTTTCCTCTAATCAAATTGGATAATGAGGGGGTACTTAAAAATGTAAATGTAATATTAAGTTACCTTCCAGAAAAGTGTCAAAGTGTTTTGGAGAAGCTATTGCAGTCACACAAAGCTATTTGTGGGAATAAGCTGGGTCGGACAAATTTAGCTACACATGATGTAAGTGTGGGGGATTCAGTTTCGATAAGACAATATCCTTATAGATTAAGTTCAGCGAAGTTATCACAAGTACAGAAAGAAATTGAATTAATGCTTCAAAATGACATCGAATTTAGTTGCAGTAACTGGAGTTTGCCTGTTGTAGTGGCACTGAAACCGGATGGAACACAAATAGTGTGTGTGGATTATCGAAAAGTGAATGCAGTGACAAAAGCAGATTCATAATCCTATACCACAGTTGGAAGATTGCATTGAGAAAGTGGGACATTCAATGTTTATCACAAAGATAGACTTGCTGAGAGGATATTGGCCAGTACCATTATCAGAAAGAGCAAAAGAGATATCAGCTTTTGTGATGCCAGATGGACACAGCCAGTTTAAAGTCATGCCATTTGGTATGAAAAATGCAACAGCAATATTTCACAGACTGACAAAGTAATTGCAGGGCTGAGCAATTTGTGACAGTTTTCAGTCTGACATGGGAGGAGCATTTATGACATCTGGAAGAACCATTTAATTGACCCCAAGAAGCTAATTTGGTGATGAACTTGGCTATAGGTGAGGTTGCAAAAGTGCAAGTTACATATCTAGGCCATACCGTTGGACATGGTAAGGTGGCTCAGAGAGATGTGAAAGTCAAAGCCGTCTTGAATTTACCCGTGCCTACAATGAAATTAGAAGTTTTGATATTACTGGGCATGAGTGAGTTTTACCAGAAATTTGTACCAAATTTTAGCAACGTGGTTGCTCCATTACTGAACAATTAAAAAAGAACAAGAGGTTTCAATGGACACAGGAGTGTCAGAAGGAATTTGACAGTTTAAAAACTGTATTGACCATGACACCAGTTTTGGCAGACCCTAATTACGCCAAGCAATTTAAGTTGGCCATTGTCGCAAGTAATGCAGGCATTGGTGCTGCATTGTTGCAAGAAGATGAAACTGGAATTGAGAAACCGACAAGAGTATTTTTCTCGAAAGCTGAATGTACAACAGAGGAGATATTCAACGATTGAAAAGGAGACTTTGGGCGGAATTTTCTGTGCCCACTGGCAGCGGGCTTGATAGGCAGCCTGAGCAGACAATATGGTGCGATCGATTTTAAGACGGCGGGAAGGTAGGTCACGATCGTCCGCTCAGCCCACCGACAGCAGGCAGCGTTTCTTGCCATCAGTCACCGGGAACCTCATTGTAATACATCAACATATTATTATCAGGCCATCCTTCCTGGCTGTTGCACTCCCGCTGGATCGTCTGTCCACGTCAGCAGGAAAGCATGCCAACGTGTTTCACAACAGCACAGAGGCTGTGTCCTTGGTGGCCTGTACTTTGGATGAACTGGAGGTGAGTGCACAAGAACGTTCTGCAGAGCTCACCAGGTCGCCTGTTGCTTTGCAGGCTTCAGGGGTGCCGGAGGGCTGAGGTTAAGTGCTGCCCTGTCTCAGAGGTGACTTTTGATGGTGATAAGGAGTTGGGGGCGGGGGGGGTGCAAGTGCAGCCCTGCCTCGGAGGCGGCTTTTGAGGTTGAGGGGGAGCGGGCGGCAGGTGTAGCCCTGCCTTTGAGGTGACTTTTGAGGGTGAGGGGGAGTGGGGTGCAAGTGCAGCCTTGACGTTGAGGCGACTGGTGGCGGGGCGGGGGAGTCAAGGGCAGTCCTGCTGTTCAATATAGCGCATAAGCATTTGGGGTGCGGCGAGGGTAGTGACCATGCATTCGGAAAACCTGTAGCAAGTGACCATTCATCTGAAACTGAGACAGTTCAGGCGCAGCCACATTGATATGATTGGGGTTGGGCTCCTGGCTTATCTGTCCACTCAAGCAACACAGAGGCCTCAAAGTACCACCAAGTTCTCCAGAGCTTCCCTCCCCACCACCCCCCCAACAATCCTTTAAAGTTTCTGGACAAATTTCAAGACAGAAGTGCAAGGCTGTTCAGATGGAGTTTATTACTACAACTATTTAATTTACAGATTATACATGTGGTTGGATGAGAATATCGAATTGCAGATACATTGTCGAGAGTTTAAAGGTCAAAAGGAAATTGGACATTTAAAACGTGGACACTGGACTGAAATGACCTCTGTTGATACAAAAGGATTTGTATATATATTATGTTAATACATGCATCTGGTAATGTAATAGTTTAGGTATATACATAAGTATAGTAAATAGTGTAAGGTGGGATGAGAAAAATAAGCCGTCTTATAAAATTATGACAGTTCATTTTTCCATAGGATGGAGGCATTACGAAAGTATAATACAATTTTCTTAATATTTTTCTGGTTTATTGTAAAGTAGGTTTAGTAGGGTGAGTATAGTTGGGTCTGCCTGTATGATTTAATTACATTTGGAGTCAAGTAGACTGCAAGCTTGAAATCATCAAAAGAAGCAAGGTGTAGAAATGTGCTTGACATGCTAATGAGTAAACATGGATGCTGGCTTAGCATGTAAGGTGTGATGGGAATTTGTATCTTTTTTTAGATAAATGAAGGGATTGTTTAGATTTCAAAGGGATGTTAGTCTGTTTACAACTAGCCAGAAAATCAAGGCCAAGGAGTGTGCTTATTTTTTTCTAAAGGTTACTGACAATATTGGCAACATGAAAGTTTTTATATTATGAGGAAGATGCATTTTATACTATCTCCTATACCTATTTATATACTTACATTATTACATTACCAGATGCATGCATTAAGGTACCAATATATATATACAAATAATTCATGTCAACAGATATTATTTCAGTTCAGTGTTCAGGTTTTAAATGTCCAATTTTCCCTTTAAGCTTCAACTCTTGATAATGCATCTGCAAGCAAATTTTCTCGTCCCACTACATGTATAATCTGTAGATTAAGTGGTTGCAGTAATAAACTCCATCTGAATAGCCTTGCATTTCTGTCTCCAAATTTGTCCAGAAACTTAAAAGAATTATGGTCTGTATAAACAATTGTTTATGATGAATCGTGGTCTGTATAAACAATTGTTTCTGACAAATTGTTTGCAACATAAATCTCAAAATGCTGCAATGCTAACGCCAAACCCAAAGTCTCCTTTTCAATCTTCTCTGCTATACATTCAACTTCCGTGAAAAATGCCATATCGGTTTTTCAATTCCAGTGTCATCTCCTTGTAATAGTACGGCCCCAATGCCTACAATCACTTGTGTCAACAGCCAATTTAAATTGCTTGGCGTAATTGGGTACTGCCAAAACTAGTGTCGTAGTTAATACAGTTTTCAACATGTCAAATGCCTTCTGATAGTCCTGTGTCCATTGAAACTTCTTGTTCTTTTTTAATAGTTCAGTCAGTGGAGCAACCACACTGCTAAAATTTGGTACAAATTTCCAATAAAACCCATTCATGCCCAGAAACCTCAAAACTTCTTGTTTTGTTGTAGGCACAGGGGAATCTATGATAGTCTTGACATTCACATCTCTTGAATCTACCTTACCATGTCCAATGGTATGGCCTAGATAGGTAACTTTCTCTTTTGCAAATTCAATTTTAGCCAAGTTCACCGCCAAATTAGCTTCTTGTAATTGAGTAAATAATTCTTCAAGATATTGTAAATGCTTCTCCCACATCTGACTGAAAGCTATCAAGTTATCAATATAAACATCACAATTGCTCAGACCTGCTATTACTTCGTCAGCCTTTGAAATGTTGAAGGTGCATTTTCATACTAAACAGCATGACTTTGAACTGATATAGTCCATATGGCATCATAAAAGCCAATATCCCATTTGTCCTCTCCGATAATGGTACCTGCCAACATCCAAGTGGATAGTGCCAAGTGGATGAAGGAGAGCCTGTAGATGTACTGTACTTGGATTTCCAGAAGGCATTTGATAATATGCCACATCAAGGATTATTATAGAACATAAAAGCGCATGGTGTAGGGGGTAACATATTAGCATGGATAGAAGATTGGCTGGCTGGCAGAAAACAGAGAGTATGTATAAATGTGTCTTTTTCAGATTAGCAGGCTGTGACGAGTGGAGTCCCATAGGGGTCTGTGCTGGGGCCTCAGCTTTTTACAATTTACATCAATGACTTAGATGAAGGGAGTGAAGACATGGTAGCTAAATTTGCAGATGACACAAAGATAGGTAGGAAAGTATATTGTGAAGAGGGCATGAAGAGGTTGCAGATGAATATAGATAGGTTGTGAGTGGGTAAAGATCTGGCAAATGGAGTTTAATGAGGGAAAATGTGAAGTTGTTCACTTTGGCAGGAAGAACAAAAAAGCAGTATTACTTAAATGGAGAATGGCTGCATAATTCTGAGGTGTAGAGGGATCTAGGTGTTCTAGCACATGAGTCACAAAAAATTAGTATGCAGGTACAGCAAGTAATTAAGAAGGCTAATGGAATGCTATCCTTTATTACGATAGGGATTGAACATAAAAGTAAGGATGTTATGCAATGTACAAGACATTGGAGAGACCGCACCTGAAATACTGTGTGCAGGTTTGGTCTCCTTATTTAAGGAAGGATGTAAATGCATTGGAGGGGGTTCAGAGGAGGTTTATTAGATTGATACCTGGAATGAGTGGGTTGCCTTATGAAGAAAGGTTGGACAGATTGGGCTTGTTTCCACTGAAGTTTAGAAGAGTGAGGGGTGATTTGATTGAAATATACAAGATCCTGAACGGCCTTGACAAGGTGGATGTGGAAGAGATGTTTCCTCTTGTGGGTGAGTCCAGAACTAGTGGGCACTGTTTTAAAATTAGGGGTCGCCCTTTTAGGACAGAGATGTAGAGAATTTTTTTCTCTCAGAGGGTTGTGCGACTTTGGGACTCTCTCCTTCGGGAGGTGGTGGAGGCACGGTCATTGAATATTTTTAAGGCAGAGGTAGATGGATTCTTCTTAGGCAAGGGAATCAAAGGTTATTAGGATTAGATGTGAATGTGGAAATCGAAATCAAAGAAGATCAGCCATGATCTTATTGAATGGCAGAGCCGGCTCGAGGGGCCAAATGGTCTACTTCTGTTCCTATTTCTTATATTCTTACATCCTTATGTTCCTTTCAGCAAGTCAACCTTTGTGATAAGTTTTGATTGTCTCACTTTCTCGATACAATCTTCCAATTGCAGTATAGGATATGAATCCACTTTTGTCACCGCATTCACCTTTCAATAGTCCACACATAGTATTTGTGTTCCATCTGATTTTGGTAACAGCACAATAGGTGATCTCCAGCTACTGCAACTAGACTCAATCGGGAGAATTTTCTACCCGTTGTGTGGGCTAGGTGGGATCGGGCGCGGGCGGACGTCATTTTATGTGGGGGGCCAATTAAGGCCCGCCCAGCATGATGCGCACCTGGAAGTGCACAGCGCTACCTGTGTGGGCGGTGGGAGGAGGGAGAGTCGGGGCCTGTGCTCTTTCGTGCATGTGCGCAAAAGAGCACAGAAATCTCCCTGAGGCAAGGAGCTGCCTCAGGGAGATTAATTTCATTATGAAAAATGGAAAAAAAAACTAAAAAAATGACTCAGACATGTCCCCTCATGTGACAGTGTCACATGAGCTGGGACATGTTTATGTGTTGCAATAAAATTTTTTATTTAATTTATAAAGTCTTCATGAAACCCCACCCCACCCGTAGATAAGGTTTCATGAGAAATGCGAAGGCTGCCTGGGCTTTTTGCCTGCCTGTCATCTTAAGGTTGGACAGGCAGCCCTGTTAATGATTTCAATTGGTTTTTAAATGGCCTTAACAGGCCTTTGACAGTTCGGCGGGTGTGCAGCTGACTCTAGTGCGTGCCCGCCGAACAGAAGATTGGAATTACGCATGATGACATCGGGATGCATGCTCGACGTTACCACGTGTCATTTTACACGTTAGCGAACGGGGCCTGCCCCTGCATGCCGACCAGAAGATTCAGGCCAATGATATCATTTTGAAGCATGAATTTGATTCATTTCTGTACTTGTGATAAATTTGCCAGATTTAATCTATAAAGATGTTGCCTTAGTGAAGATGAAACTTCTACAGACATATCATGTATAGCTAAATTTGTCATCCCCCAACTTATTTTCATGAATAGATTTGTGAGATCTCAATAGCTTCTCGAAATGATTTTGACACTTGTTTGGAAAATAATCTAATATTACATATGAATTTTCAAGCATCCCCTCATTATCCAATTTGATTAGGGGAAAATCAATTCCAGAATCCTGCATTTCTACTTCTTTTTGAATATTTACCACCACTAACGTCTCCTTTTGGTCCTCTTCCCTGTCAAAGTACTTATAAAGCATATTTACATGACACACCCTCTGCTTCTTTCTTCCATCTGGAGTATTTATTAAATAATTCACTTCACTCAGCTTCTTTCCAAACTGTAAGGCCCACTAACCCTTGCCTTTAATGAGTCACCCAGTACTGGTAACAGAACTAATACTTTCTCCCCAGCAACAAAACTACATGCAGAAGTTTTCCTGTCTGCTTTCATTTTCATCACTTGCTGTGATATCTTTAAATGTTCCCTAGACAACTCACATGCTCTGTCCAATCTCTCTCTGAAATTTGATACATAATCCAATTTTGACCCACCAATTTCTCACGAATCAATTTCAGTGGTCCACTACTACAATCAACTATTATCATGACATTTCCCTTTTTAAAAAAAAACTTATATATAATTCAAGTACACAAAGACTCTTATCTATTCTTTATCACTCTATTTTGATCAGTCTGTTTTGCCTTTTACTCATCTCTGTATCTCTGTGGTTTTTTTCACAATTCTTCCACTGGATGTTCTGAATGGTGACAGAGGTTATTTTAAAGGACAAGAGGCCTTCTCCAGCCCTGTGTCACTATCACCCCTCGGATAGTTTTCAGGATTCTCAGACTCTGTCTGGCTATCTGTTGCTTCACTGGTGCACTCTGGTTTTTAATCTTTAGCTACACTTTCTGGTTCAGAGCAGGGTTGCGTTTCATTTGTTTTCCGTAAGAATTTACAGTTTCTCCTGTACTGGTGTCCGTTTGGAGTCTGTTCTATGTAAGACCTTGGTTCTCCTGTGATTCCTTTGACAACAGCAGGATTCCAGGTCCATTCATGCTGAATCCTTACTGTCTATCCGATATTCAGGTCAGGCAGAGGTCGGGCGCCTCAATCAAAGTACTGTTTCTGCTTCTACTGTCTCAGTTTGAGCAGGTCCTGCATGCTGTAGCTCACTGGCTGTGGAAATAACAGGTGAGGTGCAGTTGGAAGCTTAGTCTTCTCCCCATCAGGAGCTGTGCTGGAGATGATCCATTGCCCTCTAATGGAGTACTCCTGAAATCTAGCAGAGCCAGGTAGGGGTCTCTTCCATCTAACTTTGCCTTCTTCAACAGGTGCTTTAAGATCTGCAAGGCATGTTCCACCATTCTGTTGGACTGTTATCTGAGATGAGCACTTCGGGTATGTCTTGGCTAGCAAAAATTGATTATAAATTATTTATTACAGTGATTATGTTGCTATCATTTCTCAGCAGCCCAGGCTCAAAAAACTTTTGAGTAATAATCTACGGCTAGCAGGTACTCACTGTTGTCAAATGTGAACAAGTCTACTCCAATTTTCTGTCAGGGCCTCTCTGGAACCCTGTGGGTTGAAGTGGTTCTTTTTGTTGTGATTTACTGTACTTTTGGCACATTGCACATGCATTCACCATTTCCCCAATTTGTGCTCTTATTCCAGGCCAATACATTACATCTTGAGTTCTTCTCCTGCATGTTTCTATGCCGAGGTGACTTTCATGTATGCGCTGCAGCACTTCTTTCCTCAGTGTTGCAGGGATTATTATCTTTTCTCCCTTGAAAAGTATTACTTCTGATACATGAAGTTCCTCACAAAAGTTCCAGTACTCTTGTACAGTAGAAGGGGCTCTGCTCCGATGTGTGGGCTAGCCAGTTTGGACAATCTGCTGCAGTTTTCTCAGGGTGGTGTCATTCTTGGTCGCTTCCCTGATCTCATCCAGTTTGGTTACAGCCACAGGTAAGTTCTTCGTCACCAATGTGAACCTGTGTTTTCATTCCTTCATCCTCTTCCTCTGTGATGGGTAGATATGCACGTGACAGTGTGTCTGAGATGTACATTTCCTTGCCCGGTTTGTATATAATTCTGACTTGGTACTTCTACAGACGCATTAGTAATCTTTGAATTCTTGGTGGTGCACAGTTGATGGTTTTTTTTAAGTATATCTTCCAAAGGCTTACGATCAGACTCTACCTCTATGTCTTTGCCATATAGAAACTGATCAAACACAACTGCTAGCGTTTCTTTCTCTATTTGGGCATACCGCTGCTGTGTTTCAGTCATTGCCTTTGAAGCGTATGTCACTGATGCCTCATTTTGCAAGAGGACAGCTCCCAGGCTAATCTTTGAAGCGTCCACTGAGATCTTGATCGACTGACTGACATCGTAATACTTCAATACTGGTGCTTGGGTCAGTGTTCTCTTGAGGCTGGTCAAAGCTTCCTGGTGACTTTGTTCCCAGTGCCATTCCACATCATTTTGTAGAAGTTCTCTGAGAGGTGCTGTCAGGTCTGACATATTCAGAATGAATTTTCCAACATAGGTCACCATTCCCGAAAACTTCTCCAAGTCTTTCTTACATTCTGGGGAGTGCCATGTTCACGACTGCTTCGATTTTACTTAGGTCCGGCTTCAGTCCCTCACTTGTTAGCACATGTCCCAAGTATTTAATTTCATGAAGATCTATTTTGCACTTTTCCTTCTTCAACTTGAGGTTCCATTCTCTAGCTCTGGCCAGCACCTGCCTCAGTCTGTGGTTGTGTTCTTCTTGTGAGGCTCCGCAGACCAGCACATTGTCGATGTAGGTTTCCATACTCCCTAACCCTTCAAACAGCTGCATTACTGTTTTGTGGAACACCTCCGGAGCTGAATTAATACCAAAAGGTAAGCGTAAAAACCTGTATCGTTGTATGGTGTTGTTGAAGGTACAAAGATAGGAGCTGCGTTCATCCAGCTTGACCTGCCAGAAGCTTGAACTCGCATCCAAGACTGAATAGTATTTAACATCAGCTGGCTTATGTGTGATCTCTTCAGCTGTGGGCAGCTGGTAATGCTCTCTTTGTACTGCCTGGTTTAGGTCTCTGGGATTCAGACAGACTCACAGATTCCCATCTGATTTTTCTACAATTACAATTGGATTAACCCACTTTGTCAGTTCTTCAATTTTCTTGATGATGTGAAGTTTCTCCATTCTGTCCAACTCTGCTTTCAGTTGGTCGCTCAGCATTACTGGTATTTTCCTGGGTGGGTGTATTTTGGGTGTCACAGATTCGTCAGTCTTGATGGTGTGTTCTCCTTTTAGGAAGCCAGTCCCCTGGAACACATCTTTATACTCGCTCAGGATGCCATCAGTGGTGACAGTCATTATCCTCTTGATTAGCTTCAGATTTTCACAAGCTTTGATTCCAAGAATGGGTTTTGCATCAGTTTTCACCACTATGAAAAAAAGTGCTTGAGACTGTTTTCTCATAGTTACTTTAAGTGTGCACTTGCCTTTTACTGCAATTTTTTCACCTGTATAAGCAGACAACTTCACTTTTGTTTTAGTTAGCTGTTTTTCTTTGCTTATCTTACAATACAGGCTTATAGGAATGACATTTGCTTGGGCACCTGTGTCAAGCTTGAAATTCACCATCATGTTGGCAATTTTTAAATCAACCTTCCATTTGTCTTCTTTGGAATTTGTTGTTACTGCACCAACAAAAAATTCAGTTTCAGTGTCTCTGTCATCATTTGCAATTGTGTGCACTTTCTTCAATTTACACATCTTAGCAAAGTGATTTAATTTATCACAGTTCTTACACTGCTTTCCATAGGTTGGATAACTACATTGTAAATGCTCTGTTACGCATCGGCTGCATTTAAATGTTTTAATAGTAGCTTTATTCTTTTTACATTCAGATTGTCCAATTGTTCTTTCCCGGGGCTGTTTCTGTTTAACTGCATCTAATTGCTTGACCGTGTACAGCTTATCATCTTCTATCATCTATTTAATCTGGCATTTTGTTGTCTCTGCCACTCTGCAGATATTTATTACTTTCTCCGGGGTGAGATCAACTTCTCTCAAAAGCTATTCTCTCAGAGTGTCATTTCCAATTCCGTAAATTATTCTACCTTGGATGAATGATTCTCCAAATTCACATGATTTAGCTCATTTTCTCAGCTCAGTTACATACTGACTAATGTTGTCACTACCTTGCGTGCACATAAAAAAGTCGGTATCTTTCCTACATGATTTTCTTTAGGGCTGCAATAGGCTTTTAAATTTTCCATTATTTCTTTCAAGTCATTTTGTTTCTCATCACTTTCAAACATGCATGTGTTACAGACTTCCCCTGCTACGTGAAGAAAGATGGAAGACAGCAACTGAGGGCCTTTTTTATCACTGTCCGTTGCTAGGTACAGCTCGAATTGCTACTCGAACCTCCTCCAGCTTTCAGTGAGATTGCCCTCCAAGCTGAGCTCTGTCAGTGGTTTCAGAACATCAATGTTGCATTTAGTTTACTTCTGACAGCATGTCTTGTTTTTTGTTTCAATGATGCACACAGGCCGTTGATATTGTAGCTGAGCTAACTTTATTAATAACACATTTTCCTAACATAAACACATATCTGCAGTAACTGAATTCTATCAAGACAGGTTCCAACACGTGCTATAATAACAGAAAATGCTGGAAAAACTCAGCAGGTCTGACAGCATCTGTGGAGAGAGAAACAGAGTTAATGTTTCAAGTCTGTATGACCCTTCTTCAGAGCTAAAGAAAAGTACGAAGGTGATGAAATTTATACTGTTTAAGTGTGGTGGAGCAGGTGAAGCTGAATAGAAGGCCAGCGACAGGTGGGGGCTAAGGAGAGATTGACAAAGATGTCATGGACAAAAAGACAAAGGGAGTCTTAATGGTAGTGGTAAGGGCTAAAGGAGGTGCTGATAGTGGCATAAAGGTAAGAAAGCAGAATGTGTTAATAGCAGAACAAGATTAAGCACTCTGTGAAAGGACAACATGGAACAAGTAACAGATGGCCCTTTTGGGGGTGGGGTTGGGGGAGTGGGCAGTGGTTGGGGAAAAAGCCTTGTAAAAGGGATAACAAGGAGATAAAAAAGGGGGCATAAAACAATTGAATAAATGAATAAAAATGAAAATAAGTGGATAAAAAATAAAAATAAATTTTAAAAAGTGGGTTTTAAAAAGTGGGTAAAGATTGAGGAGAGTTCATGGTCTGAAGTTGTTGAACTCAATGTTAAGTTCAGAAGGCTGTAAAGTGCCTGATCAGAAGATGATGTGCTGTTCCCCCAGTTTGTGTTGGGCTTCACTGTAACATTGCAGCAGGCCAAGGGCGGACATGTGGGTATGAGAGCAGGGTGGAGTGTTGAAATGGCAAATTGCCAAGAAATGGCAAATGACAGGAAGGTTTGGGTTACGCTTGCAGACAGACCGAAGGTGTTCCACAGAGCGATCGTCCAGTCTGTGTTTGGTCTCCTCAGTGTAGAGGAGACCGCATTGGGAGCAGCGAATGCACTAGATTAAATTGAAGGAGGTGCAAGTGAAGTGCTGCTTCACCTGAAAGGAGTGTTTGGGCCCTTGGAAAGTGAGGAGGGAGGAGGTAAAGGGGCAGGTGTTGCACCTTCTGCGATTGCACGGGAAGGTGTGGTGGAAGGGGATGAGGTGTTGCAAGTGGACCAGGATGTCCCGGAGGGAACAGTCCCTACGGAATGCTGACTGTGGGCAGGGAGGGAGGGGGGTGGTGAGAGGAAGTTGTGTTTGGTGGTGACATAATGCTGGAGTTGGCGGCGGATGATCTTTTGAATGTGGAGGCTGGTGGAGTGAAAAGTGAGGACAAGGGGACCCTATCATGGTTCTGGGAGCGAGGCAAAGGTGTGAGGGCAGAGACACGCGAGATGGGTCGGACACAGTTGAGGGCCCTGCCAACCACAGTGGGTGGGGAACCTTGGTTAAGGAAGAAGGAAGACATGTCAGAAGCACCATTTTAGGAAGTGGCATCATCGGAACAAATGTGACGGTGGCGAAGGAACAGAGAGAATGGGATGGAGTCCTTACAGGAAGCAGGGTGTGAGGATCTGTAGTCAAGGTAGCTGTGGGAGTCGGTAGGCTTGTAATGAATATTGGTAGACAGTCTATCACCAGAAATGGAGACAGAGAGGCCAAGGAAAGGAAGGGAAGTGTCGGAGATGGGCCATGTGAAGGTGATAAGAGTGGTGGAAATTGGAAGCAAAATTGATAAATTCTTTCAGGTCCAGACAACAGCATGATGCTGCACTGAAACAGTCGTCGATGTATCGATAAAAAAGTTGGGAGTGGGCCTGAGTAGGACTGGAACCAGGAATGTTCCACATACCCCATAAAGAGACAGGCATAACTGTGACCCATACGGGTACCCATAGCCACACCTTTTATTTGGAGGAAGTAAGACAAGTTTAAGGAGAAATTGTTCAGTGAGAGAACAAGTTCAGCCAGTCAGAGGAGAGTGATGGTGGTGGATGGAGATTGTTCGGGCCTCTGTTCAAGGGAGAAGCGGAGAGCTCTCAGGCCACCTGGTGGGGGATGGAGGCATACAGGGATTGTTTGTCTATGGTGAAGAGGAGGTGATTAGGGCCCGGAAACTGGAAATTGTTGATATGATGTAGGGCATCAGAGGAATCGTGGATGTAGGTGGGAAGAGACTGGACAAGGGAAGAGACAATGGAGTCAAGATAGGAAGAAATGAGTTTCATGGGGCAGGAACAGACTGACATGATGGGTCTGCTGGGACAGTCCTGTTTGTGGATTTTGGCAAGAAGGTAGAAACGGGCTGTCTGGGGTTGGGACACTATGAGGTTGGAAGCTGTGGAGGGAAGATCTCCAGAGGAGGTAAGGTCAGTGATAGTCCTGGAAACAATGGCTTGATGTTCACCGTTGGGATCATGGTCCAGGGGAGGCAGGAAGAATTGTCTGAGAGTTGGCACTCAGCCTCTGCGAGGTAGAGGTCAGTACACCACGCTCCTGAGATCCACGCTCAGTGCCATGCACCGCCACATGAACACACTTGACCTCTCCCTCCAGCAGCACCAACTCATTCTAAGTCAAAGCTGTCCTTTTCCCTAGTTTCATTTTATTCTTCGTCTCATCCGATGCCTTAACAAGAAGCTTTCTCTCTTTCTTTCAGGTGTTAAGAAACGCAAGCTCCAACAACTTATTGATACCAATGCTCATCCAGGACCCTCCACCCCTTCTCATCCCTTTGACCCCATCCCTTCTTCTAACTGCAGCCCTTGCTGTGTATTCACCATACCTTCTGACCTTCCCCTCTCTGATGCTGAACAGTCTGTACTTAGCTAGGGACTCAGTTTCATACCCTAACGCCCTCATCTCAATGAATTTCGGGCTCATCACGATGCTCAACACCTTTTTCGCCGCCTTCGTCTCCTTGCTCACTTCTTTGAGCAGGAGTCCTCCCTCCATTCCACGGATGCTTTCACCACCACCCCAGTATTCTCCCTCCACCTGGAATTCTCCCTCTGACCTCTTATCTGATCTTGATGTTTTAATTGAGAACTGTCGGCGTGACATTGGCCATCTCAATTTCTCTGCTCCTCTCACCCACTCTAACCTGTCTCCTTCTGAACTATCTGCATTCCATTCTCTTAGGTCCAACCCTGACTTTGTTATCAAACCTGCCGACAAAGGTGTTGCTGTTGTTGTCTGCCATACTGACCTCTACCTTGCAAAGGCTGAGCACCAACTCTCAGACACTTCTTCCTACCTCCCCCTGGACCATGACCCCACCACCGAACATCAAGCCATTTTTTCCAGGACTGTCGCTCACCTTATCTCCTCTGGAGATCTCTCTACAGCTTCCAACCCCATAGTTTCTCCTTAAACTTGCCTCACTTCCTCCAAATAAAAGGTGTGGCTATGGGTACCCACATGGGTCCCAGTTATGCCTATCTTTTTATAGGGTACGTGGAACATTCCTTGTTCCAGTCCTGCTCAGGCCCCCTCCCATAACTCTTTTTTTGGCAGATCGATGACTGCTTCAGTGCCGTGTCATGCTCTTGTCTGGACCTGAAAGAAGTTATCAACTTTGCTTCTAATTTTCACCCCTCTATCGCCTTCACGTGGTCCATCTCCAACACTTTCCTTCCCTCCCTTGACCTTTCTGTCTCCAATTCTGGTGATAGACTGTCCACCAATATTCACGGCAAGCCTATCGACTCCCACAGCTACCTCGACTACAGCCCCTCACACCTTGCTTCCTGTAAGGACTCCATCCTATTCTCTCTGTTCCTTTGCCTCCGTTGCATCTATTCCGAATGTACCACTTTCCATAATGGCTCTTCTGACATGTCTTCCTTCTTCCTTAACCGAGGTTTCCCACCCACTGTGGTTGACAGGGCCCTCAACCATGTCCGACCCATCTCGCGTGTCTCTGCCCTCAAACCTTCCCCTCGATCCCAGAACCATGATAGGGCTCCCCTTGTCCTCACTTTTCACCCCACCAGCCTTCGCATTCAAGGGATCATCCTCCGCCATTTCCGCCAACTCCAGTATTATGCCACCACCAACACATCTTCCCCCACCCTCCATCAGCATTGTGTAGGGACCGTTCCCTCCGGGACATCCTGGTCCGTTCGTCCGTCACTCTCGACACCTCATCCCTTTCCCACGGCACCTTCCCATGCAATCACAGAAGGTGCAACACCTGCCCCTTTACCTCCTCCCTCCTCACCGTTCAAGGGCCCAAACATTCCTTTCAGGTGAAGCAGCGCTTCACTTGCACCTCCTTCAATTTGGTCTACTGCATTCGCTGCTTACAATGCGGTCTCCTCTACACTTGGGAGACCAAACACAGACAGGGTGACCGCTTTGTGGAACACCTTCGGTCTGTTCACAAGCATGACCCAGACCTTTTTCTCGCTTGCCATTTCAACACACCATCCTGCTCTCATACCCACATGTCCATACTTGGCCTGCTGCAATGTTTCAGTGAAGCTCAACGCAAACTGGAGGAGCAGCACCTCATCTCCCGATTAGGCACTTTACAGCCTTCTGAACTTAACATTGCGTTCAACAACTTCAGACCATGAACTCTCCTCTATCTTCACCCCTTTTTTAATCCCCCCCTTTTTACCCATTTTTATTCATTGTTTTATGTCCCCTCCACCCACCCACCCCAAAAGAGTCATCTGTTACTTGTTCCATGTTGTTCTTTCAGAGTGTTTACCTTTATTCTGCTATTAACACATTCTGCTTTCTTACCTTTATACCACTATCAGCACCTCCTTTAGCCCTTACCACTGTCATTGACACTCCCTTTGTCTTTTTGTCCATGACATCTTTTTCAATCTCTCCTTAACCTCCACCTATTGCTGGCCTTCTATCCAGCTTCACCTGCTCCAACCCCTTTAAACAGTATAAATTCCATCACATCTACTTCTCTTTAGCTCCGAAGAAGGATCATACAGACTCAAAACGTTAATGCTGTTTCTCTCTCCACAGAAGCTGTCAGACCTGCTGGATTCTTCCAGAATTTCCTGTTATTATTTCAGATTTCCAGCATCTGCAGTATTTTGCTTTTCTCCAACATGTGCTATTTGACCTTCAGACCCATATTTAGTACAGAGTACCGTATAGTATCTAATACTGGAGTCCACTACCACAATCAACTATTATCATGGCAGTGAGAATGTGTAACTCACGACTACAGCGAGTGGTTGAAGCAATTCATGCAGATGCATTTAAGGGGAAGACAGGCACATGATGGAGGAGGGAATAGATGGTTACGTTGGTAGACTTAGATCAGGGAAGGCAGGAGACTCCAGTAGAATATAAACGCCTGCATAGACTGGCTGAAAAAGGTCTACGCCTTTTATCGTCATGATCCTCTGCAGGATCTGTCGCTTCGCCTCTTTCATCACACACACCGCCCCTCACTCTCTCTGCGCGCAGGCGCCGCCCCTCGCCCTCTCTGCGCGCAGGCGCAGGCGCTGCCCCTCGCCCTCTGCGCGCAGGCGCCGCTCCTCGCTTAACTCCTGAGTGCCGCGCATGTGTAGCTCCTCTCTCGGCCAGTGTTTGCTGCTGAGTGTGTTTCGGTTGGCGATTCCCGTCTGCTGGATCTCCCTCCCCTCCCAGTCGGTGTGTGCTCTTCAGCGGTAAGTGTGGGCCAAAACACTGGAGATGGGTGGAAACCTGACAATATATTCAGGGATGGGGGGATGGGAGGCACTAGTGCTTTGCTCTGGAGTTTGCTGAACAGACTTTTATTTGAAAGGCCGGGGCCATGAGTAAGTAGATGGCATCGTGTTAGCCTGTTCTTACCCAGGGTTGCGGTACATAACCTTCCCCTCTGCCTCGAGGTTGAATCCATGGGCGGGCAGAGCTGGTTAAAGGTATTATAAATTTCTGCAGTAGGGATCAATGTGTTCGGCTGGCTGGAGTTTATTGGATGGCGGCTGGACTGTGACCTTTAAGAGCATGCAAGGTTGGGACGCTGACAGCTATTGCATGTCTCTTGGCCAAAGGCTTTGTAACATTGTAAGTGCTTTTAAGTAGTGCCGCATTTGCAAGTACGCCTCATTCCTGCTGTATTCATAAAACCTGCCTTTGAGTTTAACGAGTTACAATTTATTTTACTTTTATTACGAACTCTACTTTCAAATATACTCGATACTGTTCGTTTATACCTAGTGTATTGAGTCTTGTAACTTTTTTTTTGCAGCATGCGAAAGAAAGGTCGTACCAGCTTGTAAATAGCTCCCCAGATGTGGTTGGTTGGGTGGGTTAGGATGACATTTGCAAATGTGCATGTCTGAATCTCGGACTAAAACTTTGGGATGAAGAAATTGCACAAAAACTGTAAAAATGCTGTTCATAGAGAACACTCGCCTTGGAAAGCAAATATTTTCATACCCTCCTTAGGGTGGTGAGTCCTAAGACTGATCAGTACAGATTTTTCTTTGGTATATTTAAGTCAATACTTTGCGATAAAGATCTCCAATTGCTCACCTAAATCATTTCCATCTCCATAACATTTTAGTTAGACTTCATTCTTGGTATTATAAATGTGAGAAATGCTGCAAAGTGCAGTGTTTATGATATAATTGGACATGACCTTCATAGTTTTGTGTCATGGAGGGTGTCCCCCCAAATGTTGGCCTTTATTTTGCAGTTTTTAAATAGAGAAAGTTAACAAGGGAGGAAAATATCAAGCATCAGCACCAATTTGCATGTCCTTTTAATGTTTTAGGCTTGTTTAACATATCAGTAGAATTTATTTTAATTTGGAAAGTACAGTCTGCATTGGTTATTTGCAGTGTTGGGATGTTGTATTTTTTTTCTAAAACCTGAGATAAGCATTACATAAGATGGGAAGTGATACTTGTCCTTGAATCAGCAAACCATTGTAAAATCTTTATTCATGAATGCATTCAAATATTAAGAGTTTTCTGTATTTGTATCCTCCATTGGGTCTGCTTCCTTGATGTAAAATTGTGTTAAGACTCTACAGTGCAACTTGAAATTTTTGGAATGTTGTGTGGAGGTACTCCACAGGCTTCCCTCGGAAATATGATTTTCATTCAAAAGGGGAAGTTAAGTAGTATCACTGAGCTGACTTTATGAGCCATATCTAAATCAGTAGAAGATACGTGTACATCATGTTGCAACTAGCCAAGTTGCAGCATTAGTTTGTTTTTCATCCTCTGGTGTGGCTCTAAGCCAGCATTTATTTCCTTTATCTACTTTTCTGGGAAGGTGATGATGAACTGCCTTTTTGAAATGCTGCATGTGATTTGATTCAACTGTGTGACTTGCTAGGCCACTTTCAAGGCAGTTCAGAGTCAGTCACCTTGGTGTGGGAGGGATTGGAGCCACGTATATAAGTCATACCAGCTAAGAACAGCAGGTCTCTTTTCCTAAAGGACATTGCTGAAGCAGTTAGGTTTTTACTACAAAACAGCAGTGTCATGGTCATTTTTACTGAAACCAGCTATTTAGTTCCATATTTTTATATAAACTGAAGGTGTATTCTTAAACTGCTGTCATGGTATTTGCACTAACGATCTCTGGATTATTAATCCAGGATCCTAGACTACTAGTTCAACACCATAACCACTATGCTACCATACCCAGGTATGTTACTGTACTGCAAATTTCATGATTTAAATGAAACTTCGTATAATTCAGATTAACTCAGCAGACTTTTTTAGTAAAGTACTTTTGTACCTCTGGATTTTCTCTGTTTAGATTTGTTTTCTTTCTACTGCATGCCAACCAAGGGTTTAGGAAGGTGACTTGCACTATGCCAGTATAACTCTATAACCTGCTGAATGATGCACAAAAGTGTCATGGGATTTTTTCCATCCACTTGGGAGGGCAGATAAGGCCTCAGTTTAACAAAAGCTGGCACCTTCAACAGTGTAGCACTCCCTCACTACTGCACTGAAGTGTCATCTTAGATTATGTACATAAGAACATATGAAATAGGAGCAGGAGTAGACCATTCAGCCCCTTGAGCCTGCTCTGTCATTCAGTACAGTGTTGGCTAATCTGATTGTGGCCTTAACTCCACATTCCACCAACCTGCACCCCCCTATAACACTTTGTCAATCAAAAATCTGTCTAACGCAGCCTTGAATATATTCAATAACCCAGCCCCCAATGCTCACTAGGGGAGAAAATTCCCAACCCTGATGGCCCTCTGGGAAAAGAAATTCGTCCTTATCTCTATCTCCTTATTTTTAAACTGTGCCCCTTAATTCTAGACCCCCCCCCCCCCCCCCCCCCCCACCATAACAGGAACCATCCTCTCAGCATCTACCCTGTCAAGCCCCCTCAGACTCTTATGATACAATAAGATCACCTCTCATTCTTCTAAACTCCTATGAGTATAGGCCCAACCTTTCTTCATAAGACAACCCCATCATCCCAGGAATCGACCTAGTAATATAAAAGCAAAATACTGCAGGTGCTGGAAATCTGCAATAAAAACTAAAGATGCTGGAAAAACTTAAGAGGTCTGGCAGCATCTGTGGAGAGAGAAAGAGTTAACGTTTCAAGTCCAATATGACTGTTCTTCGGAACGGTTCCTAATAGTAGTCCTATTGGGCTCAAAAGGTTAACTGTGTTTCTCTCTCCACAGATGCTACCAGACCTGCTGAGTTTTTCCAGAACTTTGTTTTTAAATCAGCCTAATGTACTTTTGAACTGTTTCCAGTGCAGGTATGTCCCTACTTTAACTAAGATGACCTCTGTGTGGCCTCACCTGTGCAGTTATGGCAAGTCTTCCCTACTTTTATGCTCCATCCCCATTGCAATACAGGCCAGTATTCCATTTGCCTTCCTAATTTCTTGCTGTATCTGCATGCTGACTTTGTGATTCATATATAAAGACACTCAGATCCCTCTATACTTGCAGCATTCAGTAGTCTCTTTCCATTTAAATAGTATTCTGCTTTTCTATTCTTCCTGCCAAAGTTGTCAGCCTCACATTTTCCCACATTCTATTCCATCTGCCAAATTTTTGCCCACTCACTTTATCTGTATTCCTTTGCATACTCTTTGTATTATCCTCCTCTCAAATTGCTTTCCTCACAATTTACTTTCCTACTTATCCCTGTCGTCAACAAATTTGTTTACAATACAGTCAGATACAATATAGATGTGTTCAAGTTTCTGGACACCACTCTGTTGCCTTAGGCAAAAGAGCTACCACTGTGCCAAGACTGGCAATATTAGCTGTGGAGTTATTTTGTAGTTTTAAGAGAATTATCAGCCTGATATATACTGTAGTAAAACTTAAGACCATCATATTTATTATCTGACTAATTTGTTTGAGTTATGTGATTGGCTGACTGTTTATGAAATCTGGTGTTGTTAGGATATGTAGTACTTGTAGTTTTTTAATTGCTATACAAATTTAAGAGAATGAATAGGATAACGAGCTAATAAATTAAATTGAGAAAATCGCATTTCACTCAAGTTCTAATGAAACAGGTCACTTGAGAATTTATGGGAGGCATCACCAAAAATAAGTGACTGACACAAGTTGTTAGGTGCAGTGTAATGATGGACAAGAGTAAAGGAACTAATTAAATTGACGTAAGGGGAAAAAAAAATCAAAAACCCACTCTCTTTTTATGTGATAGAAAACTTAACAGTCTCTTCAGACCTGGTGGATATTTCACACAAAGTGTCTGATTCCAGGTATGGAAAGGAGGACCCAGTGCTAGATCAGGTGAGATAAACTGTTACATTGATCAGGACATGTCTTTTAGACTTTCAGACTAATGCAGCAGGCATGAGACTGTATAAAGGATTGTATGAAGGGAGGACACCTGACGGTGAACCTAATGGTTACTTTGAGTGGTCATTTTTAACTTTGTACTCTACCAATCAGTCATTCTGGACAGAAATAGTAAAATTAGAATTGAGCAATAGAATCAAATGGTAAATGGCTTGTTGCACAGCCCACTAATACAAACCCTGTGATAAAAGCAAAAAACTGCGGATGCTGGAAATCCAAAACAAAAATACCTGGAAAAACTCAGCAGGTTTGACAGCATCTGCGGAGAGGAACACAGTTAACGTTTCGAGTCTGTATGACTCTTCAACAGAACTAAGGAAAAATAGAAAAGAGGTGAAATATAAGCTGGTTTAAGTGGGGTGGGACAGGTAGAGCTGGATACAGGGCCAGTGATAGGTGGAGATAACCAAAAGATGTCATAGACAAAAGGACAAAGAGGTGTTGAAGGTGGCGATATTATCTAAGGAATGTGATAATAGGTGACATTAAGGGTAGAAAGCAGGATGAGCAAGGTACAGATAGTCCTAGTGGGGGTGGGGTGGGGGGAAGGGATTGAAATAGGCTAAAAGGTAGAGATAAAACAATGGATGGAAATACATTTAAAAATAATGGAAATAGGTGGGGAAAGAAAAATCTATATAAATTATTGGGAAAAGGGGGGATCGGAAAGTGGGTGGGGATGGAGGAGAGTGTTCATGATCTAAAATGGTTGAACTCAATATTCAGTCCGGAAGGCTGGAAAGTGCCTAGTCCGAAGATGAGGTGCTGTTCCTCCAGTTTGCGTTGAGCTTCACAGGAACAATGCAGCAGGCCAAGGATGGACATGTGGGCATGAGAGCAGGGTGGAGTGTTGAAATGGCAAGTGACAGGGAGGTCTGGGTCATGCTTGCGGACAGACCGAAGGTGTTCTGTAAAGCGGTCACCCAGTCTGCGTTTGGTCTTTCCAATGTAGAGGAAACCGCATTGGGAGCAGCGAATGCAGTAGACTAAATTGAGGGAAGTGCAAGTGAAATACTGCTTCACTTGAAAAGAGTGTTTGGGCCCTTGGACGGTGAGGAGAGAGGAAGTAAAGGGGCAGGTGTTGCACCTTCTGCGGTTGCATGGGAAGGTGCCGTGGGAGGGGGTTGAGGTGTAGGGGGCGATGGACGAGTGGACCAGGGTGTCCCGAAGGGAACGATCCCTGCGGAATGCCGCCGGGGGGGGTGAAGGGAAGACGTGTTTGGTGGTGGCAAAGTGCTGGAGTTGGCGGAAATGGCGGAGGATGATCCTTTGAATGCGGAGGCTGGTGGGGTGATAAGTGAGGATAAGGGGGACCTTATCATGGTTCTGGGAGAGAGAGGAAGGTGTGAGGGCGGATGTGCGGGAGATGGGCCGGACACGGTTGAGGGCCCTGTCGACCACCGTGGGTGGAAAACCTCGGTGAAGGAAGACATGTCAGAGGAACTGATTTTGAAAGTAGCATCATCAGAACAGATGTGACGGAGGCAAAGGAACTGAGAGAATGGGATGGAGTCCTTACAGGAAGCGGGGTGTGAGGAGCTGTAGTTGAGGTAGCTGTGGGAGTCGGTAGGCTTGTAATGAATATTGGTCGACAGTCTATCACCAGAAGTGGAGACAGAGAGGTCAAGGAAGGGAAGGGAAGTGTCAGAGATGGATCACGTGAAAATGATGGAGAGGTGGAAATTGGAAGCAGAATTAATAAATTTTTCCAGGTCCAGACGAGAGCATGAAGCAGCACTGAAGCAATCATCGATGTACTGGAGAAAGAGTTGTGGGAGGGGGCCTGAGTAGGACTGGAACAAGGAATGTTCCACATACCCCATAAAGAGACAGGCATAACTGGGGCCCATGCGGGTACCCATAGCCACACCTTTTATTTGGAGAAAGTGAGAGGAGTTTAAGGAGAAATTGTTCAGTGAGAGAACAAGTTCAGCCAGATGGAGGAGAGTAGTGGTGGATGGGGATTGTTCGGGCCTCTGTTCGAGAAAGAAGCGGAGAGCCATCAGACCATCCCGGTGGGGGATGGAGGTGTCGAGGGATTGGACGTCCATGGTGAAGAGGAGGCGGTTGGGGCCAGGGAACTGGAAATTGTTGATATGATGTAGGGTGTCAGAGGAATCATGGGTGTAGGTGAGAAGGGACTGGACAAGGGGAGAGAGAATGGAGTCAAGATAGCAAGAAATGAGTTCCGTGGGGCAGGAACAGGCTGATATGATCGGTCTGGCGGGACAGCCCTGTTTGTGGATTTTGGGTAGGAGGTAGAAGTGGGCCATCTGAGGTTGGGAGACTGAGGTTGGAAGCTGTGGAAGGAAGATCTCCAGAGGAGATGAGGTCAGTAACAGCCCTGGAACCAATGGCTTGATGTTCAGTGGTGGGGTCATGGTCCAGGGGGAGGTAGGAAGAAGTGTCTGCGAGTTGACGCTCAGCCTCTGCGAGGTAGAGGTCAGTGCACCAGACAACATCAGCACCACCCTTGTCAGCAGGTTTGATGACAATGTCAGGGTTGGACCTGAGAGAACAGAGTGCAGCAATTCCGAGAGAGACAGGTTAGAGTGGGTGAGAGGAGCAGAGAAATTGAGATGACTAATGTCAATACAAACCCTGTGACTGACTCAAATCAATTTCACATCCCTAAAACACTTGTGATGCCATGGCATACAAGGCTATAGGCCTAGTGCTGGAAAATGGGATTAGAATAGTTAGGTACTTGTTTGACTGGCGTAGACTTGATGGGCCAAAGGGCCTTTTTCTGTGGGCCGAAGACCTCTATGACTCTTTTTTAAAAAAACAATTAAAGTTGGTTTGCTATTTCTATTTCGTTTGCTGTCATCCATGTTCCTAAGATATTGATTGAAGATCTATATGAGAACAAAATTAGGGAACTTTTTGTTACATCAATGTCCATTTTCTACTAGGCAGGATATCTCTAATATTAAGCTAGATAATGGAGTTTATACTGTCGTAATAAATCTAGTTGATGCTGCCCGTTTGCTGACCTGTGCCTGTAGCTGTACATTTCAGATGCTGGTTACTAGGGTTTTTATTTTACAGAATGCTGATAGCATTTTAGTCAAATATTTCAGCATTTTAAAAACAACATGCTGCTCTTGAGGGGAAGTAATCTCATACAATGAGGTTCATTAGTCTAGCCTGGGAAGCTCTCAGCTTTTGTTAATGGTGCTGCCATACAGTTCTGTTATTCTAATAAAAGTTTGTATTTCCATAGCTGCCTTTCAGAGCTGTCTCAAAATGCTTTACAGAGTACGTAGCAAACTAGAGGGGAGCAAGTTTGGGGCATGTGAATAAATTGAACAGTGTGGATTGTGGGAGACTTTGATGGAAAGGACAATGTGGAAATGCTGGAGGAGAGAGATCCAGATGATAGTGGCTCAGTGACAAAAGAGAGAGCCATTAATGAAGGAATTTAAAGTGTCAGATGAGTGGTTAGTCTCTGCTGAAATGTACTGCTAGAGGAAAATATCAGATGTTGGATGGAGCAAAGCAATGGTTGGAATGGGAAAAAAAAAGAAAATCTTGGTCAATTAGATGGAGCATAAAGATCCAATGAAGCTCGATTTTAAAAATGCAAGATGTTGGCGTGGACAGGAATGTGAACTCTCTCATTTTGGATGAGTCATAGTTTCTGAAGACAAGCGAGACGGGGAAAAGATCAGAGAGATTGTGCCTTAAGCTATAAGGTGTAGATAATGGTTTCTACTGAAGGAGGAGAGTTAGGGACAGATGCAGGTGATACAGAGGCAAAAAAAATGGCTTTGATATATTAAATGTGGAGAAGAAAGATCATTTCAGGGCTAAGCAGTGTACTAACATTTGACATTTTGGACTGAGACACTTTGGTATGTCCTGAGATTATGAAAGGTGCTATAAAAAAAGTTCTTCATTGATTAGGTCATAAAGACCATACCACATGGACTGCAGCAGTTCAAGGAGGAAGCTCACCACTGCCTTCTCAAGGGCAACTCGAGATGGGCAATAAATGCTGGCCTAGTCAGCGATGCCCTCATCCCGTGAATGAATAAAAAAAAATTTGAGAATAATGCATTGCAAAGGGTGATTAAAATGTTGTAATGAAGAACTTCACAGAGTCATAACTGTACAAATAGTGGCCATTTGGATGATGGAGTCCATAGTGACTCTAGAGAAATCCAATCACCACCATTCTGCATCCCCATTGCCTTGCAAGCTATTTCCCTCAAATGTCCATCCAATTTCCTTTTGAAATCATTGGTCATCTTCGCTTTCACCACCCTCATGGGCAGCGAGATCCAGTTCATTACCACTCATTGTGTAAAATTGTTCTTTCTCATATTTCCACGCCCACCCCCCAATACCTCTTGGCCAAAACCTAAAATTTGTGTCGATCAGTCCTTGTACCATCAATAAAGGGAACAGCTTTTCTCTGTCTACCTTATCTAAACTTGTTATAATCTTATACGCCTCTATCAGACTTTCCCTCAACAACTTCTGCTTCCAGGAGAATATCCGCCAGTTTCTCCAACTTAACCTTGTAGCTAAATTCCCTTCTATCTGGAACCATTCTGGTAAATCTCCTCTGCACACCCTCAAGGGCCTTCATCTCTTCCCTAAAGTGTGGAATGAGATCTCAGTTTAATAGTCTAGTTGTGGCCTGTTCAGAACTATATAAAGATGAAGCTTAACTTCCCTGCTTTTGGGCACAATCCATTTGTATATGAAGCCCAAGACCCCATATACTTTACTTACTACTCTCTGACCATGACCTGCCACTTCAAAGATCCATTCACATGAACCCCTAGATCTCTCTGTTCCTGCATGCTTTTTTGAACTGTTCCATTTTTTCCCCCAAAATATACTTTATTCATAAAATTTGTAGAAATACATTACATGACATAAACTACAATACAGATCAGTTTTTTTCCAGTACAGTGCATGAGGTGCCTCATTACACTTTACAGGTTCCATTTAAAATGTACATTTACATTGCATGTCAAATTTTTTTTTATTCATTCATGGGATGTGGGCATCGCTGACTAGGCCAGCATTTATTGCCCATCCCGAGTTGCCCTTGAGAAGGTGGTGGTGAGCTTCCTCCTTGAACTGCTGCAGTCCATGTGGTGTCGGTACACCCAGAGTGCTGTTAGGAAGGGAGTTCCAGCGACAATGAAGGAACGGTGCTATATTTCCAAGTGAGATGGCAAGTGACTTGGGGGGAGAACTTCCAGGTGGTGGTGTTCCGCATCTATCTGTTGCCCTTGTCCTTCTAGGTGGTAGTGGGAGTGGGTTTGGAAGGTGCTGTCTAAGGAGCCTTGGTGAATCCTGCAGTGCATCTTGTAGATGGTACATACTGCTGCTACTGTGCGTCGACGGTGGAGGGAGTGAATGTTTGTGGATGTAGTGCTAATGAAGCAGACTGCTTTGTCCTGGATGGTGTCCATCCTCTTCAGTGTTGTGGGAGCTGCACTCATCAGGCAAGTGGGAAGTATTCCATCACACTCCTGACTTGTGCCTTGTAGATGGTGGTCAGACTTTGGGGAGTCAGGAAATGAGTTACTCGGTCACAGGATTCCTAGCCTCTGACGTGTGTACTCTTGTAGCCGCAGTATTTATTTGGCTAGTCCAGTTCAGTTTCTCATCAATGGTAACCCCCAGGATGTTGATAGTGGGGGATTCGGTGATGGTAATGCCACTGAACATCAAGGGTCGATGGTTAGATTCTCTCTTGGAGATGATCATTGCCTGACAGTTGTGTGGTGTGAATGCTACTTGCTACTTGTCAGCCCAAGCTTGGATATTGTCCAGGTCTTGCTGCATTTGGACATGGACTGCTTCAGTATCTGAGGAGTTGCGAATGGTGCTGCACATCGTGCAAACATCCCCACTTCTGACCTTATGATGGAAGGAAGGTCATTGATGAAGCAGCTGAAGATGATTGGGCCGAGGACACTACCCTGAGGAACTCCTGCAGTGATGTCCTGGAGCTGAGATGACTGACCTCCAACATCCACAGCCTCGTCCTTTGTGACTCCAACCAGCAGAGAGTTTTCCCCCTGATTCCCATTGACTCCAGTTTTACTAGGGCTTCTTGATGCCACACTCTGTCAAATGCTGCCTTGAATACCAGGGCAGTCACTCTCACCTCACTTCGGGAGTTCAGCTCTTTTGTCCATGTTTGAACCAAAGCTGTAATGAGGTCAGGAGCTGAGTGGCCCTGGTGGAACCTAAACTGGGCATCAGTGAGCAGGTTATTGCTAAGCAAGTGCCACTTGATAGCTCTGTTGACCCCTTCCATTACTTTATTTGATTGAGAGTAGACTGATGGGGCAGTAATTGGCTGGGTTGGATTTGTCTTGCTAATTATGTACAGGACGTACCTGGGCAATTTTTCATGTAGCTGGGTAGATGCTAGTGTTGTAGCAGTGCTGGAACAGCTTGGCTAGGGGCACGGCAAGTTCTGGAGCACAAGTCTTCAGTACTATTGCCAGAATATTGTCAGGGGCCCATAGCCTTTGCAGTATCCAGTGCCTTCAGCCGTTTCTTGATATCACGTGCAGTGAATCGAATTGGCTGAAGACAGGCATCTGTGATGCTGGGGACCTCCGGAGGAGGCCGAGATGGATCATCCACTCGCAGTTCTGGCTGAAGATTGTTGTGAATGCTTCAGCCTTATCTTTTACTCTGATGTCCTGGGCTCCAGCATCATTGAGCATGGGGATGTTTGTGGGGCCTCCTCCAGTGAGTTGTTTCATTGTCCACCGCCATTCATGACTGGATGTGGCAGGACTGCAGAGCTTAGATCTGATCCGCTGGTTGTGGGATCACTTAGCGCTGTCTATCACTTGCTGCTTATCCTTTTTGGCACGCAAGTAGTCCTGTGTTATAGCTTCACCAGGTTGACACCTCATTTTTGGGTATGCCTGGTGCTGCTCCTGGTATGCCCTCCTGGATTCTTCATCGAACCTTTAAGTCTATATAGCCTCTCTCTATCCCTTTTGCCAAATTGCATCACCTAACATATATTTGTACTAAATTTCAGCTGCCATTTGTCTGCCCATTTTGCTAGCCTATCTTTGTCCTATGTCACAGTCTGAGGATATGGGGTAGACTATTTAGGACTGAGATGAGGAGAAATTTCTTCACCCAGAGAGTGGTGAGCCTGTGGAATTTGTTACTACAAAGTAGTTGAGACCAAAACATTGTATGCTTTCAAGGAGGAATTAGATATTGCTCATAGGGAGAAAGCGGGAGCAGGCTATTGAGTTGGATGATCAGCCATGATCATAATGAATGGCGGAGCAGGCTCGAAGGGCCAAATGGCCTACTCCTGCTCCTATTTTCTATGTTTCTATGTCCTGTTGCAATCGATTGGTCTCATCGTTATTGTCACACCTCCAAGTTTGGTATGAGCAAAAATTGAAGTTTTACTCTGTATTTCTATATCCAAGTCATTTATGCATCAAAAAAAGTGGCTGTCCCAACACTGACCCTTAAAGAATACTGCTGTCTACCATCCTCCAACCAGTTACCATGACTTGTTGTTTTCTGTCCTTGAGCCAATTATTTTATCCAGGCTGACACTCACCCACCTCAATTTTGTTAACCAGCCTTTTGTGTGGTACTTTGTCAAACGCAGACAACATCCACCACATTGCCTTCTCTGTTAATTCATCAAAAAATTCAATTAGATTAGTCCAGCACGACCTGCCTTTTACAAATCTTTACTGCCTCTTCTTCATTAACTCAAACTTCTCCAAGTGAATGTTAATTTTTGTCCCTGATTATTGTCTCTAAGACTTTACCTAACACTAATGTTGAACTTCTCTAGGTACATTTTTTTTTTTTCTTGCCTCCATCATCATTCCCTTTGACTCTGGAAGATTAACTCTTCAGTCATTCAATCTCTTTTGAAGATAGTAGAGAGGTGGAAGTAGGAGAGGGGGGAGGGGGTTTAGGTGGGGGAGACGGGGGGGTGGATTTAGGTGGGGGAGACGGGGGGGTGGATTTAGGTGGGGGAGACGGGGGCAGGGCTCAGTATAATAGTTACCCAGAGTTACAAGTGGTTTTAATCCTTTTAACTTTTCCTGGGTAACTATTCTGCTAAGAGAGTCAGAACCATCCGAAGTCTCTGGTTTAACTCGGAGTTTTGGAAGGTTTCAGGTGCAGGGTAATTGCTCAATAGAAGTTTAAACTTCCAGGGCAATTCCCATGCAGTGCTTGCGTGGGGACTTCCCTTGCACATCTTCTGGGGTATCTCTGGGGTACCATCCCCCAGAGAACAGAAGTTCTGGGCCCTTATTTGTGTGGTTGGCTTAAAGTGGCAACAGGAAGCTGCAGTTCACCTTGGAACCTCTGGGCTAAGTAGAATCATTACCCTGTGTTTCCTTGTTGAAAATGCACACATGTTGTTGGGAAGGACAAGATTGGGCTCAGCTGTGATGCCCTTAATTTTTGCAGTTAACACACGAATGCTTGCTGAAGTAACATGCTAAAGAGCTGCTGGCAGCTGTACTCCACTATAAAGAAATGCCTTAAGAAGCAGGAAGAAAAATGAGTTTTTTTTTAAAGGAAACATATAATTTGAAATGCCCTTGTGGTCATCTGTAGACTTGGATAAGATCTGCAACATAAGGTTGAAAGCAAGGTCAGCTTTTGGTGTAATGCCTCATAGTTGAACAGCATTTTAATACTTGTTGCCAAGCTCACTCAAGAATATCAACCTGGGTGATGTATCAGAGGGCTGCTACTGCCTGTGGTTCCATGCTCCAGTGTAAGTTTCCACTGCTTTTAAGGAAGGAAGAAAGGGATCTATTTGAAATCCCTGTGTTTTTGAAATTTTGGTGACTTCGTTTGTTAATTCTATACAGTATACGATGTGGCTAAAGTTTATTGTATCTGTCTTAGGACTGGTACCTAGAAAATAATTGCCAGTAAGTTCACCAAAACCTGACCAAACTGTAACAATAAGGGTGTCGAATTTTTATCATATGCATACAAGAAGGTGAGAAATTACCACCAGCCCATCAAGCCACCCTGCCCTCCAATCCAGTCAACAATGCAACTTTACATACTGTTCACAGACCTGCTGTACCTGAAAGGCAACATTTTTTAAATAAAACTTGTAACCAGTACAGAAAAAGAATTTCTTGTATTTCTTTTCCAACATTGTGAGACAATCTAGAAAGCTCAGAGTTTGTGGTTGTTGCATTTTGCCACAATTACAGCTGAGCAGCAACTTTCTCATAATAAGTGGAATTCCTCTTCTTTCAGAAAGTTGCCCCCATTTAAAAGGCTGTAGTTACTCTCAATTCAGTATATCTCTCAGCAGTTTACAGAAAGTCATTGACCTTTGGCTGCTATCTCATCTAAATTTTCCATTTCATTTTATAGGTGTCACCTCTAGTCCTACCATCTGTGTCCATTTTCAAGCAACCTATTTATCCCTTCCTCATTTTCGAAACTGCACTCCCATTGCTTCTTAAAAAGGGTTACCGATTCTGGTTGGAGGCAATCCTGAAGGTCTGATGACATCTGACTATGATGACATCTGACTATGATGACAGCTTACTCTGACTTCTGCAAATGTTATTGCACTTACCATATAAAGATTGGGTTCCCTGTAGTTGAGTATCTTTGTTCCTAGTTTTGTACAAACAGATGTTGAGTGAGGAACAGGGGTCAAAATAATTTTTTTTTGAGGGCTCTTGAGATTTCCCAGAGGGCTACCTTTTGATTTTCGGGTGCTCCCTTTTCATTCGCAATAACTCCGTTATCAAGTGATGCAGTCATGTAGTAACATTACCTTCCGTGTTTGTGTTGATTTATTTAAGATTTCCTTCTTTAGATAGATAATGTAACACGAATACCTGTCCGTCTCAGGAGACAGTGGACTGCACCTGGGGTGTATGTAACTTCTGTATTGAATATCATCAGTTGTGGCTGTCGAGGCCAATTCACGAGTGGCAGTCCCTTCCACAGCTGGCACAGCTGATTTAAAAAAATGTTTTTGTTAAATTATTATAAATAAATCTGCCATACTCCTTTTCCTAAATGAAAATTGTAACTCTTTGGCACAAGGTAACTTATTGAGAACAAGGCTTATATCTGCAGCCCATTTAAAACATTAATTGCAGGCAAATAGCACTCTCCAGCATTTTTTGGTTTTGTTCCATCAATTTCAAGTTTCTATCCTCTCAGCGCTTCTGTTTTAAATTGAGTGCTGACAAACACAAGAGGATGCTGACTTCCAAAGGCCCAACTGTGCAATAACCCGAATACACAAACATTAATTCTTCAGCACCAGGCTAGCCATCAAATAATCAACTGTTTAGTGAAATGTGAATTATATGTGAATTAATTTTCTTTTTCCAAGCCTTGTATGATCACCCATTCTTTAATGAGATAAAGATTGGGGGCCCTTAGCACAGAAGCACCCCAGTTACATTAAAGATACGTACCACTTCATAGAGATGGTTAACTCACTAACCGTAACCCCCCAATGCCATACTTTTTATGTGGACACTGAAAGCCTGCACACACACATGGAAACAGACAGACGTATGGCTGTCTGAAATATCTATCATAAATTTCCCCATCCTGACAGACTAGATGAAGTAGGCCCCGGCCTATGTAAATATATACATGGCAGAGTAGGAAGAGAGTATATTTAAAAAGTGTCCCAGGCTCCCTATGTGTTACTACAGATAATAGTCTCCCTCTCCCTGCCGCACCCTGGAGCTTCTCTCTCTCTCTCCGCTGCCTTCCACGGAACGTTGCTCTCTCTTTCTCCCCCCGGGGTGCACCTCTCTCTGCCTTTGCTGTGGTGCTTGGGTTAATGTGCCACTACTCACTTCTTGCTGCTCCTCCAATCACATGCTGACAGGCTCACTAGTGAGGTGCAGTTGAGCCATCAGCAGCAAGCGCAGATGAGAAACAACTTTTTATTGGGGGATCAGCTCTCCACAGACTCTGTCACTTCCATATACAGGGACGACCTTTGAAGAATTTTGATTCCACCTGTAACTAATAGTAATTCATTGAAATTGCATCAATGACTAATAGTAAGATTGGTTACACTGAATTCCCTTGACAACCAACTCTACATCTAGCTATTAGTAATTGCCCTAATATCCTATCTAGGAAACAAGAGTAATCTTGTAACCTGCTGATATTCACCCTGTAATTATAGCTAGAATTCCCCTGAACTGCACAGTTTGGTCAGGCTTCTTAGTTATGCTACTTTTAACTGACCCCAGCACCCCATCTAGCTCTTTGAACTCTGGTTTGTTCCAACTGTTGTGTGAATGGCTATGAACTGGAAGCCCCAATCAGGCCCAACCTGTAATCTGTATTAGATTTCACAAACACAACTGCCTGGCACAGACCCAACTGGAACCACACCTAGTGACTGCACAGAAGACAACAGGCTCGGTGTTTGGGGCGCTTGCCATATGGCACATCATTACAGCTTAGATCAGCATCGATATTTCAAACCACTTCCTGAACTCAGATTGAATAAAAGAGTTTTCATAGAATGTTTTAAATTATAACCCAGGAAGAGGCTGTTCACCCTCCCAGTGCCTGTAACCCCATTCCAATCCACTGTCCCATTATATTCCTCTTTTTCAAATACTTACCCCATCCCTTTTAAAATTAAAATAAAAACAGAAAATGCATCCATGAAGTGAGGAACAGAATTTCAGGTCTATGACCTCTTGTCAGAATTTTGAACTCTCTTAAATTACCTAGTCTCTGCCTCAGCATCCACTTGTGAGGAAGCATCCCATGGTCTTAATTGTGCTCAATTCTAAAGCTTTTCTCCTCTTGTTCAGTGAGAATCGTCAGTCTTTGTCTCCTGCACCTCACTCAGCAATAAGTGATATCACTCACTCCACTGACAAGTTCTCAGCTTTCGCTCCTTTCAGTAAAGCTAAGTTATTTAAAAATCATAGAACCATAGAACACTACAGCACAGAAAACAGGCCATTCGGCCCTTCTAGTCTGTGCCGAAATATTATTCCGCTAGTCCCATTGACCTGCACCTCGTCCATAACCCTCCAGACCTCTCCCATCCATGTATCTATCTAATTTATTCTTAAAACTTAAGAGTGAGCCCGCATTTACCACGTCAGATGGTAGCTCGTTCCACACTCTCACCACTCTCTGAGTGAAGAAGTTCCCCCTAATGTTACCCCTAAACCTTTCCCCTTTCACCCTAAAGCCATGTGTTCTCGTGTTTATTTCTCCTAATCTAAGTGGAAAGAGCCTACTCGCATTTACTCTGTCTATATCCCTCACAATTTTGTGAACTTCTATCAAATCTCCCCTCATTCTTCTACGCTCCAAGGAATAAAGTCCTAACCTGTTTAATCTTTCCCTGTAACTCAACTCCTTAAGACCTGGTAACATCCTAATAAATCTTCTCTGCACTCTCTCAATCTTACTGATATCCTTCCTGTAGTTAGGTGACCAGAACTATACACACTACTCCAAAGTTGGCCTCACCAATGTCTTATACAACCTCACCATAACATCCCAACTCCTATACTCAATACTTTGATTTATGGAGGCCAGTATGCCAAAAGCTTTCTTTACAACCTTGTCTACCTGTGACGCCACTTTCAGGGAATTATGTATCTGAACTCCCAGATCCCTTTGTTCCTCCACACTCCTCAGTGCCCTACCATTTACTGTGTATGTCCTACCTTGGTTTGACCTTCCAAAATGTAACACCTCACACTTTTCCGCATTAAGTTCCATCTGCCATTTTCTGGCCCATTTTTCCAGTTGGTCCAGATCTCTCTGCAAGCTTTGAAAGCCTTCCTCATTGTCCACAACGCCTTCAATCTTAGTGTCATCAGCAAACTTTCTGATCCAATTCACCACATTATCATCCAAATCATTGATATAGATAACAAACAACAATGGTCCCAGTACAGATCCCTGAGGCACACCACTAGTCACAGACCTCCAGTCTGAGAAGCAATCATCCACTACCACTCTCTGTCTTCTCCCACACAGCCAATTTCGAAATCCAGTTTACAACCTCTCCATGGATACCAAGTGTCTGAACCTTCTGAACTAACCTCCCATGTGGGACCTTGTCAAAGGCCTTACTAAAGTCCATGTAGACAACATCCACAGCCTTTCCTTCATCTACTTTCTTGGTAATCTCCTCGAAAAACTCTACAAGGTTCGTTAAACATGACCTACCACGCACAAAGCCATGCTGACTATCCTTAATCAGCCCTTGGCTGTCCAAATAATTATATATCCGATCTCTCAGAACACCTTCCAATAATTTACCTACTACTGATGCCAGGCTCACTGGCCTGTAATTACCTGGTTTACTTTTGGAGCCTTTTTTAAACAACAGAACAACATGAGCTACCCTCCAATCCTCCGGCACCTCACCCGTGGCTAAGGACATTTTAAATATTTCTGCCAGGGCCCCTGCAATTTCTACACTAGTCTCCCTCAAGGTCCGAGGGAATATCATGTCAGGCCCGGGGGATTTATCTACCTTTATTCGCCAGAGGGAAACTTTAAACAACTGTCATAACTGATAGCTTTGTATGTTTGAGATGCAACTCTAAATTCAGGAATCAGACCACCAGTTCTTTAGAGGTTTTATATTAAACTAAATGAAACATTTTATTAATTTGCACAAGTTAAATATATACATATGATTACAAATTACTACTATCATAACTTTTAACAAATTCCCAAACTAATCTCCATTAAGGCAACAGCAACCCATAGGCTTAACCAGACACCAGGCAAAGCATTTTCATCTTATGAATTCAAAATGAAGTTCCTTTCACTTTGGTTCCTGTGGAGATAGTTGTAGGCTTACAGCTACTTTGATCTTGCGTTGCCTCTGCCCTGCACACACAAACTGCTGAAGTTATAGCTAGCCCAGCTCATTGAATGTAAATTCTCATTCTATCACCAGGCTCTTCTAACAATAAAACCCTTTTCATAGTTTTATTAGTAATATAAACATATCGCTTGGTCTCTGCTAGCTAGGTGCCAGATTTCACTTGCCGCCTTGAATGCTCTATTCAAAAAAATGCAAATGCACTGTACCTCTCTTACATCTCAAAACTAGTACACATCAAAGCACCCAGACCAGCTGGCTTTAATCCAATTAAGACACACCCACAGTCTAAAGCTCTATTTTAAAAGAAAAATATTTTCCAATAATATATACATTAATAGCTTCATGACACTGCCACCTTCTCTCTCTCTCTCCCTCTTCCCCACCCCCCCCCCCCCCCCCCCCCACTTTTACTGGCTGTTGCTCTCCTGGTGCCATTTACTATATTGCTGTATCTCTTGGTTCTGCTGGAAATGGAGGGCCTCAAGCCTCAGCTTCCCCAGTTTCCCCCTCTTTTCTAATCCCCCCAATCCTTGGTAACACTTTCTCCCCCACCTGCAAGACCCCCAATCTGCCAAACCCTATTTCCCAGCCTTCCTTTTCCCCTGGTGTTTAATAAAGCCTGTTCCATTCCCCAGTCTCTCTCTGCCTCAGGCTCCTCAAGAATTCCAAAATCTGGAATGCTTTATTTAGTTTTGTGCCCAATTCCAGTGATCATCAATGCAAGTATTTACTAATGTGCATGGGATTGGTGATATTATTTGCTATTCACATGGAAGAACGTAATATGAAGATGGTGGGGAAATGGTGGCATAGTGGTAATGTCACTGGGCTAGTAATCCAGAGGCTGATACTCTGGAGACATGGGTTCAAATCCCACTACGGCAGCTGGTGAAACTTAAATTCAATTAATAAACCTGTAATATAAAGCTAGTTTTGATAATGGCGACCATGGCATCTATCTTTAATTGTTGTAAAAACCTATCTGGTTTACTAATATCCACTTAATTGGGAAAGAAATCTGCCATCCTCTCCTGGTCTAGCCTACATGTGACTCCAGATCCACAGAAATGTGGTTGACTCTTAACTGCTCTCTGAAATTGCCTCAGTCAAGGGCAATTAGGGATGTGAAACAAATGCTGGCTTTGCCAGCGACACCCACATCCAATGAAAGAAAAAAAAGTCAAGTGGTCCTGTAACAATTATTTAGGAAAAAAACTTGCAGTCTATAAAATGTAATGATATGTATCAATATTATACAATGTACTAGCTGATCATGGGGGTGCATTAAAATTGTACTGTCAGTTGCAAACCAAAGTGTGTTATGCTTTTGGGAATGTTAACCATGATCTTGGGGTTACTACTTGCTTTTAGTGATTAATGTCATGGTATTTTTACTACAAGGATTCAGTAAAAGAGGCTGTGGTTTAATGTTTAAGATGGTGTCTTGACCGTAATCAATGGCAGGTTAGCCATGACCGTTCTCATTTGAATATGAACAGCAAGTTCGTATTGTGGTTATGATAATATATATAAGTATAAGTTGTTTTTATAACTGACACAAAGACATCTGATTGTTAAGCACAATAATCACTGAAGTGAGTGTTACTGCTGTGTATTCCTTTTCCAGATAAAATGGCAATTCCACCAACTTATGCAGATCTTGGAAAAGCAGCCAGAGATGTTTTTACCAAAGGCTATGGTAAGGAATTCAATATTTATAGGTATGGTACAGTTTTTGGCAGAAACTGTCTGCAGTAGCTGCTTGTCGCCAAAGTGTGTGTGTGGATTATTGCACCATGAAAAGTGGGGTGTTGACCAGTGCACTTTGCGATATGCCATTGTTAAATTCAGTTGCATAATGAGACACGGTGTACTGTAATTGATTTTTGGCATCACCCCTGAAAGGGGAGAAGGAAATGGCCCGAGGATCACTCTCATTGTCTGAAACAGTTTGTGCGCTGAAATCCAGTTTCCTTAATTAAGTCAAATACATGCGTGCAAAGTTTGATGTGGCTGCAAAGTGGTAGCAAAGCTTTTTTGTAATGAGCCATTGTTTAAAGATTATGTTACGCTTAATTACATATCTAACTATAATTTATTGAAATTTTGATTTTGCTTAATTGGTAAACGTTCTGCAAGTAATGTAGCTATACAACTAAAATAAGTTTCATGAATGAAATCTAAGCATCTTAAATTTATCTTTGATCTCTTGATAGGATTTGGTTTAATAAAGCTTGACTTGAAAACCAAGTCAGCAAATGGGCTGGTAAGTACCACAGCTAGAAAAGTAACTGGTAACCTTTTTCCATTTTTATCCCATTCTATCAGATCTTCTTGCTTCATAGCATCATGCTGGTAACCATTAACCTTTCAGATCTGTGCATAGTCTGTCAGTAGAATATTGTATTCTAAGAACTGTGCATTGCTGTTTTTATTTACATAATACAATGCATCTGGTTCTTAGATTTATTGGCTTGTTGAGGCGAGCAAGAGGAAAGTTTTCCACAGTGGCAGAGTCATCTATATGCTTTAATACTTATTTGTTCAATTGTGATTAAAAGCCAATTGCAAAGAGGTGGAAGTTATGCTAAACTTGGTGAACCTCTGGTTAGACTGCATCTGGTATATTGTTTTTAGTTCTGGGCATTACAGCTCAGGAGGGATACATTATACTTGGAGGAGGAGCAGTGCAAGCTCAGCAAAATAATACTGGGGTTCTAAGGGTTAAGTTATGAGGACAGGTTGCATAGACTAAGCTCATATTCCCTTAAGCAGAGATTCCCAAATTTCATTTATCTTTTCCAGATCTAACAACTGCCTGTGGACCAGAATGCAGTTTTAATATTTCAATCCCTTTACTGCCCAAACACTGTACAAAATGTACAAATTATAATACAGAAACAATGCCGTAATAGTAGTACATGCCAGTAATATGATAAATTAGGTCATTTGTTTGAGCAAAGGCTTACAGTGCTTGGAGTGATAGGTGATAGTTTGAGTGGCAAATTGTTTCTATACAAAATTACTGAAAATACTTTGATTTTAACAATGCCTTGTATTTATATTAGTGCGTTTAACACATTGCAATGTCCCAAGGCCCTTCATGGGGGTGTTATAAAATAAAGCGTGATACTGAACCACATAAGGAGATAGGGCAGATGACCAAAAACTTGGTCAAAGAGATAGGTATGAGAAGTGTGAAATGTAGAGAATTAGGGAGGGAATTCCAGAACTTGGGGCTCAGACAGCTGGAGGCACTGTCATCACGGGTGGAGCGATGAAAATTGAGGATGCTGAAAAGGCCAGAATTGGTAGCTATCTTGGAGATCTGTGGGCTGGAAAAGACTACAGAGTTGGGGAATGGAAAGGCTATGGAGGGGTTTAAAAAGAAGGGTGAAAATTTTAAAATTGGTTCCCAGTTAAGCAATGCCTCAGTGTAGATTAGCGAACATGGGTGATGGGTGAACAGTACTTGCTGCACGATTCTACCAGAATTTTGGATGATACCAAGTTTATGGAGGGTACAATGTAGGAGGATAGTCAGGAGTGCGTTGAATAGCCATGCCAAGAGGTAACAAAGGCATGGATGATCACTTCAACAACAGATGAGCTGAGGCATGGTAGAGTTGGTCGCTGCTATGGAGGTGGAAATAGTGATGGTCTGGAAATGTGGTTGGAAGCTTATCTCACTGTCAAATGTGTCACCGAGGTTGCAAACAGCCTGGCTCATCCTCGGACATTTACCAAGGAGAGTAATAAGAGTTTGTGGCTAAGTAGTGGAGTTTGTGATAGGGACCAAAAACAATGGCTTCAAGTCCTCCCAATATTTGTGACTTTGATAAGAGCCATTTTGATGCTATGGCAGGATCGGAAACCTAACTGGAGGGATTTAAACATAGAGTTCCAGGAAGAATGGACCCAGATTTGGGAGGTGATAGCCCATTCAAGAACTTTGGAAAGGAAAGGGATGTTAGTGATAGTTTGCAAGGATGGGAGGGATCAAGAATTAATTTTTTTAACGAGGAGGGTGTTGACTGAAGATTTGAAGGAGAAGGAGAGAGGCCCTGAAGAGAGAACCATTAACTGTATCAAACAACAAAGGAGTCAGGAAGGGAATTTGAGTGGATGCAGTTAAGTCAGATAGTCTCGGGGTAGGAGGTCTGTCTCATGGACAAGATAAGCTCAGGGCATGAGGAGAGAAACTAGAGAAAAATGCAATTTAAGGTCTAGGGCACGGAAGAGCTTTAGAGCAAACTTCCCATTAGTCTAGTGGAAGGAAGAGAAGTGGCAGTGGCAGCTGATTGGATAATCTCAGTCTTAGTGACAAAGAGGTCCATGAGCTCCACACACTTGTTGGTGAGAATGGAGGAGATCAAAGGGGTTTAAGACAAGTAATTCATTTCAGTGAGTGATGAAAATATACTTTCACACAACTAAGTTGCAGTAAACGGGATCAAAACCAAAATTTGGGAACGGCTCACATTTGAGCCCAAAGCTCAGCCAATTGCTTTTGTTAGAACTTAATAGAACCACAGAAAAGTTATGGTGCAGAAAGAGGCCCTTCAGCCCCTCATGTCTGTGCCAACAATCTTGAGTCTGGCAGCAATTGAGATTTCCAAGAGGTTCTCTGTTCTTCTATTGACAAGTCTTGTGGCTGGAATGTTGTAGAAAAAGTTACAAAGTTTAGTGGACCCAGCTACTTGCGTTTCACTGCGTACTGAATAAACCTATCCTGCCAGACGTGAGTTTAACATGAATCTGCCATTAATAATTAAGGCACCATTTGATTATTATCATTCATTCCTATCTGACATTTCTCAAAAGCATCTTTGACACTGCAAAGTTCAAGAATGTGGAGGGTTTTTCTGTTCCCAGAGTAAACTTGCCCCATGCAAGTTTTAGTACAGTAAAATCCAGCCTTTCACAACTTCCTTGTTCATGTTTTCACTGACCTGCACTTTGTACACTGCACCACCCATCACATGAGGAATGTTCGCTCATCCGTGTTTTCTTCGCCCCCTGTCCTCTTTCCCGGGAAGATTGCAGCCATGACTGCGCCGAGCCTGGAATGGTTGCAGCTGAAGTGCAGCCCGAATGAGGGGATTAACCCAGAAATGTCCGAATCTCTCAGTCCAGAACTGCAGTAACGGTTCTGTTCAATTTTGAAACCTTCACCGATGTATTGCTCAGAGGCTCCCCCATCTGTCTTATACAGTACTGCACCACAATTTGCTGTACAGTAACTGCCCAAACCAATGCTGCCCTCTCATGGCTGGAACCTATTTCATGGAGTCCCATTGAAAATCATGTTCATTTTTCGTGATTTCGCTGTTTGTGAAGTTTCGAGGGAACGTAACCCCCCCCACGAGTGAAGGAACTTTACTGTGAATGCAGTTCTCAGCACTAGGTGTCTTTCCGTCTTGTAACCACCGTACCTACAAAATGTCTACTTTTTAAGTGAACTTTTCTCTTCCTCCAGCTGCAATATTGTTAATGCATCCTATTGTACTTAACATCAAACATATCTAAAAATAGACTGCTTACGCAATTGCTTTGACCAGTTTGTTTCCTCTAAGCGTTAACATTTTAGGTTTTAAAAATTCACGTTTTAATGTCCGTGTTTTTCGTCAAGCAATGTGTTTCAGATTTAAATTGAGAACAGCCCATACTTAATAAAAATCAACAATTTATCAGAAACCAGAGCAGTCCGCAAGGGAAGATTGTGAAAATAAGTCAAACATTTTCTCAAAATGACTGTTTACAAAGCATAAAATAATTTGAATTCCTCTTTTTTAATAAAAAGTATACAAGTCAAAATCGCGACCTTGAAAGATAGTGGAAAGGAGAAAAGGACAACAACCAGCAAAGTTTCGACTTTGAAAGCTAAACATATTAGCCCAAGGAATATTCCAGCACATTGTGACATGCCTCCACCACCACCTGTAATGTCTGGTCAGTAGTGACCTTGGTAATGTCCTTGATTGCAATTTTTAAAAATTTTAAACTATGTTAACAAAGCAAGTGGCAGTTCCGCTTACTAAAATGTTTAAACTCAATCAAATGCTGCCAGCTAACTCCAAAGACCCTTTTTATTTAACTGCCCATAGTGCCATTAATGCTGGTGACTGGGAGTCTACAGCTTCTAATTCAATGCAATTTGCAACAAGTTCTACTGAAATGGGAGGAAATATTCTACTTTCTCTCATATGAATAAAAACAAAATGCTGAAAATACCCAGCAGGTTTGGCAACATCTATTGAGAGAGAAACAAAATTAATCTTTCAGCTTGTTGACATTTCATCAGAACCAGGTCCTCCATTCAGCTTCACCTAGATTTAAAGTAAATTTTTTGGAAACCTGCTCTAATCACCTCCTGATAGTAAAATTGCACAGTGGTTTATATGGAACCTAGGACCGGATTTTCTTCTTGGAGGATGGATTAATCTCATCATCGTGATCCTGCCTCTGGCGCCAAGCTAGCAGGAAACAGGACTTTCTAGGCAGCCACTGCCTTAATTGGCCTGGAGCAAGTGGCAGGCCCGAGGCAAGGACAAAAGCATGATGATTCTGGAGCAGGCAGGTTAAAAGGCCTGCCTCTGTTCCCAAAATACATTGACCCAGTTCTTTAAATGGAATCAGTGGCAAACATTGAGGTGTATCAGGAAGACCTTGCAATCTATAGAAATTTAAACCTAGTGATCAATTTAAAGCCCGTCCCCCAACCCCGTCAGCCCCCTTAGCTCATCCATATTTCATTTTATGAACAGAACTCACAAGCCCTAATATAATATTTGGACAGCCTATAAGTCTCCCCAAGTAAACAAACTGACTCTTCAAACCAGCTGTGCAACAAAGTCAAGCATATGTAAAATGATTAGGCAGTTGGATTGCAGCTAAAAGCTCAAAGCTTCCTGAATAAACAAACAGACTTCAGAACCGGTATCTCAACAGATGTCTAAACTGAATACATAAAAGCAAAGGGAAAAGCTTAAGCAATTCGACATTGTTACTTTTAATACTGTAAAATATACACTACCATTTTATCCATTTCATGAACTTTTTTAATTCACCTGAAAACTTTTCCACATTTATAATGTTGATCTTTTACTTGACAGATTGCAGTTGATTAATGGGTGGTTACATATTTCAATCACAATACTGTCATGACTCACCTTAATAAAGATAGATACAATTCATTCTATAGCATTTCATGATGAACTGTAAAGGAGACAGCCATTTTACTTACCTTTTAAACTCCTACTGCCTCCAGTCCATGATTCAAGCCTCTATGCAGCTGGTGTAAAACCCGACAGCTGCTAATGACCGACTACCTCCCTGTAAATTAAAATAAAACATACCTGGGGTGGGTTCTTAATGAGCCTACAATGATGTTACGTGGGTCTTTAATAGGCATGGATCTGGTTTCCAGCCACGCCCTTTCCTGTGCTTCACAAAATGGTGCTGGATAGAAATGAAGACTGGATTTCTAGTCGCCCCACTTGGTCACCATTTTTTTGCCATCCTGCCTCCATTGGTCCTGTCTTGGACTGCAAAATCTGGTCCCTAATGTCAGAATAACTGAAGAGTGCACATCTCTAGATAAAGAGAGAGCAGTGTGAGAGTGAGATTTGGAGAATGTGTGTGAAAGTGAGGGGAGGAAATATGAGAGCGAGTGAACCAAAGGAGATAAAGGATGATTCAGGTGAGCACCTGAGGTGGAGGCAATGCAAGAGAATCTACTATTAGACAGTTTCCCCTTCATTGTATCCAGAGATGTCTCGCAAAGCACAGTTGGGAAGTCCTATGTTAAGGGATTGATACACTGATGTCAATTCTGTAAATAGAGTTCTTTGCTGCCTTTTAAATAATTGTTTCCTGGTGTAGGAATTCACAAGTGCTGGTTCTGCCAACATGGATACTGGAAAAGTCACTGGTAGCCTGGAAACAAGGTACAAGTGGGTGGATTATGGACTGACATTCACAGAAAAATGGAATACCGATAATACTTTGGGAACTGAAATTACCATTGAAGATCAGGTAACTAAGCAAAAATGATAAACATTAATCTTATTTTGCCTTTCAAGCCAAAATGCAAACTACACTTCTTTTCTGTTTAGCTTCTGAAAGGTTTGAAGATTGGATTTGACTCTTCGTTTTCACCTAATACTGGGTGAGTAAGAAAAGAGAGAGCTAAAAAAAAATTGACAAGTACTTTTTAAACTTAAAGCAATAGCTTTACTTCTTTCAACATAATATAATATTCATGAATCTAGTGCATTTAACTCTTTTTAAAAAAAAATTATTCTCTTTCGCCTTTTCCTAACCACCTATTGTCTCTGGTAGAGAAGATGGTTAGATAGTATCCTCCCAGACTCTGCCAATGATGCTTTATAACTAGCAGATCAGAGATGCATAAGCAATCAGAGACAACGTTTCAATTTTCCTCTTTTGCGAAGAAGCACCTGGCCTCGGTGCATCTTTCCATAACAGCATAAGAACTAGGAGCAGGAGTAGGCAATTCAGCCTCTTGAGCCTGCCCTGCCATTCATTACGATCATGGCTGATCTCATTTTGGCCTCAACTCCAATTTCCTGCCCTCTCCCCATAACCTTTCAACCCATTACTAATTAAAAATCTGTCTATCTCCTCAAATTTATTCAGCGTCCCGGCATCCACTGCACTCTGAGGTAGTGAATTCCACAGATTCACGACCCTTTGAGAAAAGTAATTCCTCCTCATCTCTGATTTAAATCTACCACCCCTTAACCTAAAACTATGGCCTCTCATTCTAGAATGCCCCACAAAGGGAAATATCTGCTCCACGTCTACTTTGTCTTTCCCCTTTAGCATTTTATATACCTCAATTAGATCTCTTATCCTTCTAAACCCTAGCGAGTATAGGTCTAAACTGCTCAATCCCTCCTCATAAGACAAGTCCCGCATCTCTGGAATCAATCTAGTGAACCTCCTCTGAACCGCCTCCAGTGCAACTACATCCTTCCTCGAGTAAGGGGACCAAAACTGTGCACAGTACTCCAGGTGCGGTCTCACCAATGCCTTGTACAGTTGCAATAACACTTCCCTATTTTTATACTCTATTCCTTTAGCAATAAATGCCAAAATTGCATTTGTCTTCCTTATTACCTGCTGTACCTGCATACTAGCTTTCAGTGATTCATGCACGAGGACACCCAGATCCCTCTGCACTGAAGCATTCTGAAGTTTCTCTCCATTTAAATAATAAGTTGCCTTTTTATTCTTCTGACCAAAATGGATAACTTCACACTTATCCACGTTAAACTCCATCTGCCAAATTTTAGCCCATTCACCTAACCTGTCCATATCCATTTGTAAATTTCTTAGCATGACTAGAATAAGTTCCATATCTTGTCATTTTGTAGTACAGTGTTAAGAGCTTTGAGTACTCTGCTTAGCATTTTATGTATTTAAAATTATTGCCTTAATAGAAACAAAAAAAAAGCCTTTTTTTAAAAAAAAAGGAAAAGATTTTCAGGAACTTTTTAAATTTGTCTACTTCAGAAAACAGAAAAATAATTGAATAAGTAGTATTTTTGAAAGTAATAAGGATAGGATATGTTTTAATTGTTTTTGCTATTTTATTTTTAACACAGAAAGAAAAGTGGAAAAATCAAGAGTGGCTACAAGAGGGAACACATCAACTTGGGACTTGATGTCGACTTTGATATTGCAGGGGCTGCTATACGTGGAGCCTTTGTGTTTGGTTTTGATGGATGGTTAGCAGGATATCAAATGACCTATGAAACTGCAAAATCTAGGGTCTCCCAGAGTAACTTTGCTGTTGGTTACAAGACAGAGGAATTCCAGCTCCATACAAATGTGTAGGTATACACCCAGTGCAATCCTAAAGATAGGAGATATAATGAGGTTCCAACAGATAATGAACTATCTTGGAAGCAAATGCATCTTATAAGTTTCCAAAATCACATCACAGTTCCACTGATTCATGCAGCTTTTGATATATTAAAATGCTTTAATATAATATTGAGTTGGTAAATGGGGAAGCAGCTTTGGTGTCCACCTCTGTTACATTACCCACCTACCATTGCCACCACTTGCGTCACTCTCCATGAAAAGGGGAGCAGAAATACAAATGTTCTTTTCAACTTACAGCTTTCTGGTATTCAGAAAATTGGGTGGATGAAGAAAGAACTTGCATTGTCACATCGTCTTTTATGATCTCAGGATGTCCCAAAGTGCTTTGCAAGCAGTGAAGTACTTCTGAAGAGTAGCCACTGGTGTAATGTTGATGTAATGTATCTGCATTTTCGAAAGGCCTCCGATAAGGTGCCCAATAATAGAATAATGAATACAATGATCAATTTAGATGAGGAAAGATGGGAGGAAACTTGAGTGGAGCATAAATGCTGGTATGGATGGGTTGGGTTGAAAGGCCAGTTTCTGTGCTGAATATCCTATATGAAATGTAGTAGCTAGTTTGCACACAGCAAGTTCTATAAATAAGTGAGATAATGACCAGATAATTGAATTAGTGATGCAAAAGGTAAATACTGTGGATGCTGGAAATCTGAATTAAAAACAAAAATTGCTGGAAATGCTTGCAACCGTGGCAGCATCTGGGGAGAGATACAGAATTATTTTTTCAGGTCAGTGACCTGTGTTCTGCCAGACCTGCTGAGGATTTTCTGCTTTAATCTAATTACTGTTTATTGAAGAATACATTTGGTCAGGACATCAGAGAAAACTCCCCTGCTCCTCTTCAAATAATGCCTGGAGATCACTTGTATCCATGCAAATAGGGCCTTGATTTCATCTCATTGGAAAGCTGGCAGTTCTCTCAGTACTGCACTTCAGCGTCAACTTCAATCTGAAATGAAAGATCTTTTTTACTTGTTCTTGGGATGTGAATGTTGCTGGCAAGGTCAGGATTTATTGCTGATCCCTATTTTCTCACCTGCAACTGAGTGGCTTACCAGTCCATTTCAGCAGGCAATTAAGAGTTAACTCCACATTGGTGTGGGTATGGAGTCACACATAGGTCAAACCGGGTAAACATTGCAGGTTTCCTTTTGCTGAAGGACATTAGTGAACTAGATGGGCTTTTACACCAATCCAGTAGTTTCACAACCATTATTAATTTATTAAGTGAATTTAAATTCCTCCAGCTGCAGTGTTGGTTGAACACATGCCCCTAGATCACTAGTCCGGCCTCTGAATTACTGGGAAGAACATCCCCCCCCCTGTCGGAGGGAAGTTCAGGAGCAGGCACATGTGGGCGCGCTAGATGCGCGCCGCCATTTTACATGGGCGGGCCAATTAAGGCTCGCCCAGCGTGACGTCCGCAAGGAAGCGCTATGCGGTCCATGTGTGGGCGGGGGGGAGTCCCTAAGCCGGGAGTGCACCCTTTCGCGCATGCGCACAAAAGAGCGCACTCATATCCCTGAGGCTAAGTGCTGCCTCAGGGAGATCGGCACCAAATTCAAAAATGGTCAATGCACAAAAATAAAATTTCCCTGACATGTCACATGAGTTGGGACATGTCCATTACTTTTATGGCCCGTGGATGAGGTTTCATGCTTTGTCTGAAGCCTGCCAAGGCTCCCGGCCTGCCCGCCAACCTTAAGGTTGGCCAGGCAGGTCTATTAACTAGTTGAATTAGTTTTTAAATGGCCTCAGTTGGCCGTTGATAGGTTGGCGGGCGCACAGCTGATTGGGCTGCGCCCGCGCCATCCTGAAAATTGAAATGACCCGGGAGTGACGTTGGGAGTTCCGCCCGACGTCATCCCGTGTCATTTTACACGTTGGCAAGTGGGCCCCGCCCCCCCCCCCGCTCGCCGACCTCAATATCCTGGCCACTAGTCCAGTAATATTGCTACTATGCTACTCATGAGTCATAGCTGACACCATGATGTTTTGTTGCCTTTAGCTTAAGTGATAGAATAAATAGTGTGAAATTTTAATAGGAAAAATTGAGAGTATGTATAAAAAAAGTGAAGCATAATCCTTAGAGGGAATTTTACCTTCAATTCTGAAAACTGTTAACTAAGGATAATGACTAAGATTGCTGCTTTGCAATTTTCATGGGAAAAAGAACAGAATCACAGAGCACAGTTCCTGGAATATTGGCTTTAAAACTCCAGAATTCAATTTAATAAACAGATTTGACTTGGTCAGTCAACATAAAGAAGTGCCCCTGATGGTTGCCCCATTTTAAACTAACTAAATTCCATAAGTACTTTATTGACTGTAAAGCATTCTGCTATATTGAGGTTGAGAAAAGCAAGTTATTTTTCTTCACTATGCATGTGTGCTTGGCTCTAGTCACTTTTTTAATAAGTTGTCAACAAGAAAGCTGTGTTGCTCCTGGTAAACAAATGCGCACTCTCTTGATGGTCAGGTTGGTAAGCTCACTCTCTCTTGTGAAATCTGCTTCATACTGACCAAGAAGGTGTTACATGTGATCTTTGGCCATCTATTTTTAAAATGTTTAAGCAGTGATTGTAAATTCAGCTTCTGCACACTGATCGATCCAGTATGCACCTCCAAAATCAGTTTCTCTTTTATCACATCAACATGTGCTATTGAAGGAGACATCCCCACCGCAAACATTGGTCAGATTTTTTATGTTTGTAGGCAAAAATCACATCAATATAATGACAAAAAAACAAGTGCCCAATGCACATTTTGACTGCCACTCCAGACCCGAGGCCAATGTTTCTACCTTTTTTCACTTCTAGCCAATCCCTTCTGACTTCTCCCCTTTCTGTCATCTAGTCATGCTACCTTTCATTTCTCACTCTTGGATATTTTGTCCATCTAATTCTTACCCCAATCTAACACTTTCTGTACCTTCCCATTCTTCAGCTAGTTATATCTGCTTTTATAAGCCTATGGGTACCCATAACATTTTGTATTGAAACCTTTAAAATTCAAAGTTAATTTTTGCTGTTCCTTTGTTATGTCTGGCCAGCCCTGTATGTTGAAGTAACATGCAATTGTATCATGACTTGAACTGATGTTATTATGCTTTGTCTGAAGGATGCTATACCTTTAGACTAGAAAGTATTTCAATAAAGTTAGACATATTTGCTTAGTGTGATTAATTACAGGTCAAAACTGTGTTTAATGTAATGAGTAATCCAGTGCAAGGGTCCAAGAGTTGGGGGTAAGGGCACAGGTGGGTGGTAGTGAATAAAATAAGCCATGAGGCACAGCCATGTTCACTACTTAATGGCAACAGCTGAATTGTTCCACAAATGTGAGTGAGATTGATAAGTGGTGGTTGCTGTAGGAAGTTTTCAACCCATGAAGTCCAGTCTGTGAATATTAGTGAACTAAGCGTATATGATTAAGTATTTTGGGCTTCTGTAAAGCATCCTGGTAGAGAAAATGCTAGAGTCTATTATGAAGGATGTGATAACAGGACACCTAGAAAATATCAACGGCATTAGACAAAGTCAACATGGATTTATGAGAGGGAAATCATGTTTGACAAACCGACTGGAGTTTTTTGAGGATGCAACTAGCAGAATAAATAAGGGAGAACCAGTGGATGTGGTGTAGTTGGATTTTCAGAAAGCTTTTGATAAAGAGGTTACTATGCAAAATTAAAGCACATGGGATTGGGTAATATATTGGCATAGATTGAGAATTGGTTAGCAGACAGGAAAAGGAGAGTAGGAATAAATGGGTCTTAATGGGTCTTTTTCAGAAAGGCAGGTGGTGATTGGGGCATACCACAGGCATCAGTGCTTGGGCCCCAGCTATTCACAATATATATCAGTGATTTGGATGAGGGAGCCAAATGTAATATTTCCAAGTTTGCTGATGACACAAAACTAGGGGGCAATGTGAGTGGTGAGGAGGATGTAAAGAGGCTTCAAGGCGATTTAGGCAAGTTGAGTGAGTGGGCAAATACATGGCAGATGCATTATAACATGGATAAGTGTGAAGTTATCCACTTTGGTAGGAAAAACAATGGCAGAGTATTATTTAAATGGTGATAGATTGGGAAATGTTGATGTACAAAGGGACAAGGGTGTCCTTGTACACCAATCACTGAAAGCAAGCGTGCAGGTGCAGCAAGCAGTTAAGGCAAATGGTACATTTACCTTCATTGCAAGAGGGTTTGTGTACAGAAGCAAGGAAGCCTTACTGCAGCTGTACAGGGTCTTGGTGAGACTACACCTGGAGTATTGTGTTCAGTTTTGGTCTCCTTACCTGAGAGAGAATATACTTGTCATTGAGGGAGTGCAGCGAAGGTTCACCAGATTGATTCCCGGAATGGCAGGATTGTTGTATGAGGAGAGACTGGGCTGATTAGGCGTGTATTCACTGGAGTTTAGAAGAATGAGAGCGGATCTCATTGAAACATATAAAATTGTGACAGGGCTGGACAGACTGGATGCAGGGATGGTGATTCCTCTGGCTGGGGTGTCTAGAACAAGGAGTCACAATCTCAGGATACAAGTAGGCCATTTAGGACCGAGATGAGGATAAACTTCTTCACTGAGAGGGCGGTGAACCTGTGGAATTCTCTACCATAGAGGGCTGGGGAGGCCAAGTCACTGAATATATTTAAGAAGGAAATAGATTTCTAGACTCTAAAGATGTCATGGGGAGAGAGCAGGAATATGGTGTTGAGATAGAAGATTAGCCATGATCACATTGAATGGCAGAGCAGGCACGAAGGGCTGAATGACCTACTCCTGCTTCTATTTTTTATTTTCTATCCCCAATAATTTGCTAAGAAACTGGGTATCTGACAATGCAGTATTTTTTCTGTTGCTTCAGTTAATCTAGGCTTATCAGTCTATTATATTTATATTTTTCTCTAGAGTGAGGACTGTGTTCAGGGAGAGAAAGAGGGCGAATAGGGCCCCAAGACTCTTCGATATTTTCTAGGGTCTGGGTTACAGAGTGACATCAGTAGAGGCCAGTAAGTAATTGAAAGGTTGTAATAGCATATGATTCTGAGTGAGCTAAAGTGGGATATATAAATAATTGGAGAAGAAAACTTAGGTTATTAATCCTTTCATTCTTTTGTATTTTTTTGAAAATTGTGATATTAGTGACTTTCTCTTCATTACAGGAATGATGGTACAGAATTTGGAGGATCCATTTATCAAAAAGTCAGTGAAAATCTTGAAACTGGCATCAACCTAGCTTGGACAGCTGGGAATAGCAATACCCGATTTGGTATTGCAGCAAAATACATGATTGATGATGACGCAACGTGCTCGGTGAGTATGTACCAAATTAACTTTATTTTTTTATAAAAGCAAAAAACTGCAGATGCTGGAAATCCAAAACAAAAACCAAGATACCTGGAAAAACTCAGCAGGTCTGACAGCATCTGCGAAGAGGAACACCGTTAACGTTTCGAGTCCGTATGACTCGTCAACAGAACTAAGGAAAAATAGAAAAGAGGTGAAATATAAGCTGGTTTAAGGGGAGGGGGTGGGACAGGTAGAGCTGGATACAGGGCCAGTAATAGGTGGAGATAACCAAAAGATGTCATAGACAAAAGGGCAAAGAGGTGTTGAAGATGGTGATATTATCTAAGGAATGTGATAATAGGTGACATTAAGGGTAGAAAGCAGGACGAGCAAGGTACAGATAGCCCTAGTGGGGGTGGGGTGGGGGGAAGGGATCGAAATAGGCTAAGAGGTAGAGATTAAACAATGGATGGAAATACATTTAAAAATAATGGAAATAGGTGGGAAAAGAAAAATCTATATAAATTATTGGAAAAAAGGGGGATCGGAAAGGGGGTGGGGATGGAGGAGAGAGTTCATGATCTAAAATTGTTGAACTCAATATTCAGTTCAGAAGGCTGTAAAGTGCCTAGTCGGAAGATGAGGTGCTGTTCCTCCCGTTTGCATTGAGCTTCACTGGAACAATGCAGCAGGTCAAGGACGGACATGTGGGCATGAGAGCAGGGTGGAGTGTTGAAATGGCAAGCGACAGGGAGGTCTGGGTCATGCTTGCGGACAGACCAAAGGTGTTCCGCAAAGTGGTCACCCAGTCTGCGTTTGGTCTCTCCAATGTGGAGGAAACCGCATTGGGAGCAGCGAATGCAGTAGACTAAATTGAAGGAAGTGCAAGTGAAATGCTGCTTCACTTGAAAGGAGTGTTTGGGCCCTGTCATAGGCCCATATCACCTATCACTGGCCCTGTATCCAGCTCTACCTGTCCCACTGCGCCCCCCTTAAACCAGCTTATATTTCACCCCTTTTCTAATTTTCCTTAGTTCTGTTGAAGAGTCATACGGACTCGAAACATTAACTGTGTTCCTCTCCGCAGATGCTGTCAGGCCCGCTAACTTTATTTTTTGTTTGGTGTGTGCATAACTATGTAATGCGGGTGGAGGGGAATACAATTATTTGCATTCCAGTGTGCATATCATGCTGATAAAATAATGCAAAGTTGACAATTACTTTAATTTTTGGAGAATTGTTATAAGGAGTTTGTTCTTTTTATCTTTAACAGATTAAAGTGAACAATTCAAGTCTGATTGGACTTGGATACTCTCAAATGCTGAAACCAGGTGAGCCACATTTGATCTTAAACAAATGTAGTCTTGTTCAAGAATAATTTTGCAAGTATTCTAAAACAATCATGAGGATGAGAAATAGGACTTTCCAGTATGTTTTGCTCTCACCAGAAAGTGCTTTCCATAATAGGATTATTTTTTAACATCTTTCCCACTCCTCCCTTCTTAGGGAATATTGCATTTGTAGGGCATTCCACAAGGTTCTGGCGTCCCTTTGGTGCTCCTGATTCTTCCTGTGAGAGTTTGCACCTTAAGTATTATCTTGGAAGCCTTACCCAAACCTGTGCTTTGTTGGCATTCATCAACACTTGGTTTCATAGGCATGGCTATTAATACATTGATGGCCAGTGACACTGATGCCACTTTGTCCTCATTGCCACCCAGCTGAGTCAATGATCAAACTTGGGATGGATCTGAGGTTCCATTAGTCTATTTGGTTCAATAGCACATAAAGCAATGCAGTTACATCCATTTAGCCACTGAGGAAACTGATTATATTTTTGCATTTTAAAAAAGCTGTGTTCTTCATGGCCTAATAAATAAAGTTAGCACTCCCATTTTTAATTGATAGCCAGTGAGTTCAGTTATGTGTGGACTGCCAAATAATCCACTGATACTTCCTGTCATATGTTTAAAAAACTGACTCTTGATAAAACAATTGTGGGCTACTGGTAAATCTGAATTAGACACTAGTCGGAATCAGTGCCTCTAGAAAAGAGGCAAATGGAAGAACTGAGGTGAGAATATTATGTTGATTAATTTTAAAAGAAGCTGGATGAATGTGCAGTTCAGAATAGTATTGGAAGTCATTGAACATAAGTATACATCGAGATGATCAAGTGCTCTGGAATACTATAATTTTGATCCTTCTTAGGCCATTGAATCATCTATGAAATATAACCAATGAGAGTTGTAATAACGTAGTTTGTAATGTTTGTTTGAATTCTGAAGTTTTGTTTGGATCACCTTCAGTGTTCAGAGAGAAATTCCAGTTTAGTCTTTTTGCTCATTCATTTCAGTTGAGAAATTAAAGTAAGTTTGGGAATCTCCTTGATGGTGCAAATTGTACATGGCTTGTTGAAAGAATGGGATCAATAAGTTAGGTCGCCTTTATTTTAAGTGTTCTTACCTACAGCTCTACTTTAAGCTTTAATTCCTACTTCTGGCTTCTTTTACTTGGTCTTGATTAAAATAGTCACGGGGTCTACCTGTGGTCATTTCCACTGATCATCCTTTTCAGTCTGCTGATACGTACATTTAAGTGATGTTAGAAGGGACACTGGTGACTTTTTTTTTTTACTTTAGATAACTAATAAAATGTCTCTTAGAACCTGAGTGTGATTGTCTATTAATTGAGGCCAATTTCACCTGAATTTTCTTTGATATTTTAACAGATCTTCACTGTGTTCATTTTCTTTAAAGAGGCAAGTTGAGGTCAATAATGGGTAGGAGCTAAGCTTCAAGGACATAATAAAGGCAGGGGACAAATAACAACCCCCCCCTCCTCCTCCTCCACAACCTCAAATAAAAACTCACCTGTTCTTTTCAAGAATACATAGTTCTGAACAGAAATGTAACATTGCACACAGATACTTTTACCCAATATGTTTTGACCATTTGTCCAATCCATGATTATTCAATGCAAGCAGCAAAAATGTTTTAATCTGGAGGTGGGTAGAGGTTACACTCTTCATACACTATATACATGAATGTAGGAACTGGGATGTTATTTATAAAAAGTTGTAAGGTTACAGCAATAATGTTGGAATTTACCTGGGATTAAAGGAATTCTCAGTTACAGAAGTTAAAACCAACTGATAACCCAATTCTTACCAACCAAACATTTCGTATTGATCATTTTATGAATGTGCCCTTTTGGATAAAAGTTCACTATTCACATCGTCCTTTTCTTTGAGAGAGATATGCAATGAGTACTACATGGCTTATCATTTTTCTCCTTAGGTATTAAGTTAACCCTTTCGGCACTGCTGGATGGCAAGAATATTAATGCTGGTGGACATAAACTCGGTCTTGGATTCGAATTTGAAGCATAATCCCGGAAATGGGGGAAACCTACAATCAGTAAATCCCAAATATTTTCCAGTGTAGCAACCCGAAGAATCTGCTATTCAATTTTTTTGTTGAGCCATGTGTCCAAACAATGTTGTAAAATCAAATTGTGTTCTCCAGATACGATCCTTTGAAGAACAGAATGCATTATCAAAACATGTCATTATGACTATTTATTGTATCCCTTAAACACTTGAAATTCACCTGTACATGTCTTTTTTTCCCTGGTGAAGACTGGTTGTATGTGGCATAAAAACAAATTACACACTTTATTACTGTTGGTTGAAATAGTGGTTCCCTAGCCTGTGCACCAATTGAAAAGGTTGATACGACACAGCCATATGGAGAGATTTGTATGTTTCCAGCTGGTGTTCGTGATGGTTGGGCTTAATAGAAAGTTTAAAAAAAAACACACACACACAAAAGAAATTTAGTGTACAGTCTTTTTGAAAATTTGCCTGTTGTGCATTTCTTAGCTTGAAATAAATATTGTCTTCCATGTTCTGGGCCTAAAGTTAAAAGAAATTATGTAGCCTAATTTGTCCAGTTTTATCAGCCCTGAAAAGAGACATATTTAACATTACTTTGTGGTCGTCTTGTTAAAGTCGACAAAAAAAACACTACATCAGCTGATGTTCAGTATGCAAGGAAATGGTGGAGGGCCCATCTACAGGTATCAGCCATATTCATTTAGCTTAAAAAGCCTTTTAATTTCCTGGATCTTTTAAACACTGAGTCCAAAATTCCTCACTCCTGCAGCAGTGGAGTTGGCAGCAGCAACCTCCACTCCCCAATCTACCATAAGTATACAGTGCCAGAGCAAAGTCATGCCAATATAGGTGCCATCTTGGGCATTTGCGAGGGTGGGGAAGGTGGAGCAGGAATAACAATACTGAAAAGCCAGTCAGTGATAGGCCAGAGACACTGATGCATCAATTTATTGCTGTGCCAATCAGCCTCTTTTACAAGAGCCAATATTGATTATTTCTGGATTAAGGGGGATATTTCTGACCATTGAAAGGACCTGTGTCAAGGTATTTAGGGGCCAAGACCGAGGAAGTTCCCAATGTGGGGACTCCTGGCTGCGCCCTTTCAGATTCCAGATGCCGTGTTTGGGCTGACAGAAGCTCCACCTGCTGGGAGCTTTTATAAATTTGGTGCAAGGGTGGGGTCCTGCATATAGATTCAACTCCATATAACTTGCGTCACAGGATTGTTGTTAGAAGAATTTTGGTCCCCGCGTATCTTTTGGTTAAATCTACTTTCTTGCTCCAAAAAAAACACAAGTTGGTGTAATCTGGCATTATCCTTAGATGAAGTTATCTGATGCTTTATTTGTAGTTAAAATATTTACAATATTTGTAATCTGTATGCAAAGAATTTTTTAACAGACATGAAAATGTGATAAGTAATGAATTTCACATTCATGTGCATCTGCGTTGCATTTTAGCAGAAGCAATTCTTTTAAAAAGAGGTACTTTTAAAACAAAGTCTTACTTTTGTTGCCTATGTCATTAATGCAACATACGTGCTGATCACTCCAATAGACGACATTTCTTGCCCCCCCCCCCCTCTCCAACCACCCCTCACAAGGTGTACACTTTTACAGTTTACAGAATTTTCTTCTGTGACATCTCCATGTGCTTAAGTATTGATATCTTTGATTTCATTACTTGGGGTCTGCAAGAAAGTATTAGATATGCCAAAAATAATTTTCACACGTGGCTGGCCTAAACTGTTTAAAAATATTTCACTTGTTTTGCAAGTTAAGACTGTCGTGAATAGTTCCAAGAGAGCTTTCTTTGGAATGGACACGTTAAGTTCTAATTTTGCTTTGATACATGTTAACTCAATTTCTTTTTTGCAGCATTGTTTGTAAAAAGAACTCAGAATTCTCAGTAAAACCATTTAAAAAGGCATGCAGTCTTTGCATGCATGGAAACCATTTTGAGTTACTGCACCATTCCCATTGTAATGTATAATGTAGAGAGCATGAATAACTCTAGTTCTTTGCTTAAAGTCTTATCTTTTCATTTTCTGTTGGTATAATTGTTATAATTTTTCAGGCTTTACATTTCTGTGGTGGTGTAAAACCAAAAAATACAGTAGAGTTCAACTAAGTTAAGATTGTTTAGCTGGTGCTTAGAACTGCAAATAATGTGATACTGAACACCCTTTCTCCCCAAAAAGTAAAGGCAATTCTCCATAAAGGTACCTGATGATAGATTAAATATTTCAATGAATCTGCTTTTTTAGCTTATTGAATAATTTCTTTTTCCATGAGTAAATTAATGACCTATAGCCATATTTTAGTTTTAGGTACTTCTGTGTATGATCTCTTAGTGATTCTTTCCCACTTTACAGCTGTTAAGAATTCCATATAATGTTTAAAAAAAACCAACAAAATAATGCAGTTACAAGAAATCTGAAAGAAAATAGAAAATGCTGCAAATACTCACCAGTTTAAATAGGATCTGTAAAAAGAGGACGATTGTGTTAATGCTTGAGATATGTGATCCTTTGTCAGAACCAGTTCATATGCTGCCTGACCTGTTAAGTGTGTTCAGCATTTTCTGCTTTTATGCAAAATAACAAAATTATTATATTTAAAATAGTATGGATATAAATATAGAATTTTATAAATCGCAAAGATAATGTCATTTTTGAACATTTTGGGTTAGCTTTCAGGAGATTATAATGTGCACATTTATTCCTTTCAACAATTAGGCCATATGATTTTAGGGCTAGACCTAATGAAACTCAGTAATTGCCCCAGAAGATGACTTGCTAAGCTTTTCCTCACAAATCCTTAAATACAAAGTCCTGAACCTAAATTGTGTTCTTCCTGTCTCTTTCTTGTCATGATTCATGGCATGTGGTATATGCACCTCTCCTTTGCAAAATTACAGTTTCAGTTCATTGCCCAGAGTTGTACTGAGTAGATGTTTTTTCACTTTTAACTTCCCAATTAAACCCAAAGTTTTCTCTCAAAAAAACATATTGCCATATTTTTGTTCCTAAAAAGCACATAGTTGCTTGTAGCTCATTTCTTACATTTTTTAAACCTAAAATTCAGTAAAAAAAAATATATAAAAGTCAGATAGACAATCTACGGTGTAACCCAAGAGAACCTCCCATGATATTTTATTGGTTTCCTGTTCCTGTTTTCACAGGTCTCCAAGTGAAGTCATACGACATTGTACTTTAGCACATCCTTTGTCGTTGTTTCTGTATTTCACCTGTGCAACTTAATTCTTGTTGCTTAAAGTCTATCTAATGAATCAGAGTTGCACCTCAATGTGACAAGCCTAAACCTGAGTTGATCCACAAGTGGGTGAGGTTCTCTATTCGCATTTATCTAATTTAGACTTGCTTTAGTATATTTCATACCAGTTTTGCAGCAAAAAACATTTTTATGGTGAATTGTATACTACAGTAGTGTTATACCTAACATTGCTGTGTGTGTACTTTCTGTGGGAGTTATGCAATGTAGTACCTCTGGAAACCTCTGCACAAATATTGGCTCCTCTGTCAATACAGTTGCAGACCACTCAAAGATCTGCTCTTGTCATACAATCAGTTGTATAAAAGCATGAGCAATACACTACAAGATATAGCTGACTTGTTGGCTCCTATATAGTATGTATTTCATTGAAGTGTTGTTCTGGCAATTGCAGTATTTGAGGAAAGGTTTCAATTCTAATGCAAAATACAACAAAAGTTGTAATGGGAGTGTTACCTTTGTTACAATTTCTGATGCACAACTGCTAACGTATTGAAAATACAATAAATTTTCTTTTGTGTGCAACTGAACTGCTTCCTTCTCCCCAAAAGCCTCTTTTTCCTTTCCTTCTCGTGAAACCATTGATTTGCTTGTGCGTCTGTGTTAACCTAGAGCGTAAGCTTCAAGTTATTTCACCATAATCCGATGCATTTACTCACAAGAGATCTAGATAGTGATTTAGAGCAAGAAATTCAGGGCTTTGTCTCTTGACCAAATAGTTTTGCTCCTACTGCCAACCAGGGTAAGATCAGCTGGTTTGTATGACTCAGTATCACATTCAAGGACTGCATTTACTCTATCAAAGCCAGCAATTATTTTTAAATGAAATGTCCTTCCGTTTTTAAATCATTATTTTACTGCTTCTTTTCAAACCCCTTTGGCCTTGTTCATCCCTATCTTTGTAACCTCCTATAACTTGCCGAAATCTCTGTACTCTAATTCTGGCATCTTGCGCGTCCTTGATTTTCATTGCTTTACCGATGGCTACTGTGCCTTCAGTTGCCTAGGCCCCAAGCTCTAGAATTCCCTCTCTCTTTCTCATCCTCCTCTAAAATGCTCCTGAAGAGCTACCCCTTTGACCAAGATTTTGGACACCTGTCCCACGATGTAGTGTGGTGCCAAATTTGTTAATGCTCCTGTGAAGCACCTTCGAATGTTTTACGACATTTAATGTATAAATGCAAGTTGTTGTTGTTGTTATTTGGGCACAGTTTATGATAGATAAGATGAGACTTGAGTTATTTTGTAAACAGTGTTGAAACATTGTTCCCTCACTTGCAAATGTACCGTGGTGCCAATTGTCATACAGTTCTTAATATCAATGGACAAAAAAGATTTGCTGGGCAAGTTCTCACGAAGCTGACATCTCTTCGAAAGTTTAGAAATACAGGTTCAAATCATAATTGAAATTAATCCAGAACATCGATATGGTAATGAAAACATTAAATGGCGGATGCTTTGTCAATCATGAAAGAAAGAAACTCAAGTGCAGACCTCAAATCACCAAAGAATATGGGCTTGAAACTAGCAACTACAATGAATTTCAATGATTTTGTGAAAATTGAAGGATTTTAAACAAAATTTGGTGGACACTGCTTTGAGTGAAGGATTAAAAAAGTATAGCAGTTTTGCAATTTATTTTTCTCTACTCTGAGAAGTCTTAATTCCTTAAGATATAGTGCCATGATGGAGGTTGCTCTCAAGTACCTTGCCCAAGTGATATTATGTATGAGAGAGCCAATGTTGTCAATGTCAGCAGGGCATTTTAATGCAAGGGACATCTCAAGCATGCAGGAGACACTGGATAATTAGTTCACCAATGGGCAAGCATTGGTGCGCATGCCCACTCTGCTCTCACTGCATTTGGCGGCACATGCAAAGTTTCTTTCGCAAGTGACATAATTTTATGCGGCAACTACGTTCTGTTATGGGGATTGAACCTTTCTGACTGTTGAGAGATTATCTTATCGCAGTTTTATTTCACGTCATTCTAGCAGTGTAAAAGGTCAATTGTTTGGCAAAGTAAATGTTATTTCCTTCCTATTCTGGTCTGACTGGAGTGCAGAAATTTCGTAGTTTAATTGTCATTTGGGATTTAAAACGTGTGAAATAATTGAGCTGGTGTCTAATTTTTTTCCTTTACAACTTTCATCCTTTTGCTTGTTGGCCTTAAATGTATTAGAATGCTTAGAATCAGGAGCTGGTTCAACAGGCATCCCCACAATGTACGTTGGTAACTGAATTGTTCAAATGGAGAGGTCTTAGCATTCATTTATAAAACATTTTTGAGGTCAGGAGCCAAAACGCATTACCATCTCTCTCTCTCTCTCTCTCCGCCCCCCCCCCCCCCCCCCCTCCCCCCCCAACCCCAGGACGGTCTGAGAGCTCCCTGCTTCTTCCTGGAATGGGGGTCCAACCAGTTCCCATCAACCACCACCCTCCTCTGCCTGTCTGAACTTGTTCTTAAATGTAACAACTCCTTTAACTTCACTCACTTCCAAATATAAGATTGTTATGTTGGGTCCTAGCTAAGCTTGCCTTTTTTCGTAAGGTACGTGGGACATACATACCTTTGTTCCAAACCTATTCTGGTCCCCTCTCACCTCTTTCCAGTACATTGTCTGTATTGGTGCTATCTCTTGCTGTCACCTTGAACTGGAAAATTTCATCAACATTGCTTCCAATTTCTACCCTTCCCTCCCATCACATGTTCCATCTCTGGCTCTTCCCTTCCTCAACTTTGTTGCCCCCATTTCTGGGTTTAAGCTATCAGCCAATATCTGCTTATCACCAGGACACACCTTGGCCCAAAACCCACTCCTCTGGCACTTTCTCCTCCTTTGATTATCTCACTTTGTTGCACCCCTTTCACCTCTCTTTCAAAATATTTCTTTATCACCCTCCCAAATACAATAAAAGTTTTCTCCCTCAGCCTTTGCACTGAATGACTTCTTTACTCAGCACAAAAGTAAAATACTGCAGATGCTGAGAAGCTAAAGTAACAGAAAACGCTGAAAGTACTCAGGTCATTAATGAGATCATTAATTAATCCCATCTCATTACACAAAACCAAATCCAGAATAGCCTGCTCCCTGGTTGGTTCCACAACATATTGCTCCAAGAAACATACTCTAATACACTCTCTGTTCATGGCCACCTCCTTGATCTTGCCACCTCGCATGGCTTTGCAAGTCCCATTTTATCAATTACAGATAAGGCAATCTCTGATCATTCACTTCCTCATATCACTCACCACCCACATACCCCTCCCATGATCCTTCTGTATCCGTCCCTGGAAGATAAAACTATCTCCCAATTTACATGGAACTACACTTGCAAAATCTCAACTGTTTAGCCTCTGGCCCTCTGTTTGCCACAACTTCTGCAGCCACTAATTTGCTCAACAGCATGCTCACCACCTCCTTTTCCCTAATTCCCAATAAAACCATTGCACTATCTCTTACCCTGACCATTCCTCCTGGTATGGCCCTCATCTCTGCAGTTTAAGTCCGTGGGATGCAGACTTGAAAGAAGATGGCAGACAACTGGTTTGGCTATCTTCCACCAGTTCTGGCTGGACCACTTAAAACGTTATTTGGTCCAGCTCTCGTCTCCTAAAACTGCTCGCTATTCAAGAATCATTCTGAAATGCAAAAATAACACCCCAGCTTCTTTTTCTCAACTGCAGACTGTTTTCTTAAATCTCTCATCCCTATTCCTTCCACTCCCCTCCAAAAAGATGTGCGAAAGGTTCATGGTGTTCTTTATCACAAAGTTTGAGACCATCTCATAAGCTGCCTCTGTCATGTTCCCTGCCCTTCCAGTAGCCCATCTGGCCAAACTTCCTCTGCCCCCTCCATCCACATTAATCTTTGGCTTGCATCTCTCTATCCCATTTCCACACATGCGTTCTCTCAGCTCATTTTTTCCATGAGATTCAGGCCCTGTTCTCTTGACCCTATTTCCATGAAATAACCAACTTGCCCAATTTCCCTTCCTGGTCCTTATGTTAGCCAATATTGTTAAGTGCTCTCCTTTAAATCTGCAGTCATCACCGCTCTCAAAAAAAAACAATCCTTGCAAACTACCCTTATGTTTCCACCCTCCCTGTCCAAAGTCCTTGAAAATGTCATCTCCTAAATCCGTTCCCATCTTTCCCAGAATTGCATGTTTGAATCCCATCTGGTTTCTGCTCCTGCCAAGGTACCGAAGCAGTTCTTACCAAAGTCATAAATGACATCCTTTGAGACCTTTACAAAAGTTAACTTTTCCCTCCTTGTCCTTGACCTGTATGCGGCCTTTGACATGGTTGACCAAACCATCCTCCTCCAATGCCTCTCCACTGCCATCCAGCTGGTTGGGTATGCTCTCATTTTGGTTCTATTTTTACCTAATTGGAGCCAGAGAAGTTGCCGTACAGGAGGCTGCTCAGTAAGATAAGAGCCCATGGTGTTAGAGGCAAGGTACTAGCATAGATAGAAGATTGGCTGTCTGGCAGGAGACAGAGAGTGGGGATAAGGGGGTCCTTCTCAGGATGGCAGCCGGTGACTAGTGGAGTTCCGCAGGGGTCAGTGTTGGGACCACAACTTTTAACTTTATACATTAATGATCTAGATGAAGGAACTGAGGGCATCCTGGCTATGTTTGCAGATGATACAAAGATAGGTGGAGGGACAGGTAGTATTGAGGAGGCAGGGAGGCTGCAGAAGGATTTGGACAGGTTAGGAGAATGGGCAAAGAAGTGGCAGATGGAATACAACGTGGGGAAGTGTGAGGTCATGCACTTTGGTAGGAAGAATAGAGACATAGACTATTTTCTAAATGGGGAGAGAATTCAGAAATCTGGAGTGCAAAGGGACTTGGGAGTCCTAGTCCAGGATTCTCTTAAGGTTAACTTGCAGGTTGACGCGGTAGTTAGGAAGGCAAATGTAATGTGGGCATTTATTTCGAGAGGACTAGAATATAAAAGCGGGGCTGTGCTGCTGAGGCTTTATAAGGCTCTGGTCAGACCATATTTAGAATATTGTGAGCAATTTTGGGCCCCGTATCTCAGGAAGGATGTGCTGGCCCTGGAGAGGGTCCATAGGAGGTTCACGAGAATGACCCCAGGAATGAAAGGCTTAATATATGAGGAACGCTGGAGGACTCTGGGTCTATACTCGATGGAGTTTAGAAGGATGAGGGGGGATCTGATTGAAACTTACAGAATACTGAAAGGCCTGGATAGAGTGGACGTGGGGAAGATGTTTCCATTAGTAGGAGAGACCAGGACCCAAGGGCACAACCTCAGAGTAAAGAGAAGACCTTTTAGAACAGAGATGAGGAGAAACTTCTTTAGCCAGAGAGTGGTGAATCTATGGAATTCATTGCCACAGAAGGCTGTGGAGGCCAGGTCATTGAGTGTATTTAAGACCGAGATAGATAGGTTCTTGATTGGTAAGGGGATCAAAGGTTACGGGGAGAAGGCAGGAGAATGGGGTTGAGAAACTTATCAGCCATGATTGAATAGCGGAGCAGACTCGATGGGCCGAATGGCCTAATTTCTGCTCCTATGTCTAATGGTCTAATCACATGCAATGGCTTCTCTTCTTGCTCTGGCACTTATCAATGGTTTTCCCCAAGGATTGATCCTTGGCCCCCTCCTATTTCTTACCTACATGCTGTCCCTTGGTGACATGATCTGAAAGCACAGCATTAGTTTTCACATGTGTATTGACGACATCCAGCTCCAACTCACCAAAACCTCTCAACTCTTCCATCGTTGCTAAATTATCCAACTGCTTATATAACATCCATTTTCGTATCAGCGGAAATTTCCTCCGATTAAATATCCGGAAGACTGAAGCAGTTGTTTTCGGACACCCCTCCGTGCTCCGTTCCATAGTCAGTGAATTCATTTCTTTTTCTGGCAACAGCCTGAAATTAAGTCAATCTGTTGGCAATATTTGTGTCACATTTGACTTTGAGGTGAGCTTCCAACCTCATATTTGTGGTATCACTAAGAACACCTATTTCCACCTCCGTAACATTGACCAGATTCTCCCCTGTCTCAGCTCCCCCGTTTTCCTCTTACCACCTGTCCATAAATAGGTGTTTTGAATTAGTTTGTTTTAAAGAATAAGCGGTGGTGTATTTTTTTTCAACCCCTCGATTTTTTTTGTGTGATCCAATTTTACTAATAATCCACAGCAAACTTGAGCTTGGATTAACTCCAGAAAGTTAGTTTATTTCACACATTCAAAACCTGAAAGGAGTGTCGGCAACATTCCACTCTGCAATCACACAGTAAAGGGGGATAGAGGAAAGGTGGTTTACGGCACAAGGGCCACAGAGAAACTGAAAATGGTTCACATGAGTTTCAGAGTTCCAAAGTCAGAGTCCAATAAGGAATTCTTTCATGTGCATGTTTTGAGTTTGGCTGGCTGGAGACTGGTATTGTAAGATTTACTTGTCAGGTGGTGTTGATGTTGCATGATGAAGTAGGCACGCAGAGATTGAGCCAGTTCCGTAGGCAATGGTATGAAATCTTCCAGTAGAGTCAGGTTGGATAGGCCAGTTTTCCTGTCTGGACAGAGCCGGCATCTTTGTGGCTTGCCAGTCAGATGGTAAAACAGCAAATTGAGCCCAAGAATGGAATATTTAACTGTTCCAAGGACCAGAGTCTTGGATCATATGACCTTTCTCCTCCACAATGACTTTAAAAGGGATGTTTATCCAGCATCTGGAATGGCTTTGTTTTCAGGACTTATAATGTCTCAGCCACTATGGGTTGAAAGGTGTGCCATTTATGTTGAGGGTCTAGCATTTGTCTCAGCAGACCCACTGAATCCGCTAGCAAAAATAAAAGCAAAATACTGCAAATGCTGGAAGTCGGAAATAAAAACAGAAAATGCTGGAAAAACTTAGATCTGACAGCAACTGTGTAGAGAGAAACAGAGTTAATGTTTTGATTCCGTATGAGTGAGTTTTCCAGCATTTTCTGTTTTTATTTGACTCCACTAGCAAGGTTGGCTTATCAAGTGCAAGTGGCATTCCTGTAGCTCCCTTTGAAATTGGTCTGAACAGTCCCAGATTGTCTGTTAGCAGCTTGCTAGGCATAATGAGGTGTGACTTTCCAGAAACTAAGAAAATTATTTTGTTCTGGAGAAAAAGTCCAGTTTAAAGATTAAAAAAATAGCAATAAGGATAAAGTTTTAAAATATATAGTGTTGGGTTTCTTTTCATTCTTGGAGGAACCCGACAGTCCTTCCCTCCCACCCCCGCGAAGAATAAAATGAATTGTATTTCCTTTCTTTCGTGTGGTCTTGTGAAAGAAAACCAGGAAGTAAAGAGATAAGCTGTCATTCTCTCATTCACACTGGAAAGCATTTCTGAAGTTTAAATTCAGGATAGAACATCTGTCCTTTCCTGTGATGTTGGTAGTGTTTAGGTTGACCTGGGGCATTCAAAATCTGTATTGGGGAAAATCTATTCGGGAATAGATTCTGAATTTTTCTCTGTTGGGGTTCAGGTGTAAGCAAAGTCATTGTTTTCAGAACTCAACGCCTGTCTAAATCCTGATAAGTATCTTCTGATAAGTATCTTCTAAAGGGCCTGGGGTTTTTACATGGTGGTTAGCATCTAGGTGGTTAATAATGGTCAAGCTGTTCTGGGCTATCTGCAGGGGAATTCTGGATTTCTCACTGTGAATGCAAGGTTTTTTGATCATAGGGTTGGGTGGCTTTGGCCCAGCTTACTCTTCCCTGTCCATCTTGGCAACTTGTGGAATCAGTTGCTCAAACCCAGGCACTGTGGTCAAGCAGATTGCCAGGTGATTGAGGTTTTTTAATGCGATTTCGGTCTCTTAAGGATTCCAATTCAGTGTCCAGTTTGGGCATGAGCACAACTGGGGTGTTCCAGTTACTGTTGCTAAGTGCTATGGGTAACAGGTGGGTAATCTTCTCCTGAACCTGGGCCAGCCTTTCTGGGCCCAGGTGATAGTGAAGTTGTCTTATGGAAGAGAGGTAGAGCTACAGTGACGCAGCCTGGTGTGTTTTTACAGGTTGTTATAAATGCACTGGTCAGCTCTGTCAGGTTGCCTCGTGATTCTGCATTAAAGTGGGTGAGTGTGAAGTCCAATCTTCTTGTAATGTCTGGTCAGTCAGATAGTGAGGGGTTCAATGTGGACTTCACCTACGTTTCCCTGTAATTCATTGTTATTGATCCTCGCTTTCTCTTTTGCTTTGAAATGGGTTTTACCCTAAGCTGTGCCCCTGGAATACTTCTGCCCTCCCGGTGGATGGTCAGCTCCCACTGTACTTCCCTGTTGCTTTTCAACCAAGTGAGGCATCACCTTCACTCTTTCTGGATCTATTTGGGAACTTTCCTGATCCTCATCCTAAGTTTGCCATAAAGCTATTGGCCAGACCAATCATTGGCTCCTTAGCCTGTGCCTTTGGCTTGGGAGTGGGCTCTCTCCTAACATGTTCCATGTTCCCTAGAACACTTCTGCCCTCAAGTGGATCTTCAGCTCCTGTATACTCCTTGTGGCTCTTCAACTAGGCGAGACATCCCACTCACTATTAGTTTGTTTGTTTGGGAACTCTTTGTCCCTATTTAAATTTGGAAAGAGGTTTCTACCAGTCATACTTCAGACAATTCCTTGAGCTTTATCTTTCTCACTTTAATGACTTGTCTTCCTTGAGGCTTTTTGACTATGTGGGGCATCTTCCTCACTATCTCTTTTCCTGCTCTGGTATTTCTTCTGGTCCCTACTTAATTCTGGGATATTCTGTGTTTGTTTTAAATTCTATTGGCCCTTCCTGAACCCCTCTTAACTCTACTGGCTGTACTTCAGCCTTGTTAAATTCAAGCAGCTCTCGTTCAATTGTTATGGGTTTTATTTAATCCTTTAGGGCCTCAGAACGTCCTCCAGCTCTACTCTCTGCATTCCTGCAGAGTTCTGCTGACTGATGTTGGCCTCTTGTCTTCTGATGGCCACCACCTTGCTGCCAGCCAATTCGTTTCCAAGGAAGAAATCAATTCCTGGTACTGGTAGTTTGGGGACAATTCCTACCCAAAATTAGATTACACTCTAGGTAGACCCTATGGAGGGGCGGGGGGGCGGCAAAGACTAATCCTCCTCCCACTCCACTGATTAGTGCCTTGGCCGTCAGGGAGGACCTGGGGGTGGGATGTAGGCGTGGGTTTATGTTTCCCTCCAATTTGGCTGATGTCTTAAGATTTGGGCTCTGATCAAATTCAAATGGGTTAGCCCTGATGAGCCCCCAATTTCTGTTATGGACAGAAAGGGGTCAGTTCAAAGAGCACTGTTTTCCTCTTACCACCTGTCCAGAAACAGAAGGTGCTTTGAATTAGTTTGTTTTAAAGAATACGCGGTGTATTTTTTTTCAACCCCTCGATTTTTGTTTTTACTAATAATCCACAGCAAACTCTAGCTAGGAGGAACTCAGAAGGTTAATTTATTTCACACATTCAAAATCTGTGAAAGGAGTCCCCATAACGTCCTACTCCACAGTCACACCGTAAAGGGGGAAATAGAGAAAAGTTTACTGTACAAGGACCATAGAAAAAACTGAATATTTGGAACTCACGTGAACCGAGTCCCAAAGTCAAGAGTCCAATGAGAAATTCTTTTACATCGGTGTTTCGAGTTCGGCTGGCTGGAGACCAATGTTGTAAGATTCACTTTTCAGGCGGTGTTGATGTTGCAAGATGAAGCAGGCATGCAGAGATTGAGTCAGCTCTGTAGGAAATCTTCCAGTAGAGTCAGGTTGGATGGCCAGTTTTCCTGCCTGGACAGAGCCAGCTTCTTTGTAGCTTGCCACTCGGATGGTAAAAAAAGTAAACTGGGTGTGGAGCCCAGCAATGGAATATTCAACTGTTCGAAGGACCAGAGTTTTGGGTCATCTGACCTTCTTCCTCCACAATGACTTTGAAAGGAATGTTTATCTAACATCTGGAATTGTCTTTGTTTTCAGGGCTGATAATGTCTCAGCCATTGAGTTGAAATTGCCATTAATGAGCCATTTATGTTGAGGGTCTGGCATTTGGGAAGCCATTGTCTCGGTATACCTACTGACTCTGCCAACGAGGTTGGCTTATCAAACACAAATGGAATTCCTGTAGCTTCCTTTGAAATTGGTTTGAAGAGTCCCAGGCTGTCTTTTAGTTTCTAGAATGTCATTATGCCAAGGAGCGACTAAGAGAATTCTTTTGCTCTAGAGAAAAAATCCAGTTCAAAAGATGGCGGTGGTGAGCTGCCTTCTTGAACCGCTGCAGTGCATGTCGGGCAGGTACACCCGCAGTGCTGTCAGGAAGGGAGTTCCAGGCTTTTGATCCAGTGACAGTGAAGGAATGGTTATATATTTCCAAGTCAGAATGGTGAATGACTTGGACGGGAACTTCCAAGTGGTGGCGTTCCCATCTATTTGTTGCCCTTGTCTTTCTAGATAGTAGTGGTCATGGGTTTGGAAGGTGCTGCCTAAGGAGCCTTGGTGAATTCCTGCAGTGCAACTTGTAGATGGTACACATTGCTGCTACTGTGCGTCAGTGGTGGAGGGAGGGAATATATGTGGACATGGTGCCAATCAAGGGGGCTGCTTTGTCCTGGATGGTGTCAAGCTTCTGGAGTCTTGTGGGAGCTGCACTCATCCAGGCAAGCAGAGAGTATTCCATCACGCTCTGACTTTTGCCTTGTAAATGGTGGACAGGGCTTTAGGGCGTCAGGAGGTGAGTTACTCATCACAGGATTCCTAGCCTCTGACCTGCTCTAATAGCCACAGTATTTATCTGGCTAGTCTAGTTCAGTTTTTGGTCAATGGTAACCCCCAGGATGTTGATAGTGGGGGATTCAGTGATGGTAATGCCATTGAACGTCAAGAGGTGATGGTTAGATTCTCTCTTGTTGGAGATGGTCATAGCATTACACTTATGCAGCGCGAATGTTACTTGCCACTTGTCAGCCCAAGCCTGGATATTGTCCAGGTCTTGCTGCATTTGGACATGGACTGCTTCAGTGTCTGAGGAGTCGTGAATGGTGCTGAACATTGTGCAATCATCAGCGAACATCCACACTTCTCACCTTATGATGGAAGGAAGGTCACTGATGAAGCAGCTGAAGATGATTAGACCGAGGACACTACCCTGAGGAACTCCTGCGGTGATGTCCTGGAGCTGAGATGACTGACCTCCAACAGCCATAACATCTTCCTTTGTGCTAAGTATGACTCCAACCAATGGAGAGCTTTCCCCCTGCTTCCCATTGACTCCAGTTTTGCTCGGGCTCCTTGATGCCACACCCTGTCAAATGTTGCCTTGATGTCAAGGGCAGTCGCTCTCACCACACCTCTGGTGTTCAGCCCTTTTGCCCATATTTGAACCAAGGCTGTAATGAGGTCAGGAGCTGAGTGGCCCTAGCGGAACCCAAACTGAGTGTCAGTGAACAGGTTGTTGCTAAGCAAGTGCTGCTTGATAGCACTGTTGATTACCCCTTCTGTTGCTTTACTGATGATGGAGAGTAGACTGATGGGGCGGTAGTTGGCTGGGTTGGATTTGTCCTGCTTTTTGTGTATAGGACATACCTGGGCAATTTTCCACATAGACAGACAGATGCCAGTGTTACAGCTGTACAGGAACAGCTTGGCCAGGAGCATGGCAAGTTCTGGAGCACAAGTCTTCAGTACTATTGCTGGAATATTGTCAGGGCCCGTAGCTTTTTCAGTATCCAGTGCCTTCAGCCGTTTCTTGATATCAGGTGGAGTGAAGTGAATTGGCTGAAGACTGGTATCTGATGCTGGGGACCTCCAGAGGAGGCCGAGATGAATCATCCACTCAGCATTTCTGGCTGAAGATTGTAGCAAATGCTTCAGTCTTCTCCTTTGTGCAGATGTGCTGGACAACTCATCCTCCAGTTAGTTGTTTAATTGTCCACCACCATTCATGACTGGATGTGGCAGAACTACAGAGCATTACAACATCCGTTGGTTATGGCGTCATTTAGCCCCGTCTATCATTTGATATTTATGCTGTTTGGCACACATGTAGTCCGGAGTTATAGCTTCATCAGGTTATCACCTCATTTTTAGGTATGCCTGGTGCTGCTCCTGGCTGCCCTCCTGCACTCTTCATTGAACCAAGGTTGATCCTCCTGGCTTGATGGTAATGGTAGAGTAGGGGATATGCTGGGCCATGAGGTTACAGATTGTGCTCGAGTACCATTCTGCTGCTGCTGATGGCCCACAGTGCCTTATGGATGTCCAGTCTTGAGTTGTTAGAGTAGTTTGAAATCTATCCCATTTAGCACAGTGGTAGTGCCACACAACACGATGGAGGGTATCCTCAATGTGAAGGCGGGACTTTGTCTCCACAATGACTATGTGGTGGTCAGTCCTACCGACACTGTCATGGACAGATACATCTGCGGCAGGCAGGTTGGTGAGGATGAGGTGAAGTATGTTTTTCCCTCTTGTTGGTTCCCTCACCACCTGCCGCAGACACAGTCTAGCAGCTATGTCATTTAGGGCTCGGTCAGTGGTGATGCTACTGAGCCACTCTTGGTAATGGACATTGAAGTCCCTCACCCAGAGTACATTCTGCGCCCTTGCTACCCTCCGTGTTTCCTCCAAGTGGTGTTCCCAAACCCACCACATTATTTATGTATTCCCAGGAAACACACCGTTTCCATGGTGGATGGGCTTTCATTCACCTGCCGGCTATCAACCTGCTGCTGCATCACGCCGGCTGCCATATTTAAAAGGCTGCCACCAGTACACTGTTTATTGCTACCAGCTCACCACTGCTGCCCGGGAGACATGGCCAGCAAAAGGATAAAAGACTGCAGCCCCGCCCCCCCCCCCGCCACCGGTTTAATGACTGGTACCTCGAGCAATTGCTGGATGTCGCGGAGGCCCCAGTGGGATACCCTGTACACCCGCACTGGCCGTGGGACGGGCAGCAATGTGATCAATCTGGCTTGGGAGGCGGTGGCAGCGATGGTCAGTGCCAATGCCCTTCAGAAGAGGACAGCCACCCAGTGCCGCAAGAGGATGAAACATCTCCTCTGTTTCGCCAGGGTAAGTCACTCTTTTTTCATCAGTCTCAACTCTCATACTCAGTAACCCAGCATACATCCACAGGGCCCTCACTCATTGCCAGTTCAAGGGATATCACCATTCACACACACCTTGATTGTCCTCAGCCCATCCATGGTACAACTCATCGCCCGCACAGGCCAGGCTCATTTATCATCTGGCCTGGCAGGCGTCCTGCTTACACTTTCTCCATCTCTATCCATGCAGGACAAGCTGGCACACAAGAGGGAGAGGTCGCAGACCGGTGGCGGAATGCATGATATCAAGATCCTCACGGACTTTGAAAACAGAGCCATCCAGCTGGCTGGCGAGGATCTGGACCAGTCCTGTGCTAACGGTGAGGTCGGCGCTGCTCTCCCAAGTGAGGATCCAGCAGTGCAACATCCATTAGACAACTGTGCCACGAGTGATGTGTCCTCTTTCACATGCCACTGCCATGCACTAATTATCTCTCTTAGCTTTCGCAGGCACATCTGTGAAATAGCCAACAGAGTCCATGACCCAGAGCCTCCAATCAAGCCCCAAAGAAACCTCCGAAGGGGAATCTGAAGGCATCCTCCTCGAAGTTCCGTCACAGCGCTCACCCACAGCCTGCACCAGTGCAGAGACGCACACCTTGGTGGGACCTAGCTTTAGAATAGACACTGGATCAGAATCTGGTGAGTCCATAATACTGATCCACTGCAGGCGGCGGCAGGGACTTCCCAGGTCCCCGTCATTCGGAGGACTGCTGGAGGCCAGAAATCTGCTGAGTCCGAGTCAGATGACAAGCCACTGGACTCGGTCATGTCACAGTTGCTGGAGTCATAGAGGTCTACAGCACGAAAAAAGGCCCTTTGGCCCATCGAGTCTGCACCAGTCAAACCTAATTATTCTAATCCCATTTTCCAGTACTAGGCCCATAGCCTTGTATGCCATGGCATCACAAGTGCACATCCAAATACTTCTTAAATGTTTTGAGGGTTTCTGCCTCTACCACCCTTTCAGGCAGTGAGTTCCAGATTCCCACCACCCTCTGAGTGAAATATTTCTTCCTCACATCCCCTCTAAACCTCCTGCCCCTTATCTTAAATCTATGCCCCCTGGTTATTGATCCCTCCACCAAGGGGGAAAAGTTCCTTCCTGTCTACCCTATCTATGCCCCTCATAATTTTATACACCTCAATCATATCCACCCTCAATATCCTCTGCTCCAGGGAAAATAACTCCAGCCCAGGCAACATCCTGGTAAATCTCCTCTGCACTCTCTCTAGTGCAATCACATCCTTCCTATAATGCGGACTCCAGAACTGCACGCAATACTCTAGCTGTGGCCTAATCAGTGTTTTATACAGTTCCAGCATAACCTCCCTGTTCTTATATTCTATATAAGGCTAATAAAGGCAAGTAACCCATTTGCCTTCTTAATCATTTTTTTCTACCTGTCCCGCAATCTCAAGGGACCGGAGGACATGCACACTGTCCCTCTGACCCTCGGTACTTCCCAGGGTCCTACCGTTCATCATGTATTCCTGTCCTTGTTTGTCCTGTCCAAGTGCATCACTTCACACTTATCCAGATTGAATTCCATTCGCCACTGATCTGGGTCTGACCAACCCGCCTATATCCTCCTGGAATCTAAGGCTATCCTCCTCACTATTTAACTCTTTTGGAGTCAACCAATTAAACTAAATTAACAAAATGAGGAACAAAATAAACACAGCCCCTAAATTAGGGAACTGCAAAACCAAAGACAAAATTTAGAGGAAACTTACAAACATCACATCAAAATGTGATTAAAGGGGTGGATAAAGCACCCCAGTCCCCGTGGTGCTCACCGAGCATGGAAGGCCTCGACAGTGTCGGCAGACACTGCGTGCTCCCTCTCCAGTTACACCCGGCCGCGAATGTAGCCGCGGAAGAGGGTAGACAGTTGGGTTGGACGACCCCCTTGATTGCCCGCTGCCTGGACCTGTTAATGGCTAACTTGGCCAGGCCCAGGAGCAGGTTCATGAGGAGGTCCTCCTCCCCGCACCTGCCCCCCTCTGCACCGGGTGCCCGTAGATCAGGAGCGTGAGACTGAAGTGCAAACAAAACATCAATAAAAGGTTCTTTAAATAACTGAAAAGGGAGTGCAACCTACAACATCCTATATACATGTGGTCCACGGACTCCACAAGGCCACAAAAGGCCCAGGTCTCTTGGGGGTTCGTGAATCGACACATCCTGCAGTTGTATGGGACTGCTGCGTGCAACACCTTCCACCCCAGGTCCTCGATGGAAAGCGGGAGGACACCTCCATAGAGGGCCCCCCACCGGGACCTCCACCACCGGACGGCAACAAGGCACGCCAGGGCGTGTCTGGGTGGCGGGCGAGGGCAAGGAAGCGCAGGGTGTGCAGCAGTAGCCCGTACAGGAAACCCCCTTCACGCTGTGCTAAAGGACACAGAGAGCATTTCCACAAGGTGACTCAGGCTGCAGGGCACCAGCTCCCGAGGGAGGGTTCGGGGCCAATGAGGAATTCCGTCCAAACAGGTACGCTCAGACGGAAGACCACCGCACACCTGCGCCACCTCGAGGCCCAGTATGACGTTGGGGCTGAGCATGACTGTCCTAAGGTCTTGAATGGCTTTGGCCGTGAGCCGGACGTCCATGGACGCGCGATGCGCCAACTCCTGTGGTAGCATCCAGCCCACTCCTCCGTCACCTAGCATGTCCCCGATCCTGGTCACCCCGGCAGCCACAGCCCCCTTCTCTGCCAGCCACTGAAACAGACGAAGGGGCGGATTCCTGAGGAGCAGCTCTCTGACGATAGCCGCTACACCTGACGGGGGAGAGCTGCATCACGAGGCGACCATGTTCCAGACTTTGATCAAGTCCTGGTAAAAGATGGGCAACGCCTGCAAGGAGCCACCAAGGCCCCTCTGCTCTATAAACAGGAGCTGCACATCATAATTCAGGCTGTACATCTGGCGGAAGAAATACATTGCCAGGGCACACCATCTCAGAGGAGGCTCAACGTAAAGGTATCGCTGCAGGGCCTGAAGGCGAAGGTCACCACCTGGGTGTGTAGGCACACCAGCACCTGACCACCCTCCCTAAGCAGGAGACTCAGAACCTCAGCAGCGACCCAGTGCAGCCTTTTGTCCCAGAAGTGTGTGTGGCCCAGTGAAGGAGTGGAGCTTTGAGGCTTTGGCTCGAGAGGCTTCGGCGAGTGGCGGCTGAGGATGAGCTTGCTCCCAGTGAGGTAAGGCCGGGTAAGTTCCTTTAATTAAATTAGGAGTAGGTAATGGAGGCAGCAGTTAGAGCAGTCGAGTGCTCTGAATGCAGCATGTGGGAAGTCTGGGACAGCACAATTGTCCCTGATGACTACACCTGCAAAAGATGCATCCAACTACAGCACCTGACAAACCGAGTTAGGGAACTGGAGCTGGAGCTGGATGAACTTTGGATCATATGGGAGGCAGAGGCAGTAATAGACAGGAGTTTCAGGGAGACAGTCACACCTAAAAGTCAGGAGGCAGGTAGCTGGGTGACTGTCAGGAGAGGGAAGGGGAATAGACAGAAAGAGCAGAGCACCCATGTGGCCGTTCCCATCAACAATAGGTATACCGTTTTGGATACTGTTGGTGGGGACGACCTACCAGGGACAAGTTGTAGTGGTCACGTCTCTGGCACCGAGACTGGACCCTCAGCTCAGAAAGGAAGGAGGGAAAAGAGGAGAGCAGTAGTGATAGGAGATTCAATAGGGGGACAGATAAGAGGTTCTGTGGGAGCGATCAAGAATCCCGGATGGTCTGTTGCCTCCCTGGTGCCAGGGTCCGCGATATCTCGGATCGAGTTCTCAGTATTCTCAGGAGGGATGGTGAGCAGCCAGATGTTGCGGTCCATGTAGGGACCAATGATGTGGATAGGAAGGAGGAGGAGGTCCTGCAAAGAGAGTTTAGGGAGTTAGGTGCTACGTTGAAGGACAGGACCTCCAGGGTTGCGATCTCAGGAGTGCTACCCGTGCCACGTGCTAGTGAGGCTAGAAATAGGAAGATAATGCAGCTAAATATGTGGCTAAGGAGATGGTGCAGGAGGGAGAGATTCATGTTTCTGGACAATTGGGCTCTGTTCCAGGGAAGGTGGGACCTGTTCCGACGGGACGGTTTGCACCTGAACTGGAGGGGGACTAACATCCTTGCGGGTAGGTTTGCTAGTGCTGCTCCGGGGGGTTTAAACTAGATTTGCAGGGGGATGGGGAACCAGAGTGTTAGAGCAGATAGTGAGGTGGAGGAGGATAAAGGTCAAGTGAGGAATGCATGTATAGACAGAAATCAAAGGTTTGTATGTGATAGAAATGTTCTCAGGTGCATCTATTTCAATGCAAGGAGTATTGTTGGAAAGGCAGATGAGTTTAGGGCGTGGATTGGCACGTGGGATTACGACATTATTGCTATTAGTGAGACTTGGTTGCAGGAGGGGCAGGACTGGCAGCTCAATGTTCCGGGGTTCTGTTGTTTCAGACGTGATAGAGGGGGAGGGATGAAAGGGGGAGGAGTGGCATTACTAGTCAGGGAAAATATCACAGCTGTGCGTAGACAGGACAGCCCGGAGGGCTCGTCTACAGAGGCCATATGGGTGGAGCTGAGGAACGGGAAAGATGTGACCACACTAATAGGGTTGTATTATAGACCGCCCAATAGTCAAAGAGAATTGGAGGAGCAAATCTGTAGAGAGATAGCAGACCGATGTAAGAAACAGAAAGTTGTGATAGTAGGAGATTTTAACTTTCCACATATTGACTGGGACTCCCATACTGTAAAAGGGCTGGATGGCTTGGAGTTTGTCAAATGTGTTCAGGAAAGTTTTCTAAATCAATATATAGAGGTACCAATGAGAGAGAATGCAATACTTGATCTCCTATTAGGGAACCGGACAGGTCAGGTGACAGAAGTATGTGTAGGCGAACATTTTGGGTCCAGTGACCACAATGTCATTAGTTTTAAGTTAATTATGGATAAGGATAGGTCTGGTCCTCGAGTTGAGATTCTAAATTGGAGAAAGGCCAATTTTGTGGAAATGAGAAAGGATCTAGGAAGAGTGGATTGGCATAAGTTGTTTTCTGGCAAGGATGTGTTCAGTAAATGGAAGGCATTCAAAGGCGAAATTTTGAGGGTGCAGAGTTTGCATGTTCCTGTCAGGATTAAAGGCAAAGTTAACAGGCATAGGGAACCTTGGTTTTCAAGGGATATTGGCGATCTGGTTAAGAAGAAGAGAGAGGTGTATAGCAGGTATAGGCAACAAGGAGCAAATGAGGTACTTGTAGAGTATAGAAAATGTAAGAAAATACTAAAGAAGGAAATCAGGAAGGCAAAAAGACATGAGGTTGCTTTGGCAGATAATGTGAAGGTAAACCCGAAGGGTTTCTACAAGTATATTAAGAGTAAAAGGATAGTAAGGGACACAATTGGTCCCCTTGAAGATCAGAGTGGTCGTCTATGTGTGGAGCCTCACAAGATGGGGGAGATCTTAAACAGTTTTTTTGCATCAGTATTTACTCAGGAAACTGGCATAGTATATAAGGAAGGAAGGGAAACAAGCAGTAGTGTCATGGAACAGATAGAGATTAAAGAGGAGGAGGTGCTTGCTGCCTTACAGTGAATAAAGTTGGATAAATCCCCTGGGCCTGACATGATATTCCCTCGGACCTTGAGGGAGACTAGTGTAGAAATTGCAGGGGCCCTGGCAGAAATATTTAAAATGTCCTTAGCCACGGGTGAGGTGCCGGAGGATTGGAGGGTAGCTCATGTTGTTCCGTTGTTTAAAAAAGGCTCCAAAAGTAAACCAGATAATTACAGGCCAGTGAGCCTGACGTCAGTAGTAGGTAAATTATTGGAAGGTGTTCTGAGAGATCGGATATACAATTATTTGGACAGCCAAGGGCTGATTAAGGATAGTCAGCATGGCTTTGTGCGTGGTAGGTCGTGTTTAACGAACCTTGTGGAGTTTTTCGAGGAGGTTACCAAGAAAGTAGATGAAGGAAAGGCTGTGGATGTTGTCTACATGGACTTTAGTAAGGCCTTTGACAAGGTCCCACATGGGAGGTTAGTTCAGAAGGTTCAGACACTTGGTATCCATGGAGAGGTTGTAAACTGGATTTTGAAATTGGCTGTGTGGGAGGAGACAGAGAGTGGTAGTGGATGATTGCTTCTCAGACTGGAGGCCTAGTGGTGTGCCTCAGGGATCTGTGCTGGGACCATTGATGTTTGTTGTCTATATCAATGATCTGGATGATAATGTGGTAAATTGGATCAGCAAGTTTGCTGATGACGCTAAGATTGGAGGCGTTGTGGACAGCGAGGAAGGCTTTCAAAGCTTGCAGAGGGATCTGGACCAACTGGAAAAATGGGCCAGAAAATGGCAGATGGAATTTAATGCAGAAAAGTGTGAGGTGTTACATTTTGGAAGGACAAACCAAGGTAGGACATACACAGTAAATGGTAAGGCACTGAGGAGTGTGAAGGAACAAAGGGATCTGGGAGTTCAGATACATAATTCCCTAAAAGTGGCGTCACAGGTAGACAGGGTTGTAAAGAAAGCTTTTGACACACTGGCCTTCATAAATCAAAGTATTGAGTATAGGAGTTGAGATGTTATGGTGAGGTTGTATAAGACATTGGTGAGGCCAACTTTGGAGTATTGTGTGCAGTTCTGGTCGTCTAACTACAGGAAGGATATCAGTAAGATTGAAAGAGTGCAGAGAAGATTTACTAGGATGTTGACGGGTCTTCAGGAGTTGAGTTACAGGGAAAGATTAAACAGGTTAGGACTTTATTCCTTGGAGCGTAGAAGAATGAGGGGAGATTTGATAGAAGTTTACAAAATTATGAGGGGTATAGATAGAGTAGATGCAAGTAGGCTTTTTCCACTTAGATTAGGAGAGATAAACACGAGAGGACATGGCTTTAGGGTGAAAGGGGAAAGGTTTAGGGGTAACATTAGGGGGAACTTCTTCACTCAGAGAGTGGTGGGAATGTGGAACGAGCTGCCATCTGACGTGGTAAATGCGGGATCACTCTTAAGTCATGCCCTGCGCCATGAAAGGGACATCTCCCCATTTGCAATGCTCTCCCCCAGGACCCCCGCGTAGTTGTTCCCCAGGATGTCCCAGAACGCCCTGAAGAACTCCACGGTCAGCCTGTCCAGTCCCCGGGATTTGCCCCTGGAGAGGCTGGCGAGGGCGTCGGTCAGCTCCTCCTGACTTATAGGGGGAGTCAAGCTTTCCAGCGCCCTCCAGGCCGACCTGCAGTAGGTCCTCCCACAAAACTCTGTGAGCATCCTCGCTGGACGGATCCGGAGAGAACAGGGCAGTGTAGTAGGATTTGGCAATAACCCTGATGCTCTCCGGATCGGAGACAAGGGATCCGTCGTCGGCCAGCAGCGTAAGGAGCTGCTGACAGACCCCGTGCCTTTTTTCCAGTGAAGAAGGGGGAGCTGTGGTCCAGGTCCTGGAGGAACCGGATACGTGACCTCACGAACGCGTCGCAGTACCCGACGAGTTGCAGGTCCCGCAGCGCGTCCTCCTTCTCATCGTACACCGACCGCAGGGCCGGGTCCGCATCGGGCTGACGGAGACGTGCCTCCAGGTCGAGCACCTCCTTCTCCAACTCCTCGACCCTGGATTTCCGTCTCTTTGTCGACCCCCTTGCGTACTCCTGACAGAAGACGCGGACGTGAGTCTTGCCCATGTCCCACCATAGGCTCAAGGAGGGGAAGCCTTCCCGCTTCCTTCTCCAGCCAGCCCAGAAATGACGGAACGAGTCCAGGAATCGCTCGTCCTCCAGCAGCAGGTTGTTAAAGTGTCAGTACGCGGACCCCGTCCGAGCGCAAAACGGAGCGCGCTCCGCCCACACCAGACGGTGGTCTCTGCACGGCACCCATCGCACAGAAGCTGATGGAACGCAGGACACACACGCCTTAGAAACGTAAAGGCGGTCGAATCTGGACGCTCCGACTCCAGGTGACATGAAAGTGAAAAAACTGGAGTCAGGACGGAGATGTCACCAGACATTCACCAAGTCGAAGGACCTGACCAGGTCCCGCAACTTACTCACACCTAGCGTGCGGTGCTGGGTACCGTGACGGCCCCCCCACCGCACCGAGGACGATGCACTCGCCCGCGTCAATGGAGCTGAGATGAGTGGACACTTCCTCAAAGAAGCTCGCTTGCTGCTGCGCACCCAGGGGAGCGTACACATTCACCCCCCACGCGCACAGTAAGGTGCAGCAACCGGCCTAGCACTGGTTCCTTGACCCCCAAGATCTCCGGCTGAAAATGTGGGGCCAACAAGATAGCCACCCCGCCAGAATTGGAGGCTAGGTGACTCATGTAGACCCCGCCTCGCCACTCCAGGAGCTACATAGCTTTGTCTCCCGGAACGGTATGGGTTCCCTGCAGGAAGCACACCGCATACTTCCTGTTCCGGAGGACCAAGAAGTTCTGGAACCTGTGCTGTGCGTTCCTGCTGCTGTGGATGTTGAGACTCGCTATGGTAGTCTTCATTGTCAGAAGTATGTGTTACCATCACTGAGACTAAATAAAAGGAGAGGGATTTTTATTTTAAGTCTTCCTCTCCCTCAGGAGCCCAGCGAGAAACGTATGGACCCTCTGCCGGGCACTCCTGTTCAACTTGGGGACCTTTAGGGCCTCGTGAGTGGACCAGAACACCAGCGGAAACGAATACCACCAGTCCATGGCCAACTCGGACCCTGTCTTGGCGACTGCGATGACTCACTAAAAAGTCCTGGAGTTCCCTAAGGGATGAGGGGAGAGTCGGTGGGGGGCATCAGGGGATCCACCACCTCACCCGACAACGACTCTAAGTCGTCCTCAGTGCTCACCACTGAAACTCTGTCCTCCTCCAGGTCGTCGCTTCCAATCCCTCCCCCCTACTGATCCCACCCCCAGGATCAAGACCAGAGGGGTCCTCTCTGGTCTCCTCTTGGGGATTGGGGTCAGAGGGTGGCGGCGGCTCATAGCCCCGCTCCCCCCTTCAAGCACAGGGTCGTCTGGCGAGTCCGGAAAAAGCACTGGACCTAAGAAAGTGGCGCCCGGTGCTGAAGGTTGGGAGGGAGCAGGGAGGCCTTCCTCGCCACAGCCAACCAATGACCCAGTTACAGGGGCTAAGAATGAACTGCTGCAGTCCCCTGGCGAGCCAGATGACATCTCGGGGGTACAAGGTGGGTCGGGGTGGGGGCACTACCATAAGTGTGGTACCCTCAGCAACCCCCGAGGGGGCCCTGCTTGGGACTGCAGCGAGGGAACAGGAGTAACAGGGGTGACAGGGGTTTGAGCTCCCCCCAGAGGTGGCGGGTCTTCATCCGCGCCTTTTTACGGTGCAGGGCCTCTCCCCCCCGCCTCACCAGCAGCCGAGATGGTGATGGCTGCTGTCGGCACCTACCCTGGCGGGGAAGAAGATGGGGTAGTGGCGGGTGGAGGGGTGTCGGGGGGAGGAGCAGTGGTGCCAGCCGCGGCCACCTGCGTAACACTGGCAGCCTTGGAGGCAGGGCAGTTCTTACGGACATGCCCCACCTCCTTGCAGGCATGGCACCGCACACCATCTGCAGTCCAAAAGACCCGGTAGGCGGCCCCCTCTTATTCCACATTAAAGGCCCCCTCCCTGCACTCCTCCCGGGCCAGGCAGATGAAAACCTGGTGCCGGAAGGAGTACACGTCAGTATCTGTGACTGCTGAAGGGCTCAGGTGCTGAAGGTGGACAAAGCATCAGATGCTTCTAAAGCTTCTTGGTTGCGACTCTATGATGTGACGTTGATCACGGAGCGCAAGCGAGCTGCTCTCGGCCAGACAGGAGTCAGACATTCTTGGAGGCTATGTGAAGATTTATGGAGTGTCCTCACTGCATGTTGTCATCATCCTCCTGTGATTGAACGATTATTGGGCCCTCCACTGCATCTCCATGACAGGAGCATTCTCACAGAGGGTATTCACGCTGCCATAAGCCAGACTGGAGTCAAGCATTTACAAATGCGCTGTGAGGTACTATGGGGTTACCTCACTGCATGTCGTCATCATCCTCCACACATATGGTAGCTATGAGGGCCTCCCGAGCACGCCTGCCTCGTCTAGCCAGTGCGAGGCCTCATCCCTATCACTGTCGCCTCCGAGGACCTCCTCAGCCTTGTCCCCGTTGGATGACTCCTCATTGGATGGGATGGGTGCAGCTCCTCCATCTCCTCCTCAGCCAGCTCCTCTCCCCATTGGAGAGCCAGGTTGTAAAGGGCGCAGCAGACAACGACAATGCATGACACCCTCTGCAGACTATATTGCAGGGCTCCATCAGACCCATCCAGGCACCAGAACCTCATCTTCAGCATCCCGATGGTCTGCTCCACCAAGTTGCGAGCTGCTGCATGAGCCTTGTTATAGCGTCGCTCTGCTGCAGTCTGAGGCCACCGCATGGGTGTCATCAGCCACAGCCACAGTATGTAGCCCTCGGCTCTGAGGAGCCATCCCTGTAGCTGCTGTGGACCCTGGAAGACTCCAGGGATCTGTGACCGACTGAGGATGTAGGCGTTGGAAACTGTGTGCATACCTGCAGGATGTGTTTCTGTTGGTCGCACACCAGCCGCGCATTCACTAAGTGTAATCCGTTGTGGTTTATGTAGTCCATCAAGTGTAGCGACAGAAACCTGAGTGCCACATGGGTGCACCCTGCACCTGTGGGAATCCCGAAACCAGGAGAATCCAATGGCCCTTGCATCCTGGCTTACCCAGTCCCGGGCGAAATACACAAATTTGTCTGCCCTCAAAAATGGCATCCGTGACCTCATGGATGCATTTGTGGGTGGTGGCTTGTGATATCCCACAGAGGTCACCTGTGGAAACCTGAAAGGAGCCACTGGCATAGAAATTGAGTGTCGTGGTCACTTTCACAACCCACTGAACTGGATGCCCTCCATGTCCCCTTGGCGCCAAGTCCTGAAGTAAACGGCAGATGTGAGCGACCAGGTCCCTAGACATGCACAGTCATCGGCAACACTGGTTCTCGGTCATCTGCAGGAAAGGCAGGCGGCATCTGTAGACCTTAGGTGTCGCTAGGCGCTGACCAGCCACGGCTCGCTGTTGCTCCTGGGCAGTTTGTGCGGGAGCCCCAGCAGCCGCTTCTTCCTGAGGTTGTTGCTCCTGCCTTTGCGCGGCCAGGTCCCTCGGTCGCTCTCTCCTCCGTCTTCTTCGCTTCCTTTAGGCCATCAGACATACAGCGAGGTCACCAGGCTCCATGCTCCTGATGTGGTCCTCCTGCAGCATGAAAGAGAGAGAGAGACCTGGTTATCATGTGTGTACTTAGCACCTTTCCTGGCCCTGTGTGACGGCCCCTTAGCGCTTCCCGGAGAGTGCTGGCCACCCCTCAGATAGCCAGAGATGAGTGCGCTGCATGGCTGCCCTGTCAGCCTGCGACACAGGGGAGACAGCTCCTAACTGGATTGCTGTGATTGCAAGGGGCTGTGGGTGCCTTCAGCAGTGACTGCTACATGGCCAGCGTTGTCAAAGCGATTGTACAACGTGTGCAGTTCAACTGCTCTGCGGTCGTGGACTTGCAGTCTTTGCTGGGGGTAGGGGGCTGGGGTGGGTGTACGGTCTGGAGTGCTTGGTGGCACTTTGGTGCCTCTGCTTTGCCTGCATGGGCGGGCGGGCAGGCTACAAGCCCGACCTCAGTCACACCACTGTGGTTGTGCCTGAACTGACTCAGTTGCAGAGGAATGGTCAGGGAAATGCGGCCCGCCGTTGGCCGGCTGAGCAGAAGATCACGACCTGTCTTTCCGCCATCGTGAAACCGATAACGCATATTGCCCGTGCACACCGCCTATAAAGCCCACTGCCAGCGGGCACGGAAAATTCTGCCCCAACTCTTTTCTCTTTCTAGATGCTCCCAGACATCCTGAGTATTTTCAGCATCTTCTGTTTCATTTCAGATTTCCAGCACCTGCAGTGATTTGCTTCTGTATTCGCACTACCCAGTTCTACTAGGCATGGATATGCAACACAAAATTACCACAATTTGACATTGTGGACAATCTCTCACTTTAAAACTGACTGTCTAATTCTTCTTTTGGATGTGATTTGACAGCATTTCTTGAGGGTAGAAATACTGGGAGTCTTGCTCAGAATGTTTGGCAAATCTCCTTTGACGGGGTCGATGGGGAGGAAAGCCATCCAACAGTTTAATCACACTCAAGTGATATGAATATGCATTTTCTACCATTATCTTGTATGTTTCCAAACTTTTTTGTTCAAAAATACTTTCTCATTGAGTTGTGTGTGGAAGTTTTCAGTCAAATGCATTACATTTCTTTACAAAGAACATTTAAGACCCTTGTTGGTAATGAAATATTACTGCATATTTTACCTGGATATGCTCAAAATGCTGAGATATAAATATAGCAATTTGAAATCCTCTCAGATGATGATTCCCTGTACCATATCTGGGGTTTTACATTTTGTTAGCTGGATTGTCTTTCTAAGAAAGACTTGATTGTAGTTATTTTTTCTCCACAATTAGTGAGATATAAGTTTTTAAAATAATGTATATTGTTTTATATGTATCTCGTAAATGTTTTACAAATCATTGCAGTACCTTAAACATATACAGCTTAGAAAGGGGTCGTGATATTGAGGTATGAGATGAAGCATGAATGTGATGCACATATTGATGCCATGACATCTCAAAGCATGGGAATATCATTGGATTTCATTGTGGTTCTATGACTGTAAGAAGTATTCTATTCATGTTTGTTCATAATTTAGTTAAGAGGATTTTGTTAGAGTTCTATGTAGCCTACATATAACAGAGGAACAGTTATTGTCCTTTACTCATGTTCTGTTGTCCTCAAGTGGGAGATGATTCTTAAATAAGTGTTCGTCGCAGCATTATCTCATCATGCACAATTTCTTATGGACTTTTGTCCAGTCACAATGTCCCTTGGTAATGTCCTACTCCCATCTCTATAATGTACTATGTCTCTTAACATTGTCACCTGCAAACTTACTAAATAGCTCAGTGTACATAATATTTAAATGTAGGACTCTTATTTAGAACTCCCTCTCCAAGTTTGAAACAACAAGTCCTTCCAGGACTTTCCTCATTGAAGTTAATTTCTTTGTCTTATTTTGTGTTCGTTTTTAGCTATCATAGTTACAGATATATAAAATGCAACCACCCCATCCAGTCAGAATACAATGCAAAGTAAACGAAGGTTGACTACATTTCAAACGTTAAGTTTTGATTGGTACACTATACGTGGATGACTTGGGAATACTCAGTGCTGCCATTAGGTGCAAAAATTGAAAAGATCTTGATTTTTTTTCTTTTATGATGAATACAAAAACTGATCTCTAACAATAACCAGGCCTTAAAAAATATTTCAAATGAATTGAGGGTGTGGCATGTTTTATTTGCATGTGTAAGTCATAGAGCAACAGTGGTTATTTTCTACTGACCATTACATGATATTCTAGAAAGAACTTGCATTTATATAATGCCTTTCACAACCTCAGGATATGCCAATGTGCTTTACAGAGTGAGGAAGCACAGAGTGATTTGGGAACTGAATGCTTTCATGACAGTTTCCTGAAGCAATATGTTGTGGAACCAACTAGGGATAAAACTATTATAGATCTAGTATTTCCAGTGAGGCAATGTGAATTAGTAATCTCATGGTAATAGATCCTCTGGGAAATAGTGATCATAATACAATTGAATTGCATATTAAGATTAAAGGTGACATATGCAAAATCAAGAATCTCAAACTTAAAGTCTAGTACACCGGGGTGGGAGGGGCTGGCTAAGATTGATTAGGTAAATATTTAAAGAAAGAATTCAAAATGTTCAACAAAAGTATTTTCCATTGAAAAACAAAAACTCAGAAGAAAGATCCACCCGTGGATCACTAAAGAAGTTAAGGATAGTATTAGATTAAAAGAAGAGGCTTATAATGTTGCAAAGAATAGTTGTAAGTCTGAGGATTGGGCATGTTTTTTAAAAAAACAGCAATGAGCCATCAAAAAGTTATTAAAAAGGAGAAAAATAGAATGAGTAAGCTACCGTGGAATATAAATACAGATTGTCAGAGTTTTTATAAGTAAATAAAAAGCAAGTGAGTAGCCAAAGTAAATGTTGGTTCCTTAGAAGCAGAGACAGAAGTATGAACATACGAATTAGGAGCAGGAGTAGGCCACTTGGCCCCTTGAACCTGCTCTGCCATTCAATGAGATAAAGAATGTAACCTCCACTCTACATTCCTGTCTACCCCTGTTAATCTTTCACCCCTTCGTTAATCAAGAATCTATCTAGCTCTGCCTTCAAAATATTCAAAGACTCTGCTTCCACTGCCTTTTGAGGAAGAGAGCTCCAAAGACTCAGGATCCTCTGAGAGAAAAAAATTCTCCTCATCTCTGTCTTAAACGAGTGACCCATTGTTTTTTAAACCATGACAACCATTTCTAGATTCTCCCACAAGAGGAAACATCCTCTCCAGATCCAATCTGTCAAGACCCGTCAGGATCTTAAAGGTCTCAAACAGATCACTTCTTACTCTTCTAAACTCCAATGGATACAGACTTAACTTGTCCGACCTTTCCTCTTATGACAACCCGGTCATAAGAATGGTATTACCCTAGTAAAGCTTCTCTGAACTGCATCTAATGCATTTATATCTTTCCTTAAATAAGGAGACCAATACTGTACACAGTACTCCAGATGTGGTCTCACCAGTGCCCTGTGTAACTGAAGCTTAACCTCCCTACTTTTGTAATCAATTACCCTCACAATAAATGGTAACATTCTATTAGCTTTCCTAATTACTTGATGCACCTGCATACTAGCCTTTTGTGATGCACTAGGACACCCAGATCCCTCTGAATCTCAGGGATCAGCAGCCTCTCACCATTTAGATAATATGCAATTCTTCCAGCCATAATGGACAGTTTCACATTTTCAGTTTCACATTTTTCTCACATTTTATTCCATTTGCCAGATTTTTGCCCACTCACTTAACCTGTCTGTCTTTTTGTAGCCTCCTTACGTCCTCTTCAATGACCATCTCTAACGAGAGAACTTAACCATCGCCCCTTGACATTCAATTGCATTACCATTGCTGAATCCCTCACTATCAACATCCTGGGGGTTACCATTGGTCAGAAACTGAACTGGATGAGCCATATAAATACTGTGGCTATAAGAGCAGGTCAGAGGCCAGAAATCCTGTAGCGAGTAACTCACCTCCTGACTCCCCAAAGCTTGCCTACCATCCACAAGGCACAAGTCAGAAGTGTGATGGAATACTCCCCACTGCCTGGATGAGTGCAGCTCCCAAAACACTCAAGAAGCTTGACACCGTCCAGGACAAAGCAGCCCGCTTGATTGGCACCGCTTCTACAACCATTCACTCCCTCCAACACCGTCGCACAGTAGCAGCAGTGTGTATCATTTACAAGATGCATTGCAGGAATTCACCAAGGCACTGTCGACAGCACCTTCCAAATCCATGACCAGTACCATCTAGAAGGACAAGGGCAGCAGATAGATGGGAACGCCACCACCTGGAAGTCCCCCTCCAAATCACTCACCTTCCTGACTTGGAAATATATCGCCGTTCCTTCACTGTCACTGGGTCAAAAGCCTGGAACTTCCTCTCTAACATCACTGTGTATGTGTACCTACACCACATGGACTGCAGCAGTTCAAGAAGGCAGTTCACCATCACCTTCTCAAGGGCAATTAGGGATAGGCAATAAATGATAGCCTAGCCAGTGATGTCCACATCCCATGAATGAATTTTTTTTAAAAATCACAACTTTCTTTCATACCTATCTTTGTGTCATCAGCAAAGTTAGTAACCATACCTTCAGCCCCTTCATCCAAGTCATTTATATAAATTGTAAAAAGTTGCATTATCATTGCTGAATCCCTCACTATCAACCCCACACTCACCCCCACCCCAACCCCGGCTTCAATACACCACACTCACCCCCCCACTCCCACCCGGGCTTCAATACACCACACTCACCTCCACCCCCATCCCGGCTTCCCCAGCATTGATCCCTGTAGCACACCACTCATTACATCTCACCAAGCAGAAAATGACCCACTTGTACCTGGTCTCTGTTTACTGTTAGCTAGCCAATCTTCTATCCATGCCAATATGTTACCCCCTACACCATGAGCTTTTATTTTCTGCAATAACCTTTGATGTTGCGCCTTATCAAATGCCTTCTGGAAATTTAGGTACAGTACATCCACCACTTCCCATTTATCCATAGCACATGTGACTCCTTCAAAGAACTCCAATAAATTGGTTAAACATGATCTCCCTTTCACAAAACCATGTTGACTCTGCCTGATCGTCTTGAATTTTTCTAAGTGCCCTGCTATGACATCCTTAATAATAGCTTCTAACATTTTCCCTGTGACAGATGTTAAGCTAACTGGCCTGCAGTTTCCTGCTTTGTCTCCCGCCCTTTTTGAATAAAGGAGTTACATTCAATATTTTCCAATCCAATGGAGCCTTTCCCAAATCTAGGGAATATTGGAAAATTAAAGCCAACGCATCAACTATCTCACTAGCCACTTCTTTCAAGACCCTAGGATGAAGTCCATCAGGACCCGGGGATTTGGCAGCCTGCAGCTCCAACATTTTGCTCAATATCACTTCCCTGGTGATTGTAATTTTCCTGAGTTCCACTCTTCCTTCCATTTCCTGATTTACAGCTATTTCTGGGATGTTGCTTGTATCCCCTATAGTGAAGACCGATGCAAAATATCTGTTTAATTCATCTGCCATCTCCTTACTTTCTATTGTTAATTCCCCAGATTCACTTTCTATATGACCAATGCTCACTTTTTAATCCTTTTCTCATTTAAATATCTATAGAAACTCATATTATACATCTTTATATTTCTAGCTAGCTTCCTCTTGTATTCCAATTTTTCCCTCCTTATTAATCTTTTTGTCATTCTATGCTGTTCTTTATATTGTCCAATTTTCTGACCTGCAACCCGTCTTTGCACAATTATATGCTTTTTCTTTCAGTTTGATACTGTCTTTAATGTTTTTATTTAACCATGGATGGTGGGTCTTCCCCTTGGAAGTTTTATTTCTCATTGAAATGTATCTATTCTGAAATACCCCTTTAAAAGTCAGCCACTGCATCTCTATTAATCTATCCCTTAACGCTATTTGCCAGTTCACTTTAGCTAGCTCTGCTTTCATGCCCTCATAATAGCCCTCATCTAAGTTTAAAATACTAGTCTTGGACCCACTCTTCTCTCCCTCAAATTGAATGTAAAATTCCATCATACTATGATTGCTGCCACCTAGGTGTGCTTTACTATGAGGTTATCAATGAATCCTATCTCGTTGCACAATAGTAGGTCTCATACAGCCTGTTCTCTGGTTGGCTCCAGAATGTGCTGTTCCAAGAAACTATCCTAAAAACATTCTATGAACTCCTCATCTACGCTACCTTTGCCCATCCGATTTTTCCAGTCTATGTGTAGATTAAAATCGTCCATGATTATCGCTGTACCTTTCTGACAGGCTCCCATTATCTCTTCCTTTCTACTTTGTCCTAACATGTAGTTACAATTAGGAAGCCTGCACACTGCTCCCAAAGGGGACTTCTTGCCTTTATCATTTCTCATCTCAACCCAAACTGCTTCTACATCCTGATTTCCTGAACTTAGGTCATCCTTTTCTAATGTGCTAATACCATCATAAGTTAAGACAGCCACCCTCCACCTTTTCCTAACTTCCTGTCCTACCTAAGTGTCACGTACCCTTCAACATTCAGGTCCCAATCTATGTCATCTTGTAGCCATGTCTCTGTGTTGGCTATCAGATTGTACTTCTATGGTGTCGTGGTATTGTCGCTGGACTAGTAATCCAGAAGACCCAAGGCAATGCTCTGAGGACCCGGGTTCCAATCCCGCCATGGCAGATGGTGGAATTTGAATTCAATAAAAATCTGGAATTAAAGTCGAATGATGACCACGAAACCACTGTCAATTGTTGTAAAAAATACATCTGGTTCACTAATACCCTTTAGGGAAGAAAATCTGTCGTCCTTACCTGGTCCAGCCTACGTGTGACTCCAGACCCACAGCAATGTAGTTGACTCTTAAATGCCCTCTGAAATGGCCTAGCAAACCACTCAGCTGTAACAAACCGCAACAAAGTCACAAAAAAGGAATGAAACCGAACGGACCTCCCGGCATCGACCTAGGCACCGGGAGAACGACAATGGGCCATCAGCAGCAGCAGGTTTGTACTCGAACACAATTTGTAACCTCATGGCCTGACATATCCCCCCACTCTTCCATTATCATCAAGTCATGGGGTCAACCCTCCTTCAAGGGGGAGTGCAGGAGGGCATGCCAGGAGCAGCACCAGCCATACCTAAAAATGAGTCAACCTGGTGAAGCTTTATCACTGGGCTATTGTCGACCCTACAAAGTCCTTCTTACTAATTTCTCGGGTCCAGTGCCAAAATTGGGAGAGCTGTCTCACAGACCAGTCAAGCAACAGCCCGACATAGTGATCCTCACGGAATCATTCCTTACAGATAATGTCCCAGACAACACCATCACCATCCCTGGGTATGTCCTGTCCCACCGTCAGGACAGGCCAAGCAGAGGTGGCGGCATAGTGGTATACAGTCGGGAGGGAGTTGCCCTGAAGTCCTCAACATCGACTCCGGACCCCATGAAGTCTAATGACATCAGGTCAAACATGGACAAGGAAACCTCCTGCTGATTACCACATACAGCCCTCCTTCAGTTGATACCTCAGTGCTCCTCCATGCTGAACATCATTTGGAGGAAGCACTGAGGTTGGCAAGGGTGCAGAATATACTCTGGGTGTGGGAACTTCAATGTCCATCACCAAGAGTGGCTCAGTAGCACCACTACTGACCAAGCTGGCCGAGTCCTAAAGGACATAGCTGCTAGACAGGGTCTGTGGCAAGTGGTGAGGGAACCAACAAGAGGAAAAAACATACTTCACCTCACCCTCACCAACCTGCCTGCTGCAGATGCATCTGTCCATGATAGTATTGGTAGGAGTGACCATCGCACAGTTGTTGTGGAGACAAAGTCCCTCCTTCACATTGAGGAGACCCTCCATTGTGTTGTGTGGCACTACCACCGGGCTAAATGGGATAAAATTCAAACAGATCTAGCAAGTCAAGACTGGGTATCCATGAGGTGCTGTGGGCCATCAGCAGCAGCAGCAGAATGGTACTCGATCACAATCTGTAACCTCGTGGCCCAACATATCCCCCATTCTACCATTACCATCAAGCCAGGGGATCAATCCTAGTTCAAGGAAGAGTGCAGGAGGTCATGCCAGGAGCAGCATCAGGCATACCTAAAAATAAGGTGTCAATCCGGTGAAGCTATAGCGCAGGATTACTTGCGTGCCAAACAACATAAGCAGCAAGTGATAGACAGGGCTAAGCGATCCCACAACCAACAGATCAGATCTAAGCTCTGCAGTCCTGAATGGTGGTGGACAATTAAACAACTCATGGAGGTGGATGCTCCTCAAATATCCCCATCCTCAATGATGGAAGAGCTAAGCACATCAGTGCAAAAGATAAGGCTGAAGCATTTCCTACAATCTTCAGCCAGAGGTGCCGAGTGGATGATCCATCTTGGCCTCCTCCGGAGGTCCCCAGCATCACAGATGCCAGTCTTCAGCCAATTCGATTCACTCCACGCGATATCAAGAAACGGCTGAAGGCACTGGATATTGCAAAGGCTATGGGCCCTGACAATATTCCGGCAATAGTACTGAAGACTTGTGCTCCAGAACTTGCCACGCCGCTAGCCAAGCTGTTCCAGTACAGCTACAACACTGGCATCTACCCGGCTGTGTGGAAAATTGCCTAGGTATGTCCTGTACACAAAAAGTAGGGCAAATCCAACCCGGCCAATTACTGCCCCATCAGTCTACTCTGCATCATCAGTAAAGTAATGGAAGGGGTCATCAACAGTGCTACCAAGCGGCACTTGCTTAGCAATAACCTGCTCACTGACGCCCAGTTTGGGTTCTGCCAGGGCCACTCAGCTCCTGACCTCATTACAGCCTTGGTTCAAACATGGACAAAAGAGCTGAACTCCCAATGTGAGGTGAGAGCAACTGCCCTTGACATCAAGGCAGCATTTGACAGAGTATGGCATCAAGGAGCCCTAGCAAAACAGAAGTCAATGGGAATCGGGGGAAATCTCTCCGCTGGTTGGAGTCATACCTAGCACAAAGGAAGATGTTTGTGGTTGTTGGAGGTCAGTCATCTCAGCTCCAGGACATCATAGCAGGAGTTCCTCAGGGTAGTGTCCTCGGCCCAACCATCTTCAGCTATTTCATCAATAACCTTCCTTCCATCATAAGGTGAGAAGTGGGGATATTCGCTGATGATTGCACAATGTTCAGCACCATTCGCTACTCCTCAGATACTGAAGCAGTCCATGTCCAAATGCATTAAGACCTGGACAATATCCAGGCTTGGGCTGACAAGTGGCAAGTAACATTCGTGCTGCACAAGTGTAATGCTATGACCATCTCCAACAAGAGAGAATCCAACCATCAACCCTTGATGTTCAATGGCGTTACCATCACTGAATCCCCCACTATCAACATCCTGGGGGTTTCCATTGACCAGAAACTGAACTGGACTAGCCATATAAATACTGTGGCTATAAGAGCAGGTCAGCGGCTAGGAATCCTGCGGCGAATAACTCACCTCCTGGCTCCCACAACACTCAAGAAGCTTGACACCATCCAGGACAAAGCAGCCCCCTTGATTGGCACCACGTCCACATATATTCACCCCCTCCATCATCGTCGCACAGTAGCAGCAGTGTGTACCATCTACAAATGCAATGCAGGAATTCACCAAAGCTCCTTCGACAGCACCTTCCAAACCCATGACCGCTACCATCTAGAAGGACAAGGGCAGCAGATAGATGGGAACACCACCACCTGGAAGTCCCCACCAAGTCACTCACCATCCTGACTTGGAAATATATCGCCGTTCCTTCACTGTCACTGGGTCAAAATCCTGGAACTCCCTCCATAACAGCACTCTGGGTGCACCTACACCACATGGACTGCAGCAGTTCAAGAAGACAGCTCACCACCACCTTTTCAAGGGCAAATAGGGAGTGGCAATAAATGCTGGACCAGCCAGCGAAGCCCACATCCCGTGAATGAATAAAAAAAAATCACTGGGGAGAGTGCGCTGTAGTATCAAGTCCCACTGCTCCCCAAGCTGAGACAAATGTGACAAGTTTAATCAGACTACCAGATTGCCCCAATTCTACCTAACTGTTTAATTTAGGTTAAAAGAATATGAGCACTAGGTTTGTAAACTTAACAATTAAATAACTGTTTATTAAACAAATAACCAGAGCCAAAAGAAAGAAATATGAACTGCTAACGTTTAAATCTATAACTTAAACTCTACCCCTTCTTAAACCCCTATACACAAATACACACACACACATAAGACACACAAAACATGGATTTTAAGGGTGAGATAAAACAGTTCAGAGTTACAGGCCAGTTAGCTTGACATCAATCATTGGGAAAGCACTGGAATCTATTATTAAATACGTCTTAACAATGCACTTGGAAAACTATAGTATGAACAGAGTTATGGGCGGAATTTTCTGTGCCACTGGCAGCGGGTGTGATAGGTGGCATGCGCAAACAATATGGTGCAATCGGTTTCACGATGGTGGGAAGGTCGTGATCATCCGATGGCAGGCCATGTTTCCCGCCAACGGTCATCGGGGACCTCGTTGTAATATCAACGTTGCATCTCATTAAAAGGCCATCTTGCCAAGCTCAACCTCAGAGGCGACTGTTGTCGGGGTAGGAGGCAACTGCTGCCCAGGCTCGGAGGCAACTATTACTATTGTCGGGGGGAGAGGGGTTACTGCTGCCCTGGTGTTGGATCCCGCGCACATGAAATCAAGGTGGAGGGCAGGGTAGATGAGGGAAGTGACCACGCAGTAGGGATACCTGTATGTACTGACCATTCCTCTGCAACTAAGACAGATCAGGCGCAGCCACAGTGATATGATTGGGGTCGGGCTCCTAGTCTGCCCGCCCACGCAAGCAACATTGAGGCACCAAAGGGCCACCAAGCGCTCCAAAACCTACCCGCCCTCCCACCCCCTTGGGCACAGACTGCAAGTCCCTGACCACTTTACTAGATCACGGAGCAGTGGGACTGCACACGTTGTACAATCTCCTTGACAATGCTGGCCATGTAGCAGTCACTGCTGGAGGTGCTCACAGCCCCTTGCAATTTCAGGATCCCGGTTAGGAGTTGTCTCCCCCATGTCGCAGGCTGACAGGGCAGCCATGCAGCGCACTCATCTGTGACCATGCGAGGGGTGGCCAGCACACTCCAGGAAGCGTTAAGGGGCTGTCACACAGGTCTGGGAAAGGTGCTAAGTACACCCATGCTAACCACGTCTCTCTCTCTTTCATGCCGCAGGAGGACCATATCAGGAGCATGGAGCCTGGTGACCTAGCTGTACCTGATGGCCGACAGAGAGCGAAGAAGACGGAGGAGAGAGCGACTGATGCACCAGGCCACGCAAAGGCAGGAGCAGCAACGTCAGGAAGAAGGGGCTGCTGGGGCTCCCATAAGGGTTGTCCAGGAGCGATAGCGAGCCGTGGCTGGTCAGTGCCTAGCGACACCCAGGGTCTATGGACGCCTCCTGTCATTCCTGCAGATGACCGAGAACCAGTGTTGCTGACGACTGTGCATGACTAGGAACCTGGTTGCTCACATCTGCCACTTACTGCAGGACCTCGCACCAAGGGGACACGGAAGGCATCCAGTTCCAGCGGCTGTAAAAGTGACCACAGCACTCAATTTCTATGCCAATGGCTCCTTTCAGGGCTCCACAGGTAACCTCGGTGGGATCTCTCAAGTCTCCAGGCACATTTGCATCCATGAGGTCACGGATGGCATCTTCGCGTGGGCATTTCACCCGGGACCAGGAGAGCCAGGATGCAAGGACCATTGGATTCTCCTGGATCTTGGGATTCCCACAGGTGCAGGGTGCGATTCACTGCATCCATGTGCCGCTCAGGGCTCCATCGCTGCACACAGTGGACTACTGCATGGGACTACACTCAGCTGGTATGTGGTCACAGATCCCTGGAGTCTTCAAGGGTCCACAGAAGCTGCAGGGTTGGCTCTTTGGGGACAAGGAGTACCTGTAGAGGCTGTGGCTGATGACATCCGTGCAGCGGCCTTAGACTGCAACAGAGTGACGCTATAATGAGGCTCATGCTGCAACTTGCAATTTGGTGGAGCAGACCATTGGGATGATGATGTGGTTCCGGTGCCTGGACCGGTCTGGTGGAACCCTGCAATACAGTCCACAGAGGGTGTCACACATTGTCATCATCTGCTGCACCCTTTACAACCTGGCGTTGGAACGGGCAGAAGAACTGGATAAAGAGGAGATGGAGGAGCTGCACGTCTCCTCCGATGAAGAGGACGCCGACGGGGATGAGGTTGAGGAGGTCCTCGGAGGTGACGATGACGGGGATGAGGCCCTCACACTGGCTAGACAAGACAGGCGTACTCGGAAAGTCCTCATTGCTGCTAGATTTGTGGAGGATGATGACGACATGCATGAGGTGACCCCGTAGACCCTCACAGTGCACTTGTGAACGTTTGACTCCATGGCAGTGCGAATACCCTCTGTAAAAATGCTCTTGTCATGAAGATGCAGTGGAGGCCCTAATAGTCGCTGGATTGCATGAGGATGATGACGACATGCAGTGTGGACACTCCATAAATCTTCACATAGCCTCTGAGAATGTCTGACTCCTGTCTGGCTGGGGGCAGCTCGCTTGCGCTCCGTGATCAGGGTCATATCATAGAGACGCAGCCATGAAACTTTAGAAGCATCTGATGCTTTGTCCGCCTTCAGAACCTAGCCCTTCAAGAGCTGGAGCACAACATCAGTGGTCACAGATGCTGAAGAGATAGGGGCCAGCCTCTCCTTAAAGGTGCAGAGCACACATCGAGAGAATGAGAGACTTTATGGTGCCTGCCCATGACATTCTGGCAGCAATGACAAGCGCCGCCGAGGTGCAGGCATCAGTAACGTTTCCAGGGAATGTGAGGCTGGACCATCACTTTGGTCTGAAAGCTGCACACAGCACAGGAAAGAGGCCCTGGACTGAGACACCTACCTTTATCTTGTGCAGAAACGTTTTACATCTGAGTGACAAAAACACTGCTCATCAGACCAAGGAGCCATAGGCAGGGAGACATTCTTGAGAGTTTATTGACAATAGTGAACAGTATGTACAAGTGATTAACACCCATGCACAGGCTGTGCAACTAATTCTCCTTAACTTTCCTAACACCGCACCTACGTCTTGGTGCTCCCGGACATCCACAGTGGAGGTGGAGGCAGCCTGCTGACTGCGATGCCCTGTCTGTGATGACTTTGCTGTGTGTCCTCTGGAGGGCCGAGATTTGGTGGGCTCTGGCCTACTTTTGGGGTCCTGCTGTGTGGCAGTGGCATCCTCTGTGGTCTGTGAAGCTGGAGTTGTTGAGGTCACAGTAATAGGGGATCCAGATGGGCCGGTCACTCCCGGAGTCACCTGGGTGGATGAGCCCAGAGTGTGCACCTGCTGATCCTCCTCCCAAGGGTGCCCACGGACCCCTAGCTGACTCCTTGAAGGAAAGGGGTAGCTGGAGAGAGATCGAGCTGCCCAGCACCCCTCTCGCATACACAATGTTGTAGGCCAACTATGGTGTCAGCGATGGAGTTGAGCCCGCGCAGCTGTGCAGGAGCGACATCCTGAACCAAGGTTTCCATGGCGGCTGCCATTCTACCAGTGTTGACCTCGGTGCGTTGGCATGCTGGCGCTATCACCTCAGCCTGAATGCGGACGGACTCTTCCATCGTGCTTGCAATCTTGAGACTGCAGCAGACATCCCTTCACGATGTTCCCTAGCTTGCCTTTGCAGCAGCAGCAACTGTAACATGACCGAGTCCAGAACTCGTCATCTGACTCAGACTCAGCAAATTTCTGGCCTCCAGCAGTCCTCCGAATGCTGGGAACCTGGGAAGTCCCTGCCGCTGCCTGCTGTGGATCAGACAGTGTGATGTGCTCACCAAATTGTGATCCCATGTCTATTCTAAAGCTAGGACCCACCAAGGTGTGCGTCTTTGTGCTGGTGCAGGGTGTGGGTGACTGCTGTGATGGCACTTCGAGGAGGGTGCCTTGAGATTCCTCTTCAGAGGTTTCCTCAGGGCTTGATTGGAGGCCCTGGGTCATGGACTCTGTCAGCTGTTTAGTAGATATGCCTGCGAAAGCAAAGAGGGATAATTAGTGAATGGCAGTGGTCACTCGTGGCATGGTTGTCTGATGAATGTTTCACTGCTGGATCCTGACTTGGTAGACCAGTGCCAACCTCACCGTTAGTACAGGACTGGTCCGGATTCTCGCAGGCCAGCTGGGTGACTCTGTTTTCAAAGTCCATGAAGACCTTGATTTTGGACATTCCGCCACCAGTCTGTGACCTCTTTCTTGTTGCGTGGCAGCTTGTCCTGTATGGATAGAGTTGGAGAAAGTGTAAGCAGGACGCCTGCCGGGCCAGATGGATAAATGTGCCTGGCCTGTGCGGTGGTGAGTTGTCCCATGGACGGACTGAGGACAATGAAGGTGTATATGAGAGAGTGAATGGTGATGTCCCTTGAACTGGCAGTGAGAGCCTTGTGCATGTGTGCTGGGTTTGTGAGTGTGTGAATTGAGACTGATGAAACGAGTGACTTACCCTGGGGGACCAGAGGAGATCATAGACCCTCTTGTGGCACTGGATGACTGACTTTTCTGAAGGGCATTGGCGGTGACCACAGCTGCCACCGCCTCCCAAGCCAGATTTATCACATTGCTGCCCATTCTGCGGCCAGTGCGGGGTACAGGATATCCCGGCGGTCCTCCATGGTATCCAGCAGTCGCTCGAGGGACCCATCATTAATCTGATGGGCTGTGGTGTTTTTTCCTTTGCTGGCATTGTGGCCCGAGCAGCGGTGGTGAGCTAGTAGCAATGAGGAGTGTGCCGGTGGCTGCCTTTTAAACATGGTGGTTGGTGTGATGCAACAGTGGGATGATGGCGGGAGGGCGAATGCCAGCTCGCCTGCCGTGGAAACGGTGTGTTTCCCAGGAATGCATAAATAATGAGGTGGGTTTGGGATGATACGGCATGAAAAGCCGCCATCACATGCGGTGCGTAAAACATCGTCTTACCTGCCTGCTACCGCACTTTGTGCAAATCTGGGAAAATTCCCACCATTATGGTTTTATGTAAAAGAAATGGTGTTTGACAAATATATTAAGAGTTTTTGCAGATATAACTAATAGGGTAGATAAAGAGGAATTAGTGGATGTGGTATACTTGGATTTCCAAAAGGTATTCAGTAAAGTGCCACATAAAAGGTTAATATGCAAGTTCATGGAGTTGGGGCTAATATATTAGCAAGGATAGAGGATTGGTTAATGGACAGGAAACAAAGAGTAGGGACAAATGGGACATTTTCAAGTTGCAAGGCTGTGACTAGTGGAGTGACACAAGGATCAGTACTAGGACATGAGCTATTTGCAATCTATATTAGTGACTTAGGTGAAGAGTAATATATCTAAGCTTTCTGATGATACAAAGATAGATGGGAATGCAAGCTGTGAGGTGGACACAAAGACACTGCAAAGAGAAATAGATAGGTTAAATGAATGGGCAACAAGATGGCAGATGGAGTATAATGTTGGGAAGTTTGAGGTTATTCACTTTGGTCATAAGACTAGAAAAGCAAAATATTTTTAAAAAGGAGTGAAACTTCTAAATGTTGATGTTCAGAGGAACTTGGGTGCACTTGTGCAAGGAACACAGAAAGTTAGCATGCACGTACAACAAGCAATTAGGAAGGCAAATGACATGTTGGCCTTTATTACAAGGGGGTTTGGTAAGACCATACCTGAAATATTGTGTGCAGTTTGGTCTCCATATTTAACGAAGGATATCTTGCATTGGAGGCAGTACAGCAACTGTTCACTAGATTGGTCCCTGGGATGAGAAGCTGAGTAAATTGGGTCTATAGTCTCTGGTGTTTAGAAGAATGAAAGGAGATCTCATTAAGATATACAAGATTCTGAAGGGGTTTGACAGAGTAAAAACGGAGAGGTTGTTTCCCCAGGCTGGGGAATCTAGAACAAGGAGGCACTGTCTTAGGATAAGGGGACAATTGTTTAGGAATGAGATGAGAAATTTCTTCATTCAAAGGTTTGTGAATCTTTGGAACTCTCTACCCTGGAGGACTTTGGTGTCCCATCATTGACCATATTTAAGGATGAGATAGACAGATTTTTGCCCTCTTGGAGAATCAAGGGGTATGGGGATTGGCGGGAAAGTGGAGTTGAAGCCAAAGATTAGCTATGATCACATTAAATGGTCTACTCCTGCTCTTATTCCTTTGTTCTTTGCTCCACTTGGATGATAAAATGAGTAAACCATAGTTTATGTGGGAACCTCATCTTGGTAGAGAGTGCACTCAGCTTGTCTCGCCTTTACTGCATTCGGCTGCAAGAGGATCATCCATTTTACCATCATCCAGCTGCAGGGTCAAGATGCTACTGTTTGGTGGCTGGCAAACGTATATTGTCATCTATCGTACACCTAAAATGTTTTATCTTAAGCACATAGTTCATGAAAACTCCAGCTTATCATTTTTTTTTGAAATCGTACACGTTTTCTGTAAAAGCTTTGTTTTGTGGTACGCAGTGACCTTAAATGCAGGACAAAGCCTGTTTATGTGCAGTATTCTTTGTAAATACTTACATAACACGATTTATTGCTCATATATTTAAAAATAAATACTCATCAATCAGACGCGCTCTATAAAGAAAGAAAAATAGCTTGGAACCGTAACTAGGATTCCCGGATCCGAGTATAACCCTGCTCATTTCATCGATTCAGTGTGAAGAGAGTGGGCGGGGCAAGGCTGGGGGGGTGGGCGGGGCAAGGCAGTGAGTGGGCGGAGTGGAGAGAGTGGTGGGGTGGATAGGGCGGGCCGATGACGTTACTGGCCAGGTTGCACGCATTGTGGAAGATGGAGGCGCGAGCTGGGCTTGGGGTCTCGCGGACGACGCGCGCTCTCACGTTCTTCTTCATCATCGTCACCGTCGTTGCTCTTGTCGTGTCCGAGGTTGAGCAGGGAGGCAACGGTGAGTGTGAGAGAGGGGAGGCTCGCGCTGCCAATTTAACGTCTGGGGAGGCGAACGTTAGACGGATGGTGGGGGTGGGGAGAGTTTGCTATGGTGCGGGTCGGGTCGGGTCAGATCTTTTTAAGGGCTAAATTGGTGGGGAAACCTGGACAATCACTTTTGCAGCCTGAAATCTCTGACTTGGAATGTTGAATCTTAAAAAGAAGAATTTTCTTTTTAACTCTTCCCAAACCGGATTATTATGGGGTTGTGTACATGTTAAATCAGTGCTGACTTTGTGTGTTGACCCCCGTTTGGTGGTAGAGGCAAATTATCTTTCAGTGAAATATGGGGTGAAAGCAAAATTCTGCAGACGCTGGAAATCTGAAATAAAAGCCGGAGACGGTGGAAATACTCAGCAGGTCAGGCAGTATCTGCGGAGAGAGAAACAGAGTTAACGTTTCTTGGGATGTTCTGATGACGGGTCGTCAACCTAAAACGTCAGCTCCGTCCTACTGAGTATTTCCAGCATTTCTTGTTTTTATTACGGGGCGAAAGCAGTTTGTTATGGGAACATTTGACAGCACATTGTTTCTTTCTTGTTTATGGGCACATCTACTGTGATGGTGTCACAATCAATCTTGTCAGCACTGACTGCAGGGAAAGAAGTGAGACCAACAGCAAAAGATGGAGTGAAAACTGTGTGACCTCCACACAATGTTGGAAAATAGCTCAAAGTCTACACGTTGAACCCTTGTCAACTTATATATGTGCTAAAGCGCAAACAAGATTCAGGAGTGAAATTAATAACATTTGTTCAGAAATGTTTTATGCTGCAACATATGGCACTGTTAGACTTAAAATAATAGTCTTATTTGTATACAAGTGGGGTTGTTTCACATGTGGCCGCATGCTAAATTTGGCATACCAAAATTAATTGTTGACACTTTTTAAAAAAATAAAATAAACTGGGATGACTAATTACCGTCAGCATACCCAATTAAGAAAAAAGTGTCTTGTTTTCAATGAGTGAACTGAGCTGGAGGATCGATTAATACAAAAGCAAAGTACTGTGGATGCTGGAAATCTGAGATAAAAAAGATGCTGGCAATACCCGGGTCAGGCAGCATCTGTGGAGAGAGAAACACAGAGTTAACACTTTCATCAGAACAAGTCAGTAAATATTTGTCATTTAAACAAAAAAAGATTTATAATGTTAACTTTCTCAAATTTATTAGCGTATTTTAATTTTTCGATACCTATCAAATTCCAATTGGAGCTTTGTGTAGATGTGTTAATATATTGGCTTTTTAATATGACCTAAGCCAATAAGATTCTTTCTCCAATTTGTCTTTTTTTAAAATCTGCTTACCATGTGGGGTAAATTGGCAGAGCCAAGATTATTTTCCATCTTTACTCCCTTGTAAAAGGTGACAGTAGGTCAGTGCAAATCACTGTAACCATTGTGATGGTTTCTCCATAATAGTGTTGAATAGCAAATTTTGGGATTTTTGACCCAAGGATGAAGAAGGAAGGTGATATATGTCTAACAATAGCTTGCATTTATAGAGTGCCTTTAATATAGCGAAACATTGCAAGGTATTTCACGGGGCAAAAATTGACACCGAGCCAAAGAAGGAAACCGTTAGGATGGTTAATCATTCAAAACACTACTGCCTGTATCCTAATTCTCATTAATTAGAGTATGGCATCAAGGAGCCCTAGGAAAACTGGGGTCAGTGGGAATCGGGGAAAACACCCTGCTGGCTGGAGTCATACATAGCACAAAGGAAGATGGTTGTGGTTGTTGGATGTCAATCATCTCAATTCCAGGACATCACTACAGGAGTTCCTCAGGTTAGTGTCCTAGGCCCAATCATCTTTAGCTGCTTCAGCAATGACCTTCCTTCCATCATGAGGTAAGAAGTAGGGATGTTCGCTGATGGCTGCACAATGTTCAGCACCATTTGTGACTCCTCAGATACTGAAGCAGTCCATGCCCAAATACAGCAAGACCTGGACAACATCCGGGCTTGGGCTGACAAGTGGCAAGTAACTTTGTGCTACACAAGTGCCAGACAATGACCATCTCCAACAAAAGAGAATCTAACCATCACCCCTTGACATTCAGTGGCATTACCATCACTGAATCCCCCACTATCGGCGTCCTGGGGTTACCATTGACCAGAAATTGAGCTGAACTAGCCATATAAATACTGTGGCTACAAGAGCAGGTCAGAGGCTAGAAATCCTGTGGCGAGTAACTCACCTCCTGACTCCCCAAAGTCTGTCCACCATCCACAAGGCACAAGTCAGGAGTGTGATGGAATACTCTCCACTTGCCTGGATGTGTGCAGCTCCAACAATACTCAAGAAGCTTGACACTGTCCAGGACAAAGTAGCCTGCTTGATTGGCACTCCCTCCACCACTGACACACTGGCAGCAGTGTGTACCATCTACAAGATGCACTGCAGGAATTCACCAAGGCTCCTTAGAAAGCACCTTCCAAATCCATGACCGCTACCATCTAGTAGGACAAGGGCAGCATACATATCGGAAAACCACCACCTCGAAGCTCGCCTCCAAGCCACTCGCCATCCTGACTTGGAAATATATTGCTGTTTCTTCACTGTTGCTGGGTCAAAATCCTGGATCTCCCTCCTTAACAGTACTGTGGATGTACCTACACCATGTGGCCTGCAGCGGTTCAAGAAGGCAGCTCACTGCCATCTTCTCAAGGGCCATTAGCTATGGGCAATAAATGCTGGCCTAGCCAGTGGCACCCACATCCCATGAATGAATTAAAAAAATTATGTCCCATCCACCCATCAACCTTGTGTTTGCTGATCTAGGTTATCTCCCAGATCAGCAAAGCCTCAATCTAAAATCCTCATCTTGTTTTTAAATCCTTCCATGGACATGCTCCCTTCTTATCTGTTGAACCTCCTCCAATAGAATGCCGTTCTGAGATCTCTGCATTCCTCCAATGATGGCCACTGATTTTAATCATTTCATCATTGGCATCCGTGCCTTCAGCTGTCTAGGTCCTAAGTTCTGGAATTCCCTCTGCAAACCTTTCTGTCCCCTTTAACTCTCTCCATATCTCTCTCTCCTTTTACAGTTGCTCCTCAAAAATCTACTTCTTTGACTGTGTTTTTGGACACTTGTCTTAATATCTTATGTGGCCCTGTCAAATTTTATTTGATAAAGTTCCAGTGAACATGTTTTGACATTTTACTATATTAAAGATACTATTTAGGGTTTAGGGAGGGATTTGAGAGCTTGGCTGACATGGCTGTATTGCCCTTGTTGGAGTGAAGAATGCAGAACAGAGTAGAGTTGGCACGCACACAGCTTTTGAAAGGTTGCAGAGTCAGAGGAGTTTACAGCGATATGTAAAGGGGAGACTTTGGTCGCATTTCAACATGTGGATGAGAATTTTAAAGTCAAGGCCTTGGACCAGAAACCAGTGTAGGTCAACGAGCATGGATGATGGGTTCACAGAACCTGGTGAGAATTCGGATAAAGGTAGCAGAATTTTGGATGAAATTAAGTTTGTGGGGAGTGCAAGATAGTAGGTCAGCCCAGAATAGTTGAATCTGGAGGTAACAAAAGATTGGCTGAGAGAGCACTTGGACTGAAGCAGAGGTGAGATGGGAAATCTTACAGACATGGAAGTGGATGGTCTTGGTGTTGGGGAGGCTGTGGTGTTGGACGTTCAGCTTAGAGTCAGATAGGACTTTGAGGTTCAAAATAGTCTGGTTCAGCCTGAGACAGATACAGTCTGAGGGAACAGAGTTTGTGACTAGGGCTGAAGACAATAGCTGCAGTCACCCCATTGTTTAATTGGAGAAAATTTTGCCTCATCCAGGATTGGATGTCGAACATGCAGTCCGAGAACACAAGTGGTAGAAGGGTCAAGAGGTGTTGGTGATGTAGAGCAGGGGGTCATCAACGTCCTGTGGAACCTGGTACTATGTTTGACTGACGACATTGAGGGGCCAGCATGTAGATGAGATATAGGAAGGGAGCCAAAGGGGTGGGGAGAGAACCTATTGCAGGAGATTCTCTAGCTACGGTTAGATAGGGAAGAGTGAAAATAGAGAAGGGCATTCACACTCATTTAGACAAAGATGGAGAGACATTCAAAGAGGATAGTATGGTCAAATGTGTCAAAGGCTGTAGACAGCTTGAGAAGAATGAAACTCTTTCGAGTTATCAACAGTCACAGATTGCAACTCTTTCGAGTACAATCACAGTTCTTGGTTTTCCGGGAGTGGGACATGAACCCACAACCCTCTAATTCAAAGGCGAGGGTGCTATGAACTGAGCCACAGCTGACACCTCACTAAAATTCTTTCGAGTACGTTCACAGTTCTTGGTTTTTTCCGGGAGTGGAACATGAACCCACATCCTTCTGATTCGAAGGCGAGGGTGCTATGAACTGAGCCACAGCTGACACCTCAGAGAAGAATGAAGAGGGACAGTGCACCACTGTAATAGTTGCACAGGATGTCATTTGTTAATTAGGATTAGAGCCTATCATGTGGTGTGGGATGGCAGAAACTTAATTGGAAAGGTTCAATCTTGGACTTGTGGGAAAGATGGGCATGCATTTGGGAGGTGACAATATGTTCAAGGACTTTGTGGAAGCTTTGAAAGGAAATTTAGAGATGGAGTGTTTGCAAAGCCAGAATGGTCAACATTTTTGGGGGAGGGGATTAGAAAGGGAGGGGAATTAATACCTGAGGAGCAGGAGCCATTCAATATCTGACAGTATGGGGGAAAGTTGGGTAGACAGCCATCAGAATAGTGTGTCTGGTCCGCAGCATTGAGAATGCAAGGATTATTTTGTTAATCATCTTGGGTCTTTTTTTGTTTGCTGAGTATCCTGTATTTGTTTATGTTTTAACAAGTACATTGTGTAATGGGAGGGAAGCCAATCACTCTTAGTAAAACTCATTTATCTAGTGCTGTGCTGCAGAAAAATCTCCTGTCGCATATCTCAAGGAAATCTAAATTCAAAAGTAGATGTGGTGGAGGGGGGATATTTTTGTTCTGACTTTTATGTTAGTGAAGTCAAGTTTTAGTCTTTCTGACCTAAAGCCAATAATCTCCCAGTGGTAAACTTTTAGAATGTTCTTACCAGGCCAATATTGGAGCAGACATTTCTTAATGTCGTGATAAATAGTTATCCAATTGGGTTCTCAATATTTGAAATCTGAGAGTCTGTTACCATTTTGCAAAGATCCATCTTCCAGTTGACCTAGGTATAAGCTTGTATGTTCTGAAGATCTACAATAGAAATGTGTGTTTCCCATTAGTTGGCACTTTATTCTTTACATAACCATAAAATACAGGTACAATATGGGCATTAGACTTCTGAAATATCAATACTGTGAATATAAGTTTAATAAAGCCACTGGAACGTGCGCTTTGATTTCTTTCTATTGTTTGTGTAACTGTTATTGTTTGAACTCTATCCACTTGTTTGTAGTACTTTTATAGGCTTAGAATTTGATGGGAAAAGCAGAGCTTAATGTCTGTGCTGTTGTTAATGTGTAAATTGTTGAGCAATTTGTGGGGAGGGAGAGACAAAATAGAAAGACTCCCATTTCTGGAGCACCTTGGGACATCGCAAAGTGCCTTACAGTCAATGACGTAGTTTTGAATTGTTGTAATGTCAGAAATGTGGCAGCCAATTTATGCACAAGATCCCATAAACAGCAACGTGATAATGATAGAATAATTTATTTTTTAGTGAAGTTTGTTGTAGGATAAATATTAGCCAAGACACAGAGGAGAACTCCTCTGTCCTTTTGAAATAGTTCCATGGAATCTTTTACATCTATCTATGAGATCAGACAGGAACTTGGTTTTTGCAACTAATTTGACTCATTTACTCCATTGCCTTCTCTGTCCCCCTGTTTCTTTCTCTATCCTTAAATCTCCTTGTTTATGAGATGGACTGTTGGTCCCATGATTCCCTACGGAGAGTTCCCGACACTCAATTCCAGTCACTTGCAGCATTTTTCGAGCTGAGCAGTGAGGGAAAAAGTCTAATTAATGTGGCAAAGTGAGAGGTGCCACACTCCAGCAAAATCTGGGCCATTATGTACTCTTTGAAAATACCAAATGACAGAATGTACGTATGTTGGGGGTGAAGTTATAGGAGTCCTGATCTTTTCTAAAACATTCCACTTACGTTTCTTCTTCACTTGCGAGTTTAGAGAATTGATGACTTACTCAAAAAGTCGTTCTGCTTAATGGCTTGTGTTTATTTGTACCCAGAATTCCAGGTTTAAAAAGGGCACAGATTTCAAATGATTGCAAGAAAGTTAAAATGCTTACAGAAAATGATTACAAATTTAACAGGCTGAGAAAAGAAGAGGACAGATAATAAAAACAAAGATAGCAACTGCTTTGTTACTTTACTTCCAGCACTCTGATATCTCATATCAGAATGCTCGAATATGTTATATACTCCCAGCAAGTAAATACTTTGTCAATATTGAGCTCAAATATGCTATTAACTGTGGTCATACAATCACCCAACGTGACCAGCTCCTCTGGTTGTGGACTCTTCTCCTAGTCAGGCCCTCTTTTTGAGATCTCCTTCTGATGATTAGTGGAAACCCCTCTCTTCGACTGCAGTAAAAGTCTCTGATGTGTTCAATCGTTTATACCCTTCTTCATGGGATGGGGTTAAGTTACTATATTGACAAGCCACACTGTCCATTGAAACATTACCCAGTTATATTCTGCAGCCTTTGTTTAAAACGTAATTTGAATCTGCCCAGAAAGTTGTCATGTTTCTTTCGCTTTCTGAGGTAATTTCCCATTATGTGTAATGCCATGTAGTCAATTTTCCAGGTAATGTTGTTTGTATTTGCTGGAACACTATGTTTCATCGTGTCTCGATTCAAGGCCGAGACTTCATATACTAAAGCATTAGTGTCTTTAGCTAGTCTGTATTATCTCTGTTGTTTCCCTGATGGCACTTGTTTCAAGTCATGGTAAATTCATCAAGTTTAATTTTGAAAGACGAATAAACAAGCAGCTCTTCATCAGCACTTTTCCCATCTTCCAAGACATGCGGGTTGAATGCCAAGTTGAAAATTATTTCAAAAATTATTTTTTGTCCTACAGGTTCATAATCAAGCCCATTGGGCAATCTGTACCTTGCTCGTCCTGCTTTCTACCCTTAATGTCACCTATTAGCACATTCCTTAGATAATATCACCACCTTCAACACCTCTTTGTCCTTTTGTCTATGACATCTTTTGGCTATCTCCACCTATCACTGGCCCTCTATCCAGCTCTACCTGTCTCCCCCCCCCCACCCCCCCCCCCCCCACCACCCAAACCAGCTTATATTTCACCCCTTTTCTATTTTTCCTTAGTTCTGTTGAAGAGTCATACAGACTCAAAACGTTAATTGTGTTCCTCTCCGCAGATGCTGTCAGATCAGCTGAGTTTTTCCAGGTATTTTTATTTTTTCCTTTGTGTGCCTTGTTTGGTATCGCTTAATGTAAGAAATACTACAGTGCAGAATATAGAATTATTGTTACAACTGAATTAAACACTGGAGTTAATGTTATTCCCATGCTTAAAAGTCTTGTAACACAAATATCTTTGTTGTGCATTGTTAAAGTTAGAGGAAAAAGACTTGCATTTGGGCCTTTCATGGTTTCCAGACATCCCAGAGCACTTTACAGCCAATGACGTATTTTTGATGTGCAGTCACTGTTGTACTTTAGGAAACATTAATAGAAACCATGAATTGATATTGTACGTTACTTTATGTCTCAAGTTAAAGGCACTTTTGGTTGTGTGATCTCTAGCGGCCCAAAGAAGAGGAGATTTAATTGAGGTTTTTATAAGAGTAAGTAAGAATAAACTGGCAGGTAGGTCAGTAATCAGAAGACACAGATTTAAGATACTTGGCAAAAGAACCAGAGGGGGATGAGAATTATTTTACTCAGCAAGTTATGATGATGGAGTGATTAAAATCATATATGCACAAAATATCAGAATTGGAGGCACATAGTGATTGTGAAGGATTGTAGGATTTGAGGAGGTTGCAAGGTTAGGGAGGGCAAGGTTATGGAAGGATTTAAAAACAAGGATGAGGATTTTAAAATTGAAGGATGGGGAGCCAGTGAATGTCATCAAGCACAGTGAATGAGATCTGGAATTAAAATATGGTTAATATGATTAATAAGTTAATATACTTGAAAAGGAAACATTTGCAGGGCTAAGAGGGAAGCGTGCGGATGTAAGACTATTTAGATAACTCTTTCAAAGAGTGGGCTCAGGCGTGATTGGTTAAATGGTCTCTTTTCTGTGCTGCATAATTCTATAAAGACATTCTATTTAGTCTTTTTAAAATTAATTTGTTTAAAAAATCAAGACAATCCTTGGGCTTAGTCATGCAACATTACAAAATTAGAAGCATGAAGAATTTTCAACAGGGTGAACCAGCAAGGCTTTAAAGTTGAATTCAATGCTGATTTGTGTTTTTTTTAACTGCAGTTGTCGAAGCATAGTGACCATTCTAAAATATTCTAATTCCTATATGTTTGTTTCTGGGCATGTGATTCTTGGAATTTTAGACTCCCTGTGCCAGCATTGTGCTCTGGCAAAGGAATCTATTCTTGGCCCCCTTCTATTTCTCCTGACATGCTGCACTTCACGATATCATCAGAAAATACAGCAATGCACGCTGAAGACTGCTGGCTCTACCTTGCCACCACCTCCCTTGACTCGTCCACTGTCTCTAAATTACCAGGCTGCTTGCCCAACATCCAGTACTGGATGCTCAGAAATTTCTTTCAGTTGAATATTGGGAAGACTGAAGCCATTGGCTTCGGTCCCCACTGTAAAGTCCACTTCCGAGCCACCAACTCCATCGTCTCCCTGGTAAATGTCTGAGGCTGAATCAGACTGTTTCCAACCTTGGTGTTACATTTGACCCCAAGATGGGTTTCCAACCACTTACTTGCATCATCACGACAACCTCCTATTTCCACCTCTGTAACATTTTTCTGAACCATTCCTGCCTCAGTTTATCAGCTGAAACCTTCATATTTGTTGCCTCCTAGATTGGACTATCCCAACGCACTCCTGGCTACCCTCCCATGACCTACCCTCTGTAATGCCTTGATTTTCAAATCCTCATCCTTATTTTCAGTCTTATCTCTCCCTATCTCTTTAATTTCCTTCAGATATGCCTGCAGAGACACTTGCGCTCCTCTAATTCTGGCCTCTTCATCATGCCCAATCTTAATTGCTCCACTATTGATAACCGTACCTTCAGCTGATAGGCCTAAGCTCTGGAATTCCCTCCTTAAGCTTCTCTGCCTCGCTACACCGCTTTCCTTCTTTAATACGCTCTTTAAAACCTAGCTCTTTGACTAAGTTTTTAGTCATCTTCTGTAATAGTATATCTCATGTGGCTCAGTGTCAAATTTTGCTTCATAAGGCTGCTGTGAAGTGCATTGGGACATTTTGTTATGTTAAAAACACTATATAAATACAAGTTGTTCCTGTTTCCCCAACATTTTTATTTCTGTAGCCCTGTTCAGTTACTCACTGACCTGGCAGCATTTCTAGCTGTTTGTGTTTTGAACTATAAAGAATCCAGAGAATGATTGTTGTGCAGTTCTGCTCAGAGCTCATTAGTACTTGAACAGCTGAGCAGCATCCACAAAAAAAAGCAAGAACAAAATATAGGCACTAACATCCTGACCGGCATACAAAGTAGGAGGGGCTGAGTAGTTCTTAGTGTCATTCACACTTTATAGGCCATGAGGTCAACTATGCACAACAGCAGATATTGCTATCTTCTTGTATATTTAGCATTTTATAATATATCATTTGGGCTGCTGGCAAAATTTCACTATAAGTGAACTCCACAGCATTAGTAATTCTATTAAGTAAGCTGAATTGCTCTTTTAAACTTGTTTGTGCCTTATGCAGTTTATTAAAATGTAGGCCAGTTGTTTTGTAGTCCATCTCCCTTCCAATCATTTGGTTCTAAAAGGTGCTTTTTTGAAAGTGAGTTGTTTAATGTGATTGTGGGCCACTCTGCATGTTTCTGTAATACAAGGCCAGAATTGTGGAAGATAGAAACCTGATGATTAAGCTAGCACAAGCACAGATAATTCAGAGTGAAAATATAGGGTTGCATATTTGCCACTAATTTTAATGGTTTATGTTTTGTGAAAGACAGGGAGAGAGATTTTTCTTGCCATCTATCCATAAGCAAAGGTGTTTTAATTTTTGAAATAGGCTGTGGTGTGTTCCCCAAACCTTCTGTTTGTGAAGTCAATTTTAAAGTGATTAACAGCAAATTCTCTTTAGGGTTAAATCAGAAGTGTTGTTTGTTCATACATTCAAACCCAGGGGATAGTTGTCGCAACTACATACACACACCCAAGCACATGCGAAGGAAATAGGAAAGAAAAGATTTTTACAACTAGGAATAACTTAAAAAAAAAACCAAAGATATGGATGTCAATTCACATGAATATCTGAATCCAGAATGTCGGGGTCCAGTGAGGGTTCCTTCGTGTAGGAGTTAAGGTTCAGGCAGGTTCAGCTAGCTGAAAGCAAGAGTTGCAGAATTCCTTTAAAGTTGGTGATGACGCAGCATGGTGAGGTTGGTATACGGAGGCTTGGTCCACTCCACAGGTGATGGCAGGAATCTTCCAGAGATCCAGGTTTCGAGGAGGTTTAGACTTGAGGCAGGCTTTGTTATCAGCCTGTCTTGTTTTGGTGTTGACAGGCTTGGTGTTAACAACAGACTACCCTGGGAGTCCAGGAATATAACATTTAAACTTTCCAAAGACCAGAGGAGCATAAGTCATGTGGTGTTGCCTATTGATAAGGTTAACACTCAGTTTCTATGTCTCTGGTCAAAATTTATTGTCACCTCCGGAGTTAGATGATGGTTCTTAGTACCTCCGCAGGTATAATATGTTTCAACGGCTGTCTGTTTGCTATATGTTAAGGCTGGGAGACAGACCATCTGCTGTTCCCTTGTTTCGTATAATGCATCCATACAATGATATGTGTGATATTCCACAGGGATGAAGGTTGAGCTTTGCCCTGTAATTACTGTTGGAAGTTTGCAGAACTGTAGCCAACTTGCAAATCACGTGACCTGTAGCAATCATGTGTTTGGTCCAGCAAAGTCAATTTTTAAATAAGCAGAAAGTAAGGTTTGAGTCAGTTGTGATCTTTTTCATGTCTTATGGACATGACAGTTTAAAATGTTGTAATACAGTTGTATGGATTATGATGATTTTATAAATTGCTGGAAGAAAACAATATTGTGCAGGGCATTGATGAGATCACATCTAGCGTACTGTGTACAGGTTTGGTCTCCTTATTTAAGAAAGGATAGAAATGTGTTAGAAGCAGTGCAGAGAAGCTTCACTCAACTGATACCTGGGATGGGATGGGAGGGAAAGGATGGAGGCTGAAAGGATGTTTCCCCAGACAGAGACGAGGAGAATTTTTTTCTCTGAGGGTTGTGGATCTTTGGAACTCTCTTTCCCAGAGAGCGGTGGAGGCAGGGTCAATTAATATTTTTAAGGCAGAGGTAGGTAGATTCTTGACTAACAAGGGAGTCAATGGTTATTAGGGTTAGGCAGAATGTGGAGTTGAGGCCACAATCAGATTTTATTGAATGGCGGAGCAGGCTGAAGTGGCCAAATGGCCTACCTCGGCTTTTAATTCGTATGTTCGTATTTTTTAACGTGCAAATCTTTGCTAGTTTTGTGTGGGGAAGGGTTAGGAAAGTAGATTTAGGTAGCTTGAACACTACTTTTCTGTATTGAAATGGTAGTCTGTCACTGGATATGTTCAGCCATTAGTGCTGTTGAAATAGGCTCAAATATCATGCAGTCTGTCTCAAGCCATACTGTTACATAAATAGGGATGTTTTCATAAAAGGCATGAAGTAAATAGTTGTGGTCTATACCAAGGTCTAAAACTTATTGGCAATGCATGAATGAGTTTATTCAGCTCTAGCAGTAATATACTGTGCTATGTGTGAATAGCTGTATAATGCCAATTTTTTACTGCACTGGGGAATAATCCTGTATAGTGCTAAAAGGCGCCAGCAAGCCTTACTTGTCAGTGTCTGAACATTTGGTGTACTGTAAAAGCTGAGGTAATGCAAGGAAAAAAACCTTGATACGCACAGTCCTGAATCAAGCATTATGGAAATGGATTGCTCAAGTAGTGTATGCTTATTGAAATCAATCTCCTCACTTTACAACAGTTTCAAAGAAAACTGAATGCACTAATCTCTCACAATGGACTAGACGGATTCCATTACAAGTCAGTCACTTCTTCTTTTGCTGACTATCTTGGATAAAAAGGAATGCTTTGCATCAGAAATGTCTCTGGTAGTGCCTTGTTGATCTGCTTTTGTAAGCTGAAAGAGTTATTTAATGAACTGGCGTTGATATAGTAATAAGGCGTGCCAAGGATCATTTGATGAAGCTTTTGGTCATCTGCCCTAATATGTCCTTATGTGACTCTGTATCAAATTTTGTTTGTTAACACCCCTGTGAAGCATCTTGGGGCAGTTCACTCAGTAAATGCTGCTATAAGCAAGTAGTTGCTGTTTGATTGAAAGGGTGTCTTTCCTTCTAGCTCCCATCCCTTAGGATAGGGGAAAAGAAGAGTTTGTCACATGAATAAATGCTGGAAATGCAGGAATGCTTCTTTGGGTCACATATCCTAACCTATTCTCCTATTCACACATTTTTTCTTTCTCTGTCTAGGATTAATTGCTTTACATCTTTTAGCTTTCCCTGTACCTGACTGTTATGCTAGTCTTTGTTTTGGAATTATTATTTATACTAATTTTTCCACTTGAGCCCTCCATGCCATTTACTAGTTCAAAAACCTCATGACAGTCCTATTTATCCTTTTCAATAGGATTCAGACCCAGCCTGGTTCAGGTAGAGCCTGTTCCAACAGTACAGTGTTCCATGAAATGGAATCTCTCTTTAACACACCACTCTTTCATGCACCTCCTTTATTGCATGTCCCTGTTGTTATGATCGGGATGGGAGAAGTGCGCAGAATATCTAGCTCTACTACTCCTTAGGTCGCACCATTATTTTAAAAGTTAAATTCACTCTCCAAAAAGGCCAATTTATTCACCCTCGCTACTGTTAGTCCCAGAATAAAAGAGACTTTAACCAGGCTTCTTTCAATGAACTCAGAATAATTGATCAATTACAAAACTTCAAACAAGTTACAAGAACTGGTTAACACACAATTGTAATCTGCAAGTATAACTATCGTGTTTAAAATTCTCCAGCGCGCACATGCGCACGCACACATATATACAAACAACAAACATTACTCAGTTCTGTTGAAGGGTCATGAGGACTCGAAACGTCAACTCTTTTCTTCTTCGCCGATGCTGCCAGACCTGCTGAGTTTTTTCAGGTAATTCTGTTTTTGTTTTGGATTTCCGGCATCTGCAGTTTTTTGTTTTTATATTTTTTTGTTTTTAAACAAATAGGGGTCTCTGCAGAGATGGGTGGTTAAAGAGTAGACTTTATAAAAAAAGGATAAAGTTCGCAGGGTTTTGCACTGTTGTCCTGGAGTTCTCTCGTGTGAAGACAGATCATTAAGTCCTGGTAGAAGCCTGGAGGTTTTCACCAATAGAGCTTCGGTGTGGAGGGAAAATAGGCCAGGATCAATCCTTCTCGTCTCGATCTCTCGGATTTCCAAAGGTAGACAAGTTCCACTAAGATGAGGATTTTTAGCTGGATACTGACAGTCTCACAGTTTCAGGCAAGGCAAAGAGTTTGAGCTGGGCAGCTTTTCCCTTTCTCAGTTCATTCCCAACTAAACTCAAAAAAGCAAACTCAAAACTTAAAGCTCATCCCTGTCATGTGATTTCCAGTAAATCACTTGTCTTTGCATTTAAACCAGTTTTTTCCCATCGATTAAAATATTTGCAGTGCAAGCAAGCAAACAGCTCTCCCCCATCAAGTACCATGCCGATCAGGTGATTTCTTGGAAAAGGCATGCTTGCTCCCAGTGCACAGGTGAACTTAATGACCTTTTTTAAAAAAAATAGTTCAAGTGTCTAAATAAGGCAATGTTGTTCCATAGCTTTCAGGACAATATTTTCTTTTAAAATATGATTCTAACATTGTGTCAGTTTGCACATGGCAATTATAACCCTTGAGCTCCTGTCTTTTTATTGAGCTCCTAGTTTTTGGTACTCACCAGATAGGACCTCTTGCCTATGTTGTTGGGCTACAACAACTGGATCCTCTCCCTCCCTATCCAATGTCCTTTCAGGCCAGCTTGAAAAGGCCCCCTACCCGGCATCAGGTAGGGAACAAACCATATGGGACTACAGATCCTGCTTACAAAGGATGCTGTCTGTTCTCCTACTAATTGAACCCCTGACAACTATTCCCTTGGGCTTCTCCATCTCCCCCTGCACCAAGGCACCATGGATGTGCATTCTGACTGCTCTTCTGACAGTCTTTATCCTTATCTTTTCAGGTTGCAAATACTTAGCAGAAAATTCCCACTTGCACCAACTTCCCAACTTCAGCACTCTGTTAATGCTGTGCTCTTCATGATGTCTCTTGTGTGATACACCTTTATGATGAAATTGATTTTTGTGTGTTAAATTAGATTTTGTGAAGTGGAATGTGTTGCAAGCGGTTGCAGCAACATCCTGAAATGCAACAGTTTAATTCAAGTAGTTTACCAGCCACCTTTACCCCAAGCAGTGTTGTTTTCATATCCATTTTATTTCTAGATAAATATGTATAGATGGGATCTCTGGAAAAAGGTGTGTTCCCGGTATATATTTTTTTGCAGTCAGAGATTTAATGTGGAAAGTGATGCATAGCAAACTCGGGAAATTACACCGTGATTTGGACAATTTGCTAAAAAGATTAGCGTGCCTTTTATGTACTACAGCTGTTAAATGTTGATTGTTTCTCATTGCATTGGTTAGGCTGAATGGTATATATAAGTCTGAAATGTTGAAAAGTATGCAGAACTGCTTTGTGATCATTACTGTGGTGACCAGTCTAATTTACTTTTGTTGTATTTTGTGACCTTTTCACAGCGACCAATAACAGCACACCTTTAGGAAATTTAACAGTAATTACTGAAAATGAACAAGCCAATTTTCCCATCGATGTGACGTCACAGCAACTTGAAAGTAAAAAGACAAATCCAAGCATGACTACTACATCTCCGACCACTAACAGTACACCTGCAACCACTCCGAAATCTGTTCCAACGAAAATAGTGGGAATTGCAACCAAGAGTACTGTACATTTTACAAACACAACACACAAAGTAACTGCTGGCCAAAGTACTGACCAAGTGAGACCACCCTTAAAAGATGCATCAATAGTGAAAGCTAACATGAATGGAGATGGACAAGATTCAGAAATAATGGTAATTGACACAGATATTGAAGGGGATGAAACAATAATTTCTAATACAGATCCAGAGAGGATGGATGAAATGACAGATAACCAATTGCTGCTTGTTGAACAAGGTAATTCTCCATCCTATTATGAATCAGACGACGACAAAGCGGCAGAGGAGTATTTTGATATGAACCAAGAGGATGAGAATGACCTGGAAAGTGAAGACGTGGGCGAACCTCCTGAGCTCCCTGATCAACCAATATACTCCTCTGCGCCTGAAGAAGATAGTCACTTCTTTTTCTACCTGGTTGCTGCTGCTTTTCTGATTGCTATTGTTTACATTACATATCACAACAAAAGAAAGGTGAGTTTCTGCAAAAATATACAGGGTAAAACTATCAACTTCTTCAATTCGAAAGATTAATTCTTCTGTTCTTTTCACAGAGGCTGTTTTATCTTCTGGGTGTTTCTTGTATTTTTTGTTTTTGTTACAGTTACAGTACTGTTTGATGAAGAATAAAGGTCCCTCTACACTGCAGCACCATTGTGCTTCAGTTCCAATGTCATAAAAACACTCATTCCCAAACCGGCCACCCCATGATTGGGAACTAGTGCTGAATTAGGGCTAGTTTGGTGCTGAGGGCCCTTGATCTCTAGCAATAGGAGCAGCATAGCCAGACTTTTCTGTTACTTAACACGCATAGCCAGGAGCATGTGGAGATTTAATTTGTCATTATGGATTAGATATCCATCCAGGCATCAGATTAAACAGCCAGTGTCTAACCCACTGCACTACCTAGTCTCTCCTTTTTACTGCTACCCATCCCGATACCATTTGTATTTTCTTCCAGATCTGTATTATCTGCAGTGAAGTATGAGACTAATGCAGAAATTTAACATAGCCCATGACAACCTGGTAAATTATATATTTGAGGCTGATTTCTAATGGAAGTTCCTGGCTGCATTAATTTAAAGAGAACTGATTAATTTCTTCTGAGAGGTGAAATGGCTTCACACAGAGACATTCAATGTGTTGTTGAATGACTCACTGAAGGAATAGCTCTGCAAATCCTCTTGCTGTTTCAAAAAAAATCTTTTCTGCTGCAGAAATTCCTCTGTGATAAACTGATCCATTTAAAAAAAAACACTACATGAGCAGTTGTTTTGCAGTCACAGGATGTGACATTCCTGGCATCCAAGAGTTCCAAAACCACTTGTTGGTCTGTATTGGGTAATCATGAAGTGGCTCATTCACTCATCAATCTGGTAGTTTAAATAATGTGACTGCTTTTGGCAAGCTGCTTTGGATTTTTGTTACGGAAGGCCTTTGGAGGCATGGGCAGACTGCCTCTGACAGCAAAACTGTAATTTCCTTTATAATGGCTTGCCTCTTACGCAAGAGCTGTTATTGATGGTAACACAGTAACGTATACATTTGGATATTAAAACTTCTGATAACAATATTCTTAACTGAAATCAAATTCCAAAAGCAAGGTATTTTATCATCATTAAATGGAATATTCACTGAAATTACTGAAATTAAAGTTTAGTTCACTAATAAATGGGAATGTGACACATGCAAGTTTTTGGGGAGGCTTCATTATTCATAGTTAAACTTCAGTTAGACTTATCACAGAATCATAGAAATTTACCGTACAGAAGGAGGCCATTCAGCCCATTTTGTCCATCCCGGCTGTGAAACAGCTATCCCGCCTAATCCCACTTTCCAGCTCTTGGTCCACGGCCTCTTAGGTTGAAGCACTGTTGGTGAATATTCTCTATGCAAAGGTTTAGAATCTTGAGTTTAGGAATAAATTACTTAACTTTGGCTTGTGAAATCATTGATATTCATTGACAGTTCTCCTTTCCTTGCCCCATCTCTCCAAATTTTCTCCCTTCCTCAGGAAGGCGATGACTTGTCCGAGAGTACAGTACCACATGTATGAGTTAGTCTTGCCTATCTTTATCTAAATAGTTATTGATTTGAGCTCAGTGAATGCTGGATGGCTATTCTACTGTGGGAATATCATAGCTCAGCCTTGCCCTCATTCAATAATTACATGTGTAATTCCTACTTGAACCTGAACCTCTGTGGGAGATCTGTGAAGCCAAGCGAATGGCTTTTTCTTTTGTGATGCAATGGCTGAGGTTACAGCTGCCTTTTTCTGTTCTCTCTGATATACAGAAAGTATGTATTTAAGTGTTTAACCATAATTGTTCTATTTTTATAACTACTTTTGCTGATCCTTTCAACCCACTATGAAAGAGCTGCTGAAAATCAATATTTATACTTCCCATATTACTTCCTTCTTTACTGTAATGAAAATGAAGACTTGTTTGCAAACCTTTGATAATTGTGTTCTCTTCTCCCTTTTAGATTTACATTCTCTTAGTTCAAAGCAGACGATGGAAGGATAGTCTGTGCTCAAGGACAATTGAATACCAGCGGTTGGACCAAAACATACATGATGCTATGCCATCACTTAAGATTACAAAGGACTACATTTTCTAAATGCATTACTTCCAACTTTATATTAAAAAGTCAATGCAGTTGCATTTGTTTCATTTTTTAAAATAGTTTTGCTGAAGGAACAATGCAAATCTAAACTAAAATATAGATTATGCATGCTCCCCTCTTTAGCATTAAAAAATTCTTCACACCTTCAAAAAAAGTCAAATCCAAAAATAATGAAATTGCTAGTCTTTAAGAACACACCTAAAAGTTCTGAAATGGTTCTCTGAATCATTGTACCTATTGTCATTGCATCAAAAATGCTTTGGATCGTGGCTGCTGAGATCAGAGTGGTTAGGAAAAACAATCTACCTTAAGTTGCCGACAAATGAATCATATCTGAACTATATTTTAAATCAAATGCTTTGTTTTTTTGCCTTTTAGGATTTAAACGTTCATAAACTCTATTGTCTGAAAACTGGACAGCTGACTGTCACCAGCTAGCTTAATAGAATTTTACACATGATTAGTATTTATATCCAATTCAGTTTCCTTAAAAAAAGGTTCAATGGGTAGAAGTTACGTACCTACTTTTTAGTAATGGGCTGTTGATTGTTTAGTAAATTTAAAAGGTTTCGACTAAAATTGGTACATAGTCATGAAAAGTGATGACAAAAGTGAATTCTTTGGGTGTCATATCACTATTTGTCTTAATACCCTTTGCTATTAAAATATTACCTGTAGCGTTAAATGGTACACCAGCCAATACCAGGGTAATACATATATTATAATATCTAAAATATATATATTACCTGGAGCCTTAGCAAAATGCCTCAATTTGAAAATGCTTATTGCCCCTCCCCATCATTCCAAAGTACCTATCTACTGAAATGTGAGAAACATTATATTAGCTTTTTAGAATATATCATTAGCAGCATGGTACTTTAGTTTGCAATATTCACAGCATTCTCTTAGATTGTGTACTTTATTTTTAGTTTACAAAGTTTTTTTTTCCATGTGTAGATACGTGTTTCAATGCAAGAAGTATGAAACGGTTAACTCAGTACACTATCTGTTTGGTTCAGAAAACTTTTTTTTACTGAAAATGGTTTCTGGGATAGGCTACTATTACCCATGTGATATTGTAAGTTTTCATTTTGAAAAATATATGATTCAGTTAACTAAATGTGTATTTAAGAAATTGTCAAATTTTTGATGTAAGATCAACATGGCAGTAAAATTGGTTGGCTCAAAATGATTGCAGTGGGTGAATGGGAGGTGATGGTTGCTGAAGTGTTTAGTCTGCTTTGATCAGTGTTTACATGCACATTTGACCTTTTGGTGTTTGTGAGAAGCATTGAGAAAAGAAGCACAATGAATCATAAATTGTTGAAATATGGTAGCCTTTTTGTACCTAACTTCTGTATGGTTTAATAAAGTTTCTGAATTATTGCTGTGATGTTTGGTGCTTTAATACTTAATTACTTAAGAAGCAATTCAGGCTCCCATCAAGAAATCAGGTCCTAGATTTGGGGATTAGGTTAGGATTTATAGATGGGAACATACAACCCTGTTCATTGGTAATTTTTTGGGCACACCAATGGGATTGGTTTCGGATTTTACTGCCAAAGATCCAGCACAGCCACGTTTGACCAAATGGTGTTTCCTGCATTAACTTCTAAGGTTTTGGGTTACTCCATTATGTACCATTGACCTTCACTTTACTTTCCTTCCACTGTTCATTTTCTTGCCCTATAAATAGTTGACAGAGAGAGGCTCTGTGCAGGAGATTGCTGATCCATCGTGTAAAAAAAATAAGTTATGAGGAAACCTAAGAAACTTGGGATTTTTAGTCTGGATGGGAGGCTAATAAGGAGTGATCTTTTTGGCATACATGACATAGTAATGGTATGGAAAAGGCCAATTTGGGAAAATTGCTTCAAAATAATTGACAACAGGATGACCGCCCCAGGTGGTCTTCATACAAATATTGATCAATGCTTAGAATGGGCTCCTGGATTGAACAGTAAAACAAGACCCTGAAATAATTGAAGAATCAATTGTGAATCAATGGGAGGATGTTTCCAGATGGATTAACTGTGATTAACTGCATGTCTTTCTTCATCCACAATCACCTTATATAAATACACTTCTTTAAATATACTCTGGTAAGTCTAATTAACTTTGGCACCAAACACAAGAAAAAAACTTAAATGTTTTTAAATTTTAAATATAAACCAATAGAATTGCTAAAGTTTTACTTGTCTAATGTTTGGAATTTATTCACTTTTTATCCCTGATTTAATTCCTGGATGGCATTGGACCTATGCATCTTTTATAAATACATTTTTAGGCTTTGACCGTTGGCCTTACAGGATGCCCTCAAGCAACTCTGGCCTAGAAGGCTCGGCTTTGGACTGCACCACCTCGGCGTAGGAGACAGTAGTTTTGGCTGGCTAGCTGGCGAGTTACAGCAAGGGCAGTGGCAGTGCTGGGAGGACAAATGCTGTTATTCTGAGAGAGGACAGTAGGTTCATGACCCATGAAACAACTGCCACTGTCACTCACCTGGGTGGCGCCTCAGCAATCCTAGTAATCTGTTGGAGGCTGGATTGCTGGACTGCTAAGAGCCTGCAAAGCCCTTTGAGCAGTGGTATAAGCAGCCAAGATAGCAGCTATCTAGGACTGTCTGGCACCGAGCTGAAATTGCGCAACCTCAACCTGAGCTTTCACTGCAGCCCTCGTAGGGTGACTCCTTGTACTGCAATGGAAACAGACATTGGCCATCAGGTGCTGTCATTTGGGTGTGCAAGTGTTATAGAGTCATGAAGTCATGATTATGGCTAAGAAAGGAGCCGTTTGGCCCATAGAGTCCATGCCAGCTCTCGGTAGAATATCCCAGTCAGTCCCTATTTCCTGAAAAGAGCTCAATACCTGCCCCCTCTATGTTGTTGGTACCAATGTGTACCACCACTTTTGGCCCACTTCCCCTACAGAATATTCTGCACCATCTCTGTAACATCCCTTATCCTGGCACCAGGAAGGCAACATGCCATGGAGGACTTAGGGTGACAGTATGGAAATGCCTGTCTGTTCCCTTAATGATAAAATCACCTGTAACAACCGCAATTCTCTCTTTGCTGTTCCTTCCTGTGCAGTCCCTTGTCAATGGTCTGATTAGCACTCCTTTAATGTGTTGTCACTCCCAGGAGTCTCCAATGCTGAATGTTGGTTTGAGAGCAGCACGCATTCCAAAGATTTGTACACTTCCTGCCTCTTCCCATTTGCTATCCTGAACTCTCTCTGCCTATGGTTAGACTCCCCACTATTTGCTCCTTTGTTTCCTTTAGCTTGGGATACATTTCATCTGGGCCTGGTAATTTATCTTTCAAAGATGCTAAACCCCTTAACGTTTCCTCTTATATTATGTTCATATACTTTACGCTCCTCTCCCTTAACTATAATTTCTGCATTGTCCACTTTTGTGAGGACAGATGCAAGTATTCAACATGCCTCCACATATTGGTCTTTAATCGGTCCTACTCTTTCCTTAGTTACCTCTTGCCCTTTATGCATTTATAAAACACCTTTGTATTTTTGTTCATTTTACTTGCCAATATTTTTTCATGCCCTCTCCTTGCTTACCTAATGTCCTTTTAAATTTGACCTCTGCACTTTCTATGTTCCTCCAGGCTTTCTACAGCATTGATCTCTCAGTATCTGACATAAGCTCCCCCTTTCTTTGCCTTATCCCACCCTGACAATCAGTGGGGCTTAGTAAGGAGTCCTGCCCTTTTTTTTTTGTAGCATCATCTTTGCTCTGAAATCTCACTATACATGCTTCTAAGTGTTTTATCAAAAGTTTTATAACATACTTAAATAAACACTGTGCAATCAAAGGAAAAAAATGGTTTTCCATATTTCTTACAATTTGTAACACACTGTCCCTCTTCAAGGACTTCTAACAATTTCTTGGAGCAAGCATTACTCTTTGGAAAACAGTCTGATAGTTAGTGACTTACATCTACCCATTTTAATTTAGAGATATCTTCTGTCCAACATTTCCTTCATTCTGGCAAGGTCAATCCTCAACTTTTTCTCAGTGACACTCTTTCTTGAAGGAATATTATCCCAAAGAGGATGGTTATCCACAAAGAGGATGGTTATCCATAGGATTTTCAATGGGCAAACAAAACAATTTCCTTCAGAATGTTAAATAAGTACAATCCCATATCTATTGCTTCCACTAGTGCCAATATTTCTGCAGAGAGGGTACTTCTAACCGCCATTTTTATTTTCTTGGCATCCCAGACCAAGGGACAATGTTTTCCATTTTCACCCACCAAGAATATGATAAACCGAGCTGTACTCAAATACCCATTTGGAAGATTGGCATGGGAAGTATCACAAGAAAGGAATGTAAGATGTCAGGATCTTGACCACTCTGAAACCCACAGGGTACAGACACTGAATGATTTGATGATCAAAATGAGTTTATTAACATGCACAAGTTGTACTTAAGAAATGGCAGTAGTCAATCATCAGCCTCTGGCTCTAGCGTCCTAGAGTCACTGGGGTGCTATGTTCTTCTGCATCTTGTGCAGCCTTGGGACTCATCTTCAAATCTTGCCAACAAAGTCTAAAGCTTTTCCTCTTTTATCCTCTCAAGGAGCCACTACCCTTGCCATCAGGTAATCTAATTGGCTGACACTAACTTCGTCATTAACCCAAATATCATCAACAGTGCAACACGTACACCTGGCAGATGTTCCCTGCTTTTCATCTTAGCAACAACCTCAGAGTCTGCATTTTGACCTTGGCCATCTGATTTTCGCTTACATTGTAACAAAGTTTCAAAACAAGGTTCATAACAAACATTACAGAAGGTCACATCAAAAGCTTAATTCACTCTATTTTAAGAGCTTATTTCATGATATAATAAAGTACAGTAAGAAAGCACTTTTGAGAAGTTAACGCTTTCTGAAAGCTTACTTCACTATGCCTTACAGGACCAACTTCATGTCTTTCAGATCACCCAAAACTGGAAACTTGAGTTCACATTTCTCAGAATTTAATTTCTTTAATGTTTTATTTGCCTTCAGAACCTTCTCAACTCTACCATCTTTCATCATAGTATTAAGTTCTAATATGTCATAACTGGCATCAGGTCTTAACTGCATAGCCAGTTTAACTGTCCAATCAAGCTTCTTAACTGCTCTGTTCATCTCTGGATGTAAGATCATCTTTCTGTGAAGACCTGGCCCGATTTATTGGTATATGATTAACAATTTCTAGGTATGATTGTTGACTCAAGGTTACACCTGACCTATTTTGCTTAATGTCTAACCCGAAAGGGTTTATTTAAAGGCCCTCGAAGCCTGACTTCCAATCTTAAATTCCCCTTTTATCTTACCTATAACAAATTGCTCAAATTCTGCGACATATAGAAAATCATTGATGTACATCATAAAGATGCCTGTGACTTCCTCTTTGTGATACCAATAGAACGTTGCTGGGTCTGCTTTCAGCTGAAAACAACCCACTTTCAGCAAAACAGACCTAGCTGGGAGATAACATACCATTGATGCATCATTCAATTATAAACACATTTGTTTAATTTCCGCATATTCCATTCTACATCATTCGCTTTTTTAGGTAGTTTCAAAAACACCTCTTTGAAATTTTTCACCCTACTAAAATGTGGCTTTTGTATCGATCAACCTATATTTCCATGAATATATGGCTATGAGAGCTAAGAAAATCTTCAAAATCACTTTTCCTGCTGTGGGGCGATCCACTCTAACATCTCAATTACCAAGTCTTTTTTGAAACTCCCAGCCATTGGTCTTGCTTTATCCTTATATGTTCTTCCTGGAGTACTTTTTCCTTACATATCCACCTGTGTGATAAGGCTGGCTTTTCCCTATCTAACACTGCAGAGTAGACACCAAATTCTTTCCAACTATCCAACTCTTTTCATTTTGCCTCTCATTGATTTTTCTTCTAACTTGTTTGTGGCCGCCAAAACTTCCCAATCATAAGGGTTTTTGCTTCTAGTGGCATTTCTCCTTTGTTCTATAGTCCTTGTTCTAGTCAAACTATGACCTCAATTTGATCTTCTATCTCTGGATGACTGCTATATGACCTCTCCCTCCCATAATCAGAGGTTCTGTTGCCAATATGTGATCATTTCCGAGGGCCAGAGTCACTTTCAGATTCAAATATGGGAACTCGCACTGTGTTTTCCAGCCTTCCACAAGTTTACCTCATTTTGTCAGTCCATAGAGTTTATCTCTTGTCCATCATCTTGAACATTTAGCCAATGTTTGAATTTACTGGTGGCTTCCCATGCTTTCCCTACAGTAATCATATCCCTCCATTCACTAGACTGTTCTGGTATGTATGTTACTCTAATACCGACTGTTGACAGTTGTCCTTTGGGAAAAAATAGCCCTATCCTGTGCATCTGTATCACTTGTCTCTCACCATTCAGCCTTTAGTTATCGTATTCTGTTCCTTATAACTCTCAAACATCTGAGTATATGAGATTCAGGGCACCTCATCACCTTCTACTAATTGCTCAGATTCTGTAAGTTTATAATCAATCCCAATTAACCCAGACAAATGTACCCTAACAATCTGACCACCATGTTGGAGAATTACTCTCTTCCCATCACACCACATCACTTAACCAGACCTTTCCACTCTCACTGACCCTCTCTTTTGTAGTATACTAAATCCCCAGGATTAAAGTTAATCTCTGACAGTTTTATGCAATGCTGTAAGGCTTGCTGAATTTTCACTGAGACTTCTGCCTTTCTCTCTGCAATGTAGGTCACTGAAGGGTACAGAAAAGGTGGAATTTATTGTAGTTCCTTACAAGGCCAGGGAAGATCACATATCACCAAAGGTATTTTTGGATTCCTCCCATAGACCAATTGGTACTGATTATAGCCTGCAACTATATGAAGTGAGTTCTTTGCATGGACTACCCATGCCAGGGCAGATGTTAGCTTTCAATTTGGTTGGTCAGCTAAGACCTTATGGAGCATCTCATCAATCACCACGTGATTTCTTTCACAAAGGCCCGTTACTAGAGGGACTTTCAGCTGCAGTGTTCATCACCACAATGTTCATATTTTTGCACATGTCTCTAAATTTGTCATTGGCAAATTTCTCCTCATCGTCAGTTCCTAATTTAGCTGGTGCTCCGAGGCCTGTCACTATCGATTTTTCCATGATTTTATCTACAATCACTTTTTTGCCTTTACCATGTGTTATTGTAGACAGTCTGAATCTTGCTGCCATGCTTATGAAATGTACAATGAAAATGGTTCTATCCTTGCCCCAAACCTTTAAATCTATAGATACTACTTCATTAAAGTCTCATGTTAATGGGAGACTTACAATAAGCCATGATGGTATCCGCTGATACTTTTTGCTTATATCACATTTTTCACTAACTTTTTCCATAAGCTTTATGTACTAATTATCAACTACGCCTGCATCATTTAGGAGGATTTTTAATCTGTGACAAGAGAGATGAGTAAATTGTTTATGTAGCTTTAAGACAATTTGTTTTTTTTTCTCTCAAATTCCTGTCCCCTGATGCTATTATGACACTTTTTTAACATTCTGATTAGAGGTGTTAGGCTTTGTTAAAGGGATGCAATAATGTCCTGATTGAGTAAAGTGCAAATCTACTGACTTCCAAAGCCATTTGCTTTATCATGTTCCATGTCAAATCCCATTTGCGCCATTTTCATGGATGGCTTGCTCGGCAGCAAGTGTCTCTCACTAGATATTACATCAGTACTAATAAAGTGGCTTAACCATTCTATAGAATCACCACTCTTTTCAGTGACTTTAATGTGTTAACATCCCTGAACCTGAAGCAAGTAGAACTTTCATATTCCTTGACATTAATTTGATCTTTAGTACTGACTGAATCCAAATATCATTTCAATCACTCCATTCCACATACTCTGGATATGCAATCAGTGTCCAATGTGGCTCCATTAAATGAATACATGACTGGTCCACACATTACTGGACTGAAGCTTCTTGTGACCAGTACAATTCTCTCAGATTGATCAATATCATCATCTTCCCCTTTTGAAACTTCCACGCTTTACGTCACCTTGAAAAGCCTGTTGTTCTGTTCTGGATAATTTACCATATAATGATATTTTGAATCACATCTGAAACTCCTGTTTATAATTCCCCAGGCAGTCCTGGGGTTCATTCTTGTGTTATTATTACTCTATTCCTGTCGTCTGCCGGGTCTGCCAAAAAGGTCTCCATCCTCATTTCTTTTGCCTATGATTCCTGTTTTGTATTGGTGTCTGTGTGTCATATCTGAACAGTCTCGAAATGCCACAGGCATTGAATCCTCCGTCTTTTGTGATACCACTGAATGTTCAAGTTGTGCCACGAAGGCCACAGGAAATGACTGCTTTCAAAGGAATTTTTAAAAATCCTCTGTCGTTGTACCAAAAGCATGTCTCTTTCTGCGAATTTAACTCCAGTTAAGACCAGGAGCCACCTGCAACACTTTAGCACAGTGCAACAATTTGAAAGCAAGCACTGAGCCAGGAACTTCCAAATAGAATTTCTGCAATCTTGTGTAGAGTCTGTTAAATTCTATGATATATTACTCAGTGGAATAACTATCCGTCTTCCTAAATTTATTAAAGTCTGACCATACCCCATATACATTTACTAGATCATCTTTCTTACAAATTTCATCCATAAATTTTAACAGATTATCCAACAGATTGTTAGTGTCCAACTGACAAGCCTCTATACCTGAAAATACTTTGATCCTGCTTTTGTTAGGGAGCAATAGTGTCAAGGCCATACCTTGTTTTCTCTTTAGGAAGGATGCAACTCATATCCATATGTCTACTTCATTTTTCCATTGGTCATAAAGTTCAGATTCAGAGAACATTGATGGGAAATCATACCCTGACAATTTACACTTGGCTTCAGCCATTCTTCACAAAAGTAATTCTGATTACAACTTTTTGCCTGAAAAGAAAATTTTTTAACTTCCACTCTTCACCTTTAGGCAACCATTCTCTGCTACTATGTTAAATGGACCCAAGCCAGATGGTAAATTATGAAACAAGACACAGATTTTTTTCCTTACTAGTGTGTTTATTCACAGGACATTCATCCAACAGTGGCGACCTTCTAGAAAGTACATTTGCATCTATCCATCCACCAAAAGTGGCCATCAAGAATACTAGCAGTCAAAGGAATCAAAAACCAGACATGGAACCAAGCCACATAATGTCAGTCCTTTCTATGTGGGAAGAAAGTGAACTTATTGATATACCAGTTCCACTGAATTGTGAGGGAAACCAAGACATTGATCAGGTGGGATTCCTCACAGCTTCCCATCCTACCCAAAGAATTACCTCCAGGGCTAGAAGTCCAGGAATATCTGAGAGTTCAAGAATGAAAGACTGCAAAGGGTCAATGTTCCAGAAGTAAGAAAGGTCAGAAAAGAACCAAACAAAGAAGAGGGCAAACTCAAGAAGCAAGGATAAGGAGCATCTGAAATGCATAGAAACAGATAATCCTGAAAATCAAATAAAATGAGAGGAAAATATGATCGAGAAAAGTATAACAGTAATGAGAGGAAGAAATGGATCAAGTCCAGATCCAGAGGTCAGACCAAGGGGAAGGAAGAGTAATGTGCTAGAGAGATGACAATCAACAGAGACCTTATTTAGTACTACTTCAGAAGGTACTGTATGTAGAAACTGGAGGAATCTTATTTCTAATCAGCAAAGATGACAATCAGTCATGCCAGAAGTTGAGCCTGAAATTAATAAAGAACCAGGTGCTTCAAGGCTCAATGAAGACTATCCAAGTCAAAAAAAAAGGAGCTCAGAGAGAGACTATTGATCTTCCAAGTCTGACAGGAACACAATCAGGGAGGGTTGTGAAACCACCTTTCACTTTGCATCTGCATTGTCAAAGACTTGGGGGGAGATGGAGTAGTATGTAAATATATATGTAAAAAATATGGACAAAGATTTGGGGGAGATGTAGTATTTGGAGTTAATATGTGGGCCTGTGTAAATTGCACCTCCAAAAATGATGATGTAAGAAAACACATGTCTAGGAGAGGAGGAAGAATGTTCATGGCTTCAGCAGTTTAACGCCTATATATGGATAGCTGTACATAGTTCCATTGTATAAATAAACCAGTTATTGTTTGAACATACAAACACCTCAGTAATGATTCCGAAGCTGGACTAACCAACATACAACAATAGGTCACTCTGAACCCTCAGCTCTCTGAGCTCACTCTAAACCTTCAGCTCTCTGAGGTCACTCTGAATCCTCAGCTCTCTGAGGTCACTCTTAGTCCTCAGCTCTCTGAGGTCACTCTGAGTCCTCAGCTCTCTGAGGTCACTCTGAACCCTCAGCTCTCTGAGGTCACTCTGAACCCTCAGCTCTCTGAGGTCACTCTGAACCCTCAGCTCTCTGAGGTCACTCTGAACCCTCAGCTCTCTGAGGTCACCCTGAACCCTCAGCTCTCTGAGGTCACTCTGAACACTCAACTCTCTAAGGTCACTCTGAACCCTCAGCTGTGGGGAGGATCATGCAAAATATCAGTTCTATACCTGTTGGTAGCTCTGCGTCGCTGCTGCATTTGCTCCAGAGATTCTCGGTGTCAATGTGCTGGAGGCCATTGATATCAATGAGATGCTCTGCCCATTTCTTTGCTTGCATGGAGAGTTCAGAGTTCAACATCAGTGGCTCTGACTTGTGTAGGGCTCATAATCTGTTGTGTTCTTGAAGCAGTTCAGCACGAAAAGCTTTTTCCTCCTTGTCTGCAAAACACCAGATGTTAATTGATATCTTTCGCAGAGCATTACTGAGGCTGCTATGTGACATAATGTTCATATTGCTATGTCATGGGCCTGAATTTTTCAGTAGGCGGGCGGGCTCGGCGGGAGCAGGCGGAGGCGGTCGGGAACCCAACCGCCATCCACGATCGGGTGCACACCGTTATTTTACGTGGGAGGGCCAATTAAGGACCACCCAGAGTAATCCGCATCTCCCGAGAACAGCGGGAAGGGGCTGGGGGGGCGCGGGAGGCCAATGTCTGCAGGGTCCAATGGCGACTCGGCAGCCTATTCAAAAATGGTGCAGGAAGCCGTCCTAAGGCTCCCATTGACTTCGCAGATCAGTAATGCAGAAAGTCATCGGCAAACAGGGCAGGCGGGAGGGCAGGTTGGCAGGGCAGTCGGCACCGAGGTTTTCCAATGAGTGCCTCGCTGCCTTCCTCGAGGAGGTGGCAGCACGCCGGGATATCCTTGTCCCAAGGGACGGGAGAGGGAGGGCCCCCTGAGGGCCCCCCCACCTAACCATACATGCCTAGGGGGAGGTGGCATCCAGGGTCAGCTCTCATGATGCGGTGAGATGCACATGGGTGCAGTGCCGCAAGCGCTTTAATGACCTCCTGCAATCGGGAAGGGTGAGTGCCACGTTGGCATAGGTCACTTAGCAAAGCAGTTGGGAGCTGCTCATCCCTGAGGGCTTGGATGATCTGGACGCACCAGTGGCATACCCTCTCAGCCAGGCAGGCACCAGTGCAGATACCAGCGCCTCGGTGGGAATAAGATTGTCGGCTAGTATTTTGATACACAGTGGTGAGGGCACTTCACACTTGCTTGAGGTGCAGGGGGAGGCAGGGAGTGCCCAGGACGCCGGCAGTTGGAAGACTGCAAGGGACCAGGAACATGCTCAGTCGGTGGTTGATGATGTGCCTCTGGAGTCATTCCTGAGGCAGCAGACGCTGGAAGTCCAGCAGGGTGTACGGGAGGATCTGGTAGAAATACATGAGGGAATGCGTGTTGTTAGAGGAAAATTAAAAATGCTAAATGAGAACACTGTAAGAATTTACTGAAGAACACTTAAAATCTCCAAGCAGCCATGGATGCTAAACCTAATGACAGCTGAGGGTAAGCAGATGTATATTGCACACAAAGGGGCCTTGAGTTTGTGTGATTTACACAGTTTCAAGAGATGAGCTAATGTCCAGTCACGGGCAGAACCATTCAAGTGGCGCAACAAGCCTTGAGAGCTGAACTGGAGATAAAACATAACATAAAGTTAGACTAGGTATACTCCCCTCTCAGATAGGGCAGATGGTTTAGCTTAGATATGGGAGGACATACAAAGACAAGAGAGGTCTTTGATGAAACACAAACAGTTCTGAGTTGTGAGAATCAAGGTCTTTGCGTACGTGTTTTAATTTTGATTGGATAATATAATTATGTATACACCCTTTAGAATAATTGATTAGCAGAATCACATGTTTATGTACTCAATAGGATAGTTTTAACATGGTACCTGTGTGTAGGTTACCGATTGGATATATTCAAATGTACTCAAATGTATTGTGATAAGAAAAAGTACAAAAGTAGTGAAATGTAATCAATCAGGGAGCTGCTGGGTCCTCCTTCTCAGGAATGATTGCGGCTCCCTTGCATATGTTGAATAAAACTGATAAAAGAAGCCTGAGTCTCTGTGGTCGTTGTGTGATCGGGGATTGTAGTTTCACCTCTTCAACTGGCCTATGTGGTAGTTGCTGGATGGGAGGAAATACCCTCTTCAGTGTCATGGTCTCCGTAATGGAGGAGTCCATGCGGAGCACGAGCAATGCAATGACCCTCATGGCCGAGCGCATTGCTTCCTCCATAGAGAGAGTGGCGACTCTCATGGAGAGGCTCCTCCAGGAGGTCAATCAGGTCTTCCTGGGGATGCGCTCGGACCTGCAAGTCCTCACACTGGCAATGACCTCAGGTGGTGTGGGAGATGGATTGGGCACCCAGTACCCCAGCTAGGTGACCATCCATCAATGGTGAGCAGGGAGGTCCAAAGCAACCTGATGTAGGCGCACGAGCTGCTTGTCATCTCTGTGGATTCCCCACAGGGCACTCCAGATGATGGCAGAAGATCCTCCGCCCCTCTGCCAGTGACCGTGGCATCCGATGAGGCCATCCCTCCCTCCCTGGCGGGGCCAGCACTGGCTCCATGAATCAGAGGACACCTGCCAAGGTATCAAGGCCAACAGGACAGCAGAGTGAGCAGGCTGTCTCCAATGCCCATGCCAGTGAGGGAGGAGCACATAGACATAGCACCTGCAAATGTAAACGTAAATCACCTTAGGCACATCACGGGCTTATCAATGGTGTTTTACTTTTGCCCCACTTTTATGTTGTTTTTAAGTTGGTGTGATGTTGAATACCTTTTCATTTATTTTGATTTATGTATGTCAGGCTGCAAGGCAGTAAATATGTTTGTTCTCAACAAGCTTCTGGGTGCTTCATTAGTTCAGCAGGCAAAGGAAAACCCATGATGTTATGAGTAACTTGTTTGTCATTGAGCTTTATTGAAATGACACATAGAGCATGTTGTTGACCAAGCACATGTTGCTCTCAGGTATCGAGTATGGAGCCTACAGCCCTGGCATGTGGTGGTGGTTCATCTTTGGTAGGCTAGCTGAAGGAACGTAGGATCAAAGCCTCCCGGGTGTCCCTCCCTGGTCAGTGTCTATCCCCTCAGCATTCTCGTGTGCTTGCTCATCCTCGGACTCACTACTGGACTTATCGTCTGCAGCCAGAGCAGCTGCGTCCTGATCTTCTCATCCGCTGTGCCCCCCCTTTCCAGAGAGTGCTGCATACAACCACCATCAGTGACACACGATCTGGGGGTTATTGCAGTGCGCCCTCTGAATGGTCCAGGCATCGGAAGCACATCATGAGGAGACTGATGGTTCTCTCTACCACCACCCTTGTGGAGGCGTGGCTCCTATTGTACCGCTGCTCGGCCTCTGTTCTTGGATGGCAGAGAGGAGTCATGAGCCACCTTTTGAGGGGATAGTCCTTGTCACCCAGCAGCCATCCATCCAGCCGGGCTGGAGCACTGAAGAGCCTCGGCACCTGGGAGTGCCTCAGGATGTATGCGTCATGGGAGCTGCCTGGGTATCTTGCACAGACTTGCAGAACCTGCATCCTCCGGCACACACTATCTGCATGTTCATGGAGTGGAAGCCCTTCCTGTTGGTGAAAGCTCCAGGCTCACCCGCTGGCGCCTTGAAGGCCACATGTGTGCAGCCGTTTACACCCTGGATGCGGGGGAACCTAGCAATCGCGGCAAAGCCTCTGGCTCGCTCTGCCTGGCTGGCGTCATTCGTGCGGTAGTGAATGAAAGTCAATGCATGCCTGAGCAGAACATCTGTCACCAGCTTGACACAACTGTGGACAGTTGATTGGGACACTCCACAAAGACCACCCTGGAAAGAGCCGGAGGCACAGAAATTGAGGGCCACCGTGACCTTCAGCGCCACTGGCATGAGGTGCCCACCCACACCGTTCGAGCTGATCTCAGGGCCAATCATCTGACAGCTGGAGGTCACTGTCTCCCTTGAGAGATGGAGCCTCCTTCAGCATTGCACCTCAGACACATTGAGGTAGCTGCATCGCCGCCTGTAAACCCTGGCAGCAGGATAGTAGCGTCTTCTGTGACCCCTTCCACCTTGGACTTGCTGTTGGCTCTGCGCACCTTGTGCCTGCGCCTGTCCTCCCACAGGGGGCTCCCCTGGAGCTGAATAGGGACACCTGGCCTCCTCCCCCGTCTGGCCCTCTCTTCCTCCTCAGAGGAGGTGCCTTCAGCGGAGACCACAAACTCCATTCCCGGAGTAAGGGAAGGCTGCCTGATACCTGGAAGGTCCCAAGTGTTATGACTCCTTCGGAGTCCTGAACTGAAACCTGTTATTTCTGTTAAAGCAGCTCTGAAGTGAAATGAAGTTGTTCTCTTCACACAAGCAAGTAAGCAGTAAGTAATAATCTAAAGTTCTAACAACTCACATTAGCGAGCCCACTCACCCCTCTTATCCTGCCCATGGATGGGGTTTTTAAAAATGTGGCCTACCCGCCTGCCCATTGCACCCGTGCGACACCCTGAAAATTTCTTGGGCTGCACAAAATTGATTTCAATTGCTGCCTCAAGGGCCTTAACTGGCCCGTTAATTAATGGTGGGCATGCCTCCGAAATCATAGCATGTCCACCTTCCAAAATATTGTGATGGCGCGCAGTGACATCGGGATGCACGCCCGACATCATCGCGCGTCATTTTACGCTCATGCGTGTCGGGCCCGTCCCCGCACGCCAACTGTGAAATTCTGCCCATGGATTAGCATCACTAAGAATGCTACTGAAACTTAAATTCAGCATTTACATATGTAGAATTGCTTCACATTTACAGCACAGAAACAGGCTATTCAACACAACAAATCTGTGCTGGTTTTTGTGCTCCACAGGAGCCTCCTCCCACCTTGCTTCATCTAACCTGATCAGCATATCTCCTTTCTTCCTCATGTACTTATATAGTTTCCCCTTAAAGGCATCTATGTGATTTGCCTCAATCACTCCTTGTGATAGCGAGTTTCACATTCTTACCATTCTCTGGGTAAAGAAGTTTCTCCAGAAGTCATCAAACAGAGAACCATTGGAGGTCTGCTAACGTTGTACCTTAGTTTAAAAAGGGAACAAGGGACAGGTCAAATAATCACAGGCCAGTCAGTCTAACCTCGGTAGTGAGCAAATGATCAGAATCAATTATGAGGAACAGGATAAGCAGTTACTTAGAAAGGCAAGGGTTAATCAAAGACATCCAGCATGGGTTTGTTCAGGGAAAGTCATGTCTACTTTCCCTAATTGATTCTGATCATTTGCTCACTACCGAGGTTAGACTGACTGGCCTGTGATTATTTGACCCGTCCCTTGTATCCTTTTTAAACAAAGGTACAACGTTAGTTTGTTCAGGGAAAGTCGTGTTTGACTAAGTTGATTGATTTTTTTTTTAGAGAAAGTAGCAAGGAGGATTGATGAGGGTGGTGTAATTGATGCGGTCTACATGGATTTTAACAAGGCTTTTGAGAAGGTCCCACATAGGAACATTGGAGCAGGAGTACCTGCTTTATGTGGGAATAATCAAGAAGTTTGCAGTCAACACAAAAATTGGCTATGCAGTAGATAGCGAGGAGGATTGCTGTAGACTGCAGGAAGATACCAATGTGCAGAAGAGTGGCAAATGGAATTTAACCCAGAGAAGTGTGAGGTGATGCATTTGGGGAGGTCAAACAAGGCAAAAGATTGCACAATAAATGGGAGGATACTGAGAGGAGTAGAGGAAGTGAAAGACCTTGGAGTAAATATCCAGAGATCCCTGAAGATAGCAGGACAGGTTGATATGGTGGTTAAGAGGGCATATGGAATCCTTTCATTTATTAGCCAGGTTGTAGAATATAAGAGCAGGGAGGTTAAAAACATTAGTTAGGCCACAACTTGAGGACTGTATGCAGTTGGTCACCTCATTACAGAAAGGATGTAATTGCATTAGAGAGGGTACAAAGGAGATTTACGAGGATGTTGCCAGGACTGGAAAATTGCAGCTATGAGGAAAGATTGGATAGGCTGGGGTTGTTCTCCTTGGAACAGAGGAGGCGGAGAGGAGATTTGATTGATATGTACAAAATTGTGAGGATAGAGTGGATGGGAAGGGCCTATTTACTTTAGCAGAAAGGTCAGTGACTAGGCAGCACAGATTTTAAGTAATTGGTAAAAAGAATAGAGGGGAGATGGTTGTTGGGATCTGAACCTCACTGCCTGAAAGGGCAGTAGAGGCAGAAATCCTCAACTCATTTAAAAGGTGTCTAGATATGCACCTGAAGTGCTGTAACCTGCAGTGCTACGGACCTAGTGCTGGAAAGCGGGGTTAGGCTGGGTGGTTCGTTTCTCGGCTGGTGCAGAGGTTATGGGCCAAGTGGCCTCTTTCTGTGCCGTACATTTTCTATGATTCCATGATGCAGCATTACAGATCTCTGCTTCCTAATAACCAACACAGTGTCCCAGCTGATTCTCTTTATATGCGCTCTCAGTCCTTAATCAAACAATGCCTCTTACCTGGGTACCTTTGACAATACAATCAACCAACCACTAACACCCTGCCATTCAATAAGACCTTGGGTGATCTGATTGTGGCCTTAACTCTGCTTATCTGCCCGCTCTCTATAATTCTTGACTCTCTTGGTAATCAAAAAATTGTCTAACTCAGTTTTGAATATATTCAATAACCCCGCCTCCACTGCTCTCTGTAGAAGAGAATCCCAAAAGACTAACTACCCTCTGGGTGAAAAAAAGTCTTCTCATCTCAGTCTTATTTTTCCTTTTAGCTGTGCCTCCTAGGCCTAGATTTCCCCATGGCGGGGGGGGGAAACATCCTCTCAACACCTAACCTATCAAGCCCTCTTAGAGTCTTATATGTTTCAATAAGATCACTTCTCATCCTTCTAAACTCGTATGAGTTAAAACCCCAGCCTGCTCAACCTTTCCTCATACGACAACCCTTTCATCCCAAGAATCAGCCATCTCTGAATTGCTTCCAATGCAAATATGTCTCTCCTTAAGTAAGGAGACTTCACACAATATTCTAGGTGTGGTCTTACCAATACCCTGTACACTATTAGCAAGATCTCCCTATTTTTGTACTCCACTCCCCTTTCAATAAAGGCCAACATTCCATTTGCTTTCCTAATTATACGTACCTGCCGTGTGCCCCATTAGGAAGCATTTGTTGGAATAGTGCTTGAACATATGTTTCATCTTTCTTTTATTCCCTGTCTTCACAGGAAGTTGAGGGTTTTAATTATGAGACTTGCTTTTGTTCAAGGTTTGGTCATTAAAATTGCCAGCTAATGTGGGATGTGGATTTCTTCAAAACCAGAATCTGGAAAATCTAAAATAATGCCACATTCCAATCTTGAACGTGTAAATGTTTGCTGCAAAGTTTTTATTTGACAGTCCAATATTTGAAGCCATGTGGACAGACCCTTTGCCTAACATTTGTTGCAACCTGAGCACACGAATGCCCTGAGAATCTAACGCCTTCAAGGAAGGCTTTAATTTAAAAGCAAATGTTAATCTAAATTAGGCAAAACTGCCTCTCCTGTGGTTAAAGAACTGAAAATCTCAAAATGATTGGCAAGTATTAGATCCACACCACATGCACATGATTATGTGGGATTGGGTTACTAGAGATGCCTCCACAAACTGAGGTGAATCCCAGAATGTAATTCAGGCCAAGTCATTGAGAATATTCTTATGACTCAGGAGAGGATTGCTGACATCATTTAACTAATGGCAGGCCAGCAAGAAAAGACAGTATTCATGATGAATTGTTAAAAGGATATGATACTTGGGAATAGATTCTGTTTGAAGTGTGCGTGATATTATTTTTCTTGTTTAATTTAAAAATGCAATTTTAAACACCACAGAAAAATGAAATTTCCACTGTCATTAGAAGTTATTTGGTTATCAAATAGTACAATCCTCCTCACAGAGTTTTGGGGGGAAGGTATTTGGGCTATCTTGGGATCACGTTGATTAAGAGTTGTGATCCCTAGTGATGAAAGATTGGCACTAAGTCAATCTTCCACCACAGTATTCTTGGTAATCCATGAACCAGCAGTCAAGACTATAGCATTTCACACACTATTGATTGATTGGTCAGCCAGTTGAGTTCATTGAGGGACCTGGTGGGATGTTACAGATTTCAAATTTGTTTGATATTTGTTCAAGCCCAGCAGTGTTGATTAAGTGGCTCACTTTCAGGACTGTGCCCAATATGTAATTTAAAAAAAAATTCCTGGGATATGAGAATTGCAGGCAAGTCAACATTTATTGCGTTATGATCCCTATGGGGGAACTGTAAACCAAAATAACCAAATTTACTGAATGACCGCCATATGAAGAAATTACCAAAAGATTCCTCTTTTTGTAGCTTTTACCTTAACATGAGTAATTGTTAACACGAGCGTGTTGTAATAGTCAATACAACAAAGATACGTCTTACATAACCACAAGCATTCCACTTCAGCATGCATGCATTGTGTAGTATAAGATTTAGGGTTTCGAGGTATAAAACCCTTTTAATTAAAATCTCTAAGTTCTGAATTCTTAATTTCTAACACTAGGGTCCTCTGTTATGTCTGACCTGACAAGGTACGAATAACCTACATTTATGAATAAAGTATAATTTGATAAAAAACATTTTACATATACTTAACAAAAACAGTGAAGGCAACATGGAAGTTCCTTATTCCTTAAGTTCCGAGGATTCTTTCAACGTTGCTAGCACAGGCGATGTCTTTCTCTTCTTCTATCTCTGAAATGATGTTGAACTGTGTCCAGGAGCCCTGATAACATTGTGCCAACAAAGACTCCAATTTTCCAACTTTTTTCCCCACTTCTCATTATTCTGGAATCCCTTATTTGGAAATGGTCCAAATTCACCTCTTCCTATTGGCTGGGGGTGTGAGCCATCTCATGTCACCCCATCTCTGTAACTAGAGTGATGTAGGCTAAAGATAAATGTCCATCCCTTGTTTCCCTTTGGCCTTCAGAGTTTACATTCCATTGTGAACAAATGATACGTTTCCTTTAGTTACAACAATGTCAAATTCTCTTGCCAATATGATACCTATTGTAAACATTCACATCAATGTGCTCTAACCCATTCCCACAAGTACTAAAGCCATTAAGAACAAATGTTTAAAACATTTCCTGTCATAATGCCAGAAAATAAAGTTTCTCTCTAATACAAATGTTCTGCCCTACAGATATGGTTAATCAATTAAATCAATGCATGGATTTTATTTAAAGATCATATCAACATAAGTAAACTGCCTTTCAGCCATTTCTTCAAACATACAGCTGCTAAACCCAGACCCTCAGGCAACTTAAAGTCATAAAACCATTAAGTGAAGTTTCTCACAAACAACAGCTGCCTGTACAACAGTAAAGTATCCCAACTGCCCTGTCTGCCCATTGTCTCAATAACAGAAATTCAAACGGAACCATTTAATTTAAAAAGCGGTTAACAATAAAAACCATAGATGGTACAAATCAACACCCAAACAAACTCTAAAAATTGGTAGTATTATCAAAATCTTACAGTAGCTACACAGTTTCATAATATACTGTTCTTTATTCATGTAGGGTAGGTCAGGAATCCTATCCAACAACAGCTTTCACCTCCAAGTTTCATGGGGACGATTATCATCGGCAAAGCACACCTCTACAAACCCTTTCTCCCTTGGGTCACAACAATCCTGATGGTGCAGCTTCCCAGAGTTCCTTGTCAATCAGCTAACCAATAACACCCAGTTCAGTTTGGCCAATTCTAGGAAAACACCTAGCTCTTTAGTGTCTCTGAGTTATGCACAGAGCTTTCCAGGTTTTAGACCTTTTTTAGCCAGCACACAATTTGACTCCAAGAGCTCTTGGCTCCTTTTCTGCTGAACAGAAAAATTGAGCTCTTTGAAAGAGATTTGCTTCTTCTCCTTTGGAGAATTTATTGTGTTCCTCATTCTATCTCTGTTTTCTTTCTCTTTATGTCTGCATCTGGGCCTTCACTCTCCAGCTTCTCTGCTTGTAGCTCTCCTTTGTGTCTGCAGCTCTCCTTTGTGTCTGGCCACATGGTGTCTATATCTTAATTTGCTTCCTGTTGGCATTGCTTCCAGGTCAAGGGGGGCCAGGTCACATAAGAACATAAGAACTAGGAGCAGGAGTAGGTAATTCAGCCCCTTGAGCCTGCCCCGCCATTCATTACGATCATGGCTGATCTCATTTCGGTCTCAACTCTAATTCCCGCCCTCTCCCCATAACCTTTCAACCCATTACTAATTAAAAATCTGTCTATCTCCTCCTTAAATTTATTCAGCGTCCCGGCATCCACTGCACTCTGAGGTAGTGAATTCCACAGATTCACGACCCTTTGAGAAAAGTAATTCCTCTTCATCTATGATTTAAATCTACCACCCCTTAGCCTAAAACTATGGCCTCTCGTTCTAGAATGCCCCACAAGGGGAAACATCTGCTCCACGTCTACTTTGTCTATCCCTTTTAGCATCTTATATACCTCAATTAGATCTCCTCTCATCCTTCTAAACTCTAGCAAGTATAGGCCTAAACTGCTCAATCTCTCCTCATAAAACAAGTCCCGCATCTCTGGAATCAATCTAGTGAACCTCCTCTGAACCGACTCCAGTGCAACTACATCCTTCCTCAAGTAAGGGGACCAAAACTGTGCACAGTACTCCAGGTGCGGTCTCACCAATGCCTTGTACAGTTGCAACAACACTTCCCTATTTTTATACTCTATTCCTTTAGCAATATATGCCAAAATTCCATTTGTCTTCCTTATTACCTCCTGTACCTGCATACTAGCTTTCAGCGATTCATGCACGAGGACACCCAGAACCCTCTGCACCGAAGCATTCTGAAGTTTCTCTCCATTTAAATAATAAGTCGCCTTTTTATTCTTCTGACCAAAATGGATGACCTCACACTTATTCATGTTAAACTCCATCTGCCAAATTTTGGCCCATTCACCTAACTTGTCCATATCCATTTGTAAATTTCTTATTTCGTTGTTGCAACTTACTTTCCCACCTATTTTGGTGTCATCTGCAAATTTAGCTATAGTACCTTCTATCCCTGAATCCAAGTCATTAATATAGATTGTAAATAGTTGGGGCCCAAGGACCGAACCCTGTGACACCTCACTAGTTACAGCTTGCCATCCAGAAAAAGACCCATTTATCCCAATTCTCTGCTTTCTTTTGGTTAGCCAATTCTCTATCCAAGCTAATATATTACCCCTAACTCTATATGATCTTATCTTATGTATTAATCTTTTCTGCGCCACCTTATCAAAGGCCTTCTGGAAGTCCAGATATACTACATCTACAGGATCCCCATTATCCACTTTGCTTTCACATCTTCAAAGAACGCTAGCAAATTAGTCAAACACAATTTACTCTTCATAAAACCATGCTGACTCTGATGGATTGCGTTTTGACTTTCCAAATGCCCCATTACTACTTCCTTAGTAATGGATTCCAACAATTTCCCAATGACAAACGCCTAACTAACTGGTCTATAGTTTCCTACTTTCTGCCTCCCCCCCTTTTTGAATAAGGGTGTTATATTAGCATTTTTCCAATCCACTGGAACCTTTCCAGAACCCAGGGAATTTTGTAATATTATAGCCAATGCATCCACTATCTCAGCTGCCACTTCCTTTAAGACCCTGGGATGTAGGCCATCAGGTCCTGGGGACTTGTCACCCTTTAATCCCAATAGTTTGCTCAGTACTTTTTCTCTAGTGATGGTGATTGTTACTATTGGGGTGGTACTAGTGTCCTTCACTGTGAAAACTGAGACAAAATATTGATTAAGCGTCACTGCCATTTCTGCATTCCCCACTATTAACTCCCTAGTCTCATCCTCCAAGGGACCAACATTCACTTTAGCTACTCTCTTTCCTTTTATATACTTGTAGAAGCTTTTGCTATCAGTTTTAACATTTTGCGCTAGTTTTCTTTCATAGTTTACCTTTGCTCTTTTAATTTTTTTTTAGTAACCCTTGTTGATCTTTAAAAGTTTTCTAATCTTCCAGCCTGCCACTGACCTTTGCAACTTGGTATACCTTAGTTTTTGCCTTTAAGTTATCTTTAACTTCCTTGCTTAGCCATGGATGCTTTTTCCCCCTCTTACCATCTTTCTTCCTCATTGGGATATATTTTACTTGGGAGGAATTGAATATCTCCTTAAATATCTGCCACTGTTCATCAACTGTCCTACCTTGTAGTCTTCCTGCCCAGTCCACTCGGGCCAAATCTGCCCTCATGCCTATGTAGTTACCTTTGTTTAACTCCAGAACACTAGTATGGGACTCAAGTTTCTCGCTCTCAAACTGAACTTGAAACTCTAGCATGCTATGATCACTCTTCCCTAGAGGGTCCTTTACTATGAGATCATTAATTAATCCCATCTCATTACACAAAACCAAATCCAGAATAACCTGCTCCCTGGTTGGTTTCACAACGTATTGCTCCTAGAAACAATCTCTAATACACTTTATGAACTCTCTCCTCAAGGCTACCCTTGCCAATTTGATTAGTCCAGTCTATATGCATATTAAAATCACCCATGATTATTGCTGTGCCTTTCTTACATGCTCGCAGTATTTCCTGGTTTATACTGTGCCCTACTGCTAAACTACTGTTTGGGGACCTATAGCTTACTCCTAACAGGGACTTCTTTCCCTTGCTATTTCTTATTTCTACCCAGACTGAATCTACGTCTTGCTCTCCAGTGCCTATATCATTCCTCACTATAGCACTGATCTCTTCCTTTACTAACAAAGCTACACCACCTCCTTTCTTTTCCTGCCTATCCTTCTGAAACACTGAGTACCCTTGGATATTCAATTCCCAGACCTGCTCTCCCTGTAATCATGCCTCAGTAATCGTCATGAAATCATACCTATTTATCTCTATATGCGCTGTTAACTCATTAGTTTTATTCTGAATGCTACAAAGCCTTTAAGTTTGCCCGATTGTCAATTTTCCCTTCTCTTATATGATTCTTTGGTGCAATATGGCGTTCACACACTCTGTCCCTTCCTTTCACTTTTTGATAGCAATTAGCCTCGTCACTAACCTGCACTCTTACCCTCTCCTTAAACTTTGATTTTTTTATATTTCCATGCAACTGAACCCTCCCCCCAACTATTTAGTTTAAAGCCCTATCTACGAACCTAGTTAAGCGATTCGCCAGGTCACTGGTCCAGCATGGAGCCCGTCCGAACAGAATAGCTCCCTCTTTCCCCCGTCATCGATCCCTCAACAAGAAACTTTGCCTCTTTCTTTCAGGTGCAAAGGAATGCAAGCTCCAACAACTCATCGACACCAACGCCCATCCAGGACCCTCCACCCCTGCCCGTCCCTCTGTCCCCATCCCGTCTTCCAATCCCAGCCTCGGCCGTATATTCACCATACCCCCTGACCTTCCCCTCTCCGATGCTGAACGTTCAGTGCTCAGCAAAGGACTCAGTTTCATGCCCTTACGCCCTCACCTCAATGAATTTCAGGCTCGGCACGATGCTGAACTCTTCTTCCGCCGCCTTCGTCTCCGTGCTCACTTCTTTGGACAGGAGTCCTCTCCCCGTTCAACGGATCCTTATACCCACCTCCAATATCCTCCCTCCACCTGGACCCCTCCCTCTGGATTCTTACCTTCTCTTGATATTTTCATTGAGAACTATCGGCGTGACATCAGTCATCTCAATTTCTCTGCTCCTCTCACCCACTCTAAACTGTCTCTTTCTGAACTTGCTGCACTCCATTCTCTCAGGTCCAACCCTGACATTGTCATCAAACCCGCTGACAAGGGTGGTGCTGTTGTTGTCCGGCGCACTGACCTCTACCTCGCAGAGGCTGAGCGTCCACTCGCAGACACTTCCTTCTACCTCCCCCTGGACCATGACCCCACCACTGAACATCAAGCCATTGTTTCCAGGACTGTCACTGACCTCATCTCTCTGGAGATCTTCCCTCCACAGCTTCCAACCTCATAATCTCCCAACCTCGGACAGCCCGCTTCTACCTCCTACCCAAAATCCACAAACAGGACTGTCCAGGCAGACCAATCGTGTCAGCCTGTACCTACCCCACGGAACTCATTTCTTGCTATCTTGACTCCATTCTCTCTCCCCTTGTCCAGTCTCTTCCCACCTACATCCGCCATTCCTCTGACACCCTACATCATATCAACAATTTCCAGTTTCCTGGCCCCAACCGCCTCCTCTTCACCATGGACGTCCAATCCCTCTACACCTCCATCCCCCACCAGGATGGTCTGAGGGCTCTCCGCTTCTTCCTCGAACAGAGGCCCGAACAATCCCCATCCACCACTACTCTCCTCCGTTTGGCTGAACTTGTTCTCACACTGAACAATTTCTCCTTAAACTCGTCTTACTTCCTCCAAATAAAAGGTGTGGCATGGGTACCCGCATGGACCCCAGTTATGCCTGTCTCTTTATGGGGTATGTGGAACATTCCTTGTTCCAGTCCTACTCAGGTCCTCCCCTACAACTCTTTCTCTGGTACATCGATGACTGCTTCGGTGCCGCTTCATGCTCTCATCTGGATCTGGAAAAATTTATTAATTTTGCTTCCAATTTCCACCTCTCCATCATTTTCATGCGATCCATCACTGACACTTCCCTTTCCTTCCTTGACCTCTCTGTCTCAATTTCTGGTGATAGACTGTCCACCAATATGCATTACAAGCCTACCGACTCCCACAGCTACCTTGACTACAGCCCCTCACACCCCGCTTCCTGTAAGGACTCCATCCCATTCTCTCAGTTCCTTTGCCTCAGTCGTATCTGTTCTGATGATGCCACTTTCAAAAACAGTTCCTCTGACATGTCTTCCTTCTTCCTTAACCAAGGTTTTCCACCCACAGTGGTTGACAGGGCCCTCAACCGTGTCCGGCCCATCTCCCGCGTATCCACCCTCACATCTTCCTCTCCCTCCCAGAGCCATGATAGGGTCCCCCTTGTCCTCATTTATCACCCCACCAGCCTCCGCATTCAAAGGATCATCCTCAGTCATTTCCGCCAACTCCAGCATGATGCCACCACCAAACACATCTTCCCTTCACCTCCCCTTCCGACTAGGCACTTTACAGCCTTCCGGACTGAATATTGAGTTCAACAACTTTTGATCATGAACTCTCTCCTCCATCCCCACCCACTTTCCAAACGCCCCTTTTCCAATAATTTATATATATTTTTCTTTTCCCACCTATTTCCATTATTTTTAAATGTATTTCCATCCATTGTTTTATCTCTACCTTTTAGCCTATTTCGATCCCTTCCCTTCACCCCACCCCCACTAGGGCTATCTGTACCTTGCTCATCCTGCCTTGTACCCTTAATGTCCCCATTAGCACATTTCTTAGCTAATATCACCACCGTCAACACCTCTTTGACCTTTTGTCTATGACATCTTTTGGCAATCTCCACCTATCACTGGCCCTCTATCCAGCTCCACCTGTCCCACCCCCCCTTAAACCAGTTTATATGCCACCTCTTTTCTATTTTTCCTTAGTTCTGATGAAGAGTAATTCGGACTCGAAACGTTAACTGTGTTCCTCTCCGCAGAAGCTGTCAGACCTGCTGAGTTTTTCCAGGTATTTTTATTTTTGTTCTAGATTTCCAACATCCGCAGTTATTTGCTTTCCCTCTTTCCTCAGTACTGGTTCCAATGTCCTATGAATTCAAACTCACTTCTCCCGTACCAATCTTTGAGCCACATATTTACCTCTTTAATCTTATTGACCCTGTGCCAATTAGCTCGTGGCTTGGGTAGTAATCTGGAGATTATTACCTTTTTGGTTCTGCTTTTTAATTTAGCCCCTAAACCTGTATTTTTTAATATCCAGAAAAGATACAATTATACCTTTATAATTGATGCAAACACTTAAAAGTCCTTTTGAAACATTCTTAAAAAAACAATTACAGATTCCACAGACATATTCAAATTTCCTTACTATATGGGTCAAAGCTCATCATAATTGCCCAAATCTAATTGCCCTTGAGAAGATGAGGGCCTTCTTGAACTGCTGCAATCCGTATGGTGTAGAGGCACACACAGCGCTGTTAGTAAGGGAGTTCCAGGTTTTTGACCTAGCGACAGTGCAGGAATGGCGATGTTGTTCCAAGTCAGAATGGTGTGTGGCTTGGAGGGAAAATTGCAGGTGGTGGTGTTTCCATGGATCTGCTGCCTATCTCCTCCTAGATGAAAGAGATTGCAGGGTAGTAAGGTGCTGTTGAAAGAGGCTTGGAGAGTTGGTGCACTGCATCTTGTAGATTGTACACACAACTGCCACAGTGCACCGGTGGTGGAGGGAGTGAATGTTTAAGATGGTGGATGGGATGCTGATCAAGCAGGCTGCTTTGTCCTAGGTGGTGTCAAGCTTCATGAGTGTTTTGGAGACACACTTGCCCTTTTATATGGTGAATGTTCTATTACTCTCCTAACTTGTGCCCTGTAGTTGGTGGTTAGCATTTGGGGAGTCTTGGACAGTCCCCAGAATATCCAACCTCTGACCTGTTCTGTATTTATATGGCTGGTCCAGTCAAGTTTCTGGTAAATGGTGACGTCCAGGATGCTAATGGTCTGAGACTTGATGATTCTGTCAAAGGGAGGTGGTTAGAGTCTCTCCTGTTGAACATTGTCATTGCCTGGTACTTGTGCAACACAGACCTTGCTAGGCATTTATTAGCCCAAGCCTGGAAGCTGTTCAGGTCTTGCTTGTGAGCTGGATTTCTTCAATATCGGAAGAAACATGAACGGTACTAAACACTGTGTAATCAACAGCAAACATCCACACCTTTGACCTGATGTCATAGGGAGACCATTGAAGCATCTGAAGATAGTGGAACCTATGATATTGCGCTGAAAACTTCTGCAGTGGTGTTCTAGGGCTGACACGATTGACTTCCAACAACAACATCCATGTTCCTTTGTGCTAGATATTACTCCAAACAGTGGAGAGTTTTCTCACTGATTCCTATTGACTTCAATTTTGCTAGGAATTCTTAATGCTGCACTTGGTCAAGTGCTTCATTAATGTCAAGGGCAATCACTCTGGCCTCACCTCTGGAATTCAGTTGTTCTTTGTTTATGTTTTAACCAAATCTGGAGCCAAGTGGCAAAATTCCAACAGCATTGGTGAGCAGCTTACTGGTGAGTAAGTGCTGCTGGATAGCACTAGCAACGACCCCTTCCATCACTTAGCTGTTGACCAACAGTAGACTAATAAGCAGTAATTGGGCAGATTGGATTTCTCCTGAGTTACGTCTAGCATACCTGGGCAACTTTCCACATTGTCAGATAGATATCAGTGTTGCAGCTGTACTGTAACAACTTGGTTAGATCCTTGGCTATTTCTGGAGCAGAATTCTTCAACACCAAAGCTGGGATGTTGCCAGGCCTCATAGCTTTAGCTGTATCAGGTGTGATCGGCTGTTTCTTGTTACCACGCGGAATGAAGTGAATTGGCCGAAGACTGTCTTCTGTGATGCGGGGGACCTGGGGACAAGGCCAGAATGACAGTTGGGACTTCTGGCTGAAGATGGCTTCAAATGCCCAACCTTGGGCGGCTCATCCACTCCTGTTGGCGCCAGGCGCGCTTGGCGGCATGAGTGGACAATATGGCTTCCAACGTTGGGGATGTAATTTTAATGCATTTGCATCTCATCATCCTGCTTGCCTGCCAGAATCATCTCCTCACGCTGGATTGTCCAGGCAGGTCGGTGTGATTGCACGCTGACGTGTTTCACAATTGAACATAAGCGACGTGCACCTGGTGAGCTGCATGTCACTCGGGACTTTGAGATTTGTTTGTCTACCTTGGTTCAGGCAGCACTCGCGATCATCAGCGCCAGGCTTCGCAGGCAGAACCACATCACTTTTAGGGAGGCTCACGGGAAGGTCTCTACCTACCAGACCAGCCGTAAGTCTGCTGGCTGCAGGCTAGGGCTTGCTTGGGGAAAGGGGGAGAAGTTGCTTCAGGCAAGGGAAGAAGACACTTCAGGGCAAGGACAGTACTGAGGAAGGGGGGGTATCCCAGGATGTCTGTGGGGACACATGTGCAAGTGGCCTCAAGAGGGTGAGAGCTGAGGAGGCAGTCTCCAGAGGAGGTGTGGCCAGATGGAGATGTGAGGGTGTGTGTGAGAGCGTGAGTGATGATGACCCTTGGGCTGGCAGTGAGTGAGATTCCAGTGAGTGTGATGGTCTTGTGAGTGTGTGGGTTTAGTGTGATGAGATGGTTACCTTACTCTGGAGGCACGGATGAGATCATTCATTCTCTTTCTGCACTGGATAGCCAGCCTCTTCTGTGCAGCTTTAGCACTGGTCACCGTTGCCACCGCCTCCCAAGCCGGGGTGGTGACACTGATGAGCCTCCTGTGGCAAGAGTGGGAGTAGAGGACATCACGTCGGCCCTCCACGGCTTCCAAAAGGTGTTCCAGGGGTGTGTCAGAAAAATGGTGGGCTGCAGACCTCTTGCCTTTCAGGGCCATGCCTTCTGTACAGCAGCCTTGGGCTGCAAGAACTGAGGGCTGTGTGCGCGGCTGCAATTCTAATATGGCGCCTGGCTTGAGGAAGCAGCAAAGTGACAGCATGGCGGGCGAATTGGAGGAAGCCCGCCAGCGAATCAGCATGTTTCCCATGATGCATAAATAATGAGGTGGGAAGGGGACTTTAGGGCACGAAAACCTGCCACTGCGGCCAGTGGGTTGTTTTACACGCCCGCTACCGCACTTAGCGCAATTCTGGGACGATTCCGCCCCTTGTCTTTTGCGTTGACATGTTGGGGTCCATGATCAAGGATGAGAATTTTCACGGAGCTACCTTCTTCCATTATTTGCTTAGTTATTTACCACCATTCACGACTGGATGTGGCAAAGCTGCAGACCTTTGATCAGATCTGTTAATTGTGAGATCATTTAGCTCCGTTAATCGGGATTGTTCAGTTGCTTTGTTTTACAGATTGCAAGTTAACAGAGTAACAGTTAAAGCAAATCTCAACATTCTTCATTGAAGCACACTTCTGTCCTTGAAAAAGTAATAAACCATAGCCCTTATTCCATTTATGCAGTTGATTTTCTTGTTTTTGGCATTACCTTTTTCCAGATAACTTTTATTTCATACATTGGCCTTCTACATCTTACAAAACCAGTGTCAGGCATGTACCTTGCAGTCTCCTATTTAAAAACTCATTGACTGTGCAAATGCCCCACTTCCAGCCAACACACAACCAAACATTTCTCCTTGTGTGAGGACTGCTCTCCTTTGGCATTTAGGGATTCTTCAGTTGGCCTGACAACCAACCCAATAACTTTCAGTCCCAAGGATTCATAGCAGATGCCTCATTCTTATTATCTCATCATTTCCCTGTGGCTGTTTTGATAGACTATGGAATCAAAGGGGTAGATGTTTCCGACCGGGCGATAACTAGTGTTCTAGATTGCCTACTTGTTATAGGAATTGTCCAGTGAAATCAATGAAATGTAAATTGAATGATTTTATAAGAGGCAGCTGGTTCACAATGCCAATTTTATGCCCATGCAGCAAGTTGAAAATCTACCACTGGATAATGAATTGATTAACATCCCTATCAGCACTGACAACAATGAGGATGGTTAGTTTATCTTGCCATTCAATCCTCTGTGGGTGGAATCGTCCCAGATTTGCACCAAGTGCAGTAACGGGTGGGTGAAACATTTTACCGGCTAGCCACAATGGCGGGTTTTCATGCCGTATCGTCCCAAATCTGCTGCATCACTTATGCACTCCCAGGAAACACGCTGTTTCCACGCCCGCCATGCCATCACCGTGCTGCTGCATCACGCTGGGCACCATATTTAAAGTCCAGCCACACACACATACATTTCAGTGCTTCCAGCCCATGACTACTGGAGAGAAGATGTCCATGAAAGGCACAAAGACTGCAGCCCCCAGGTTTAATGACACATCACTGGATTGCCATTTGGATGCCGCGGAGGCTCACTGTGATGTCCTCTACCCCTACTCTGGCCGCGGGATGGGCAGTGGCATCACCAATCCAGCATGGGAGGCGGTGGCAGCGGTGGTCAGTGCCAATGCCCTGCAAAAGAGGACAGCCACCCAGTGCCGCTACAGGATGAATGGTCTCATCCGTTCCACCAGGGCAACTCCTTCTTCTCATCACTCTCAACTCACACGCTCACAAATCCATCACACATCCACACCTCAAGGGACAACACGACTAACTCTAAAACACATCCTCACATCTCCATCAGGCTCATATCCTCTCAAACTCACATCCTCATTCCTGTCTGCTCACCACACAAACATTCCATGCAGTGCCATGTGTCCTGCTCACACTCTTTCCATCTGTTCCCATGAAGGAGAAGCTGGCTCACAACAGCAGGGAGAGGTCCCAGACTGGGGTGGAGTGGCCCATGTTAGGCCCCTCACTCATTTTGAGGAGCGTGGCATTGCGCTGACTGGTGAAGACGTGGACCCTGCCTGCGGTGATGGTGAGGTCGGTGACAAACACCCGCCTGAGGATCCTGCACCACATCATCCCTTCCTCAATGCAACTGTGAGTGTTCTCTCTCCTGCTTTTGACTCTGCTGTCATGCACTAATTATCTCTTCTTTGGTTCACAGGGAGCTCTGCCAAGTGACTGACACCCTCAGCCAGCCAGTCCCTCAGTTCCATCCACATCCTCATTGCAGTCTAGAGTACTCCTCCTCCATTGAAGAGCTGGAAATAAGCAGCCTGGAAGACCCATCACAGCGCTTAACCACACCCTGCATCAGTGCAGAGACACACACTTCAGTGGGATCTAGATCTAGAGCAGGCTCGGGTTCACAACCTGGTGGTCACTGAACGGACACGTGTCCACAGCAGGAGGAGGCAGGTTCAACCAAGCTCCCCCCGCACTCAGAGGACTGCTGGGGAGGAGACATCTGTGAGGTCCGAGTCAGATGATGAACCTCTGGATTTGGCCTTCCAACTCACCCTGGAGAGTCAGCAGAAAGCAGGGGAACATCATGCAGAGCTGTTGGAAGCCCTCAACAGAGTGACATGCGAGTTGGAGGAGTGCATCTGCCTGCTCTCTGATGCAGTGGTGCCCACATGTGCATGGCGTCTCCATGGGGAGGATGGTGGGTGCCATAGAGAGCTGGTCCAGCAGAACGCAGAGATGTGCGCAGACCTGTACTCTATCCTGGTGACCATGGGCGAATTTCTACCTAGGCAACGTGAGAGGGAAAGGGGGCACCTCAGCATTCCTCCAGGTGCTCCTTCCCCTCAAGGAGTCAGGCCGGGGCCCCCGGGCATCCGAGGAAAGGAGGAGCAACACTGGAGACCCCTGGGTCATCCACTTAGGAATCTCAGAGGCTGTCCACTCCCTCTGAGCCCCCTTTGCCTTTGACTCCCTCAACCTCATTCTCTGTCACCACAGAGGGAGCAGCAGGCCAATGAGTGATTCTAGAGGGAGACGTGTGTGTGTGGCAGGGCCTTTTGAAGCTTTGTGCAAGCACTCTCCCATGCACATGGATCCTTCACGTTTCACACTCACCTCAATGTCCTGAGCATTTTCAATGCTGTCTGCTGGGGTTCGCTTTCAGTTGTCCATCTGAGCTGACCTGTATCTCCACCCACCCAATGATCACACCCCCATGCAGCACCTGACCTCACCCACCACAACTCTCGTTTCACTTTTGATTTGGATAGCATGGTCTGGATTTGCTTTTTCGTGTGCTCCCCCGTCTTTTCCCCTCTCTCAGTCACCCATTTCCTTTACCCCATCACAGCTGACCTCCCCCGGCATCACTTTTCACCTCCCCTCCATGACTTACCAGCCACAACCCCTTTCCTTCGAGGGTGTCCAGGTGAACGTGCACGTTGCCTTCCTTCCTGAAAATTCCACCCCCATCCAAATTCAGCTCGCTGAGCTCCTCCTTCCCACCCCCCGGGTCCATGTCTGCCTCTGGGTCCCCACCAATCACCCTCACTGTCCCTTCAATCGCTACCTCCAATCCTCACCCTCCCACCCTACCGCCTCACTCTGCCCGCGGTCATTCTCACCCTTCCTCCATACCACATCCACCCTCAGTTCGCTCGCCAGGAGGCAGACAAGGACCTATCTGACCCCCCTCTGTGCATGTTCACCTGCACATCTCCCCCTTTGCACCCTTTCTCCTCATTGCACCCCTTCTCCCCGGAGCCCCTACCCCCCAGGAACTCATTGCCCCCCCAGCCCTCCCACCCACCCCGGACTCCCCACCCCCCCACCCCGGGCTTAGTCCCTCCCCCTCCCTGACTCCTTCCTCCACCCTTACCTCTTCTGTAACCCTTAGTTCCCCCCCTCCCGACTCCTTTCTCTAGTTATATCTCTTCCTCCAGCCTCACTTCTTCCTCCAGCTTTACTCTTACCCCCTTCCTGACTCCTTCCTCCTCTCTCACATCTTCCTCAACCCTTACCCCATCCCCTCTCTGCACCACTTCCTCCCCCCTGGACAGCCTTCCCTTTCTGCACTCCTTCCCTCTCCACACTCCTTCCCTCACACCTTCCACCCTCCCTTACACTTACTCCCCAGTTGTCGTCTTCTCCCCGTTACCCCCTCCTCCATCGTTCTCCCTCCCCACCTCCCAACCTCCCCAGACATCTTCATTCCCTCCCCTCCCAACCTCAACCCCCTCCCAACACATTCATTTCCTGCCTCCCAACCTCACCCTGCCAACACCTCTTCCTCTCCCAGCCGGTCCTAGACCTTCCTCTCCCAACCCCTTCGACCATCATCCATTGTGAACATCAACAGTGACCATCCAACTTTCGTGAGCTGCTTCGCAGTAGAGCCATGTCCATGAGAATCCACCCAGCGTGCCATGGACATTCCCCCAGTGTGCCGCTGGTGCTGGGCTCCAGCACCTTCTGCTCCTCGGATGTCCGCGATGTGAGCAAGGCCCTGCCGTGTAAGTCCCGTCTACTGCACGTCACATTTGTCAAGATGTGTGCTACACTGGTGTGTTTTCCCGTTGATGTGAGCGGATGATCTGGGGGATGGGGGCGTACGATTCCGGTGGGCAGGCCTAACAATGATGTATTACAACAAAGTTCCCGACATCCAATGGCGGGGAACGTGGCCCGCTATCGGCAGACTGAGTGGATGGCCATGAACTGGTTTCACGCCATCGTGAAACCGATAGCGCCATATTGTCTGCTCTGGCCGCCGAACACGCCCGACACCAACGGGCACGGAAAATCCCGGCCTTTGTCTCAGTAGCCGCAGTGTATGGCTTTTTAAGACTTTGTAAATACTCCTTCTTTTAAACCACAGCACTTTAAACAACAATTGCTCCTAAATCTTCACTCTGAACGAATCAGATGATCAAGAACCACAAAACGTGGCAAAGGGTAAAGCTGTTATGAGAGGCTGGGGTTCTTCCCACTTGGCTCCATTTGGCTGGAAGCCAATTCATGGTTTTGGCTGGCTGAACTCTAATAGCGCCAATGTAATCACCTCTAATCCACGGCCGCTACCAATCAACATTTATGCTGTACGGATTTAGGTAAATTGAGGATTGTCTAGGTTTTATTTATATTAAAAATGGTGGCCTGGGCAAGCTACTGAGATTACCAGAACTGTATCTCAGCAAGTGTTGTTAAAATTGAGCAGTGGGGGGGCAATGGTGTAGAAACATCAATGCATTGCCGCACAGCTTAGAGGGATGCATATTTGATCCCCTGCTCTGCTGATTTCCTTGTTTCAGTTGTACTGCTGTGGAGAGAATTCTTGCACATACTAAATAATGCCAGAAAATAATTAAAAGGAACGCCTCTGATCTCATGCATCTTCTAGTTCCTGGGATAAGCAGAGGCCCAGAAAATAGTTGCCTTCGCCTTAGGAGATTTGTGGCTCAGGAAGATGAAAGGGGGCTTAAAATAAATGCATAATACTCTTAAAAACAAAATGAAAAATATGTAAGCATATCAATTCTGTAATTGTTCACTAGATGGCAGTCTAACAACAGCAAACTGAGCAGTCTTCAATAATGAATTTACATTCCTTATTGTAACTTAATCAATTTAAATAAGTAAAAGTTCTTTTTTGCTGAATAAATTACAGACTAAAGAGCTTGCAAGCTTTCTCAAGACACGGTATGGTTCTAGCAGATGCACAGACTGAGGATGTTACATAATTCTGTATTCTTCAGTGACATTACACATTGGCAGCATCCAATTTTGGCAGGTGTTTTAAATGAGATACTATTTGAAAGAAAGAAAATTATTGTATTTCAGTAGTACCCTGTTACATCCTCCAGATGGTCCCAATGTGTTTCAGAAGCAATTAATTAATTTTGAAAAGTAGCTGTTATGAAGGCAACAACCGCAGTTGATTTGTGCCACAAATTTCTACAGACAGCAAATGAGAAGTAACCAACTTAATCTGTTTTTGGTGATGTTGACTGAGGAAAAATCCCAGGTAGCACAATGGGATAATTTCCTACTCCTCTTTGAACAATGTAATTGGATCTTTCTATGTACACTTGAACAGACAGATAGTACCCTGGTTTCACTCCTCATCTGAATTACAGCATTTCGAGCAATGCAGCCTTCTCTCAGTACTGCACTGAAACATGTATAAACTATATATTCTCAAATCCTGAAGCGAGATGTGAGAGTGCTATCAGATGAAGCAAATTGACATTTATCATTGCATTTGGTTGGTGTTGGACTGCTTCTCTGTTCTATTTTGTTTTGTTACTTTAAACACAGACATCAGTTGTAACAACCACAATTTCAGATCTATGTTTTTAATAAGCTCATGTAACACAATCCAGCATGAATGCTCAGTCAAACAGAACAACACAATTCCAGAATTATGATATGATTCTTTATTAATGAGCTCACAATTCACTGTAAAAACACAGGTACCATACTTCACAATTTCCACCAAAATGTATACAGCAATTGTACCTTTTAATCTCTACATTCCATGCATAGCAAAATAGAATACTTACAAAGATACACAGTCCAGATATACCATGTGCAACATGGAGTGAAGAAGATACACTTATGTCCTCAATCTCTCCCAATGGTTCTGTTACCATGGTTATATGGTCCACTCTAGCTCTTTAATCAATCTCTTACTAGAAACATTGACCAAACAAAATTTCTTAGGTATGAATGAGATATGACCTTCAACTTCTCACGCTTGTCTTAGGCCTGCTCACAAAGCATCCATGCTCAGCAGAAATCATTTTTAACTCATCGAGTACTGATCACATAAACAGTCTAAGGCATTGTGATGCATAAGTAGTGTGAGCCCACAGACCCACAGTTGGAACCATAGTCCCTATGGGGGCTTAGATGGACAGAAAGGTGCTATTTTCAAGTATGTGTTTTATCTCAGTGTTTTAAGGGAAACTTTAACCCTGCATCATTGGTAAAAATACAGGCCATCTGGCAGTTAAACCAATGGGACTCACTCATTGGCTTTCCTCACTGATTCTGCAGGCTATAATTTTAACCAGCAGGTGAAAGGAACACCCATCAGAAACTTGCGAGTCCTACTTTAAATTTGCAGATTGTGGTCCAGTGCATCACTGGGGCTAAACTGCCGTTTTAATTGTAGGACTGTGCACTGAAGCAGTTGTGACTTTCCCACCAGTTCAGTGGTGTCAGTGCCAGAAGGAATCCCAAAAGATGAGGTGTTTAACCTCCTTTTCATTGTTCTTGTGGGACATGGAGAAACAGGAGTGTTGAAAGATAGTAAGGCCACCCTTGGCCTCCTCCCCAAGTCAAAGGCAGTGGTGAGATCAAGGGCGATGATAATGCACGGTGGTCCGTCACAGAGAATATTGCTCATGGCTTTGCTTAGGGCAACGGGAGGGACAGGAAAAACCTAAAGACGAACAAGAGCCTCGATGAGCCCTTGGGAAAATGCTGAGAGAAGCACAAAGAGCGGCCACAACTGAAGGAAAATTCTGGCTTAGGAAGTGGTTGGCAAACATGGAATACAGGGGGAGAATAGAAAAGTAGGGAAGCAGTAGAGGCTTTGGTAGAAATCAGAATAGAAAATAGAAAAAGGCCTGAGTGGGAGAAATGAAATCTGGCCTGGTCAGATGACAGGAAAGGGAGGAGAGTTGGGGGACAAGAGAAAAATGTTACTGTAGTCTTCAAAGGGCCGCGTTGAACATTCAAAGGTAAAAGCAAAATACTGCGGATGTTGGAAATCTGAAACAAAAACTCAGCAGGTCTGGCAGCATCTGTGGAGAGAGAAACAGAGTTAACGTTTTGCGCCTGTTTGACCCTTAAGAAGGGTCATATGGACTCGAAACATCAACTCTGTTTATCTCTCCACAGATGCTGCCAGACCTGCTGAATGTTTCCAGCATTTTCTGTTTTTGTTGTTGAACATTCGAAGGGTTAAGAGTAGAAGAAATTGCATACAGGTCAGCCCCAGCTTCATACAGATTTATGTATGACACCAGCTCTTTCACAGTTCTGTGAGTTGTTTAGCATAATACATCTTAGCTAGTGAAGGAATTCATCTGGGTAAATCTGTTAATGAATGAGATTCTCCCTATCTGAAATAATTACACAACTCACACTTCATCCACATGCAGCTTCTTCAAGATTGAAAAATAACAGGTTTGTTACACTATGCTATTTCTCAAAAAAAGAATTTAAAATTTGCACATTACAGACAGGCCTAAACGCACACTATAATTTACTTCACAATAAATCAAAGCCTACCCTCTGGTTTTGGACAGATCTGTCAAACAAAAGACAATGAGATTTGACATTGTAAATTGATAACCAGCAACTTGAAGGCAATTCTTAAAAGTCTACATAAAGTAGCTGTGAAGTTATTCATACCAGGGGGATGAATGTTTGATTTTTTTAAAAGAAAGTAACTTAAACCTCACATATGAACTGGAAATTGTTTTTTACTTCATTCATTTTCTTCAGTGCATACACTTGCAAATTAATCATGGACAAAGTGTAGAGAATATTGAAGACCTCCACAGATCAGTGCAACAGCATGAATTGTCTTAATCCCTGGCTTTGGCTCTATGAAGCCATCCTCTCAGTTTTGGGATCTGGGTTCAAGCTCAGCTTGAGTTGATGGTATGAAAGTAATAAAAGGATCACTTCTAGACATCCCATCTCCACAGTTAGGTAAGTATTTTTTAAAACTCTTACCTTTTTGATGGCAACCTACAGAGTAAACCATGTTTCCTTAAATGCAGCTGGTTTTTAGTTATTCTTGAGGAGGTGGTGGTGGGCCTTTTTCTTAAACCGCTGCTATGGTGAAGCTACTCCTGCAATCTTGCTTAGTAGCAAGGCCCAGGATTTCAACCCAATGCCAATGAAAATATGGCAATATATGTGCAACTCAGGTTGGTGTCTGAGTTGGGAGGGGAACTTGGTGGTGGTGATGATGTGCCCATTGCACCTATTTCCCTTGTCCTGCTAGGTAGCGGTGGTATTGGTTGTGGGTTTGGGAAGTGCTACTTATGAGGCTGTTTTGAGTAACTGTAACATATTCTGTAAATAGTCCACAGTGCAGCGACCAAATGCCGATGGTAGAGGGAGTGGATGTTGGGGCTATTAAATTCAACTTTGAGAAAGTAACCAAGATTATTCAATGTAATAAAAGCAAAATACTGCGGATGCTGGAAATCTGAAATAAAAACAAGAACAAAAAGTGCTGAAGAAACACAGTAGGTCTGGCAGCATCTGTGGAGAGAGAAACAGAATTAAAGTTTCGAGTCTAATCTGACTCTTCATCAGAATCGCTTCACCAATTCTGATGAAGAGTCATATTAGGCTTGAAACGTTAACTCTTTTTCTCTCTCCACAGATTATTCAAAGTAAAATGGATGTGGCAGATGATTTGCAGTAATTTAAAATTTGAATCATAATTAGCAAAGCTTCTGAATAATAAAATGATGGGGCTGGAGGTTGGAAAATCAAAGAAACTTTGTTTTGCAACAAACATACATCAGTGCCTCATTTGTGTGATCATGTCTGGAGAATAAAATGCGTTGAGCTAATTCACCCAATTTGCCTTGAAGAGATAGTTACAAAAAAGCTTGGCTGCAGTTTTATTTTATATTCACCTCACAGCTCAAAACTCCAGAGGAAGGCTGAAGTTATTCCACCATGCTGACACAGGCTGTTTGGCGTTCACTGGTGCATGTGTACATCTGATACAACCATAATCTGCAATGTATTGCCATCACACAACTAGATCACTTTGTTCTTAGACAGTTCAATGTGAATCAGAGACACCTGAAAAGGCAAGAGGTTAATTGGGGATCAAATTTGTCTAACCTGACTCACTGCCGTGCAAACAGGGCACAATGTGACTTAACTAGGTCAAGCTTTTAATCAAAGCACATTTTTAACACTAGATAGCAGTCGCAGAGAATGGTGCTTCTTTCAAATAAATAATTCCATTTCTACAGTAGTGGGATGGGAGAGTTGCTAGACTCCTACTAAATTTCCTGGAGGCAAACTGGGCGTAGGAGACCCACTACCTAACTCAGTAGCATGACAAATCCCAACCTGTTTATTCAGTGGAGGCACCTACTGCGCTAGAATTATTCATTTTATTTCATTTTTCCTCCTATTTTCTCCGTCCCTCCCCTTTCCTGATATGTTCCTCCTGCTGCTTCAAGGACACTGGTTCTGTTGTCCAAAAGGCCATTCTTTGTTTGTGAATCTAGCCTATCCGTAAGTGTTGCCAGTCGTTTAAATGCAGGGTAGCACTGTGAATTTAACCCTGTTAATACCATATCCACGCATTCTTATTTCCAACCATTGGACAGATTTCCCCCTCCCTAGCCCAGTGACACTGAAATCAGCTAACTTGGCATCGATCAGGTATTGAACCTCTGTCCGCCCTTGTCTGTATCAAGCAGCACACTTTGTCTCCAATTTATCGACAGAGCTAATGGAAGTGCTGACTTTAATTCCTCAAATGATAGATTGTATATTTGTTAGCTGAGAACTGTACAAGTGCCTGCTCAGAGTTTTAGGGAGGGAACATACTTGGGATATTATTGGCTGGATTTTCAAATGCCTGCAGGGCACGGGACCTGGTGGTGGTTTGAAAATCACATCCCAGAAAAGTTGCCTCAGGATCCTGACACTTCTGTGGCACTTCACATTTTCAAATGGCTGGTGGTTGGGAGGGTAGGAGGGAGTGTGGTGGGAGGAGGGAGTGTGGTGGGAGGAGGGAGTGTGGTGGGGTAAGGGAGCAGGGAACTTACTCACCTCCAATTAATGGCCCTTTAAGCTTCTTTAGGAACTTGTCAAGGGGCAAGGCATTTGGAAGTCAGGTTTCAAATCTGATTTCAACAAACCGTGTTAGGCAAGGGATGGGAATGTGGAATTCAAAACACAAACAGATCAGCCATGATCTTATTGAATATCGGAGCAGGCTCGAGGGGCTGAATGGCCTACTTCTGCTCCTTGTTCGTATGTTTGTAATCCGAAGAGCACGATTTCTGTTAGTGCGCAGCCGTCAGGGCAAAAGAAAAGTTCTTGTGTTGTAAAAGTTATTGGGCCCTCGGTTAATCTGCACCAGAACGTGCACATTACCTCACTTTGGCCGCTTTACCCTCAGGGAGGTGATGGCGTAGTGGTATTGTCATTGGACTAGTAATCCAGAGACCCAGGGTAACGCTCTGGGGACCTGGGTTTGAATCCCATCACGTCAGGTGGTGGAATTTGAAATCAATAAAAATTTGGAATTAAAAGTCCATGGTTACCAGGAAACCATTGTTAATTGTTGTAAAAACCCATCTGGTTCACTCATGCCCTCTAGGGAATGAAGTCTGGCCTACATGTGACTCCACATCACAGCAATGTGCTTGACTCTGAAATGGCCTAGCAAGCCACTCAGTTGTATCAAACTGCTACAAAGACACAAAAAAGGAATGAAACCGGACAGACCACCTGGCATTGACCTAGGCACCGGAAATCACAAAGGCAATTTCAGCCCTGTTGACCCTGAAAAGTCCTCCTTACTAACATCGGGGGGCTAGTGCCAAAATTGGGAGAGCTTTCCCAGCCCCTAGTCAAGCTACAGCCTGACATAGTCATCATGATGGAATCATACCTTACAAATAATGTCCCAGACACCACCATCACCAGTCCTGGGTATGTCCTGTCCCACCAGCAGGACAGAAGTAGCAGCACAGTGGTATACAGTCAGGAGGAAGTTGCCATGGGAGTCCTCAACATCAACGCCAGACCCTATGAAGTCTCATGACATCAGGCTAAACATGGGCATGCTGATTACCACGTACTGCTCTCCCTCAGCTGATGAATCAGTGCTCTGCCATGCTGAACATCACTTGGAGGAAGCATTGAGGGTGGCAAGGGCACAGAATGTTCTCTGGGTTGGGGACATCAATGTCCATCAGCAAAAGTGGCTCGGTAGCACCACTGCTGGCTGAGTCCTAAATGACGTAGCTGCTAGACTGGGTCTGCAGCAGGTGGGGAGGGAACCATCAAGAAGGAAAAAATTACTTGACCTCATCCTGCCTGCCGCAGATGCATCTGTCCATGACAATATCGGTAGGAGTGACCACCGCACAGTCATTGTGGAGACGAAGTCCCACCTTCACATTGAGGATACCCTCCATCGTGTTGTCTGGCACTACCACCATGCTAAATGGGATAGATTTTGAACAGATCTAGCAACTCAAGACTGGGTATCCATGAGGCACTGTGGGCCATCAGCAGCAGCAGAATTGTACTCGAACATAATCTGTAACCTCATGGCCTAACATATCTCCCACTCTACCATTACCACCAAGCCAGGGGATCACCCCTGGTTCAATGAAGAGTGCAGGAGGGCATGCCAGGAGCAGCACCAGGCATACCTAAAAATGAGGTGACAACCTGGTGAAGCTATAACACAGGACTACTTGCTAGCCAAACAGCATAAGCAGCAAGCGATAGACAGAGCTAAGCCATTCCACAAACAACACATCAGATCTAAGCTCTGCAGTCCTGCCACATCCAGTCGTGAATGGTGGTGGACAATTAAAAAACTCACCGGAGTAGGTGGCTCCCCAAATATCCCCATCCTCAATGATGGACGAGCCCAGCACAGCAGTGCAAAAGATAAGGCTGAAGTATCCGCAACAATCTTCAGCCAGAAGTGCTGAGTGGATGATTCATCTCGGCCTCCTCTGGAGGTCTCCAGCATCACAGATGCCAGTCGTCAGCCAATTCGATTTGCTCTACGAGATATCAAGAAACGGCTGAAGGCACTGGATACTGCAAAGGCTATGGGCCTTGACAATATTCTGGCAGTAGTACTGAAGACTTGTGCTCCAGTACTTGCTGCGCCCCTAGCCAAGCTGTTCCAGTACAGCTACAACACTGGCATCTACCCGGCTATGTGGAAAATTGCCCAGGTATGTCCTGTACATAAAAAGCAGGACAAATCCAATCCAGCCAATTACCACCCGTCAGTCTACTCTCGATCATCAGTAAAGTAATGGAAGGAGTCATCAACTGTGCTATCAAGTGGCACATGCTTAGCAATAACCTGCTCGCTGACGCCCAGTTTAGGTTCCGCCAGGGGCACTCAGCTCCTGACCTCATTACAGCCTTTGTTCAAACATGGACAAAAGAGCTGAACTCCCGATGTGAGGTGAGAGTGACTGCCCTTGACATCAAGACAGCATTTAGCCGAAAGTGGCATCAAGGAGCCCTAGAAAAACGGGAACCAGGGGGAAAATTCTGCGCTGGTAGCACAATTCTAGCACAAAGGAAGATGGTTGTTGTTGTTGGAGGTCAGTCATCTCAGTTCCAGGGCATCACTGCAGGAGGTCCTCAGGGTAGTGTCCTAGGCCCAACCATCTTCAGTTGATTCATCAATGACCTTCCTTCCATTATAAGGTCAGAAGTGGGGATGTTCGCTGATGACTGCACAATGTTCAGCACCATTCACGAATCCTCAGCTACTGAAGCAGTCCATGTCCAAATGTAGCAAGACCTGGACAATATCCAGGCTTGGGCTGAAAAGTGGCAAGTAACATTCGCGCCACACAAGTGTCAGGCAATGATCATATCTGACAAGAACAAATCCAACCATCACCCCTTGATGCTCAGTGGCATTACCATCATTGAATCCTCCACTATCAACATCCTGGAGGTTACCATTGACCAGAACCTGAATTGGACTAGCCATATAAATACAATGGCTACAAGAGCACATCTGAGGCTAGGAATCCTGCAGTGGGTAACTTGCCTCCTGACTCCCCAAAGCCTGTCCACCATCTACAAGGCACAAGGCAGGAATGTGATGGAATACTCCCCACTTGCCTGGATGAGTGTAGCTCCTACAACACTGAAGGAGCTGGACACCGTCCAGGACAAAGCAGTTTGCTTGATTGGTGCCACATCCACAAACATTCCCTCTCTCCACCACCAATGCACAGTAGCAGCAGTGGAGGAATTCACCAAGCCCCTTAGACAGCACCTTCCAAACCCATGACCACTACCACCTAGAAGGACAAGGGCAGCAGATAGATGGGAACACCACCACCTGGAAATTCCCCTCCAAGTCACTCACCATCCTGGCTTGGAAATATATCGCCGTTCTTTCATTGCTCCTGGGTCAAAGTCCTGGAACTCCCTCCCTAACGGCACTGTGGGTGTACCTACACCACGTGGACTGCAGCAGTTCAAGAAGGTAGCTCACCAACGCCTTCTCAAGGGCAACTAGGGATGGGCAATAAATGCTGGCCTAGCCAGCTAAGCCCACATCCCGTGAATGAATAAAAAAAAAAAATCAATCATTTATCCTCGTGGCCCTCTGATGAGCTCCCCCTCTCATCGATAAGGCAGTGGCAGGCCCCAACATGTCTTTGCTGCTGGCACTGAGCAGGCAGCTCCTGCCCAACACTTGGTGCCACTAGCTGGGTGCCGAGCTCACCTCCTGCCTGATTAGGATATTAGCATTTAGTAATAGTGTTACAAAAGTTGTGCAGTTCAAGTGCAGGGTTTGGACCTGGAACTCATCTGGGTGTCGGGTTCCCGCCTCTAATTTGAAAGTCCAGCCCTATGTAGCAGCATGCACATTTACACCCCTTTTATCATAGTGGAAACTTGAGAGACTAACTACTTTGCAGCATTAAAAAATATATATTTTGCAAACCTTGATAATTAGTAGAATCTAATTCTTTACAAAGAATCTAAGTAAGTTTCAAGTTGCATTTCTCCCTGCTGTATTTTTATTGAATTTCTGGAATATTCATGGACCGGGATTTTCTGGCCCCGTCATGGGGGGGACCCGCCAAAGGCAAGGCAGTTCCCCAGCCAGAAGTCCATTGACTTGTGGTGGGACTGGAAGATCATGGCAGAGGGCGGGTGTGGAAAATCCCGCCCATGATATTTTTATATGGGCTTACCTTGCCAGTGTATTTTCCCTTGGATGCTACCCTGATGCCAAAAATGCAGCAACAAATGCATATCCTATTGCTGGTCATAAGACCATCAAGAAATTCATTTATATTAATAACAGTGCACTTTGGTATAAAAGGAGCTAGTATGAAACATCACCAAAAAGCCTTACTTAAAGAGAAAGTCATATTTTAATGTTTTAAAAGAGCTTAGTGATTCAGCATCACTCTTTTCAGTCAGTCCGAGCTAGTTGGCAGCACTGCATTTGTATATTTGAATATGTATGTGTGATATTCCTAACTTCATAATGATAAGAAAACACATCAAAAATGCTGTGGGAATAAAGCCTCCTGGTGTAATAGCAAAGCAGTTTTAAATTTACTGCCCTTTTGAATCTTAAGAGAGAGTATATTATCAGGAATTCAATTTGTCTGCTATTTGAAGCCATTGGGAGGTAATTTTTGACTTCTCTGCCTAAACAGTTACCTGGCAGAATATTTTGCCTGCTCATTGTGGAAGACACTCAATCTTCATCCAAGTGATCCACTCTGTGAGGTTCCCGCCCAGGCAACAATGTTGAAAATTGCCACCATTTTCATTGCAAGCCTTCTAGTGCTCTCTATAGTAGTCACCTGATACAGCATAAGTACATGGCCCTCACAATCTCAATCGTTAGAAGACAGCTATTACTGATTTCTATTTTCCATATCAATAATTCTCCTGGTTCCCCTGTTGTGCTGATTACTGATAATTGTGGGACAATTTTTGTGCTGGGAACCCAGGTCCATTAGGAACTAAGTTGAAATTGACCCAAATCATTTCACTTGTTGCTGTTGCTAAGCATCTATTTATTTTGCTGAACTTAACTTGGATTTTAATGCAAGTGGAAGAACAGGGTGCTAAATCACTGTGTCAGTCAGTCCATTTTTAGATTGGCTCAAAAGGCTTCAGATGCTTTGTACTCCTAGCAATTCACATCTACTAACTGCTCAACTGTACAGATTAGTTTCTTCTGATTCGCTTACCAGACAAAGGGAAGAAACTTAAACTATCTAAAGGGAAATATCAGAGTACCTTTGCTGATAATATATGAGATATCACAACTATCACATATGGTATGGATTTCCACATCATTTCTTCTAAACACTGTTTTTGATTTTTGAATTTCTGAAAGAAGTTTGAGGGGAAAAATTGGATAAGGCCTGAAAACGGGTGTAGAAATTTTGATGCGCAATCAACTCCTGCCTGTTCATTCTGATATAGGCAGAAAGCAAACTTTGTGCTGCCTGCTCATTTTCATGATTGCAGTGGTACAACCAGTGTTGAGCACACTGATGAATGATTGCATGCCTGGGTGTGTCATTCAAAACTATGAGAAGCCAGCATGAGTTCAAGTTAGCCCGAGCTACTTAAAAGCAAGATGCACCTCTCAAAGCAGAGGTGCATTTTGATTGGAACAGGTGCTGGAATTCATTACATAAGAATTCATTACACGCTTTGATCTGGCTAAGATACAGAAATTGCACACAGCAAGGCTTACAAGGTTTTTTTTTTAATCACAGCACTGGAGGCTTTGGTGAAGGGGGTCAGCAGAACAGGGCAGGTTCTCTAGCCACAGGGAGTGGGGAGGCCCGCCAGACTAAGTTGAGAAGGGAATTGGTGCAGATAGCCATGCAGGTCAATGCCGGGAGTGTAGCCTCGAGGACATGGATGCAGTGGCAAAAGGAGTTCAGTGGTGTCATATAAGTGGTCAAGGTGAGCGAATGCATCTTCAAATGCTACATTCCACCAACTCTTGCACTAGTCTCACAAACTGCTCAAAGCGTCACATCCCATGTCTCACCCACCTACAACCTCCATCAATCACAAGTCATACCTAGCCTCATTTTACCCTCACGCACCTAGCACTGTTGCAGCCTCACACTCTTATTTCACAGGTTGTATGCATTACCAGCTATTCAACCATGACAACCAGGTCACCAAAAGCACATTGCAGTGCAGTAACATTCACTGACATACTTCCCTCCCTCTTTCTGGACTAGGTGGCGCACAACAGAAGGTAGTTGTGGGAGAGGCGCGGGAGAGGCTTCAGTCCGATGGAAGAGACAGCGCTTATTATAATTAGAGTGGCCATGGTGAAGCCTCTGTCTGTGGTGAAGCTGAAAGCGTTGAAGGTAACGGTATGCTCATACCTACTCTTTTTTCTCACATGCCATCTCTCCCTCACCTCACAATCTTTTCTGATTCCTAAGATGCACATGGTATGAAGTTCCTACTCTTGTTCCCTCCCATCCTCTCTATGAGAGGGAACAAGAGTTGGAAACTTATACCATGTGCAAGTAGAGCTGCACTACCCTTGTACCTTTCTCTTTTCCGATGCTCAAGAACTGCCACCTGGCTAGGCAGTGGTGCAGGAACAAGAAGTTGAAGAGGAGGAAGAAACTGATGATGATGAAACACCATCATTTGACCTCACTCTTGCTCAGATACTGGCACTGTGTGCTCTTTAGAAGGTAGCAATGCGGTGGGATTAGCACAATGCGTAATGACATGAGCTAGGAAAAGCTTGTATTTTCTTTTCTGTGATGTCCCTTTAAGACCAAAGTGGGCTGGGTGGTATTTCGAAATAGGGCTAATTGGTTTCCTGGATATGACATCATTAAGTTCCAAGAAATGCCCATGTGACTGGAGGTTGCCATGGGGTTGAACAGCTAAGAAGCAAATGGGAATAGGGATGGGAATAGAGGGATACGGACCCCGGAAGTGCAAAATGTTTTAGTTGACGGGCAATATGATCGGCGCAGGCTTGCAGGGCCAAAGGGCCTGTTCCTGTGCTGTACTTTTCTTTGTTCTTTGTGTTCTTTGTTCAAAGGGTAAATAGAAAGCTAATTGCAGTGGATTGGGTCAGCCTTGTTTTTTTTTTGGTGGTTCAGAACACACTGAGAACTCATGCAAAGAGGAAGCAAACAAGTTCACTCTAATTGAAACGTTTTCTGTTTGTCAGCCTTCAAACAGATCCTGATGTTGAAGCAGGTTTCTGAGAATAGAGCAGAGACTATGATACTTTGTGTGTGGTATGCAGTTGGAAAGAGTGGAGAGCTGAAGACAGGGAGGGCAAGGATTTATGGATTGGAGAAGACCCATTGCTGCTGTTTCAGTGTTGCAAGAATCCACCAGACTGTTTAAAAGATAAGAGAAGGGAATCTCTGGAGATCCTGTGCCCTCAAGACTGTCATGAACTAAGTGAGAGAGGGTTCATAGACGTGGGCCTTGTTGATGTGGACCATGTCTGGGGATGTTGGATGAAATGTTGCTGCTGGTAAATGCAACTCAAAGGCTGAAATGATTGAGTGGGAAGTGAGAGGCCCTACATAGCAGAGGCTGAGATTGAAAGACTGTGAGGTTGCACATGGTCCCGCATTTGTGTGGGAAGTAATGTGAGTGCTTATAACTACATGAGGCATATCTTTGCTTTATCGAATATTTAACGTGAAATTTACCTTTTTATTTGAAATATCCTTCACCTGTTAATTTATGTTTGAATTATGTTGGTTTTAGTTGGTTTGTTGCAGTAAAAGTTTTAAAAAGTGAAATCTTGTCTGTGGGTTTTCTTTCCATTGGCTTCATGGTGTTTCCTTTCTTTTAAAAGTTACCAGTCTCTATGGGTATATAACAATGGTGAGTCATGGGGCGTGAGTGGCCTGCAGCCAGGGCAGGAGGAAAGAGTAGCACAGGTGCCAACTTGCTGGAGGACAATGTTGTACATGAATGGTTGTAGAGGACTCAGATGAGGACTTTGATGGTTGGCATACAGCAGAAGGCTGATGGATGTGCAGACAGAAATGCTTTTGCATTGGCAGGCATGCCAGAAAGACTGCTGTCACTGTCAAGGAGAATGGAGTTGTCTGGCACCAACTTACAACACAGCTTTATGCAGAGTTTGGAGCCCAAGTGGTGGTCAACTTCATAAACCCACATGCAGATTCAACCATGATGCTAAAAGTAAAATACTGCAGATGCTGGAAACCTGAAACAAAGACAGAAAATGCTGGAAAAACTCAGCAGGTCTAACAGCATCTATGGAGAGAAAAAGACAGATTAAACCTTTCGAGTCCGTATGACTCTTCCTCAAAGCTCTCCTTCAGCTCTGAAGAAGAGTGATACGGACTCGAAATGTTAACTCTGTTATTTTCTCTCCGTAGATGCTGTTAGGCCTGCTGAGTTTTCCCAGCATTTTCTGTCTTTGTTTCAACCATGATGCAATGCCTGATTGCCAATACCTCAGTTTTCATTGCATTACAGGTAGAAGCCATCCAATGTCAGATTGCTGCAATGGAAGCTCTGACTGAAGTCCTGCAATCTCTGTTTATTGCCATGCAAGCACAGCTTGCTACCATCATGGCCGTGAATTATAGTGTGAAAAGGGGCTTTCAGGGTTTCACAGCAGTTCAGCAACCTGTCCTCTAACAGATTACCAAGATTGCTGAGGTGCTAACCTGTGGGAGTCGCTGAGGATCCATGGAGCACAAACCTGCTGTCCTCTGTTAGGATGATAACATTCACCTTCCCACTACTGCCGGTGTCTTTGCTGTCACCTGTCAGCCAGCCAGCCCAGGTAACTGACACCCATGCCTAGGTCGTGCAGTATGAAGTTGGGCCAGAGCTACTTGAGGGCATCCTATATGGCCATCTGCAATCTCCCCCACTGTAAGTCAGCAAACTTCCACCAGCCATACCACAGCCATTGGGGTAACACTGCATAGGAGTATTGGGCTAGGCAAAGACATGTGGAAGATAGGCACTAAGCAAAGGTAATATTGGAAGGTTTGTTTGATAAAGTTGGTTGGAAATGTTTGTTTTGTGTTGGCTTTTCTTTCAGTATTGTGGCCAAGTGAAAGCTGTGATTGTCAGTTACAGAGGGAAGGCAAGGTGAATGAGTTGACCATAGATAGCCTGAGCAGAAAGGGGGTATGTACTTGCCTCCTTCCTTACTCCTCCTCCCCTTTTTCCTCCTCCTCATCCATCCTCCCCTTCTTCCTCCTCCTCCTTGGTTGCCTGCTGTATCCCTAGTGGCAAGGGCTGTGCCTTCATGATGATGAGGTTGTGCAGGATACAGGATACCACAACAAATCAGGAAACAGCTGGCAAATATTTCAGGGATCTTCCAGAAGAGTCCAGGCATTGGACCCCAATGGTCTGTTCGGTGGATTTCCCTTGGCACCATGACACTCATTATATTCATGATGCCAATGTGCGCTTGTGTTGTGCACTAGATTTATTAGCCACATGGGTAGCAGATGGCCCAGCTTTGAATAAGGGTAGAACCCAACAAACATTTCTACAAACTCAGGACCAATCAATGGTAATCAATCAGTAACTAAACTGAAATAGTCGATGGCCCTTTTAAATAGCATTGGTGTGGGGATATTTCCTGCTGCTGAACGCATGTTCAGCTGTGTGAGGTTAAGAAAAGGCATTGAATTTGAAAATGGCACCATTACAGTCAAATCCAAGTTACACACTGACTGGCATCATGACCTGCCTACTCTGCACAATTTGGACCACACTACTAACACCCATGCTAATGCCTTCACCAAATGGCATCTGTGCAGCTCATACCAAAAGTGTGTGTGCGCAGCATGGACACCACTTTGCACACAAATGGCATCCACAGCCATGGCATAGAGCCAAATCTTGCGGCCTCAATTCCTTAGCTCTACAAACTTTAAAAAAAATTGTGACTTTTGTAAATATTCATAATTAACAAGGTTTAATCCATGAGTCATAAATAAATTTATTAATGATTCTCTTTTATTGTTAAAAATTCACACAGAACTGTACCCAGTTCTGGAAACAAAAGAGACATTTAAGCGTACGTGGCAGTGCAGAGAAGAGCCACAAGACTGATCATTGAAAGCTCTGAATATGAGAAAATACTGAAGAAACTTGAGTCTGGAAGTGAGAATAGGAGCGGTGATCTTGACAAGATAATTTAGAGAATGGAAAAAGTAAATTCGGAATATTGCTTTTACTTTAAATTAAATTGTGAGAACAGGACAAAGAAATACAAATTCAAACTATTAAAAGTTGAATTGAAAATTGGTATCAGGAAGTACATTTTTACTCACAAAGAGTGATTAACAGATGGAAAGGACTTCCTGATAGGCCAGTGGAAGCAATAACCCTGAAATCATTTACAAAATGATTGGATGACACAATGGGGAGAACAAAGAGCCTTTCTGGATGGATGAGCTAAAATGAATTAAATGATCTGTTTCAACAGTATTTAACTTGAAAGAAGAATAGTACATCTGAACGTGGATGAGGGGAAATGCAACAAAATGAGATTGGAATTACTTGTGTCAGTGCTGGCAAATGATATTATCAAATTAAGGCAAACGGGCCTACCTGATCTGATAACTAAAATTATATGATTCTTAGTGTTTATTTCGACTTACAAGAAATAATCAAATCTTTCCACTGCTTAGAATCCGTAACACAATGTCTAAATAACTAGTATAATGGAAAAGATACTTCTATGCATATTTAGTATATGCATTGGTGAAAAAATGAACTGTAATTTTCAAAACTAAAAATCCATGCATAGTTATGCTTTATACTTGCATTGCAGTCTTTTACCTTTTGTAAACCCAGTATTTCTCGTCAATCCATGAAAATATTTACACCCATAAAAATATCACTGTAAAACAATAACACTATATCAGCTTCTCTCAGCAAGACCTTGCTGCATTCTGGTCAATGTATTTTACACAAAATTTTGTATAAAATATCAATTTAGAGAACAGCAAATTCTCCTGTTCTGACTGTGAGGAGGAAGAATGCACCAAGAGGAAGCACTTCTCCACTGGGAAGGATGAAAATATTGGAATGTACATCATCCATTGCCAGAGGCCTGGGGTTAGGTTATTTATCCTTTCTTTTTGTGAGGCCATCAGCAGGGAATTAGGAGAAAAAGCCAAATATACAGTGGAAAGATTCTGGCTGTAAACTTTGGTTGCATAATGCCCATTTCTCAGCACAACAGGAACCTTTCTTGTTCCAAAGTAACATCTGCATCGTGTGTGTGTACTTCTGGTGTGTGTGATGTCAGATGCAATTCTGTGCAGGACATTAGTGTGGGTACAGAGAACATGTAACTCTGATTTGACACCAGTGCTACTGTTTTGTAGCTCAAGTCTTCAACTAATACACTTTTTAAAAATTTGTACAGCTGAACTTGCACTCAGCAGCAAGAAGGTACACTCCCCTCCCTCTCGCCTCCCAGCGATGCTGTTTAAAGAGACCCTTAATTACTTTTAAATTAGTTGCTGATTAATTTCTTGTTGGATCCTAGACACTGGTTTGTTGGATCCTGTTCGCATGCTTGTTGTAAGTGGTGGCCAATTTGGCACTAATGATTGAGTTGAGTGGCAGACACTTCATAGGTAGAAACTCTGTGTTTATTTCCAAAGGTACTCAGCAGCAACTAAACATGTGCTTACACTTCAAACTCTATTTCTATACTCTGCTGCTACAAACTATTGACTACAGACTACTAACTACAGAAGTAGCCTGTGCTACTTTGCTATTGGATACTAAGATCATGTGATCCTCCATTATAACATTCTTCTTAAAGATATATTACACATCAGATTACCACATCCCTCCGCCTTTACTCAGAAATACATCTTATATTTACAATTACAATTTTCTCAAAATAGTAAAATACTTACACTGGTAAGTAATTTACACATTCAGTCTTTCTGGGGGTTTCCTTAGGCATGTAGAACATCTCAGTTCTACAGCTTCAGATGCCTTGTCAGGAGCCTCCTTTTCTGGAGTTGTCTGAACATCAGGTGCTTTGGTGGGTTCCTGCAGGTCTGTATCTTCCTCTCTTGAAGGAATAACATATTTCAGACACATCTGAACTAGACTGAGTTCTCTCAACAGGAAACGCTGATCTGGTAGCGAACACTGGTGGAATCATTTCTTGGTGCATAGTTTCTCTCTTCCTTAGATGATCCATGTTTCCGTATGACTCAACCTTCCACCTCCACGTGGTAAGATAGAGGTCCAGTCACTGCACTTATTTCACCTAGTAACCACTTTAGTGCTTCTCCAAAATTCTTCAGATATACCGTTTCTCCCACGGTGGCATTGAACGGCTTGTAGGATACCTATCAAGAACGCTCACCACAGTGGAAAAGGGATACTCACAGATGGAAAAAGAAGGCCTGTCAACCATCCTGGGTGTCAAGAAATTTCACCAGTGCATACACGGCCGTCATTCTACAATTGTTTCAGACGACAAGCCATTGCTAGGATTATTCAGTGAGGACAAGGCTATACCACCCACAGCCTCAGCAAGAATACAATGATGGGCTTTAATCCTGGCAGCATACGAGTATACTTTCATAAAAGAACGAGAGATGTTTAATATAGTGGGACTAATCATCCATTGCTGGATCGAAAGGACCAATTCTTCTGAATTGCGGCATGCTGTGAGGGAGTTACTTCGACGATCTGAATGGAACTTCTACTTATAATTGCTGTGCGAGGTATAGTGCCAATTTTGTTTTTCTCGTTTGCTCATGTTTAACTTATTTAATCCTCGTTGCCAATTTGTTGGGTCCTAGACACTGGTTTGTTGGATCCTGTTCGCATGCTTGTTGTAAGGGGTAGCCAATTTGGTACTAATGATAGAGTTGAATAGCAGACACTTCATAGGTAGAAACTCTGTGTTCATTTACAAAAATAAAAGACAAAGATCAGCAGCAACTAAACATGTGCTTACACTTCAAACTCTATCTCTATACTCTGCTGCTACTAACTACTGACTACAGAGTACTAACTACAGAAGTAGCTACTTTGCTATGGAATACTAAGATCATGTGATCTTCCATTTTAACATTCTTCTTATAGGTATATTACACATCAGATTTCCCCATTTCTACTGGTTATTTCTGACTTTGTAGAGTTGTTTGGAGGCGTGCTCTGTTGTTTAAAGTTGTTGAAGTCTACTGGAATCAATGTGATAGGTGCTGAAGGCCTTAGCCCTGACTTCATGGGTTCTGAACAAAACAGCTGTTCCCTTACATGGCTGCTGTAGTTGCTTTCTTACTTGATCTGCAGCTTAACAGGGAGAATGAACAAAGACGACACACAGACAGGTTGCTGGTGAGTAGTGGGGAGAAAATATCCACCTTGGGTCTCCAGGGAGCAATTCTCCCACCTCAATCTCAGCAAAGAGCAATGTGTCAGATGTCTCTGCTGCATTGAGGAGGTCCTCACTGAAATTGTGCATCTGCTACAGCCATGGCAGGGCAAAGATGGCATTCCTAGTGACTGTGAAAGTGACCATGGCCATGAATCTTTATGCATTGGGCTCCTTCTAGAGTAGAGTAGGCAATATTTGCAACATCTTCCACTTTGCAGTTCGCTGTTGCATGAGGGCGGTCACTGAAATTTAATGAGAGCTGATTACAGTTCATTCTCTCTGGCCAGGAGGAAGCAGGTGGAGTGAGTGCAGGGCTATGAAAGGAATGCAACCTTCCCTATGGTGCAGGATGCCATTGATTGCACACACACTGCTTTGTGCTTGCCACATGTGAATTCCAGAAAGGATACCATGCCCCTAATGTCCAGCTGGTGTGCAATCATATGCAATGTATCATACAGGCCAATGTCCAGTATTTGCTGTACCATCTGCATTTCAGCCTCCAGAGAGTGGTTAAAGGATGACAAGAGCTAACTGCTGACCACATGGCTCATGACTCTAGTGCACAATACAAGAACATGTGGCCAGCATGAATATAAGGGTAGCTATGCTGCCACATGAAATGTGATAGAGCAGAACATTGGGGTGCTTGAATAACACATCTGCTGCCTGGGACACTCTCATAGAGATCTGCAGTACTCAATAGAGCATGTTTCAAGGTGGAAAAGGCATAGAAGATCATATAAATAGAGGCTTAGAGTACAAAAGCAAGAAAGTAATGAAAAATCTTTATAAAACTCTAATTTGGCCTCAACTAGAGTATTGTGTCCGATTCTGGGCATCACATTTTAGGAAGAATATGAAGACTTTAGAGAAGGTACATAAAAGTTTTGTGAGAATAGATCCAAGGATGAGGGACTTCAGTAACACGGATAAATTAGAGAAACGGGCTGTCCTCCTTAGAGAAGAAGAATTCGAGAGGAAATTTGGTAGAGGTGTTCAAAATCAAAAGGCTCCACTCTAGACAGAGTAGATAGAAGGAAATTGTTCCCATTGGCGGAAGGGTGGTGCACAAGAAGATATCGATATAAGTTGAACGGCAACGTGAGGAACAGCTTTTTTACACAGTGAGCGGTTAGGATCTGGAATGCATTGCTTCACAGTGTGGTTGAGGCAGATTCAATCATGGCTTTCAAAAGAGCATTGGATATGCATCTGAAGAGAAAAAGTGTGCAGCGCTAGGGGGAAGGGGCATGGGAGTGGAACTAGCTGAGTTCCTCTTACAGGGAGCAGGTCTGGTTATGCCTGCTGATTGGCCTCCTTCTGTGCTTGAATTATTCTATGATTGTAGGAAAAAAAGAAAGGCTTTTATTTATTTGGCGCTTTTCACAATCACCAGATGTCTTTACCAGCGCTTTACAATGAATTAAGTACTTATGAAGTGTAGTCACTGTTGTAATGTGGGTAATGATTCTTGGTGGTCTGCTGCATCCTGTACATGCCTTGCCATCAAGGGGGCACAGCCTGTACCAGTGGGGATTTGGTAACCAGCTGAGGAGGAGGAAGAGGAAGGAATGAGGAATTCAATGCATCCCCTTTCTGGCTGGGCTGTCTGTGATCGATACATCCAACTGCAGTACCAGTGACCACAACCCAGATTTCCATTCAACAACAGTTCCACAACTTGCCTTCCCTCTGCTATGAACCATCGCTGCATCCCCTTGGTCACAGTGCTGAATGCTACAAAATAACCCTTCAAAATCAAATGTATAATTCAAACCATTCTATACCAAATCAACTAACCTTCCTCATGCTTTACATTAGTGCCTGTCTTATGTGTACTTTCACCCATCTGTGTGCTCCTACACAGTACAGTGGCTGCAGTATAGCTGGTGGCTGGTGGAAAACTGCTGATTTTGAGTGGGAAAGATAATAGCCTTGCAAGATGATGTTGAGCAATTCTAGTCCTAGAAGGGCCAGCTTTGGACTGCAGCATCTTGGCATGGCTGCAGCAGTCTGGCTGGCTGGTAGCGAACAGCAAAAAACAACAGCAGGGTTGTGCCCCATTGAGGCTATGTGTTGGAGGATAGATTACTGCACTGCTGTGATACCCTGCATGCCCCTTTGCACATTGGTAACCACAGCCATGATGGCAGCAGTCTGAGCTTGCTGGGCAGAAGTTGGGCTTGCATGACTTCAGTCTGAGCTTCCACTGCAACACTCAGCCATTGGGTGACTTCTGCTTGTGTTACAATGGAAGCTGAGACATCAACCATCAGACATTGCATGATGGTTAGGTCCACCAGTTTTCTCATGGAGTTGGCCACTACTTCTACTCTTGAAAGTATGGGTTCCAAGCTCCGCCCAAAGTACTGTGCCAAGTTGGTGCTGGACTCCTCCAGGTTCCTTCACATTGCCTGTAAGTTTCCTGGCAGTCTTGCCAATGCACCAAGCATTTAATTATATATACCCACCTGCATTCTATGGTAGACTGTCCCTTTGAAGTTCTCATCTGAGTCCACTGGAGCAGAACTCGTGCCCCTTCAGTGAGCTGGCACCTGCGCTACCTTTGTCTTGTGCCTAGGCTGCAGGCCACTTGTGCCTGATGTCTTATCATGTGCAGATCTTACATCTCACCTGTCATCTAGATTATGTGTAGTGTCTGAGCTGATGGCTGCGAGTGTGTCAGTGAGTGACAGTGTTTCTTCTTCATCACTGTCTTTCTATTCATTCACCTCTTACTCCTCAATTACTGCCTAATCAGATGGCAGCTCTTGGATATCTGAAATCAAAAAGGCAGAATGGTAGAGTTATAGTGAGACGAGGGGGGGAAGCAAAAAGTGCATGTTTACACCATTCACAGCTTGTAACCCAGAGAGGCTGTGGGATGAGAGGGAATTAATATGTGAGGAAGAGGATTAGGCATAAAGATAGCATCACCTTCAATGATTTCAGCCCCATTGCTGGACACACTCTTTTTCTGGGCTGCTCCAATGATGGAGAGCACCATCTCTTCCACTGGGGTACCTGTCCCTCCCTGGTTAGTAGTTGATTGTGCCATCTTATCCTGCAAGAGAAAGGGCAGTGTGCTATTGAGTGTGGGTGTTGTGTCTGCCATGTGCAAGCTAAGAGATGTGGGCATGAAGCTTGCAATGGTGCCAAGTGTATGATGTGAACTAGAGCTATGAATGTGAGACATGAGTTCTGATTGATAAAGATTGCTGGTAGGTGAGTGAAAGGGGTGGGTGGTGAATTCAGCAGTGTCTGAGGCTGGTGATTCAGTTTTAAGGATATGCAGTTGAAGATGAATTTACAGACCTTGACCACTCGTGTGAGGACATTAAACTTCTTATTACACTAAATTCAGGTTCCTGGTGCTCACTGCTTGCTTTGGGTGCAATGACTATCTTCTTCCATTTGCTCCTCAGAATTTAGCCTGACCCCTTGTGGAGAAAGCACATCTGGCCTCCTGTCCACTTCCCACATCAAGGCCTTCAGTGCTACGCCTGAGAACCTTGGAGTCCACTCTCTGCCCTGTTGCACTATTGGTTAGTGTACTTCCTGCTCAAGAATGTCTTCCTCACCACTTCCAATATCTGTGCCAGCCAAAATGTACCTCCCTTTTGTGGGGTACAGGCTGAGTTTTAAGTAGTACTGGCTAGCTATAAGTTGTGCTAGCCTCATGTTTAACACTAGGCTGCATCATTTAAATGAGCAGGCAGCATGAAATGTGTCTTCTGCCTACAACAGAAGGGGCAGGCGTGGGTTAATCTTGCATTACGATACCCAGGTCAATTTTCAGGGCTTATCCAATTTTTTAACCTGTTTATTATAGTTATTATACTAAATTTCCATTTTTCATTTACAATAGTAGTTTCTCATGAATTCAATTTTGTAAATAATTTCAAAAATGTCTTGGAAATTTTGTGGAAATGAAATTACAAATTTTAAATAATGTATAGTGTGAACATTGTTTTAAAGTATCTTCAGGTATCTTCTTGCTAATCATTTTGTCCCCAGCTACTTTTTACCAATACTGCTTTAGAAATCATCATTATAAATTGAACTGACAAACAATACCAACTCTAAGACCAAAAGTTGCCACGGGTTAGTTTATCCAGATCCTTAATGAGGCGACAGGGATAAATATTGAGAACCAAACAGTATTGAGGAATTATATATTAAAGCCCACTTTTAACTATGCGTAAAATTCTTTTCCAGAAGGTCTTTTGCATGCAAAGTAAAAGAAATGAATTTGCTTCTTAATAATCAAAACCAGTTCTATTAATTGGATAAACATAATGATGAACTGTGATGACAAACTCAGTATTCAACAGCAAGACTGTTTGGGTTGATAGAGCCCAAATATGTTCACAGTCAGTAGACTGTAGAGGCTTTCATACCATCACTCATGCTCGGATTTGAACTTTGGCCAAGAGTGTGCTAACTTACTCCACCGGCCAGTACCTGAGAACTATTTTATTCGTTTGGAAAATGGATGTTCACATGAACAGATCATTATCAGTGCAAATAAAAGTATTATAGATTCAGGTCATTAATAGGACATCGGTAAATGTGGCTGAACTGTGATTGCAGAACTAGAGTACACAAATTTAAAACTAACAAGCCCCAAATGGATTAGAAAATAAGCAAACATTTAGCCCACAGGTTACAGATATAAGGAAAAGATTCACAATAAAAGTAGTTTCTGTTGTGTTAACTGCTTCAACTAATTGCCCTGTCTGTAAAGAACCCAACACGTGGAGATGCATCAGCTGGGCTAGGAACCATCCGGATTACTTGATCTCATCCAATGGTGTTATAATTGGTCTCAGCCCCTTATGCTAGGAAAAATCAGGTTCCTGTTTCAAGTTTAATGCTCCCATGTTGAAGATCCTGATGGAATTCACTGTCACACATGGCACTTCAGCTGAGTGCCAAAAGGTGGCTGATACCCTTGGAAATTGCTTGCATCCAAGATCAGCACCTCCAAAAAAGGAAAGGACAAAATTAGAAGAAAGGGCTGAAGAAGTATTCAGTTAGGAATAGGTTTGAAAATTCTAGAGTTAAGTACAAAGGGTTATAATTTGATCCTCTTTGGAACACAGTAGTACCTGTGTGGCAGCCCACATTAGAAGTGGTTTCTGTGAAAAGAAACTAGCCAGAGTTCAACAGTGGAGATCAGTCTAAGGATAACATTTCTTTTTAATTTTCATTGTATGGGCACAACACTATGCTGAACTCCCTGTGTCAATGACCTAGTTTGCTGTATTTTCAGAAAACATGGACTGGATCTAGCATGAAACGTGGAATGGATGTGCATAACTGCTGTTCAAAACAGTTCTGATCCCTGATAATCTGATTCACAGAGCAAATATAAGTTTAATGATGAGTAATGGAGTTGACCTTATATCAATATTACAATGTTATCTGTTGAGCACAAAATGCTAGGTATTACTGAGTGCAGCTTCACAAATAACTTTGAACTTTTAACCATGCTTCAAGACCAAGGATCAGTGGAAATATGATTCCCATCACAGGTTGATGTGAACATTGAAGAGAAAACAGCAGAGCCTTGCTATGGCCTTTAAGGAATTTCAAATGAACTTCACACTAATTTTGCTATCCCATCTGAATGTGGGTATAAAAAGATTAGATTGATTGTGAGGAGGCTTGAATCATGACACGGAGAATGCACTAATAAGACATTATACAAGGCAGAAACATCAGTCTGAGTTCCTCAAGTAGACAGGACCTTAATGAGAAGATAGTTATCTCCTTAGGGAGGGGGTTGAAGTTTTAGCATCACAAGTTCATGTGACTTCTGCTTTATAGGTTCATTAGTTAGGTAAAAAGAATAAAAATAGCCTGAAGGAACCACTGAATATGTTCAAAGCTGTTTCTCATTTTAAGATAACTACTATTTTCTGAGCCTTCAATATAGTTTTGACACCTGTGTACTTAAAGAAGTTAATTAAGGGTTTTTCCACCTGATCTATTTCCAGTGACCTTGCTGATGAATGAATGGAATAAATTCATGTGGGTAGTCTTATGGAAGCAGCCTCTGCAAATCTCAAAGTCTCAAAGTAGCAGAGTACAATCAATTCATCATGCGCATTTGGTAAACTTCCACACGATATGTTATAATTAAACTTAAAACCAGGGATTGAGAGAAAACCTAGGTACAGAAAAAAATTGGCTGAAGGGTAGAAAACAATGAGCATTATTTAAAGAAGTAAAGTCAGGTTGGGGCACAATATTCAGCGTAGTGACCGCTTCTATTTCTAATTTATCTTCAATACCCTAGATTCTTAGACAATGCAAATTGGTCAAATTTGTAGAGGATACCTACCTCGGGGGTGGGGTGGGCAGAGGAATCAAAAGAAGCAGTTCAGAAGTTACAGAATGAGCTGAATAAATATGTGAGTGGGCTGAGCAATGACGATGGATGTAATATCTAAAGTCTAGAACCAAAGAACCATAGAACACTACAGCACAGAAAACAGGCCATTCGGCCCTTCTAGTCTGTGCCGAAATATTATTCCGCTAGTCCCATTGACCTGCACCTAGTCCATAACCCTCCAGACCTCTCCCATCCATGTATCTATCTAATTTATTCTTAAAACTTAAGAATGAACCCGCATTTACTACGTCAGATGGTAGCTCGTTCCACACTCTCACCACTCTCTGAGTGAAGAAGTTCCCCCTAATGTTACCCCTAAACCTTTCCCCTTTCACCCTAAAGCCATGTGTTCTCGTGTTTATTTCTCCTAATCTAAATGGAAAGAGCCTACTCGCATCTACTCTGTCTATACCCCTCACAATTTTGTAAACTTCTATCAAATCTCCCCTCATTCTTCTACGCTCCAAGGAATAAAGTCCTAACCTGTTTAATCTTTCCCTGTAACTCAACTCCTTAAGACCCGGCAACATCCTAGTAAATCTTCTCTGCACTCTCTCAATCTTACTGATATCCTTCCTGTAGTTAGGTGACCAGAACTGCACACAATACTCCAAAGTTGGCCTCACCAATGTCTTATACAACCTCACCATAACATCCCAACTCCTATACTCAATACTTTGATTTATGAAGGCCAGTATGCCAAAAGCTTTCTTTACAACCTTGTCTACCTGTGACGCCACTTTCAGGGAATTATGTATCCCAGATCCCTTTGTTCCTCCACACTCCTCAGTGCCCTACCATTTACTGTGTATGTCCTACCTTGGTTTGACCTTCCAAAATGTAACACCTCACACTTTTCCGCATTAAATTCCATCTGCCATTTTCTGGCCCATTTTTCCAGTTGGTCCAGATCTCTCTGCAAGCTTTGAAAGCCTTCCTCGCTGTCCACAACGCCTCCAATCTTAGTGTCATCAGCAAACTTGCTGATCCAATTCACCACATTATCATCCAAATCATTGATATAGACAACAAACAACAATGGTCCCAGTACAGATCCCTGAGGCACACCACTAGTCACAGACCTCCAGTCTGAGAAGCAATCATCCACTACCACTCTCTGTCTTCTCCCACACAGCCAATTTCAAATCCAGTTTACAACCTCTCCATGGATACCAAGTGTCTGAACCTTCTGAACTAACCTCCCATGTGGGACCTTGTCAAAGGCCTTACTAAAATCCATGTAGACAACATCCACAGCCTTTCCTTCATCTACTTTCTTGGTAACCTCCTCGAAAAACTCTACAAGGTTCGTTAAACATGACCTACCACGCACAAAGCCATGCTGACTATCCTTAATCAGCCCTTGGCTGTCCAAATAATTATATATCCGATCTCTCAGAACACCTTCCAATAATTTACCTACTACTGACGTCAGGCTCACTGGCCTGTAATTACCTGGTTTACTTTTGGAGCCTTTTTTAAACAACGGAACAACATGAGCTACCCTCCAATCCTCCGGCACCTCACCCGTGGCTAAGGACGTTTTAAATATTTCTGCCAGGGCCCCTGCAATTTCTACACTAGTCTCCCTCAAGGTCCGAGGGAATATCATGTCAGGCCCGGGGGATTTATTTACCTTTATTCGCTGTAAGGCAGCAAGCACCTCTTCCTCTTTAATCTCTATATGTTCCATGAAACTACTGCTTGTTTCCCTTCCTTCCTTATACACTATGCCAGTTTCCTGAGTAAATACTGATGCAAAAAAACTGTTTAAGATCTCCCCCATCTCGTGAGGCTCCACACATAGACGACCACTCTGATCTCCAAGGGGACCAATTATGTCCCTTACTATCCTTTTACTCTTAATATACTTGTAGAAACCCTTTGGGTTTACCTTCACATTATCTGCCAAAGCAACCTCATGTCTTCTTTTTGCCTTCCTGATTTCCTTTATTAGTATTTTCTTACATAATAATATATAATATCCAGTAATGGATCAGCAGAAATTTCTTCCAATTAAATATTCAAAGTCCATAACCATCGTCTTTGGTCCCCATTACAAACTCCGTTCCCTAGCTACTGAGTCCATCCCTTTCCCTAACCACTGTCTGAGGCGGAACCAGACTGTTCACAAATTTGCCAACCTTTTTGACCACAAGCTGAGCTTTCAATACAATATGCTTTCCATCACTAAGATGCCTACTGACACCTCCATAACATCGCCCATCTCTGCTCCTTCCTTGGTTCATGTACTACTGAAACATTCATCAATACCTTTGTTAACTCAAGTTTCAACTATCCAACGCACTTCTGACCACCCTCGAGTCCTATGCCCTCTGTAAACTTGAGCACATCCAAAACTCTGCTGGTCTGTGTTCATACTTGTACTATCAACATCCCAGAAGGTTACCATTGACCAGAAACTGAACTGGACTAGCCATATAAATACTGTGGCTGCAAGAGCAGGTCAGAGGCTAGGAATGTTGCAGCGAGTAACTCACCTCCTGACACCCCAAAGCCTGTCCACCATGTACAAAATACAAGTCAGGAGTGTGATGGAATACTCTCCACTTGCTTGGATGAGTGCACTCCAACAACACTCAAAAAGTTTGACACCATCCAGGACAAAGCAGCCTGCTGATTTGCACCCCATCCACAAACATTCATTCTTTCCACCATGAGGCACAGTGGCAGTAGTGTGTACCATCTATAAGATATGCTGCAGCAATTCACTAAGGCTTCTTAGTCAGCACCTTCCAATCCACATGACTGCTAACATCTAGAAGGGCCATGGCAGCAGACATGGGAACACCACCACCTAGAAGTTCCCCTCCAAGCCATACATCATCCTGACTTGGTAATATATCACAATTCCTTCACTGTCACTGGGTCAAAATCCTGGAAGTCACTCCCTAACAGCACTGTGGGTGTACCTACACCACATAGACTGCAGCGGTTCAAGAAGGCAGCTCACCACTACTTTCTCAAAGGCAATTATGCAGGGACAATAAATACTGGTCTTGCCAACAATGCCCAAATCCTTTGAATATTGATATAAAAAAAGGGCAGATCACCAAAAACTAATATCTCCTGGAGAGGCTCGGTGTCAAAATTTGTTTGATAATCTCACCCATGAAGCGTTTTACCATGTTAAAGGTGCTATGTAAATGCAAATTTTGTCACCTTTACTGTGAGAGAAAGAAAAATGTATAATAAGTGTGCAAGAGTGATGTTAACATAGAAATATAAACATAGAAACATAGAAAATAGGAGCAGGAGTAGGCCATTCGGCCCTTCGAGCCTGCTCCGCCATTCATTATGATCATGGCTGATCATCCAACTCAATAGCCTGCTCCCGCTCTCTCCCCATATCCTTTGATCCCTTTTGCTCCAAGAGCTACATCTAACTACTCCTTGAAAACATACAATGTTTTGGCCTCAACTACTTTCTGTGGTAATGAATTCCATAGGCTCACCACTCTCTGGGTGAAAAAATTTCTCCCCATCTCAGTCCTTAATGGTCTACCCTGTATCCTCAGACTGTGACCCCTGGTTCTGGACTCCCCCACCATTGGGAACATCCTTCCTGCATCTACCCTGTCTAGTCCTGTTAGAATTTTATAGGTTTCTATGAGTTCCCCCCTCATTCTTCTGAACTCCAGCGAATATAATCCGAACCGACTCAATCTCTCCACTTATGTCAGTCCCGCCATCCCAGGAATCAGTCTGGTAAACCTTCGCTGCACTCCCTCTATAGCAAGAACACCCTTCCTCAGATAAGGAGACCAAAACTGCACACAATATTCCAGATGTGGTCTCACTAAGGCCCTGTATAATTGCAGCAAGACATCCCTGCTCCTGTACTTGAATCCTCTCTCTATGAAGTCAACATACCATTTGCCTTCTTTACTGCCTGCTGCACCTGCATGCTTACCTTCAGTGACTGGTGTACGAGGACACCCAGGTCTCATTGCACATTCCCCTCTCCCAATTTATAGCCATTCAGATAATAATCTGCCTTCCTGTTTTTGCTACCAAAGTGGATAACCTCATATTTATCCACATTATACTGCATCTGTCATGCATTTGCCCACTCACTCAGCTTGTCCAAATCACACTGAAGCATCTCTGCATCCTCCTCACAGCTCACCCTCCCACCCAGCTTTCTGTCATCTGCAAATTTGGAGATATTTACATTTAGTTCCTTCATCTAAATTATTAATAAATATTGTGAATAACTGGGTCCCAGCACTGATCCCTGCGGTACCCCACTAGTCACTGCCTGCCATTCGGATAAAGACCCGTTTATTCCTACTCTTTGTTTCCTGTCTTCCAACCAGTTTTCTATCCATCTCAATACACTACCCCAATCCCATGCGCTTTAATTTTACACACTAATCTTTTATGTGGGACTTTGTCGAAAGCCTTCTGAAAGTCCAAATAAACCACATCCATTGGCTCCCCCTCATCAACTCTACTAGTTACATTCTTGAAAAATTCCAGTAGATTTGTCAAGCATGATTTCCCTTTCATAAATCCATGCTGACTCTGTCCGATTCTGCCACTGTTTTCCAAGTGCTCAGCTATTAAATCTTTTCTAATGGACTCTAGAATTTCCCCCACTACCGACATCAGGCTGACTGGTCTATAATTCCCTGTTTTCTCTTTACCTCCCTTTTTAAATAGTGGGGTTACATTAGCTACCGTCCAATCTGAACGAACTGTTCTGGAGTCTATAGAATCTTGGAAGATGACCACCAATGCATCCACTATTTCTAGGGCCACTTCCTTAAGTACTCTGGGATGTAGATTATCAGGCCCTGGGGATTTATCGGCCTTAAATCCCATCAATTTCTCCAACACCTTTTCCCTACTAATACTGATTTCTTTCAGTTTCTCCCTCTCACTAAACCCTGTTTTCCCCAACATTTCTGGTATGTTATTAGTGTCCTCCTTTGTGAAGATAGAACCAAAGTATGTATTTAGTTGGTCAGCCATTTCTTTGTTCCCCATTATAAATTCCCCTGTTTCTGACTGAAATGGACATACATTTGTCTTCACCAATCTTTTTCTCTTCACATACCTATAGAAACTTTCACAGTCAGTTTCTATGTTCCCCACAAGCTTACTCTTGTACTCTATTTTCCCCTTCTTAATCAATCCCTTGGTCCTCCTTTGCTGAATTCTAGAGTGCTCCCATTCCTCAGGTCTGTTGTTTTTTCTGGACAATTTGTATGCCTCTTCCTTGGATCTAATACTATCTCTAATTTCCCTTGGAAGCCATGGTTTGGCCATCTTTCTTATTTTACTTTTGTGCCAGACAGGAATAAGCAATTGTTGCAGCTCACTCCATGCACTTTTTGAATGTTTGCCATTGCCTATCCACTGTCATCCCTTTAAGTAACGTTTCCCAATCCATCATAGCCAACTTGCGCCTCATATCATCGTAGTTTCCTTTATTAAGATTCAGGACCCTAGTCTGAGAATCAACTATGTCACTCTCCATCTTGATGAAGAATTCTATCATATCATCCCCAAGGGGCCTCACACAACTAGATTGCCAATTATTCCTTTCTCATTACATAATACCCAGTCTAGGATGGCCTGTCTCTAGTTGGTTCCTTAATATGTTGGCCCAGAAAACCATCCTGTATACACTCCAAGAATTCCTCTTCTATGTATTGTTGCTAATTTGATTTGCCCAATCTATATGCAGATTAAGGTCACCCATAATTACAGATGTTCCTTTATTGCATGCGTCTCTAATTTCGTGTTTCATGCCATTCCCAACATCACCAGTACAGTTTGGGGGTCTATATACAACCCCCAGTAACGTTTTTTGCCCCTTAGTGTTTCTCAGCTCTACCCATACAGATTCCACATCGTATGGGTAGAGCACTTCCACATAAAATAACAAGGTGATTCAAAAGAGATCTAGGCATCTAACTAGACTCAAGCCCAACTAATAAAGGTCGACAGTCAACAAAGCGAATAGAATGTTGAATTACACAATCAAAGCAGTAGAATAAAAAAAGTGGAAAGCATGAATAAACTGTAATGTGCTCTGATCAGACTGCACCTTGTGCGCTGTGTTGAGTTATAGGCACTGAGAAACAAGGGAGACATTCATGCACTGGAGATGGTGCAGAGAAGAGCCACGAGACTGATCCATAGTTAGAGGGGTCTGAGTCATGAGGAAAGAATGGAAAATCTTGGGTGTTTTGGCTTGGAAAGGAAGCACCTGAGAGATTATCTTATAGAGCCGTCTTAAATTCAACGGTGCGAGTAAGACATGGGACACGGGTTCAAACTGGTAAAAGGTAACTTGTCACAACCAGTCCTGGGCAAGGCACCCAATTTGTTAAATTCCCGGACAAGATCCCCAATTTGTCAAATTCCTGGACGAGGCCCCCAATTTGTTAAATTCCTGGATGAGATCCCCAATTTGTTACGATTGGGACGGGATCCCAATTTTGTTAAGGTCCTGGATGAGGAGGAATGAGCTGGCTCCCCTCTTTGTTCAACCCCCTTCGTTGGTCGCAACAAGATTAGTTTAAAATCCTTTCCCTGTGGATACATTTTCCCTGTCCAAATGTATTTACTTTTAGTAAGGAGTTAATTTAACCAGGCTTTCTTGAGTCAAAGGAAGAGTAAGTTTATTAGTTAGTAAAACTCATGTAAAATAATAAAGATGCAACACACACATACACACGCTGATCAGAACTGAGAAGTTATAAGGCCAAATAAAAGTTAAAAAAATATACAAATCAGTCATTGGCTTGTCCATGAGGTGTAGCTGGTGGTACGTTGGGGCCATTAAGTTGGGTGGTTTTGGTAAAGCTGATTTTGGCAGATTCGCAGCCTGTTGGAGATACTTGTTGGCTTGTCCCCCGGGAAGAATCCTGGTTTTGCAGGGTAGCTGAAGAGGCTGTCCTATTTCCTTCTTGCTTGTGGTTCTGGTAAAACCTTGCCTCCAGCAAGAGAGAGGGAAAGAGAGAGAGAGACTTCGCCTGCAAACTGTAGGGGCGACTGCTTTTTCTTCTTGCTGACACACTCACCATACTAAAGGGAGGACGAGGCAGCCATGGCTGACAAGGGAAGTCAGGGACAGCATAAAAGCTAAAGAGAAAGCATACAATGCGGCGAAGAGCAGTGGGAAACCAGGGGATTGGGAAGCCTACAAAGACCAACAGAGGACAACTAAAAAAGAAATAAGGAGGGAGAAGATTAAATATGAGGGTAAACTAGCCAGTAATATAAAAGAAGATTGCAAGAGTTTTTTTAGATATATAAAGGGTAAGAGAGAGACAAAAGTGGACATTGGGCCGCTGGAAAATGACGCTGGAGAAGTAGTAGTGGGGAACAAAGAAATGGCGGAGGAACTGAATAGGTACTTTGCGTCAGTCTTCACAGTGGAAGACACGAGTGACATCCCCAAAGTTCAAGAGAGTCGGGGGGCAGAGGTGAGTATGGTGGCCATTCCCAAGGAGAAGGTGCTAGGAAAACTGAAAGGTCTGAAGGTGGATAAATCACCTGGACCAGATGGATTACACCCCAGAGTTCTGAAGGAGATAGCTGAAGAGATAGTGGAGGCGTTAGTGGTGATCTTTCAGGAATCACTGGAGTCAGGGAGGGTCCCAGAGGACTGGGAAATCGCTAATGTAACCCCCCTGTTTAAGAAGGGAGTGAGGCAAAAGACGGGAAATTACAGGCCGATTAGCCTGACGTCGGTCATTGGTAAGATTTTAGAGTCCATTATTAAGGATGAGATTTTAGAATACTTGGAAGTGCATGGTAAAATCGGGCAAAGTCAGCATGGTTTCATCAAGGGCAGGTCATGCCTGACAAATCTGTTAGAATTCTTTGAGGAGGTAATGAGTAGGTTAGACAAAGGAGAGCCAATGGATGTTATCTACTTGGACTTCCAGAAGGCCTTTGACAAGGTGCCGCACAGGAGGCTGCTCAGTAAGATAAGAACCCATGGTGTTAGAGGCAAGGTACTAGCATGGATAGAAGATTGGCTGTCTGGCAGGAGGCAAAGAGTGGGGATAAGGGGGTCCTTCTCAGGATGGCGTCCAGTGACTAGTGGAGTTCTGCAGGGGTCAGTGTTGGGACCACAACTTTTCACTTTATACATTAATGATCTAGATGAAGGAACTGAGGGCATCCTGGCTAAGTTTGCAGATGATACAAAGATAGATGGAGGGACAGGTAGTATTGAGGAGGCGGGGAGGCTGCAGAAGGATTTGGACAGGTTAAGAGAATGGGCAAAGAAGTGGCAGATGGAATACAACGTTGGGAAGTGTGAGGTCATGCACTTTGGTATGAAGAATAGAGGGATAGACTATTTTCTAAATGGGGAGAGAATTCAGAAATCTGGAGTGCAAAGGGACTTGGGAGTCCTAGTCCAGGATTCTCTTAAGGTTAACTTGCAGGTTGAGTCGGTAGTTAGGAAGGCAAATGCAATGTTGGCATTTATTTTGAGAGGACTAGAATGTAAAAGCAGGGATGTGCTGCTGAGGCTTTATAAGGCTCTGGTCAGACCACATTTAGAATATTTTGAGCAATTTTGGGCCCCGTATCTCAGGAAGGATGTGCAGGCCCTGGAGAGGGTCCAGAGGAGGTTCACGAGAATGATCCCAGGAATGAAAGGCTTAACATATGAGGAACATTTGAGGACTCTGGATCTATACTCGATGGAGTTTAGAAGGATGAGGGGTGATCTGATTGAAACTTACAGAATACTGAAAGGCTTGGATAGAGTGGACGTGGGGAAGATGTTTCCATTAGTAGGAGAGACTAGGACCCGAGGGCACAGCCTCAGAGTAAAGGGAAGACATTTTAGAACAGAGATGAGGAGAAACTTCTTTAGCCAGAGAGTGGTGAATCTATAGAATTCACTGCCACAGAAGGCTGTGGAGGCCAGGTCATTGAGTGTATTTCAGACCGAGATAGACAGGTTCTTGATTGGTAAGGGGATCAAAGGTTACGGGGAGAAGGCGGGAGAATGGGGTTGAGAAACTTATCAGCCATGATTGAATGGCAGAGCAGACTCGATGGGCCGATTGGCCTCATTTCTGCTCCTATGTCTTATGGTCTCACCAACACTGGTCTTCAGCCAGCTTTTTAACCCATTTTTCTTGTGAGTTCCCACGAGGATAAATAGTTGTGTCTTGTGGCCAGAGTCAGCTTTTCCTTCATCTCAGACCTTTTTACACATTCTGAGATATGAATCAACAGGAGATGGATTTTTGGCTGACTGCTGTGACATGCAAATCAGCCTTTTGTCTCCACAACTACAGGATATTAAAGTTCAGTCTTTTGCATGTTTCCTATCTCCCTTTCAAGTGAATCTGCTTGAAGAAGGCCATGACACCTTTCAGGTGTGACATCCCATGTTCTCTCAAGCCAGGTCTGTCAGTATAAACCACGTAGAAATTTTTCAGAAAGCGGTCACTTTACATTATCAACTAGCTTTTGATCAGTCTTTACTTGTGTTTCTTTCAAAAACACAGGTCTTCCTTAAAAAAAGTTCAATATGCCCTATGTAGTTTGTGGCTGTAATCTGCTTTTCATGATAAACTTTAGGATTGATATCAGGAGGTTCTTCTTCACACAGAGAATAACCAATGCTTGGGAGTGAATTCATGACAACATGGTAGAGGGGAAAACCCTACAATTATTTAAGAAGCATCTCAATATAGCAATGGGCCAACTGTAGGGTTGTTGTAAAATGCTGGGTTGATTTACCTCATCCAGAAGTATTTTAGGTCTTGTGAATAACCGATTTAGTGCTTCAATGATAAAATGCAGGTAAGGACAGGTTTGAGTTTGGATGTATTGCCCTCCACGCTGAAAACCTTATTGATGTTGAATGAACAGATTTTCTTCATTGGGCATAGAACATTGAGCAAGTTTGGACTTGGAGCCCTCTCTATTTTCATTCCATTTAAACTAATGGACAGAGAATTGGATAGACTCCAATGAGCATACTTGCTTTTTATTTATTCGTTCTTGAGATGTTGGCATTACTGGTAAGGTCAGCGTATATTGCTGAACCCCAATTGCCTTTGAAAGGTGGGGGTTTGAGAAGGTGGTTCGCAAACCAATGTTCCCCTATTACCTTCATCAGGAAATCTTTATACCCAATTGGAATAAGAGGAAAATCTTCTTTAGGATGAAGAATGAGACTTGGAGAAGGGCCGTACCACAGGATCAGTCTGCATCTTCAAGGTAGGGTAAACAAGTTCATCTAAAACTCTGCTGCCTGTACCCTAATTTGCAACAAGTCCCATTCATCTGTCACCCTGTGCTCGCTGATCTACATTGGCTCCCAATCTACCAATGCCTCAATTTTAATATTCTCATTCTCATTTTCAAGACCCTCCATAGCTTTATCCCACTCTTTCTCTGTAACCTCCTCTATCACTACGCCCCTCAAAATCTTTGCACCCCTCCAATTATGGACTCTTGGCATAGCCACAATTGTAATTGCTTCATAATTTGAAGATGTATCGTAACTGTCTAGGCCCCAAGCTCTGGAATTCCTTACATAAACTCTCTACCTCCCTCTGCTCCTTTAAAATGATCCTTAAAGGTGTTGGTCATCTATCCTAATATTTCCTGATGTGGTTTGGTGTCCAATTTTGTTTGATGATGCCCCTGTGAAGTGCCATGGAATGTTCTATCATGTTAAAAATGCTGTACAAATGCAAGTTGTTTGTTGCTGAGGAAAAAAAAATAAAGGTAGCAGATTCTGTGCATAAAACATAATATTTCTCAGTTGGCTTTTATTACCATGGTTCTTGTCAAAGTTTTATAGTCCCAGCAGGTGGAACGACTGTGTTAATGTGTGCATCCATCCTGTGGTCATGGGCGTGGTGACATGCCAGTCACAAATTTTATGGTGAGTCCTGATGTGTAAAATATTCCCTTGAGGAATTCCTGGAACCTGCTGTCTACCTAGTCAGGGGCAGAATTTTCCCATTGGTGTGCGGGGGTGGGACCTGCACGCTGACGCGTAAAATGATGCGCGGTGACATCAGGCGAGCGTCCCGACGTCACTGCGCACCATTGCGATATTTCGTTGGGCTGACGCGCGATGATCTCCAATGCGTGCTCGCCATTAATTAACAGACCACTTAAGGCCCTTGAGGCGCCAGTTGACTGATTTTTCAGCCTCTGTGAGATCTTCGGGTCATCTTACAGGCGCAATGGGCAGGCGGGAAGGACACATTTGTATAAACCTCATCCACGGGCAGGATAAGAGGGCTCAGTGGGGTCGCAAGTGTACTCTGTCAACATTACGGACTCTTGCCTGTGTGATCTGCAATACTTCAAAACGCATACCAGCTGCTTGGACTGGACTCACAACGTTCAGGCCAGCACTGTGCAGTGAGAAATCTTTTTTGGGCCTGCAGATTTCAGGAAGCCTTCCCTTAGCCTGGGAATGGGAATTGAACTCTCCACTGGAGGCACCTCCTCTGAGGAGGAAGGGAGGGCTAGAAGGGGAGGAGGCCAGGAGTGCACATTCAGCCTCCAGAGGAGATAGCTTTGGGAGGACAGGCGCAGGCACAAGGGGTAGAGGGCCAAGAGGTAATCCAAGTCGGAAAGGGCCACAGAAGACGCCACTATCCTGCTGCCAGGGTATACAGGCGACAAAGCAGCTACCTCAATATGTCTGAGGTGCAGTGCCGAAGGAGGTTCCATCTCTCAAGCGAGACAGTCAACTATATCTGTCAGATGATTGGGCCTGAGATCTCTGCAAACTATTTGGGTGGACACCCCATGCCAGTGGCTCTAAAGGTCACAGCTGCCCTCAACTTCTATGCCTCTGGCTCATTCCAGGGTTGGTGGGTGATCTTTGCGGTGTTCCCCAATCAGCTGTCCACACTTGTGTCAAGCAGGTGACAGATGCTCTGTTCAGGCATGCATTGACCTTCATCCACTACCGTTGGGACCAGGCAAGCCAGACACAGCGAACCAGAGGCTTCGCGGCCATTGCTGGCTTCCCCCGCGTCCAGAGTACAATAGACTGTACACATGTGGCCATCAAGGCACCAGCAGATGAGCCCAGTGCCTTCATCAACAGGAAGGGCTTCCACTCCATGAACGTGCAGATAGAGTGTGATCACAGGATGCTGATTCTACAAGTCTGTGCAAGGTACCCAGGCAGCTCCCATGAAGCCTACATCCTCAGACACTCCCAGATGCTGGCGCTCTTCAGTGCTCCAGCTCGGCTGGATGGATGGCTGCTGGGTGACAAGGGCTATCCCCTCAGAAGGTGGCTCATGGCGCCTCTTCACCATCCAAGAACAGAAGCTGAGCAGCGGTACAATAGGAGCCACGTCTCCACAAGGGCTGTGGTGGAGAGAGCCATCAGTCTTCTCAAAATGCACTTCCGATGCCTGGACTGCTCAGGGGGTGAACTCTAGTATCCCCCAGATCGTGTGTCGCTGATAGTGGTTGCATGCTGTGCTCTCCACAATCTTGCGATGAAAAGCAAGGACACTGTGGACGAAGAGGATGTAGACGCAATGGCTGTGGCTGCACATGATGAGTCCAGCAGTAAGTCCGAGGATGAGCATGTACAGGGACATGCTGAGGGAGTAGACGCTGACCCGGGCATACTCCAGGAAGGCATGGACACTCGGGAGGCTTTAATCCAATGAACCTTCAGCTAGCACATCAGATATGGACCTCCAGGACAAGCCTGGGCTGCAGGCTCTATACTCGACACCTAAGTGCCAAATCTGCCTGGATAGGAACATTAACTAAGGGCCTTGTTAATAAAGCTGAATGTTCCACAAATCACTCATAACATTATTGGTAACCATCCACCTGCAGAAGAAAAGAGGCACCCTCAGCCATGGTGACATGCCTGAAATTAATATTTTAACGAAAGGACCTTAAGAAAACAAAATGACAAAGGTGTTCAACATCACACCAACTCATAAAGACCTCATTGCGGGCCAACACAAAAGCACCAGTGATAAACATTTGGGGTGCCTAAGGTGCCTTACTTTTACGTTTTCGGGTGCTACGTCTTGGTGCTGCCCGCTCTCTGGGACTGGCTTCTGAGACAGCCTGCTCATTGTGCTGTCCTGTTGGCTTCAATGACCTTGGCGGCCATCCTCTGGCTCGTGGAGCCTGTGCTGGCCCTGCCTGGGTGGGAGCTGCCAGTTCCACAGCTGGCGTCTCCCCCGTCATCACAGCCTCATCGGATGCGATGGTCACTGGGAGAGGGGCGGAGGAGCTGCCGCCCTCATCTGGAGTGCCTTGAGAGGAGCCCGCAGAGATGACAGGCAGCTGCTGCGCTGATGTGAGGTCGCTTCGGGCCTCCCTGCTCACCGTGGATGGATGGGCACCGAGTTGGGAAACTTGGTGCCCAGACCATCTCCCAGACTGGCACTGACCAGCTGAGGTCAATGCCAATGCGAGGGCTTGCTGGTCCGAACGCATCCCCAGGAAACCCTGATTGGTCTCCTGGAGGATCCTCTCCATGAGAGTCGCCACTCTCTCCGTGGAGGAAGCATGGCGCTCGGCCATGAGACTCATTGCTTCGGCAATGGTCCGTGTAGACTCCTCGACCATGGACACAAAGCCAAGCATAGCCTCATGTAACTCCACCAGATGCTCCTGCACACCCGGCCTCATTTCCTCCATTTGCTGCATCATGGACGACTCCAGAGGCACATCATCAGGTACCGACTGAGCATGTGCCTGGTCCCCTGCACTCCGACTGCTGGCGCCATGGACACTCTCTTCCTCCGCCAGCCCCTCTAGCGACTGTGAAGTGCCCTTATTGCTGTTCCCTGGGATATTAGCTAATGTTTAATTCCCACTGAGGTGCTAGTATCTGCGCTGGTGCCTGCCTGGTAGAGATGGTGTGACGCTGGTCAGTCCGAGACTTCAGGGCCCTTAGGCCCTGCTGCTCCTCCTCTCAGCCCTGCTCTGCTGATGCTGAAAGGAAGAACAAGGACATTCGGTCAGTTAACATGGAGACAATGTCAGTGTGGATCCCTGTCCTCTGGGTCATTGTGCGCTCATCCTTCCATAAGCAATGGTCAAGCCATGTTGCAAATTTCAATCACTGAACATTCACTACTGCCATGGTTGTTGGGAGAACAATGGTGACCTCAATGCTGGGCAAACATACCTGTCCGTGGCACCCCAGCCTCACCGAAACCGGTGGACCTGGGCGCATGATGCCTCTCCAGATCTGGGGCCTCCTGCTCGAACCAGTTAAGCATCACCATCTGGGCCAGCCCTCTGCCAGTCCTCATCCGCTCAGTGGCATTATGTGCATTCTTCTCCTGAAAAGGAGAGAAAAGCATTGATTAGTGCTACTTGTACATGGATTCTCTTCGCGGACGGCCCACACCAGCCAGAGTGGGACATTGCAGGGCTCCAGTGCCTCCTCACCCTGCTGCTGCCAAACGCTCACGCAAAGATGCCAGGCCTGTCCCCCCCTCCACCCCACCCCTTGGCAAAATGCTGCTTACATCACATTTGGCACCACATAGTCTAACCTTCCATTGAAAGGAGGCGCAGGCATGTGGGGCACAGAGGGCAGCAGATCGATCGGTGTCACCCACCTTGAAGCTCCCCTCCCAGTATGTCATCACCCTGACTTGGACATGTCCTGGAGCTCCAGCACTGCGTCTAGGTGCAGCTCCTACAGGTTGCCCCCAAAACAGTAATGTGGGTCTCAGTGTACCACATGCTACGGGTGCTATGGGAGAGCCTTAATTGGCCAGCCCGTGTAAAATGGCGGCACGGACCCGATTGTGGGTGGAAATTGTGTCTGCACCTGCCCGCGCCCACTCCCGCTCTGCCTGCCCACTAGCCTGGAAATTCTGCCCCAGGTCTCAATGTCAGTTGTTAATACACAATTAGTAACTAACCTGCTGGGGATAAGGCATAAAAGTAAGAAATAGCAGGACCTCTTTGGGATGAAGTTGGTTCCAAGAATACTTGGAACTCTAACCATTTGGGGCATTGCGAGACCAGTTCAGCACCTTTACTGTTGCCTAGCTGGGATCGGCTAATTTAGCACATCTCTGCATTAGTTGGCCTTCTCTGGAGATTTAGGGCCAAGACTTCTGAGGTGTGGCAATCACAGTTGGATAAATTCTGGCCTTGCCAGTAATGCCCACATCTCATGAATTAATACTTCTTTTTACTTCCTCTGTCAGGATCTGCGCATTTCATGCCCAACCTTCCGAGTCAGGCCTCCTCTGAAATGTGCAGCTCAGTGGGTTCCTGAGACCTTCGGTGCAGGGCAGCAGGATTGGGGGAAGTGGAGCCACACCCACTTTTTCCAGCACTAGCTGCTGTAAAGCAGGTAAGTTTAGGTAAGCAGCTAGGGAGAAGGTAAGCCTGAAAGGTAAGTGAGGAGAATGGAGGGGTAGGGTTGGGTGGTCAGATGGGAGGGGTAGGACAGGTTGGGGAGGGGGTTTGGGCGGTCAATTGGCAGGTGTTGGGTGCTTGTTCAGTGGGTAAGATAGGTCACAGGGGGTCAGCTGGTCAGTCAGAGGAGTTGGGTGGTCGGTCAGGAATAGTTGAATGGTCAGTTGTGAGGGGGTTAGGATGGGTCAGGTAGTCAGTCTGGGGTGGGGGCTGGTCTGGGGTGGGAATGGTAGTCGGCAGATTGGGAGGGGGGTTGGGGGGGTGGGGGAATAGTCGGGGGGGGTGGTATTCGGGTGTGGGGGGAGTCAGGGGTAGGGAAGGTAGTTGGGAGGTCAGGAGGATCGTTGGGAGTGTGGGGTAGTTGGGGGTTGGGGGGTCGTCATGGGACTGAGGGGGTGTAGTCGAGGGGGTCTAGTGAGGGGGGTCGGGGGTCAGTGGTTGGGCGGGGGAGGATTAGTACTGTAGTCACCCAGGATTTAGAAGTGGTTTTAATCCTTCTAACTTTTCCAGGGTAAGTATTCTGCTAAGAGAGTCGGAACCACCCGAAGACTGTGATTTAAATTGGAGTATTGGATGGTTCCCAGTGCATGATAATTTCCCATTGGAAGCTTGAACCTCCTGGGCAATTCTCGTGCAGTCCTCGCATGGAGATTTCCCCAACGCATCTTTTGGAGTACCTCCCAGATATGACCCTCCAGAGATTAGACGTTCCGGCCCTTAGTTATCTAATATCTGACCCAGGAAAATCCACAATCCTTCAGGGCACTGTTGGCATTTGGCCAGCCAATATGGATCATTGGTGTCATCTTAAGAGGTAAATATGTCATGGGGTGGAGTGATTAAGTTCTTCCCAGTCAGCTCTAAACAACACTACAAGCTCATGCCCTATTGGTGAACATAGTCAAAGCTAGGGAGCTTCCTACTGTTCTGTGTTGGTAAGCTGCATAGTATTAGAAGATTAAACTCCTTCTTAGCCCTTGTGTTTACCTTGTGAAGTTAAGCCTTAGTTGTTACTAACCTGTGCCTGAGTTCTCTGGGGTTAGGCAGGTGGGATGTAGATGTAGCTGTATAGGGAGAGAATAAACACTTTGTCATCAGATAAACAGTATATGGATTTCTCATTAGTCAAGTATGATGGTGGGTCATGATGCACCAGGTAAGCAACTGACCAAAAAAAATGTCCATAAGACCATAAGACATAGGAGCAGAAATTAGGCCATTCGGCCCATCGAGTCTGCTCCGCCATTCAATCATGGCTGATAAGTTTCTCAACCCCATTCTCTCGCTTTCTCCCCATAACATTTGATCCCCTTACTAATCAAGAACCTATCTATCTCAGTCTTAAATACACTCAATGACCTGGCCTCCACAGCCTTCTGTGTCAATGAATTCCATAGATTCACCACTCTCTGGCTAAAGAAGTTTCTCCTCATCTCTGTTCTAAAAGGTCTTCCCTTTACTCTGAGGCTGTGCCCTCGGGTCCTAGTCTCTCCTACTAATGGAAACATCTTCCCCACGTCCACTCTATCCAGGCCTTTCAGTATTCTGTAAGTTTCAATCAGATTCCCCCTCATCCTTCTAAACTCCATCGAGTATAGACCCAGAGTCCTCAAACGTTCCTCATATGTTAAGCCATTCACTCCTGGGATCATTCTCGTGAACCTCCTCTGGACCCTCTCCAGGGCCAGCACATCCTTCCTGAGATACGGGGCCCAAAATTGCTCACAATATTCTAAATGTGGTCTGACCAGAGCCTTATAAAGCCTCAGCAGCACATCCCTGCTTTTATATTCTAGTCCTCTCGAAATAAATGCCAACATTGCATTTGGCTTCCTAACTACCGACTCAACCTGCAAGTTAACCTTAAGAGAATCCTGGACTAGGACTCCCAAGTCCCTTTGCACTCCAGATTTCTGAATTCTCTCCCCATTTAGAAAATAGTCTAAATGTCGGCAAAGATTGACTGCTTTAGATCAAGTCAACACTTGTTCCCAACATTAAATCTTTCTCTGGGCGTTGCACATAAACTTCCATGTTCATTTACTGTTCCTGTGTTTTAGCATTGTTTGCTCATGTATAGAAACACATGGAAACACATCATCCAGAAGAATGTTAAATTTGCATATTAAATATATATATTAGACTGTTAAAACTATATACAATGAAAGTTACCATTGGTAATTATAATTCAGACATTTACAGTAATGTGTTCGTGTCAAATTCCATTCTTCCTTATTTAACAAGAATATTAAACTGTTTACTTTAAATGAAGTCGCCACTGAAATAGTGTAGAGGGAAATTTAATACATTGGAATTAAATATTCATACAATAACACCACTGAATGTAATTTCCATCTTTATTTGTTGTAATTTTCCTTCCCATTTCACTCTTCCTCACTGGAAACAAAGGAAATAATTATGTATGCTTGTTGTCTATTGCTACAATATCCTTCATACACTTCAGAGCTGAAGTGCAAGTTCTTCTTTAAACACTCTGGACAAGAAATTGGCCTCAGTAGCATCTTTGTTTTGGGTGCTACATGTACCATTAAAACTCCAAATAGGTCCGAGACGTGCATGCACTTGTAGACATGAATTGTGACTGACGCTTACCTTGATGCAGACATTAAATATCCGCCGGGAGTGTGCAGAGTAAGCAGATCATTATGTCAATCAGCTTGCAATGCTTATTTTATGTCAGCATTGTCATTGTGGAGCTCAATGCTGCAGTCAATGCTTTTCTTTTAAGCTAGAACTATTTAAAGGGATCATCAAATACTTCCAGGTTAGTTCCTGGTTGATTTCTTCGAGCTTTTGCTAGACTTCTACATGTTTTTGGTGCTTTGCATAGTTGTTTCAAATTGCAATTAGTCTACAGGGAGTCATATAGCAGGCATTGAAGTGCTATCCTGACTTCAAGGCTTCTACACAAACAGCAGCTCTGAGACATGGGTGCATTAGAAGGCCTTCTTCTTGGAATATAGCATGACTGGGAGAACGAGAGATCACATAAAGATGGTGTCTGCATTTTTAATCAACAAGCATGTGTTAATTAGGATCTCTGTACCTCTTTTTCAGGAACTATCAAATTTAATCCAATCATTTTGTGGTTTTTTTAGGAAGTTAAAATATGAATCTTTTCTTCTGGTGAACACTGATCAAGCAGATCAGACCTATTTACAGATTTGTCCTCTTGACGATTGTTTAACAGCATCGTTTTATTTCCTATTAATAGTAACAATCCAACGAACAGTTTTAATAATCTTTGATATCACAATAGCAATTCTCTTTGTAAGACATGTTCCTTGTTGTTTCAGTGTTTGCTTTTAGGAAGTAGACCCCTGGTGCAAAACACCTCGACTGCAAAATTTGGCTTTGTAGCGCCCGTATTTTCGGTGGTATAGGTGCTGTTTTGGTAGCAAAATGGCATCCACGTTGTGCATGCATGCTTCCAGCATGGCCTGTGCCAGACTCCATTTTGGTGAAAGCATTAATACGGATGTTAGGAGCATATAATGGAAGTATACAAAATAGGCAGATCGTGACGCTGGTCAGTTTGTAATGCTAATTTGACCCCATTGCTGCCATTTTCAACCTCAGTGGTCTAATTACTACCCTCTGTTAATCTCACACAGCTGAATTTGTGTCCAACAGCTGGCAGAACATTCCCCCTCCTCATAAACAGCACCACAGCTATTTAAAGGGATGATAATCTTCTTTCAGGTTGGTTGCTGATTGATTTCTATTGGCTCTGCCTGAATTTGTGGAAGTGCTGTGAGTTTTCTACTGCTATTTAAAGTCAGTGAGGTTGCCAGGGAGTGTGTTGCATGCGGTGCAAAGGCTCTGCAAGGGTTTTGGTCAAACCACTTTCTCCCAATCATGGGTTGTAGACTCATAGCCACCTACAGCACAGAAGGAGGCCATTCGGCCCATCGTGTCCACGCTGGTCAACAAAGATCTGACTACACTAATCCCATTTTCCAGCACTTGGCCCATAGCCCTGGAGGCTATGGCAACACAAGTGAATATCTAAACACTTCTTAATTGTTACGAGAGTTTCTGACTCAACCACCCTTTCAGGCAGTGAGTTCCAGACTCTTGCCCACCCCCTGGGTGCAAAACTTTCTCCTCAACTCCCCTCTTAGCCTTCTACCTCTTAACTTAAATCTATGCCCCCTGGTTATGGACCCCTCTACTAATGGAAAAAGTGCCTTCCTATCCACCCTATCTATGCCCCTCATAATCTTATACATTTTTATCAGATCCCCTCTCAACCTTCGCTGCTCCAAGGGAAACAACCCCAGCCTGTCCAATCTTTCCTCATAGCTCAGACCCTCCAGCCCAGGCAGCATCCTGGTAAATCTCCTCTGCACCCTCTCCAGTGCAATCACATCCTTCCTATAAATGTGGTGACCAGAACTGCACGCAGTACTCCAGTTGCAGCCTAACCAGCTTTTTATACAGTTCCAGCATAACCTCCCTGCTCTTGTATTCTATGCCTCAGGCAAGTATCCCATATGCCTACTTAACCACCTTATCTACCTGCCCTGCTACCTTCAGGGATCAATGGATATGCATACCAAGGTCCCTTTGATCTTCAGTACTTTCCAGGGTCCTACCATTCATAGTCTAATCCCTTGCCTTGTTAGCCCTCCCCAAGTGCATTACCTCACACTTTTCTGGGTTGACTTCCATTTGCCACTGCTCTGCCCACCTGACCAGTCAATTGATATCCTCTTGCAGTTTACGGCTATCCTCCTCACTATTTACCTCCCTACGAATTTTTGTGTCATCCGCGAGCCTCTTGATCATACCCCCTACATTTAAGTTCAAATCATCTATGTACACCACAAACAGCAAGGGCCCCAGTACCGAGCCCTGTGGAGCCCCACTGGAAACAGACATCCAGTCACAGAAACATCCCTCTACCATCACCTTCTGCTTCCTGCCTCTCAGCCAATTTTGGATTCAATGTGCTACTTTGCCTTGGATCCCATGGCTCTTACTTTCTTGACCAGTCTGCCATGAGGAACCTTATCAAAAGCCTTGCTAAAGTCCATGTAGACCACATCAAATGCATTACCCTCATCAACACCCCCTTATGACAGGGAGATTGAGCACAGACAGAAGAAGATAAGCTGCTTGCAGAGGGAGGAGAAAGGGGGGATGAAGAACTCTCAGCAGGAGGCCAGGTTGTCTTCAGGAAGCATTTTCCCTACCTCCCTCAGTGAGAACCAGTGTGTGTGATGTCTTTGTTTTATAAAGGAGGTCCTCACTGAAATCTGCCATTTGCTGCAGACAGACCCGTAACCTCAGAGCAGGGTGAGGACAACACTGCCAGTGACTGTGAATGTGACTGTGACCACCCTTCAATCCTCCACAATCCTTGCAGGCTGGAGCAGGTAACATTTCTAACATCTCCCAGTTTGTGTCCACGGCTGTAAAAAGGTGGCTGAAGTTCTTTTTGCCAAGACAGAGAAGTACCAGAGAAAACCAAATGGGTCATGCATTTGGCATTGCCAGGATAGAGGGACCCCATCGTGCAGGATGCCATTGAAAGACAAATGTAGCTTCACGGGTGCTGCATGTGAATGCAGATGTGGACCGCAGCCACAAAATGTTCCACTTTCTCGGTGAGCAGTTGGTGAAGGTCCTGCAGTAGCAGTTCAGGATGCCTTTATTCTGTGTCAGTCCACCATACATCAGTATTTGAGCTACCATATCAAAGCAGAGGGTGGCTACTGGGTGACAAGGGCTTTATCCCCAACCACAAGTGGACGGAATGCATATAATGAAAATCATGCTGTCTCATGAAAAATCATCAAGTACACCAATGAGAAGCTCAAGTAATGGTTCCATTGACTGGACCTATCTAAAGGAGACATGCAATATTCATCAGAGCTTGTGCAATGATTTAATGAGGTCTACTATATCCTGCATAACCTTGTCATCATGTAGCCACTGTCCTTGCCACCAAGTATATGGCAAACAACTGAGGAGGAGGAGAAGGAGGAAGCTGGCTGTCCGTGATTGCCTCATCCAACTTCTGTTCCAGTGAACACAACCTCAATTCCCCATTCTATAACAATCCCACACCTTCCCTTCCCCCTGTCACTGACTATCACAGTGTCCTCTTGGTCACAACGCTGAAATAAAAGCCACTGCAAAATAACCATTCCAAACCAATTTTAGCAAACAAACCATCCTACATTCCATGCAAAAAATCAAGTAACCACCCTTGTGTATTCCCTTAGTGCCTGTTTTGCAGATGCCTTTCCCTGGCTGATTGCTCCGATGCAGTGCCATCCTAGTGGCTGCAGCAAAGCTGGTGGAAGGTTATTGACTTTCACTGGAGAAGACTACTTTCAGGACTCCCCCGAGTAGCTCTAGCCCTAAAAGGCCCAACTTTGGACTGTGCCATTGTAACATGAGCAACAGCAGTTTGAACTGGCTAGCTGACAAGCAGTCGCATAGGCATTAAAGGAGTGGCAGGGGTTGGATGATGAATGTTGCCTTCCTGATAGAGGACAACAGTTTTTTGTTCCATGGAACTACTGCCACTGCATTGGGACGGCACCTCAGCAACCCTAGTAACCTGAAATTTGTGTGCCACTTGCGTCAAAAGGATCAGGTGTGGATTAATCTCACATCTTGATTCCCACATCCACTTTTGCGTCTTACTCAGTCTTTCCCCCCTAAGCCTGGGCATATGGCTTATTACTGTCTTTGTCTATCACATTTCAAATCTGTCCTTTCTTATTGCATTTTAGGTCAGGGTAACCATGTTGACTCTGGTGTTTTCTGGAACCTCAGAAATACTTGAAAAAGTTGTGTGCAAAAAGACCAGCCATCCCTAAGCGACAACAATATCTTGGACACAATTCCATTCGACAAGAAGAACAATGTGTGAAGATTGACTCTGGCTTTTGGTACTGTTATGACTGAGCAGTTGGTAAAGCTGAGTTATTTAAAAAAAATCCCAGAGGGAAACTTTAAACAACTGTCATAACCTATATTTTAAGTGGTATGTTTGAAATGCAACTCTAAATTCAGGAATCATATCACCAGTTCTTAAGCTAAATGAAACAATTTATTAATTTAACAAGTTAAATATATACAAATTACTACGATCATGGGCAGAATTTTCTGCCTGTCAGGTGGGCAGTGTGGGAGTGGGCGCGGGCGGGCATGGACCCAATTGTCACCCGCAATCAGGTCCGCACCGCCATTTTGTTTGGACAGGCCAATTAAAGCCTGCCCAGTGTGAAACGTGGCTCCCAAGGTCAGCAGTAATGGGTGGGCGGCGGTGGTACTGCAATGACCATCGGGTCCAATGGCGGGAGGTGCTCGTACCCCAGGACAGGAGGAGGAGGCCCCGCTCATATGACCAAACGTGCCTGGGAGGAGGTGGTGGAGATAGTGAGCTCCCACGACGTGGTGCGATGGACTTGGATCCAGTGCCGCAAGTGCTTCAACGACCTGTTGTGCTTGGGAAGGATGAATACCATGTGGTCACTTAACCCAGAAGGTAGGCTTTCCCCCCTGGCGCCACACACTGCTCCCCCCACCCCCCACCCCACCCCCCCCGCAAGTTTGAGTGTAGTGACTGTATTGAATCATTGATGGCATGTGTCCTTCGCTGGGTGGGCCAGCAGATATTGGCCATGTCTAGGTCATCCTGAGAGGGTGGTGAAGAGATGGGTTCTGCCCCCCGCAGCATGTGGTACACTGAGACCCACATTACTGCTTTGGGGGCAACCTGGAGGAGCTGCACCTAGGCGTAGTGCTGGAGCTCCAGGACATGTCAAAGTCAGGGTGATGACATGCTGGGAGGGGAGCTTCAAGGTGGCGTGGCACCAATTGATCTGCTGCCCTCTGTGCTCCATATGCTTGCGCCTCTTTGCTATGGAAGGTTAGATCGTGTGGTGCCTAATGTGATGTAAGCAGCATTTGGCCAAGGGGGTGGGGGAGGGGGGACAGGCCTAGCATCTTTGTGTGAGTGTGCAGCAGCAGTGGGGTGAGGAGGCACTGGAGCCCTGCAATGTCCCACTCTGGTTGGGGTGGGCCGTCCGCGAAGAGAGTTCAGGTACAAGTGGCACTAATCAATGCTCTTCTCTCCTTTTCAGGAGAAGAATGCCCATGATGTCGCCAAACAGATGAAGACTGGCGGCGGGCCGGCCCAGTTGGTGATTCTCAGCCTCTTTGAGCAGCAGGCCCTAAATTTGGAGAGGCGCTATGCACCCAGGTCCACCGGTGTCGGTGAGGCTGAGGTGCCACTGGCAAGTATTTATGCCCAGCAGTGAGGTCACCATTGTTCTCCCAACAGCCATGGCAGTGCTGAATGTTCAGTGATTGAAGTTTGCAACATGGCCTGATCATTGCTTATGGAAGGATGAGCGCATAATCATCTAGGGGACAGGGATGCACATTGACATTGTCTCCACGTTAACTTATCCAGTGTCCTTGTTCTTCCTTTCAGCATCAGTGGAGCAGGGCTAGGAAGAGGAGCAGCAGGGGCCCCCTCTCACACCTGAGGGTCCTGAAATCATGGATTCACCAGCGTCACACCATCTTAGCCAGGCAGGCACCAGTGCAGATACTAGCACCTCAGTTGGAATGAGAACATCAACTAGTGCCCCGGGGCACAGCAGTGATGGCACTTCACACTTCGCTGGCAGAGACAGAGAGTGCCCATGGTGCCAGCAGTCGGAGGACTGCAGTGGACCAGGCACTTGCTCAGTCGGTGCCTGATGATGTGCCTCTGGAGTTGTCCGTGACACAGCAAATGTAGGAAATGCGACCGGGTGTATGGGAGAATCTCGGGGAGATACATGAAGCTACGCTTGGCTTGGTGTCCGTGGTGGAGGAGTCTACATGGTCTATCACCAATGCAAATAGACTCATGGCCGAGCACCATGCGTCCTTCGTGAAGAGAGTGGCAACTCTCGTGGAGAGGATCCTCCAGGAGACCAAGCAGGGCTTCCTGGGGATGCGCTCGGACCAGCAAGCCCTCATATTGGCATTGACTTCAGCTGGTCAATGCCAGTGTGGGAGATGGTCTGGGCATCAAGTTTCCCAGCTCATCAGCGCTTAAAATGTCGCGCGCTGACGTCGGGCGAGTGTCCCGATATCAGCGCGCGCCATCACGATATTTAGCTGGGCGGGCGTGCTATGGAGCGTGACACGCACCCGCCATTAATCAAGGCCTTGTTAAGGCCCTTAACTCGGCAATTGAAGCCAATTTTGAGGAGCCCGTGCGATCTTCGGCTCGGCAGACGGGCCCAATGGGCAGGCGGGTAAATGATTTTTTAACAAACCTCATCCATGGGCGGGATATGTGGGCTCAGAGGGGTTGTTAATGTTTTATCTGAAGTATTTATTGCAGAAAGTGTTTTAAACTTGCCTGTGTGATTGTTAGCAGTTCAGATCAATTTCCAACAGCTTTCTCTGTACTTTGAAGCTTCAGCTCAGCAGCCTGCAGACAGTAATCTTTATCGGGCCTGCAGCTTTCCGGAGACCTCCATTTAGCCTGGGTATGGGTTCTGACATCTCCACTGGAGACAGCTAGAATAAGGAGGAGGCCAGGAGTGGACAATCAGCCTCCAGGGTAGCCACCTTTGGGAGGCCAGGCACAGGCACAAGGGGCGCAGGGCCAAGAGGTTGTCCAAGGTGGAAGGGGCCGCAGAAGAGGCCATTATCCTGCTGCCAGGATATACAGGTGGCGAAGCAGCTACCTAAATATGACTGAGGTGCAGTGCCGAAGGAGGCTCCGACTGTCAAGGGGGACAGTGAACTATATCTGTCAGATGATTGGCCCTGAGATCTCCTCTAACTGTGTGGGTGGACACCCCATGCCAGCGGCTCTGAAGGTCACAGTTGCCCTCCACTTCTATGCATCTGGCTCCTTCCAGGGCTCGGTGGGTGATCTTTGCAGTGTCTCCCAATCAGCTTTCCACACCTGTGTCAAGCAGGTGACAGACGCTCTGTTCAGGCATGCATTGACCTTCATCCACTACCGTTGGGGCCAGGCAAGCCAGACACAGTGAACCAGAGGCTTCGCAGCCATTGCTGGCTTCCCCCGTGTCCAGGGTGCAATAGACTGCACACACGTAGCCATCAAGGCGCCAGCAGGTGAGCCCGGTGCCTTCATCAACAGGAAGGGCTTCCACTCCATGAACGTGCAGATAGAGTGTGATCACAGGATGCTGATTCTGCAAGTCTGTGCAAGGAACCCAGGCAGCTCCCACGACACCTACATCCTCAGACATTCCCAGGTGCTGGCGCTCTTCAGTGCTCCGGCTCGGCTGGATGGTTGGCTGGTGGGTGATAAGGGCTATCACCTCAGAAGGTGGCTCATGACGCCTCTCCGCCGTCCAAGAACAGAAGCTGAGCAGCGCTACAATAGGAGCCAGGGCACCACAAGGGCTGTGGTGGAGAGAGCCATTGGTCTTCTCAAGATGCGCTTCCGTTGCCTGGACACTCCAGTACCCCCAGATCGCGTCTCTCTGATAGTGGTAGCATGCTGCGCTCTGCACAATCTTGTGCTGTAAAGGGGGGGGATGCAGTTGACGATGAAGACCTTACCACAGTGGATGCGGCTGCACATGATGAATCCAGCAGTGGCTCAGAGGATGAGGAAGCACAGGGCAATGATGAGGGGCAGCACACCAACCCGCTATTACACCAAGGAGGCAGGGACATCCGGGACACTTTAATCCAATGAACCTTCAGCTAGCTCCACACACATGGATCTGCAGGACCAGCATTGCCTGGCACTTCCACACGTGGCACTTAGGTGCTACACCTTCCACCTCACCAGTTGCAACTAAGGGCTTAGTACAGGAACATCAATGTCCACTCAAACACTCATGATAAGTCTGTGAAACATACAAATGCAGCACAAATGAAACACCCTCAGCCATGGTCACAAAAGTGGACTTTATTGCCACCAAAATAAACAACAAACTTCGCTCTGACGTACATAATGAAATATTCCCTAATTTAGGGCCAACACAAAATCACCAGTGACAAACCCATGGAGTGCCTAACGTGCCTTATGCTTACGTTTGTGGGTGCCACATCTAGGTGCCGCCCCATTGCTCGGAGTGGCTTGTGAGACAGCCTGCTGACTCTGCTGTCCTGTTGGCCTCAATGACCTTGGCGGCCGTCCTCTGGCCCGTGAAGCCTGTGATGGCCCCGCCTGGGAGGGAGTGGCACCTCCCCAGTTGTCGCAGACTCAACGGATGCAACGGTCACTGGCAGAGGGGCGGAGGAGCTGCTACCCTCATCCAGAGCGCCCTGAGAGGAGCTCGCAGCAACGGCAGGCAACTGCTGTGCCGGCGTGAGGTCAGATTGGACCTCCCTGCTCACCGCAGATGGATGGGCACCAAGTGACGACACTTGGTGCCCAGAACATCTCCCCCATTGCGAATGACCTCCTGTGGCCATTAGCCCACGGTGCAAGCTGTGAGGGCTTGCAGGTCAGAGCGTAACTCAATTAGAAGAGTCTCAATCTGCTGGAAGCCCCTCTCCATGAGAGTCGCCAATCTCTCCATGGAGGAAGTCTGAAACTCTGTCCTGAGGTTCATGCCATCACTGACACTCTGCCTGGATTCCTCCACCACAGAAGCACAAACTCATGCAACCCTGCCAGATGCTCCCGCGCACCCTGCCGCTTGTCCTGCAGCTGCTGCAAGGCTGAGATCTCCAGAGGCACATCATCACTGCCGGACTCAGCATGTGCCTGGTCCCCTGCAGTCCTCCGGCTGCTGGCGCCATCGGCACTCTCTGTCCGTGCCATCTCCTCCAGCGATTATGAGGTGCCCTCTCCACTGTGCCCCGGGACACTAGCTGACGTTATAATCCCCACCGATTTGGTAGTCGCTGCGCTGGTGCCTGGCTCGCTGAAATGATGTGACGCAAGTTGCAAGTGATGCCCCTCAGGTGTGGAGGGGGGGCTCTAGACGTGATCCTGGCGGCCATGCGGTGGTGATGCTGAAATTAACAACAAGGACTGCATCAGTAGGCGTTCAGTCAGTAACACCATTCATCCCTTCCCCCCCCCCCAGGCTCATAATGCGCTCAACCTTCAAGAGCCTAAGAAGATGAACATTGGTGGGGTGGTAAATAGTCAAGAGAAGGCCCAAACATTACATGCGCATACAGACAGGCTGGTCAGATGGCCTAAGGAATGCCACATGGAATGTTATGTGGATAAGTGTGCGGTTAAGCGCTTGGGCAAGACAAACAAGGTATGGAATACATGAGTAATGGTAGGACCGTGGGAAGTCACAACGATTACAGGGACCTTGCTGGGCAGACCTGTTAAGGTAGCAGAACAGGAACACAAGGCGTTTAACAAGGTCAAAGCCAAACTTGCCTTTATTGGCCGAGGAATAGAATGTAGGAAAAGGGAGGTCATGTTGCAAGTGCAGAAAACGGTGTCGAGGTCACAGCTACACTTCTGCGTTCACTTGTGACCTGCGCTTCATGGGAGGGATGTCATGGGAGTGGGGAGAGTGCAGAGGTTCCTGACCTGGATGCATGCTGGCCTGGAGAGTTGGAGTGATGAAGAAACATTGCAAACACTTGCGACATTTGCCGTGGAGATTGACAGGTCACGTTATTGACCTTCATACCGTTATGAAGGGCATAGAACAGGTGGACACAAGGCAACATTTGCCCTTGGCGCAGGGATGGCTAACGTGGTGGCATTTATTTAAGTTGAGTGCCATGAGATTGACAGGTGAGGTGCTGAGGACCTTTTGGACAGAGTAATGTGGGACACACTGGCTGAAAGGGAGGTGGAGGTACAAGCCCTCCTAAGATGCTATAAGTCTTTGGATGTGCAGCAGCGATGCCATGGCATGTTAGGCCATGGGGTTAGTGGTCACAAATGGGATAAGGCGACTTTGGAAGGTGCTAGAGATGCGCATCCTCAAGGGGCCGAGGAACCTTTGTGTATGACCCACACGTCTGACTGTATCAGTCTGTGAATGAGCAGAGTTGCTGCATTAACGATCGCAGCAACCATCAGTGCTTTGGACGGTGGGGAGACAGAGTGGATGGGACTGTGGCCCTCAAATACCTGGCCGCTGCACCCCAGCCTCACCGACACCTGCCGACGTGGCTGCCTGCCTCCTCCCCAGCTCCATGGCCTGCTCCTCATATGTGGTTAGGTGCTGCAGCACGGCGTGCCCACCACCAGTCCACTGACACTCCCCGGTATTGTTCTCTGTTTATGCCTGCAGAACAGAGAAGAGCATTTATTGGGTCTGATCGCTCATGTACTCTGCACGCGCACGCCGCACCCCAACCACAGTGGCCCATCTGAGGCCTCCAGCGGCTCCTGTCCACACTACTGGTGATCAGTCCCCAGAAGATAGTACGGCTGCTCCCAACGCACACCAAGGACACATTCGGCGTCCATCACTTTGAATAACACATGGGTCTTAGCGCCCATGGCAAGGAGGCACAACTAGGTGTGGCGCCGACGCCAGCAGATGGTTCTTGGCCACGACACCTTGAGGCTCCCCTTCCACCGTCTCATCACCATCAATACGACATGTGTTAGAGTTCCGAGTATGTGTCTAGCTGCCTTCCCTGCAAGTTGCCCCCAGACTACTCAAATGCCACAAACACCAACATATGCTGCGGGGAGAACCCATCTTCTCCTCAACCACTAAGGCTGATGTAAGCATGGTCACTATCTGTTTGCCCACCCAGCATGCGCCAAATGCCCAATGCAGTAACGACAGTAAGATGTGGGGGTGGGGGTTGGGGGCCTCAAAGGCTAAGGCTACCTGCTGGGTAAAATGGCCAAGGCTGACATGGTACTCACCCTTCCAGAGCGTAGCAAATCATTGAAGCACTTGCGGTACTGGGTTCCTGTGTGCCGCACACCATTGTGAGAGCTAACAGCCTCCGCCACCTCCTGCCACGCCTGCCTGGTCACGTGGAGGGCCCTCCTCCTCCCATCCTCTGGATTCAACATTTCCCGATGATTTGACACCTCTTCCAGGAGGGCAGCAAGGCAGGCATCAGAGAACTGAGGGGCACAGTGGCCCCACGCTGGCCTACCCAGCAGCCTGCCCCCCTCCTCCTCCCCTGCCCTCACCTCTTGTGCTGCCCGGTGACTGGCCATGGTCAACAGCCTAAAGGAGGCTGCCTGGCCATTCTTTATACAGACTGCCGGTTCCCCATTGGAACCGGCGGTCTGAAGACGCCTGCCGCAGGTTTCATTTTTCCACTGAACACGGGAGTCTGAAACACTCTGGGCAGGTCTTAATTGGCCTGCCTGTGCAAAATGGCAGCGCAGCCCGTTTCACCGGCGGCGATCGGCTCCGTGCCTGCTGCCCATTGGGTCAGGCCCACCCGGCCGACAAACACAAAATTCAGTCCACTATTTATCACCCCAGCAATTTTCATGTCATTCGCGAGCTTACTGATCAACCCTCCTACATTTAAGTTTAAGTCATTTATATATACCACAAACAGCAAGGGACCCAACACTGATCCCGGTGGAACCCACTGGGCACAGGCATCCAGTCACAAATACATCCCTTGACCATCACCATCTGTTTCCTGCCACTCAGCCAATTCTGGATCCAATTTGCCAAATTGCTTTGGGTCCAATTTGCTCTTACCTTTGTTATCAGTCTCCCATGTGGGACCTTATCAAAAGCCTTGCTGAATTCCAAGTAGACTACATCAAATGCATTGCCCTCTTCTACACACTTCGTCACCTCTTCGAAAAATTCAATCAACTTGGTCAGACATGAACTCCCCTTAACAAATCCATACTGCCTGTCCTTGATTAATCCCTGCCTCTCCAAGTGTAGATTAATTCTGTCCCTCGGAATTGCTTCCAATAGTTTCCCCACCACTGAGGTTAGACAGACTGGCCTGTAGTTCCCCGGTTTATCCCTTCCTCCCTTCTTGAATAACGGTACCACATTGTCCTCCAGTCCTCTGGCACCTCTCCTGTGGCCAGAGAGATATTGAAAATTATTGCCAGCGCTCCTGCTATCTCCTCCCTTGCCTCACTCAACAGCCTGGGATACATTCCCTAAAATTAAGTCCAGGACCGCCCCCTCTCTTGTAGGACCTTCTACGTACTGGCTTAAGAAGCTCACCTGGATGCATTTTAAGAATTCCGCTCCCTCTAAACCTATCACACTATGACTAACCCAGTTAATGTTGGGGAAGTTGAAATCCCCCACATTTGAGGAGCCTTCTAGATGTCATCTCTCCTTACTGCTGTAATTGAGTCCTTGATCAATATTGTGATACCCCCTCCTCTTTTACCTCCTTCCCTGTCTCGCCTGAAGACCCCATGTCCTGGAATATTGAGCTGCCAATCCTGCCCCTCTCTCAACCATGTCTCTGTGACAGCAATGACATCGTACTTCCATGTGTTAATTTGTGCCCTCAACTCATCTGCCTTATTTGTCAGACTCCTTGCATTAAAATAAATGCCATCCATTTCATCTGGGCCTGGAGATTTATCTACTTTTAAGCCTGCTAGGCCACCTCCCTTTCTATGCTAATTTCTTTAATTATATCACAGTCCTTCTGCCTGATTTCCATACCCACGTCATCCCTCTCACTTGTGAACACCGACACAAAGTATTCATTTAGAACACTACCTACAACTTCCTGCTCCACACACAAATGACCACTATGGTCCTTAATGGGCCCTACTCTTTCCCTAGTTATCCTCTTACTCTCAATGTACTTGTAAAATAATTTTGGATTTTCCTTTATTTTACCTGCCAATGTTTTTTCATGCCCCTTTTTGCTCTCTTAATTTCCTTTTTAAATTTCCCCCTACACACTCTATACTCCTCTTGGGCTTCCACTGTTTTGAGCCCTTGGGATCTGCCATAAGCCTCTCTTTTTCTCTTTATCCAATCCTGTATATCCCTCGACATCCAGGGTTCCCTGGATTTGTTGGTCCCACCTTTTATCTTTTTTGGAATATGTTGGCCCTGTACTCTCCTTATTTCCTTCTTGAATGAGTCCCACTGCTCTGATGCAGACTTACCTAAAAGTAACTGCTCCCAGTCCACTCTGACCAAATCGTATCTGATCTTATTAAAATTGGCCTTTCCCAATTTAGAACTCTGATTTCTGGTCCATCCTTGTTCTTTTCCATAACAATCTTGAATCTAACTATCTGCAAAATGTTCCCCCACTGATACCTCTACTACTTGCCTGGCTTCATTCCCTAAAAGTAAGTCCAGGACCACCCCCTCTCTTGTACTTCTACGTACTGGCTTAAAAAGTTCACCTGGATGCATTTTAAGCATTCCGCTCCCTCTAAACCTATCACACTATGACTAAACCAGTTAATGTTGGGGAAGTTGAAGTCCCCAACTATTACTACCCTATTATTTTTACACTTCTCTGAAATTTGCCTACATATCTGCTCTTCTATTTCTTTCTGACTGTTTGGTAGTACACTCCATAGCAATGTGATTGCTCCTTTTTTGTTTTTTAGTCCTACCCACATGGCTTCATTTGAGGAGCCTTCTAAGATGTCATCCTTCCTTACTGCTGTAATTGATTCCTTGATCAGTATTGCGATACCCCCTCCTCTTTTACCTCCTTCCCTGTCTCGCCTGAAGACCCTATATCCTGGAATATTGAGCTGCCAGTCCTGCCCCTCTCTCAACCATGTCTCTGTGACAGCAATGACATCATTCTTCCATGTGTTAATTTGTGCCCTCAACTCATCTGCCTTATTCGTCAGACTCCTTGCATTAAAATAAATACCATCCAATCTTGACAAACTCCCTTATGCCTTAACTGGCCTATAATTTCTGTGCCTTCCAGACTCACTTGCTCTCTCTTCTAATTCTGGCTGTGCATCTCCCCATGGTGAATCTCCTCTCAGGATCCCATCCTCCTGCCAAGTTAGTTTAAACCCTCCCCAATAGCACTCGCAAACCTCCCCGCAAGGATGTTGGTCCCATTCCGGTTCAGGTGCAATCCGTCCACCTTGTACAGGTCCCACTGCCTCCAGAAATGGTCCCAACGTCCCAGAATTCTAAAGTCCTCCCTCCTGCACCATTTCTCCAGCCATGCATTCATCTGGACTAACCTCCTATTTCTATACTCACTAGCGCGTGGCACCGGAAGTAATCCAGAGATTACTACCTTTGAGGTCCTGTTTTTTAATCTGCTTCCTAGCTCCCTAAATTCGGCTTGCAGGACCTCGTCCCTCTTTCTACCTATGTCATTGATACCAATATGTACCACGATCTCTGTCTGTTTGCCCTCCCCCTTTAGTATGCCCTGCAGCTGTTCAATGACATCCTTGACCCTGGCACCAGGGAGTCAACATACCATCCAGGATTCACGTCTACTGCTGCAGAAACACCTGTCTGCTCCCCTTACTCTCAAGTCTCCTACCACTATTACTCTTCCTCTCTTTTTTCTCCCTCCCCTTGTAGCTGAGCCACTCACAGTGCCATGAGCGTGGCTGCACTCCCCGGAGGAATCATCACTCTCACCGTTTTCCAACACAGAAAAACGGTCCTCGAGCGAGATGCACCCTGGGGATTTCCTGACTACCAGCCTGACAGCTTTCTTCTGACTGATGGTCACCCGTTCCCTCTCTGTCTGCACTTCCATAAGCTGTGGGGTGACCATGTCTAAAAACGCACTCTCCACGAATCTCTCAGCCTCGCGGATGCACCTCCGAGCCTCCAGCTGCCACTCAAGCTCCAAAGCTCAGAGCTCAAGTAGTTGCAGCCGGTGGCACTTCCTGCACACGTGGTCGGTCAGAGCGCAAGAAGCGACTAGCAATTCCCACATGTTGCAGGCAGTACATAACACGGTGTTCTCAATTCTGTGATGACATGCCATTTGTTTGCTCACTGTCTGTCAATATCTGCCTATATCTCATTTGTATATATGTATATAATTTGTCTCTTGGAGGAAATATTCACCATTTTGTAGAAGATGATGTCTTGCACAAACAGGTTAATGTCAGTTATGATAACTCCCATCTGACCTTTTATAAATACGAGAAACAACTTGTGACCTAATGTACTTTCCTATGAGATTCCTGTAAAACCTGACGAGCCGATACTGGTGTTTTTATGTGTCACGTGAACCTCCTCTCACTAAATAGTTTTCCCCATCCTGATTTGTATCTAATCATTTCTCTTTGAGGTGCTTCTGAAAATTGATCTCACTGAAGTGGCCTACAATGGCAAGAGACCTCACTTAAGTTCCTCAATGCTACAAATTAATGTTTAAATAAAAGAAATCGTTGAATGTATATAAAAAGCAGACACATTTTGAACAAAAGCACTCCCTTTAGATTTATTTTTTCACGTTAGGTATATTATTCCAATGTTACTGATTTTCTTTTTAGTTATGGCTTGTTATGATGTAATTTGTAAATGTTAATTGATCCTACTTCATGAGCATGTATTAATTCAATACAATCCCTAACTTGCTATTTGAAGGTGGTAATCTCTTCAATGTAAATGCCCCAACACTGGGGCATCAAGTTGCACATAATCAAGAGGAGTGATATTTTTTCAGCAGTAAGTAATTAAAAAATAATGAATCGTTTCATAACTTCCAGTCTGCGTTTACAGTACACAGAATACAGGAAGATATTTAAAACTACACAGCAACATACCTGCAAAGCATATTAGAAGATTAATTAGGTATAAGAGTGTTCTGACATGCAAATGGCCTGTTCAGTGAGTCTGAAAGCAAAAAAAATGCTCTATTAAGGGCCGTGATGTTGGATATCACTTCATATTTTGCTAAGGAAATAATAACCCTTCATATCCTTGATACCTAATTAAAAGTGTGCTGATAACCTCCTTCCAACCCTCTCCATTCCCTGCAACCATTGGTCCATGACACCAAAAATCCTTTCAGTAATAGCTTGTTGGAAAAATCCATTGCTAAAATAAACTTATCCCATCTCAAGATTCAAAAGAAAGTTCTGTCCTGTGACCTTTGAGTGGACCAAAATGTAACAGTGCTCATGGGGAGAATTTTCTCCCCATTGGGCGGGTGGTTTGGGAGCGGGCGTGTAGCCGATTGCCGCCCGCGATCGGCTGCGCTCCGCCATTTTGCATGGGCGGGCCAATTAAGGCATGAAGCGCACCCGGATGCACTTAGAGCTACCTATGCGGGTGGGGGGAGGAGGGAGAGTCGGGACCTGCGCTCTTTTGTGCATGCACGTGAAAGAGCGCAGAAATTTCCCTGAGGCACGGAGCTGCCTCAGGGAGATTAGTTTAATAATAAAACATTGTCAAAAAATAAAATGTAAAATTACTCATGCATGTCCCAGCTCATGTGACATTGTCACATGAGCTAGGACATGTTCATGAATTTTCAGAACACATTTTATTTAATTAATAAACACTTCATGAAATCTCATCCCGCCTGTGGATGAGGTTTCATTGAAAATGCGAAGGCCGCCTGGGCTCTTCGCCTGCCCGCTAATCTTAAGGTTGGACGGGCAGCCCTGAGAATCAGGTTAATTAGTTAATTAATGGTCTTAACGGGTCCTTGACAGTTTGGTGGGCGCGCAGCCGACTCTGGTGCGTGCCTGCTGAACTGAAGATCGGAATGATGCACGGTGACTTTGGGACGCATGCCCAATGTCACCGCACGTCATTTTACGCGTCGGCATGCTGGGCCCGGCCCCGCACACCGAATGGAAGGTTCTGGCCAATGTATACTTCTGCTGTATCTGATTATCAGGGAAATGCTGCCATATCTGCATTAAAGTAACCAAATGTACCATTAGAGAGAGCTTTACATTTATATTGATTAACTTTCCTGCTCTTTAATTGCTGTACAGGGACTTCTGCTAGAAATGCACGTCTGCAGTTGTCAGGTGCAAATGGATGCTGTGTTGCTCCCCATATTCAACATTCATTATTTTAATTCCCCTACTGTGGCTGGCAGGGCACATGAATGTTTCTGTTCCATTTCACGGACTTCTGCTCTCACCCTTTCTACTCGCTCCCAGAATCCTTGGCCTCCACCCTCGACTTCAGCAGATTCCTTATTCAACTGAACATCCTCCGCTATTTCTACCATCACCAAACACATCTTTCCCTCCCCTTTCAGCATACCAACGGGATTGTTCCATCCGTGACACCCTCAACTATTCTTCAATCATTCCCAACACCCCCTCCCCTTCACACGACAACTTTCCATTCAAGCGCAGGAAGTGCAACACCTTCCCTTTCACCTCCTCCATTCTTACCTCCAAGGTCCCAAACATTCTTTCCAAGTGAAACAGCAACTTACTTACACTCCTTTCAAGTTACTATATTGTAATGTGGGAAACACTTCAACCAATCTGCGCATAGCAATCACCCACAAGCAGAAATATGATAATGACATGAAATGTTTTACACCCACCTGAGATGGCAGATAGGACCTCGGTTCAACATCTCATCCAAAGGATGGCACTTATGACAGTGTAACACTTCCTCAGTACTGCACTTAGGCCCTTGAACCCGTGACTTTCTGATCAGAGGACAGAACATTACCAACTGAGCCACAGCTGACACTGAGATTTTGAGAGCCATAATTCAGCATATTAAATGCAGGATGTAAAGTTTGGTGTACTACAGTGCCGCTACTTTGGTGCTAGGACAGAACATTTTTTATTTTGGTGCCTATTTTATCTCTTAGAAATCTTCAAGCAACCACAAAATAGCAAAGTGTCTGATTCAAAAATGAACATTTTCAACCTATGCTGCTGCCCTCCACAACAACAGTACACCGGCTGTCGATGCATCAGAACCATTGCACTTCATGAACTTTTTTGACCATTTTAAATAACACCTATCTTTACAACCTTTAGTTTTGTTTCTAACAAGATGAAATGACCAAGTGGCACATCTATCCCATTCATTTAATTGATCAAGTTTGATCTATCCAATCCTACACTCTGCTGTAACAAAAACAAAAATTGCTGGAAAAACTCAGTGGGTCTGACAGCACCTGTGGAGGGAAAGACAGAGTTAATGTTTCGAGTCCTTATGACTCTTCTTCAGAACTAAAGAGAAGTAGAAATGTGGTGAAATATATAGTGTAAGGTGGGTGGGACAGGGGAAGCTGGATAGAAGGCCAGTGATAGGTGGAGGCAAAGGAGAGATTGCAAAAAAATGTCATAAACAAAAGGTCGAAGGGGCGTTGGTGGTGGTGATACTGGCTAAAGGAGGTGCTAATGGTGACATTAAGAATAGAAAGCAGGATGAGCAAGTGACAGATGGCCCTATTGGGGGTGGGGTGGGGGGAGGGGACGATTTGGGAAAAAAGATCGAAATAAGCTAAAAAGTGGGGATAAAACAATGAATGGAAATAACTTTTAAAAATAATAGCGGGGAGGAGGTGGGGGGGGGGGGGGGGGGTGCAAATTCAGTTCACAAAATAAAACCCCACTGATAGGAATTTCCAAAGTGCATGATTAAAATAATTTGTTGCTTTGTGTATTTTGCATTTGTCATTTGAACATATATCTGTGTGAGATAAACAGAGGTAGTATTCAATGCCCATGTTCTAACAGCATAACATAAATTGAATAGTTCTATCTTCAGCCATTTTTGTAACTTCACTCCAGTAAGTGTATGTCTTATTACCCAACTTGTATTAGAAAGGAGGGAAAGGAAGGAAACTTGGAATTGCCAAATGGAATTCTAAGGATGTTGCTTTCAACTTTTTCTTATTAGTTCCTTTTTGGAATGTTTAGATAAATGGTTCATTGATTAATTCCTGAATGGAGCATACATGTTCCCTTTATCAAAAGTGACTGTTTTTTGGGAATGATGGCACATTAGGATAATTTTTGATCTTTCATATTCTAAGCATTGGATTTCAATGCTGATTGATAGGGTGAAAGTGCTCCCTTCCTCTCTGTTGGTTGAAAGAATTTGAAGGGAAATGAGAACAGAGATGTGTCAACCTTGTTCCTGATGAATGTAATTTCACACTACAGACTGCCTATAATTCAGCATTAATTGACACAAAATTAACAAGCTAAGTCAACGAAGCCATCTGGGTGGCAGGTGTAGGATGTGGCAATGTACACTCGTGCATTAAAGATGCTCTCCTGAGATTGAGTCAAGGCATATTATTGAATAAAACACAAGAAACTTTACTCTGGATCTAACTAGATCTGTCATTTTATGTAACAAGTGGAAAAGAGTTCCATCCCCAGTCATAATATCCATCAATGTAATGAACAAAACCATTCATGAATAATTTAAGGAGAACAAAAGTTGACCAGTAAACATGAGGCAAATAAACTGGGGTCCACTTTTGACATGAGATGGTGTCCGAAATGACTGGAAGTAAATGAGTGACAAAAACAAAAGCATTGCTTGTTAAGGATGGGCATCAGAACGTATGGAGGCAAATGACAAATTAATACTGTCACTAGTCCAGTAAGGTCTGCATTCCAGTACAACTGAGGAATATGAAACATGCTAGCAAGCCACAATGCACTTGCTCACTCTTCATCAGTCCCTATTTCTCTGCTCTTTCATCATCACCATCTTGTTCTTCTATACACACAAAGTTATCCTACTGAAGAGGGGCAGGAATCAGTGAAAAGACAACGGGGCATAAAACAGCACCGGAGAGAGCGAGAGTTCACTGTGAGAGTGGCAGGAAGGAATGAAGACATAGCGGGGCATCAGATTGCACAGGAAAGAGCATAAGTCCACTATGAGAGCAGCAGGAAGCAATGAGAACACAGCAGGGCATAAAACAACTATTCCACCAGGAACTAGTCTGTGTGTTCACAGCTGTGTTTGGAATGAAAAATCAAGACGTGACATCACAGGAAAGCAGGTAGGTGGTTGGCTGGTGAGTATTTCCTATTTATCTTGCCTAAATTAGGGAATAAACCGATGAGTCTTATATTTCTTTTTTTAAAGTAATCTTTATTACTAATAGTAATGTATATTAAATATTATTAGGGTTTATCAGTATTAGTAAGGTTTATTAGTGTTGGTAAGGTTTATTAGCAGTAGCAAGGTTGTTAACTAACAAATAAAGGAATGGCAGGGCTGCTCTAACCTCTAGAATGCACATCCTGTGCTATGTGGGAATTCCAGCACACTTCCTGTGTCCAGTATAACCTTTTGTGCAGGAATTGCTGTCAGTTGCAGCAGCTTAAGCTCTGGATGTCAGAACTTGATTGGCAGCTGGCATCACTGCAGCACATCTGTGAGGTTGAGAGCTATATGGGTAGCACATTTACAGATGTGGTCATCCCACAGCTTTAGAGTATGTAGGGAGAGAGGGAATGGGACCGGCTCTGAGGGAGATGGACCTGTACAGGCTGGATGTGTTGCACCTACATAGAACCAGGACTGAGTTCCTTGTGAGACATTTTGCGAGTGCTGTTTGGAATGCTTTAAGTTAAGTTGGCAGGGACATGGAAATGTCAAAGTGGAATACTAGGGTGCACAGAATACCTGGAGAGATAGATAGCACTAGAGTAGAGAATAGTGAGCTGGGGTGGGGTCAGAGTAAGGGATAAAATAATAATGACTAAATTAAGGTAATGTGCATGTGTGTAAATGCAAGGAGCTTGATTAATAAGATTGGTGAGTTACAGGTGCAGATTGACATTTGGAAGTATGATGTTGTGGCTATAACAGAGACCTGGCTCAAAGAACTGCAAGACTGGGTACTTCTGAATTATGTCTTCAAATGGGCGACTAGACAGAGACAGTGAGGTGATAGTGTCACTGACTGCCACTTCTCTCATTGAAGAACTTCAGACCAGTGCCAGAAAAGTTCAATGGCCTGATGAAAGGAGGTAAGTTGTCACAGTAACTCTGAAGCCTGGAAGCCCTATTGGTAGAGGTGGGTGTTGCTGAGGCAGGTCAGAGCTCGAGAAGGCAGCTTAACATGCAGGCGCCCTTGGAGAAGTAAGTAAAAAATTAAAACTCAGAGAGGCCAAGCAGGAAGGCCCCTTGGAATGGTCCATTGGTGCCATGGGGCTGCCTTCCTTGCCCATGGCCACCTCATTGGCGCATGGAGCTTCTGGCTCCAATGGCGCCACGGACAGCTGCAGGGAGGCTGCCTCCATGAAGCTGGTGGCCTCCCCACATGGCGAGGGGGAAATTGGGCCCTTAATAGGGCCTTTAAATATTTAACTTAGCTGCCACCGCCATTCAGCAGGCAGTTGATTTACAGTCGCCCCTGCTGCTGGGAAATTTCCCCAGTGGTGGGATTGCGTCGGGAAGCTATCCTGAAGTGGCTCTCCACTATTTCTCCAGTCCACCTGTCTTCCAGCCTATTGTCCCGAGGCCAATAAAGTTCTTCCCTAAGGGTGAAGGTTACCAACTGGATAATTCAGAGAACATGTACAAGTCAGAGGAGTGGATGACATGCACCATCTTTACAGCAAAGGCAAAGGACAAGTCTGCCTATGTCTTCATGGAATCCAGATGGCACAAGTGCTCATTAAAAAGCAAGGCTTTGAGGTCAGTCTTAAGGATATATGGCAACTGACATGTGTGACTCTAAACCCCTCATTTGGGGAACATTGAGAACCAATGGAACACCTGGCAGTTTCATTAGATATAATAATTTCACTAACTCACAGTTCAAGCTTCATTTCAGATGTACAGTAATTACAGATTCCTCAATCTGATTAATCACAAGTGAAAACTGATTCATGTGCATTTCATGTGCATCATACCATTATGTGATTAATTCACGTTTCTACATATTATGTAATTCAAAAGCAAACACTTATGACCAACACTTAGGGCCTTTACGCAAGAAAATGCAACTGAACCGACCACTAATTTCGGAACATGTTTATTTAAATATTTGTTCAAGAGACAAGATCAGTTCAGAGCAAGAAAGATGTTTCAATATAACCAGTAAACGATCCTACCTTTTTCAACGTTGACTACAATCAGAAATGTCAATACTGTACATTCAAAACAATGGGCTAAAAATTGGTCTGCACCTTTTTTATCAGTGTGTGGGTTGCGATTCATGACCTTCTCACTCCATGTTGAGGTGGAGGTAGGCAGCACGCAGATTTCATGCTGCCGCCTCATTAATCTGATTGTAATGTAGGATCAAGCATTTCCTGTGCTGCTGGCTGCCTCTGCACTCAGTGGGGAGCCAAGCAGCATATCCTATAAGTGTATGCTGCAGTCAGCCTTCTGTTCTTAAAGGCAACCTGCCGTTTTTAAAGGGAAGCTGCACTGATTTGTAGGAGGCTCTTGAAAATTATTGCTGCAGTTGTAAACAAGGAAAATGGAATACCAGGACAGAGAAAGGGTTTTCAAGATTATGGATGTGGTGCTAGAGGCCTTAGAGGTGGTGGTTGACAGGAGGACAGATGCCAAGGTTCTCTGGGGGTGGGGGTGGGGGTTGGGGGGGTGGTGGTGCAGGCAGGTAGCATCAGATCTTCAAGGACCACCCTCAGAAGGGATTGGGAGCAGTTGGGCAGGAAGGTCAATTGCTGGGACAGAATTTTGCCCTTGTCGGGCAGGCGCAGTGGGCGGGCCCGGGAGTGGTCGCAAAGCCGGCTGCTGCCCACGATTGGGCACCGACATTGATTTCACGCTGGCAGGCCAATTAATGGCCAACTAGTGTGAGATGCACACTGCAGTGCTCAGCGCTGCTGGGGTGGGGGCGGGAGGAGTGCAAGCACGGAAGTGTGAGCATGCACAGAGTTGCATGCAGTAAAAGCTCCCTGAGGCACAGAGTTGTCTCAGGGAGCCAAAGATTTTTAACAATAAAAATAAAGATGTTAAACATAATGAAAACATGTTCCCTCATGTGACTCTGTCACATGAGCAGGGACATGTTAAATATGAGTGTTAAAAGTTTTTAAAAAATTTTTAATCAATGGTCGACACCTCTTCCCGCCTATGGATGAGGTTTCGTCAAAAATGCAAAGGCTGCTTGGCCTTTTTGCTTGTCTGCCAACTGAATGGTTGGACAGGCAGTGAAAAATTCGAGTCTGTTAGTTCATTAAGGGCCTTAATAGGCCGCTAAATTGTCGGCGGGCACACTGCCCGAAATATTGTGCGAATGCGCAATAACGTCGGGGTGCTTGCCCGACGTCATTGCGCATCATTTTATGCTCGTCCGGCTCTGGCCCGCCCGACAAGAGTAAAATTCTGCCTCTGGTATTTGGTCCTGAGGATCTGACAGCAGTGCCATAAGAAATCTAATGATCTCATGTTGAGGTGTTGGAGGCCAATGGAAGCATCTTCACATGATATCTCATACCCATCACTCCATCAGCCTCTCACACCGCTCAATGCACCCCACTCTCATCACTCACCCAGCACCAGCCCTTCACACTCAAGATGCACACTGAACCTTCAGATCTTCCACCTTACCCTAGAAATTTGTGCCAAAAGTGAAATGAATGTTATGGAGTGGCGGTGATGGGGGTGGGGGTCTGTGGGGAAGGTGGGGTTCTGAGATTAGTGCAGCTCCAAGGCCTGAATAGTGGAGGTGGAGACCTCCAATTCGATGTTTGTGGATGGCACTTGGATTCTTCATGCTTGCTGAATAATTTCTCTGATGGAAGGTGAGTTGTAGAGTCATTGGTCAGAGACATGAGAGGCGCTCGCATGAAGTTTTGCTAAATTGGGTTTGGAGTCACATGTACACTAGACCAGGGAAGGATGGCAGATTTTCTTCCCTAAAAGACATTAGTGAACCTTATGGGTTTTTACAACAACTGATGATAGTTGAACTGAGTGCAGACCTGTAAATTGTGCTTCATGTAGCCATAGACCAGAGGAACATAGAATGAGTGGCAACCTTTTCTGTTCAGGAATCTGGATGGCTGGGCTATCAGTGCCTTGATGACTGTGTGGGTGCATTTGTAGATAGCTGATTCGTGTGAGGTACGCCTGGTGCCTTAGGTAGTGTTGTATTGCTGTAATGATGTAAAGGCACCAATCACTCATAATGGATTGTGTAAACATGTTGTGGGTTCATTTATTTAGACTAGACACATGGGAACATTTATACATAGGTAGAAAACTTGAAGACACCAGCAGCAGAGCTTTGTTTGTGTGTGCTCTGCTCAAAAGCAAGAGTGAAACTAAGATTGGATCGCATGACACACTTCCTTTCTAGTGATATCATGCTGCTATCCTTAAAGCATATTACAACATACCCCCTTCTACTTAAAGATACTTTCCCCCTTCCAGAGAAGTGTAATTATTTACAATACACGTTCATATTTAATTACCATTACATGAGTGCATAGGACGGTGAATCTATGAGTCCCTAAAGCGTAAAGGTAATCTGCTGGTATGCCCAGATCTTATAATGGTAACCTTGTCTGGGGGTTTCTTTAAATGCTCACAGTGAGCTGTTCGATTGTCATTCTTGGATGTTGTCCCTGGTTGTGTTTGGGATGTTGTCCTCGATGCAATAGGACTGTACAGTGGCTGAGGAGCTGCAGTGAATCTGATCTATCCTCAGTTACGCCTCACCATTGCGCCTTTGCATGCAATGACTTTGGAGGATCTTGGTCCTGAACAATTCCTTGTCACCTCAACTGGTTGCCAGGTACTTTCTGTGGAATCCTCGAAGCAAACTAATTGTCCCAACTGTAAACTTGGCAATTCTGTACCTGCATTTTTACCATGCGTGTTGGTCATCTTCTCTTGCACTTTTAAAAGTTGCTGCCTAGTTTCTGAGAGAGTAGAATGGGTAGAGTAGGTAGATTGGTACGCACCTGTCTGCCAAACATGAGCTCTGCCAGTGATGGAATTATGTCACTTAAAGGTTTTGCTTTCAGATATAACATTGCAATGTGTAGATCTTTCTTGGTATGTCTACGTTTGAGAATTAGGGATTTCGCAATGCAAATCATTCATTCAGCTAGGCCATTAGATCTAGGGTAATGAGGAGATGTAGTGTGATCTATATTCAACTTCTCATACATATCATGAAATAGTTTACCAATAAATTCATACTGATCCATACTGATCTCTCTAGGCACAGCAAATAAACTGAAAATGGTACTGAGAACGTGTGGGACAGTTGTGCTTGACGTATTGTGCAACTGTCGAATAATGGGGTACTTGGTAAAGTAATCAATGATGACGACGAAGTCAGTGCCATTGACTTGAAAGTGGTCAGACTTGATTTTGGACCAAGGTAGGAACTTCATGTGGAATCAATGGTTCTTTGTGCTGACTTGTAATGTGCTCTTGACATGCCCCACACTTCTTGATGAAGACTTTGTTGGCCAGGGGCTGCAGCTGAACTGCTGACACAGGCAAAAGCAACTTTTGACCTGAAGTAACCTGAGTCCAGTCGCTGGCCTGACTTTTGAAACCTGACGCCAGTCACTGGGTCCGAACTGGCTGGAACCAGTTCTGAAGTAGCTGACTGTCTTGAAGACAAAGGAAATGTGATGAGTCCTTATTTAGAAAAGGAGGAAACGAGGTGATCCTGCAAGTCTTGGAACAGAGCCAATGGAGAAGATGCCACAGATCAGGCAAGCAGGCCTAAACCAATGGGAAGAGAGACAGAACAGATTGAAGAGATACGATTCAGTATAATACTGAGAGGATTTTGGGCGTGGGGCAGCGAGACTCCGGAGACCAACCATCGCAGAAGCGGAAGAACCTATGTCAACAACATAGAGACGCAAGAGAGAGAGAACGGAACGCCTGGCCAGCATCAGCTCTCCTTTTCGGGTATTAGCTTTTATATTCTGTGACCACTCAGGGATTGTCAGAGAAACCTAGTGGGTGTGCGTTTAGATCCTAGTTTTGGGTATAAAACTGTATAACCTGCTGTAAACTGCATGTCTATATTTGACCAGACGTAACAGCTATATGTAGAGGATCTAACGACGTGAATAAAGCGAGTTTAGAGTTGAGAGAGAATTGACTCTTCTCCTCTGTGTACTAAGCCAATAACCATTACCGGTGACTTCTGGCAACATATTTGGCGTCCCTGGGTGGGCTCGAGGATAAATCTCTCCATTGAGTCAGCGGGAGACTCGAGCCGAACCAAGTTGGCAAAGTACACAGGGAACAGGAGTTTGGGTTAATTCATAGCTGTTAATATAAGATGACGAATCAAGGGGAATCTCCAAGCCCCGGGGGCTTGGACTGTTTTGACTGGAAGGGACTCCTTCAAAAATACGTAATAGGGAAGTGGCCGCAATACGGGGAGTATGCGGGTCACATTGGTGACAAGGGAAAACCCGCTGGGGAAGCCCTTTGGAGAATTGCGCAAACAAAGATGCCAGATAAGAAATTTAAAAAGGTACAGAAGCTAGCCCAATAGAGCTGAGCGCCGGACAAAGAGTAATGATTAGAATACATCAACCCACCTAATTCTTGAATCCAAAGTTTGCTGGCCCCTATGAGATAGTAGATAAAGCTAGCCCATCTGTATACAAGATATTAACGACACCAGATAAGAGTGGCTGGTATCATATTAATCAGCTAAAGTTATTGGGAGAAAAACAAGATAATCACCATTGGCATGTGCTGCTCGATGCTAATGATGTTCTGAATCCCGAAGGTCAGGGAGATCAAGAACAGGACCAGCTACAGATCAAAGAGGAGGTGATTAAAAACAAATTTGATACTGTCCGTTCACATGCAGAGGCGAATCCAGGGAAAAAAGCGAAAGAAAATTAAAACAAAGAGGGGAAATAAGTGGGTTAGGAGAAATGGACGGTTAGAATCTGAAACAAATTGGGAACAGGATATGGACAGTCTGGCTCAGTATATGGGGAGATTCGACTTAAAATAGTACTCAAAAGAAACTGTAAATAAGAGCAGAAATTACACTTGTTCATTACAGGTCCAGCCTAAAATGAAGGGGAAAATGCATTTTGTTGCTATCGGATTGACCATCATCAGAACGGCGGTTGAACCTGCCTCGGAGCCGTCACAACGAATGAACGTACCTGAAGCAGTGTCGACGGAGGAGGGATATCCTGAGACCAGGAACAACTTTGCTCTGCAGAATAAGACAGTCCGAACCAACAAAGGGAAAAGAGAGGACTTAAATTTGTATTATATGGGAATGGATGGGTTAAACTGCGCGGGAAAAACTTTGGGTATACCGGAGGGAACGGGAGTACAGTTTTCATGCAGTAAAGTTCTAGAGGTGACATTGTCGGTAATCCCAGAGGGAAAAATTATTAGTCAATTTGTGGGTCCATTTATTGAGCGACCATGGGGGAGCGACGGTCGAGGTAAAATTATGGTCCACTGGGACCACACCTCTGTGAATATTGACTGGGGTAGCAACTCATACCAGAGATGTCCATTCTGCCTGTTAACAGCCAGTCCTTCTTACAATACGCCCTTGTGGGACAAACGTATTACATAGCCACAGTGGCTATGAACTATAGCAAAGGATGGAAACAGTGCCCTCTAGAAGGACACAATGTGGCCATTAGCAATGTAACCTTAGACCTGGTTATCGGTGGACAAAATACGTTCCTACTGAACTATCACCTATTCCGCACCTGACTGTGGATTGGACACAAATAGCAGAGGAAGACAATGTGATAATTCATCAATGGGCTAAACATACTAAAATAATTAGAACTCATGCTGATAAAGCAGAGGAACTGCTACGGGACCCCGAGTTCTGGGATAAGTTTTGGAATTGGGGATCTAATGTTCAAATACATCCATGGGTCAGGATTTTATTACATACTGCTGTAGTTGTGATCATATGTGCTTTAATACTTGTCAGATTCAACATATATCAGCTTAGAAAGTGGAAAATTGAAATTTTGCACCGATTGAATGTTAGTGCTATAATGAAACAGAAGAAATGATTATCAGCATTAGGGTACTGTGTGAAGTATATTTTATATACGCTTCTCTTTTATATTTTTATATAACCATATGATATTGCGAATGTAACATGCCCATTGGGGGATAATAACAACCTCAGGAGTGGTACACAGAAAGGGAGAATAATGATCCTAAGATAAGTATCTTTGGATCAAAAGGGGGGAGATGTTGGTCAGGGGCTGCAGCTGAACTGCTGACACAGGCAAAAGCAACTTTTGACCTGAAGTAACCTGAGTCCAGTTGCTGGTCTGACTTTTGAAACCCGACTCCAGTCACTGGGTCCGAACTGGCTGGAACCAGTTCTGAAGTAGCTGACTGTCTTGAAGACAAAGGAAATGTGATGAGTCCTTATTTAGAAAAGGGGGAAACGAGGTGATCCTGCAAGTCTTGGAACAGAGCTAATGGAGAAGATGCCACAGATCAGGCAAGCAGGCCTAAACCAACGGGAAGAGAGACAGAACAGCTTGAAGAGATACGATTCAGTATAATACTGAGAGGATTTTGGGCGTGGGGCAGCGAGACTCCGGAGACCAACCATCGCAGAAGCGGAAGAACCTATGTCAGCAATGTAGAGATGCAAGAGAGAGAGAACGGAACGCCTGGCCAGCATCAGCTCTCCTTTTCGGGTATTAGCTTTTATATTCTGTGACCACTCAGGGAATGTCAGAGAAACCTAGTGGGTGTGTGTTTAGATCCTAGTTTTGGGTATAAAACTGTATAACCTGCTGTAAACTGCATGTCTATATTTGACCAGACGTAACAGCTATATGTAGATGATCTAACGACGTGAATAAAGTGAGCTTAGAGTTAAGAGAGAATTGACTCTTCTCCTCTGTGTATTAAGCCAATAACCGTTACCAGTGACCTCTGGCAACAACTTCAATGTCATTGTTCATACCCGGCCAATAGGCTGTCTCTCTTCAAGTCTTGTCTGATCCATGACCATGTACGAGTGATGAAGTTGTTGAAGAATATCAGGTCGCAAAGATTCCGGTATGATGACCTGTCTATCTTTAAAAATGACTCCCCAGGAGATGCCCAGTTCATTCTGATCAGGCCAAAATGGTCTCATGTGTTGGTGGACATGCTGAATTAAATCAGGCTATCTGTCAATGATGGTTTTCCACAGTTCCTGTAGTATGGAATCTTTCACCGTTTCTTCTTGTAGCTGCTGGCATTTGTGTTGTGGAAAATGTACCAGATCAATTGACGGACTTGCGTTCCCCTGCACGCAAAAAATGCAGCTCCTTGAAAATGCCAATTTTGTCAAATCTTTCTGGATATTTCGATGTCAGGTTGTGAATTGAGGTTGATCTGCTGTATGAGGCCTAACTGATTCCATGGATTCTCACTAGTACAAGGACACAGCATGCCGGTAGACCCACAAGCACTGGGCTTTTAGTCTCCATGATGTGGAACATCTATGATACCCAGGAGGATTGATTGTACTTGACTATGGATCTTGCACCTGGAATAAGTGAATTGTTGTGCACTGAAAGTTTCACAGTGGTTTCACAGTGGCCTTCCATGTCTGTGGATACATGTTTTTTAGAGTCTGCAGAGGTAGTATGTTGGCACTTGCCCCTGTGCCAGTCTTGAAAATAATGAGTAGTTACCAACTTTAGGGCAGATAATTTGAATCATGGCAAACGCTTTGGATGGTGTGATGGCACCGAGGTTTTCCACGGGATTGACAGTGTGAAACATGTGTCCACCCCTCTTCATCTCATCGTGAACACCATTATCATTTTCTGGTTTGTCAGTAGACTCATGTATATGTTTCTGAAAGGATACCTGACAGTCATTCTTATTGCTTGAAGGTACCCGTTGTGTACAGTCTGTTTGGATCAGTGCACTGCTCTTTATAGTCTCATCAGCCTTTGCTCTAGTGCACTGCCATTGCCAATGTCCCTTTCTGCGACATGCTCTGCAGATTTGATAGAAAGCTGGGTGCATGCAGAGCACCACATCTTCCACCTGTCTTGCTAGGTTTGGGTGTTCTGGTGAGTGTGTCAACAATTGGACTAGTACTTAGGACCTGTAAGCTTCGTCCACCTACGAGGATCACTTTGTACTTACGTCAATCCTTGAGTAGCTCTTTGATGCTACACATTTTGGGCTTGTCTAGCAGATCTTGCTGGAATACTTCCATGGAAGTTGATGTAATCACCAATCTAACAATTCTGTCTGCGAGCTTGGCTTCTGAAAAATCACAGTACGTACCCTTTTCTCTGCATCTGCTAATGAAGTTGTCTATGGATTCTGTAGGCTGTTGTCGAAATGACATGAACTCTAGTCAATGAATACGAAAGTTTAACCTGATTCTGAACCGGTCTTCCAATGTGGTCCATGGCCAGGGTTTTACGGTCCCTCCTGCCTGGCAGGATATTATGGTCCCGCCGAACTGAATGGAGATTTTAAATGGCTCGCTGCATCCGCTGGGGGGATACACGCCGTGGCGGGGCCGTAGAATCCTGGCCCAAATTTTTCGGGGATCCTTTAGCTCTTCTTCTGTTAATCATGATGTGTTCGGCCTGTGTGTACCTTCATTCTCAATTGCTGGCAAATTTTTATGGCTTGCTTGTCTGGTTCAGAGACACCTGAATCAAGGAACCATAGTTCTGTACACTGTTTGAACAAGTCAAATTAGGAAATATTGTGGACATTTTGACAATATCCATTTGACCTTCCTTCTCCTATAATACCTGGGATGAGTGTCGCTGTAGACACTTACTGGCGCTTTTCAGAAGCTCCACTTTTTATAATCGCAAACTTCTCTGGCCTGATGTTTATGATAATTTTTTTGGTTTTAGTTTTGCTTGTCTCTCCCTCACTTGCTATCAATCCAGCCTACACCCTGGTCACTCGCCTTCCCTGACTGAGCTAACCCGATGCTGGTCCTCTCAATGCACCGTCTCACCCACTGAACTGACAGGCTATGCATTTCAATCTCACCACAAGGGATCTATCTACTTACCAGCTCTATCTCAGCTCTGTGTCTTCAAAGCTTTTCTGTACAGTCACCATGCTGCGATTTCAATACTCTCCAATGCTGCTACTCCGTTGTGGTCTGAACAAAATGTGGATGGCTGTCTCATGTCATATAGCACAATGTAAGGCTGTTTATCATGTTGTACCTGTACTTTATCTTTCTGTCAGGCTGTTTAATTACCGCTGAACACCACGGCGTGTTGTTGTAATGATATAAAGTCACCAATCACTCATAAGGCACCATGTAAACACATTGTGGGTTCATTTATTTAGACCAGACACATGAGAACATTTATACATAGGTAGAAAGGTTGAAGACATGAGCAGCAGAAAGCAAAAGTGAAACTAAGACTGGATTGCTTGACACTCTTCCCTTCTAGTGATGTCATGCTGCTATCCCTTAAAGGCATATTGCAACAGGTAGCACCTCTTTGCAGCCCCTTATATGCACTTCTGGCTTCCTGCTGACCAGGAAGATGCCTTTGCTGAAGCTCCGCTTCACTACTCTATGCAGAGTAGATTGCTCCTATCACAACTCCCTCAGCTGTTGATTGTTTATTCAATAGGAGTTATTCTACCAACCTCTGTTGCCCAAGTGATGCCAGTAGCCTGATGCCACTCTCAGAAGTGACTTTTGGGCCTAAATCATCCAAGTAGGAACCTTTAAATTGGGGTTCATCCTTGATAAATCTGCAAATGCCAATGGAGCCAACAGGTGAACTTTAACCTTCATGATTATAGGCCAGTGGATAGCCATGGGCACTCTGAGGATGCCTACCTCTCACTGTTGACAAATACAAGCCTCTCAGCACCAGTGATCAGTAACTCGATGGCACTGGATGTAAAGCTGAGCATTATTCTCCCTCTTTAAATGAGCTGAGCAGTGTATACATTGGTCCTCATGACTCCCCACTGTGTGCATGTCAGCTGCATCCTGACGCATCCCAGACACTGCATGTTCTCTGTGCCTGTAAATTGAAAATTTGAAACTTCCTCTGAGGCATGTTACTGAGCTCATCAATGAGCTCAACGAGCACTTAATTGGACATGAGCAAGTTCCCTCTTCCCCCACCCTCTGAGGTGTCAGCTGTGGCTCAGTTCATAGCACCCTCGCCTTTGAATAAGAGGGTTGTGGGTTCATGTCCCACTCCCGGAAACCAAGAACTGTGATTGTACTCGAAAGAGATGCAATCTGTGACTGTTGATAACTCGAAAGAGTTTCCCCCACCCTCTGAGAAATTGCTCATAATGCCCAACCTCTGTGCCTTCCATTAAACTAATTTTTAAATACAATTTGCGAAGCTTTGCCTAATTCAATAACACTTAATTTTCCCCATTTGTCTTTTGTGTGGTACCATGTCAAAATATACAACATACACTACATTTCCCCCAAACCACATCTCCCCCCCCTCAATGTATCTGCCATATTTGCTGTGCCTCAAATGGTTATCGAGCTTGATATTTATTTCTACTGTATACATTGGCTGCTTCTTATTATGCTCAAACAATCGCTATAGGGTTTAGTATTTCAAATTCTCTTGTGGGATGTGAATGTTGCTGGCAGGGCAAGCATTTGTTGTGCGTCCCTTATTGCCCTTGAGAAGGCGGTGGTGAGTCACCTTCCTGATCCATTGCAGTCCATCTGGTGTAGGCACAACCACTGTGCTGTTAGGAAGGGAATTCAGTTATTAATGGGGCTGTGAATTGTGAAAGGATATTAAATATTAAATTACAGATGACCCCCATTATTGTTTGACATGACATTCTTTTCATTATTTCAAATATATGCATTAGCTCTTAGGTAAAGAAATGGATTTCTTGATCAATCTTTGCAAAATTTAAATTAATTTGAACATTCTGCTTTTTGAAAGTATTAGGTATGTATGTGTGCTGCTGAAGGGTAGGATTGTTGCAAAGTTCAACAACTCTACCCAGGTGGGAGAGGTGGAATTTTACGGTCCCGTCATGGTGGTGCAGCGAGTCATTCAGAAGTCCATTGACTTCGGCGGGACTGGGAAATCCCACTGGTGGGTGGGGCCATAAAATTCCGTCCTAGGAGTTTGGAGAGTAGCAAGCAATTAAAGAACACCAGGGAGGGCAGAATAAAGGAAACAAATAACTATGGGGGAAATAACAAGTGAAACATCAGAGGGAAAGAAAAGAAATACAGAAATCACAGGAAAAAATTCACGCAATTAATTTTAAAACTCCAGCAGGCACATGACAGGAGCGCAAAGTAAAACAAGTGAAACTAGCTCAATTTTTAAAATATATTTATCAAATTTAGATGTACTGAAAAGCAAATGAAAGAAAAAAAATCAGGGAAATATGGTAGAAAAGTTTCATGTGGAATTAAGTCTGCTGATGAATGTAGAAATATCAATAACATAGCACCAGTACTGCTCTGTTCCTTTGTCTTGTGTCTCATACTCCGGCACTCTCAGCCTAATCATATACTCTTCTCACTGAAGTGCCCTAATAAGAGCACGGTATCCATGCATGTGACCCTTCGCACCAGTACTCATCTGATGCTTCTCTATTCACAATCTTTCTCCTAATAATTGAAAAAAATGGCAAGGGCTGATTTCCTCTTCTCGAGAAACAGGCAGTCTGCCGGTGAGTGATTTCATTTTGGAAAGATGTTTGAAATTTGCTTTATTTTTGATCCCGCCGAGGGGGAAAATTGAAAACCTGGAATTGCTGATAAACAGCAATTCTTGAATGAAACGAATTAAGTTGTCAATTGCCATGTTGCTGCTGTTAAATGAAAAGAGAGAAAGAACAGGAGAAAGTGGACCACTCAACACTGTGGGCAGAATTTTGCCCTTGGTGGGCGTGCGGGACCCACCGGCTCGGCGGCGGGTGGACAGCCGACCCCCGCCGCCAAAACGGGCTCCGCCGCCATTTTGAGTGGCCGGGCCAATTAAGGCCCACCCAGCGGCCTGCCCGACAGGAAGCGCTATGCACTTCCTGTGCAGGGGGGGGGATGGATTCCCTATCTGTCAAAGTGCGCTCTTTTGCACATGCGAAAAAAATGCTGTCTCAGGGAGATTAGTGACAGGTTAAAAAACACGAAAAATAGAAAAATAAAAACATTATTAACATGTCCCGCTCATGTGACAATGTCACACGAGATGGGACATGTTAATAAGAAGAACTGAAACTTTATTAAAGTTTTTAAACCCAAACATGAAACTTCATCCCGCCAGTGGATGAGGTTTCATGTATTATCAGAAGCCCGCTGGGGCTCCTGGCCTGCCCGCCAGCCTTAAGGTTGGACGGCAGGGCCTTTAATGATCTTAATTATCCTGTCAATGGCCTCAATTGGCCATTGACAGGTTGGTGGGCGGACAGTTGATTTCGCTGTCCACCCGCCTTCCTAAAAATTTAAATGGACCGGGATGACGTCGGGGGTTCTTCCCGACGTCATCCCGCATCATTTTCCCTTCGGCGAGCGGGCCCCGCCCCCAAATCGCCGACAAGAAAATTCTGGCCTGTGTCTCAATGACCTGAATCTTCCAGTGAGTGACAATACTGCATGAATTGCTGCTGCCTGCTAGGATTTTCCTAACTGACATGCTGCGCATTTATTCCGGGATCTTCCGATCCTGACTAAGAAGAAATATGCAGCATTGTGTGTCCCGGGTAATTCCAGTGGATCACAGTAGAGTCGGGAAAAGAGAGGACATGCCCCTTTTTAGGGCACTAGCTGCCTTATTCTGGTACTTAAAGCTTCAGTCTTTTAATGAATGAATCTGGGTTAGTGAATGGATGAATGAGTTAGTGAGTGAATGGATAGGTGTATGAGGTGGGTAGATGGGTGACATATGTAGGTGGGTGAGGTGGGCAGATGGATGAGTTAGGTAGGCAGGTGAGTGGATAGCTGAGTGGGTTGGTGATGTGGGTAGGTGGATAGTCGGGTCGGGGGGGGGTTAGCTGGGTTGATGGGAGTAGTTGGGTCGGGTTGTGAGGGTAGTTGAGTGATTGGGCATAATTGGGACTGGTGAGGCAGGGAAGTCGGGTTGGGGGAAGAGTTGTGCGGTGGTCAGGGAGGTGGTTGGGTCCAGTCGGGTGATAGTTGGGTTGGTGGATAGTCGGGTCAGGGAGTTAGTTGGGTTGGGTCAGGGGGTTAGTTGGGTGGTCAGAGAGTAGTTTAATCCGGTGATTGGGGTAGTCAGGTCTAGTCGGGGGAGGGCAGTAGTCTGGTCAGGGGGGTGAGTTGGGTCCGGTTGGTTATGTAGTCGGGCAATTGGGGTGTCAGTCAGGGAGGTTAGTTGCTGGTTGAGCGGGTAGGCGGGTGGTCAGAGGTGGGGAGTAGGGGTGGTTGGGGTGTAGTCAAGTGGTTGGCTGGGTAGCCGAGTGGTCAGGTGAGTAGTCAGGCGGTTAGGGGGGGTAGTGACATGGTCAGTGAGGGTGGTTGGGCAGATGTGGGGGTGGGTGGGGGGGAGGAGTTACCCAGGTGGTAGACCAGGTTTTTAACTGTCTAACATTTCCAGGGTAGCCATGAAGGTAAGTCGTGTGGATCTGTCACAAGTCTCCGACTCTAGCTCAGAGTCAGAGACAGGGTCCTGGGCAGCAGGTAATTGCCCATCGGAAGTTAAAACTTCCCTACCAATTCCCACATAAGTCTGCACGTCAGGATTGCTGCAAAGTCCTGTTACTCAACTTCCGCCGTATGTCTAGCCTCTAACAATGGTTTACAATGCTGCTATAGCTCTACAGATAAACAGCGTTTTGGGGCATCTGTTTGTCAAGGGCTATATTGGTGTAATATCTGATTGCAATATCCCCCTTGGGCTGTGTGGAATCTTACCTGAGATGCTGCGATCTTATCTGAAACATATGCCAATTTAGCTGTCTTTATATACTATAGATACAAACATATAAATATTATAATTGTGTAAATATTCATGTTATTTTTTTCAAAAAATTACAGAAATTCAGACATTAGAACATGTTTTAATACTACTTATTGCATGTTACTTCCCAAAAGAACAATACAATTCATTGTATAAAAGTTGCTTCCCAGCACACACCAGCTCCTTGCTCAGAAAACAAAATAATTGATCATTAACTTCAAAAAATATTTGTCTAGATTTATCTAGCATAAGGATTTTCCCTGTATAGACAAGTTTAAAATAGAATCAGTATATTTTCTTTATGACTCCCTGCCCCAGTGGCTCTAAGGATTTGGTGAGAAATGAGTTTGACAGCCTCAGTCCTGGTCCTACTGGGCATAGACCACAGCAGAAAATATTATTAATTCAGCACCAACCTGCCAATTTTATTCCAAGAGACCTAATTATGTGTCATGCCCAGTAAATACTTATACCTTTAAATGTGGACTGCGTTCTATTGGAAGCTTTTAGAACTGCCTTCATTTATTTAAAAATGGAGACTGATGGACTATTAAGATGGCTGCCAGGAAGGGTCAGGTGACCTTTGCAACTTCAACCCGCCCTATCAAGCTTCCGGAAAGTTTTGAAATGAACATGGGGGTCTCCGTGAACGGATATGGCAAGACAATACTCCTTTGTGGAATTCATGCCTGCCATTGTTTGAAGCTTACTCGAAAACACGGAGCCAATGGACTCCTGGACTCTATGACGGACTTTTACGGCCCTGTCATGGTGGGGGCGGGGCTGGGGCCAGGGCTAGGGCTGGAAAATGAGGCAAGACGTTCAAAGCTCTATTGACTTCGGTGGGACCAGAAAATCCTGCCCGTGGGAGGGGTCGTAAAATTCTGCCCAATGTCTCCATGTTTGCAATGTAACAAAGGAAAGATGACAAGATCTGTTATCCACAAGTTAAGTGTGGAACATCACCAACTGCCTTCTATTTTATACTAATGACCATTGACCATGTGACTAAAACTAGCCCTTTGACACTGAAATCCTTTTGTCCCAAAACTCAGAAGAAACCTGGGGCAGTCTGTAGAATAACACCAACAAGACTATAGCAGCAGATAAAGGCTGTGCCACCCTTGCCTTTTAAGAACCGAGAGGCTTAACAGTCTTAAAAAGCCTCTCAGCCTGATTCCAAGGCTTTGAGTTCACCTGTAAAGAAATTGGACCTCCTGATACACCAGGCAGGAGTTACTGACTTCATGACCTGCTAAACCTCCTCCTCTTCGAAGTAATCCTGATAACCGACCCCCAGCTATCTTGACCTTGTCGAAACTACCATTCAAGATTGGGAAAAAACTTCCTTCTTCACTGGACTTGCAAAGACACCTGAAATGTTAAGTATTCTTTTGGTTTAAGACTTGTACAAATGCATTGTCTTCTTTAATTGTAAGTTTCTTGAGTCTTCTTCTGCTTAGGTGAGGATGACTTTCTTCCACTCAGGGGTTGTGAGTCCTGAGGTGACTAAAATGTCCAATGCTGGATCCGCACACTCTGCCACGGGTGGGGCAGGTAGTGTTTGATGAGGTGGGGGGTGGGATGCTCCTTCTGCTGTTTGTGCTTGGCCTCCATCTGGGTCTGTCGGAAACGTTCAAAAAGGTTGGCACCTTTGTGGATGCTTCTTCTCCAGTTTGAGCATTCCCTAGCAAAATAGTCCCACATATCGATGGGATGTTGCATTTTTTCAGGGAGGCTTTGAGAACGCCCCTGAAACATTTCCTCTGTCCCCCTGGTAACTGCTTGCCGTGACAAAGTTCGGAGTAGAGAGCTTGTTTTGGGAGTTGTGTGTCAGGCATGCGGATGATGTGGCCCATCCAACATGGCTGATTAACCATAACCAGTGCCTTGATACTGGGGATGTTCGCCTAAGTTCAGTGACGCATCCCTGCACGTCCTCCTTGATCAGGTGGAAGTCAGGAGGAGTGTTCTTTACCTGGTTGATGGGAGGAGGAGCCCAAGCAGGGAAACCAGTCCTGCATGGGCACAGGTTGCCGATGTTGTTAGTGCCCAGGCTCTCTACTGCAGTAAGGATCCATACATGGAATAGAAACCTAAGGGCCAATAGTGCCTTCATGTTGGAGGCAGCTCATGCTGTCACTCGCTCTCTCCTCTCTCACTTACAGGTGCCACCAGGAAGAGGCCAAGGCGTCAGCACAAGGCCAAGCCTGGAGAGGAGCAAGGAGAGAACACGAGAAGAGAGATGTGCAACTGTAGAGGTCTCACAACAGACACCTGCATCCTCCACCAGCCCCAAGAAACACACCTTGGTGGGTATGAGTTGTAGCGCAGGAAGGGTCTCACACTCTGGTGGTTATCGCATGACCACTTGTCTGAAGCAGGACGAGGCAGGGTCAGCTGAGCTCACCGGCACTCAGAGAAGGCTGGGGAAGAGGCATCTATGAGGTCCGAGTCCAATAATGAGCCTCTGGAATAGGCCTTCCAACTGCTGGTGGACAGTCAGTAAGAGGCGGGGGAAACATCAGGCAGAGGTGTCGGAGGCCCTGAACAGGGTGGCATGCAAGTCGGAGGAGTCCGTCCGAATGATGGAGTGGTGCCAACATGTGCACACATTGAGGTATCCATGGGGAGGGTGGCAGGCTCCATAGAGATCCTAGTCCAGCAGTTCTTGATGCACACAGACCTACACCTCTGTGGTAACCATGGAGGACCTTCTGCAGTGGCTATGAGAGAGGGGAACTGGGCACCTCAACCTCCCTGCTGGTGTCTCTCCCATTCAAAGAGCCAGGCAGGGGTCCTCGGGCACCCAAGGGGTGGAGAGTGGCAGCTGGACACCCCTGGGACATCCACTCAGGAACCTCAGAGGCTGTCAGGCCTTTCCGAATCCCTTTTGCCTGTGACCCCTTCAATCCCGGCCTCTATCACCACAGAGGGAGCAGTTGGCCGACAGCGGGTCAGTCAAAGTAAACCAGGGCCTTCCAGGCCTCGGCTCTCCAGAGTACGGGTGCCAAAGTCATCCAGGGCAACAGGGCAAACTAGTCAGCAGCTGCCTCCACCCCTGCTGTGGATGTCGAGGCAGCACTTAGAAGAAGTAGCAGGCCAAGGAAATTCAAGAAATATTAAATCGCAACTGGTTGTATGGGTGAACAATTGAATGTCACAGTTAGAGAACTTTTGTAAATATAATCACTTTCACTTCAATAATGTCTATTGTCTTGTTTCAGTGTGGTCCTTAAGGCTTCCTGATTACCCCTCCCCACTTCATCAGCTTGCCAACAACCAATCCCTCAGAATGAGGCATCTGCAGGGAGTCAAGGGTATGTGCCAGGGCCCTTGTGGGCACTGTCCCATGCACGTTGAGCCTTTACCTTTCAAGGTCTCATGTGTCAATGCTACATGCTGGGGTTCCCTTTCAGTTGTCCTGTTAGGATGACCTGCCTCTCCTCCCACCCACTGACCCAAACCCATGCAGCATCTTGAGATCTCCACACGAGGCTCTGCATCGTTTTGACCACACCAGCAATAGTGATAGTCACATTCTCCTTGAGCTCCAACACCGTTTGCCCTCCCTCAGTCACCCAGAGCCTATTCCACATAACCATTGACTCCCCAGCATACCTTTCAACCTCTCCACCATTACTTTTCAAGCCTCTGCCTTCTCTGTCGACAATGTTCAGATCAACGTCCACATACCCTTCTCCCTGCAAATCCCATCCCAGTTACCATTGACTTCACACCCACCCCCTGAGTCTATGTGTATCTCCGCGTTCCCACCAACAACCCATGGCACCCCTTCACGCAACATCGTTGCACCCTCACTCTACCCAATCCCTCTGGCCCCTGTAACCTTCACCGTGCCTGCATACCACGGCTACCCTCAGTTCGCACACCAGGAGTCCACAATTGACTCCACCAACTCCTCCCTGTGAACCCCATCATACCTCGCCAACCCTCCATGCCCCTTCACACCTCGACACACCCCGAAGCCCCTTCAGACATGACAGCACCCTCCCCTCCACCCAGAACCCACCATGGCCCTTTCCACCCTCTTGCTCCATTCCACCTACCACCTTGCAAGACCCCTGTAAAACCCTTTTCCCAGAACCACCAACAACCCACCCACACCCCTCCAACCAGGCCTGAACCCACGCACCACCTCTTCATTCCTCTCCTACCCTTCTTTCAACTGCACCCCTGCCCCTAACAGACCCTTGCTGCCCAACAGTACCTCCTGCTGTCTTCAGCCTGCAGATGGGTGATTCGATCCTATGATGAATTCCCTGTAAGAAGGTCCGATCCCTGGGTGAAGTCCCTGGAAGAAGGTCTGAAGCCTGGGCAAAGTTGCTGCACTCAGAACAACCACCTCCTGGATGCTGCTTCATGGAGAAGATCCATGCGATTGAAGCTCCACTCACCCAGTGTTGACAGTGTTGACCAGGGCCTGGTCACTGTAGGCCTCCATCTTCTCCTCGGTTCTCCACAAGCAGCCCAAGGCCTTCTTAAGGTAAGTCCCGACTTTTGCACGCCACATTTGTCCAGATGTGTTCTGGATCGGTGTGATTTCCTGTTGGTGTTGCGTGTGATCGGGCCTGACGGGGGAGAAGATTCCAGTCAGGACTTCATCTGCATCCCATTAGTGGGATGCAAATGAGTTTCTCGCAGGCCACTGGTGGGAATTGCAACCCGTCATGGCGGGCAGTAGAGGAAGGTTCCACTGTCACTTCACGCTGGTGTGGAACTGATTTTTTTGGACCTCCCAACGAATTCTCCCTCCCCTGCCCACCATTAAACCCGCTGGTGGGGGTATGGGAGAATTCCACCCTGTGGATGGTTGTGATAGCACCAGGAATGGATTTCTCAGGACAGAAGTTCAGTCTGTGGATGATGATCTGACTTGGATGGCAACACTCACAATTTGAACTCCTCATGTTCCACTTGCGGAGCAAGTGACCACATCTTCCCTGACTTGTCCTCAAGTGGTTGAGGGTCATCCAGATTTTGCGCAGAAATTTGAAATCTGGGACTCCGCCGCTCGGGTCAGTTACCATGTTGTGGTTAATGATTTTTGCAGTCAGCCAGGAGGTGTGTCATCAAGAGGTGGGGATGGCATCAGTCTGTATGATGTAGAGTGTATCCCAGTAGGGGCTGCAGGGTTTCAGATGAGTGCAAGGGTTTCTTGAGGTCCTAAATCAATAGGAGCTGCCAGGAAGGGTCTATTTTTGAGGAGGATATTTTCCCTGCAGACATCAGGAGGTTCAGTATGTGCTAGCACAGAAAGCCACTCAAGCTGCGTTTGCCCCAATGCTCCAGAAATAATCCTCATGGCTTCCCGGAGGTAGATATTATTGTGCATTGCACTGACTAAGACTAGCACATGGTCAACTGCAGGCAGCCATTATTGAACTAACTTTATTGATTGGGGCTGTAACACTGATTGATTTGTCTTAATCAAAGACCCTGGCTCACTTTGTTCAATTGGTGGATTCTGTGATATCGGCAAACTTTCAGTTTCTTTCTGACTTTCACTTGGGCTGTCGGAGGAATTTGGATTTTCCGAGGTTTCAGAGATGCCCACATCCCATGAAAAAATAAAGATGAAAAGAAATAAACAATTGCTAGTTCCTTTGGCCAGCTGGTATCCATTCGCATTTTCTGGTTTTGCAGTACAGGGAGCATGTTTATATTGGACAAAAATGCTATTCTGCAAAGCGATGACAGTATTGAAGTGATATTCTTGTATTTCAGGCAGTGTAGTAATAATGAATATTAATTTTGTACATTTACATACATTGCAGATGGATACACAGATGCTCATTATAGCATAGAAAAATTAATCTATCTACTAAAATAAAGAGACTGCTGCATGATGTGTCTGAAATAGCAAAAGTCAGTTAAGTCTGTTTTTTTTAAATGACATTTGCCCAAAGATGTATAACTTTTGTAAAGTAGAATTTTGAGAGGCTGAATTCTTCAAAGCTTTACATTGTAAATACAAAAATCATTACATGTTACAATCAGTTCAAAAGTGTTCCCCAAAGTAACTGCAAATATGTGTCCAATTTAGTTAGCTACTGAGGTGTAGTATTCATGACTGATATGGAGAACAATATAGGAAACATGTGAGAATAATAAGATATCCATTTGAAAAGTTCCAGCTTTGATTTTGATGCTCAAGTCTTGGATTGGGACTTAGGATCCACAATGTCCTGACTCAGATGTGAGAGTGCTACCAACTGAGCCACAGCTGAAACCTTGTGAAGATCACTGATGAGGTAACATGGTGCATTTTTGCTTTCCTTCTAATTCCTTCTAACTTGAATGCCCTATTTCTATCAAAACTGGCTATTAAATATTTCTGGAATCCAAAGCCAATTTCTCTAACTCAGTTAGCTGCTCAGTCATAAATTCTATAACATAAGCATTTCCTGTGCTCTGGAGATCTTTGGTTCCAATGTACAGCAGTCTGTCTTGTTTGGATTTATCCTCTTGGGAAATCAGATTGGGATGGCAATTAACCAGGCCCTCAATAATCTCATTGCTGCCCTGTGGCTTGTTCTCACCCGGGTCTTTAGACAGATTGTGTAATCTATGGTTCCAGAGCAAGGAGGTACTGAACCATCTTCATGCATAGAGGGGCCAATTAACACAGTAGTTATTCATCTCATTTCTTCTGGCAAGGGAAACACTTGTCAGAATATAAATGCAAGAAGTAGAACACAATTAGAAGACACACTTCAACAAAGAGGTAAAACTCATTGGCCAGAATTTTCCCGTTGGTGTGCGGGGGCGGGTCCCGCACGCCGACACGTAAATTGATGCACGGTGACATCGGGCAAGCATCCCGACGTCACCATGCACCATCGTGATATTTAGGTGGGTGGGCGCGCGATGTTCTCGGATGTGCGCCCGCCGTTAATTATTCATGTAGTTAAGGCCCTTGACTGCAATTTTTTGGGGCTCGTGTGATCTTCAGGACGTCGCAAGGGCGCAACGGGCAGGCGGGTAGGAGACATTTGTATGAACGTCATCCACGGGCGGGATAAGAGAGGTGAGTGGGGTCAGGAATGTTATCTGTCGGATATTTAATTGTGAAAGTTACTGATACTTGCCTGTGTGAGCAGGAATACTTCAAAGCTCATACCAGCTGCTTGGACAGGAGTAACAGCCTTCAGGTCAGGACTCTACAGTAAAGATCATTTTTGGGGCCTGCAGCTTTCGGGAAGCCTTCCCTTAGCCTGAGAATGGTAGTTGTGCTTTCCACTGAAGGCACCTCCTCTGAGGAGGAAGGGAGGGCCAGAAGTGGGAGGAGGCCAGGAGTCCACATTCAGCTTCCAGGGGAGCCACCTTTGGGAGGAGAGGCACAGGCACAAGGGGCACAGGGCCAACAGGAAGTCCAGGGTGGAAGGGGCCGCAGAAGACGGCACTGTCCTGCTGCCAGGGTATACAGGTGGCAAAGCAGCTATCTCAATATGTCTGAAGTGCAGTGCCGAAAGAGGCTCCGTCTCTCATGGGAGACAGTCACCTCCATCAGTCAAATGATAGGCCCTGAGACCTGCGCAAACTGTGTGGGTGGGCACCCTATGCCAGTGGTGCTAAAGGTCACAGCTGCTCTCAACTTCCATGCCTCTAGCTCTTTCCAGGGGTCGGTGGGTGATCTTTGCAGAGTCTCCCAATCAGCTGTCTACACATGTGTTAAACAGGTGACAAATGCTCTGTTCAGGCGTGCATTGACCATCATCCACTGCCGCTGGGACGAGGCCAGCCAGGCAGAGCGAGTCAGAGGCTTTGCGGCCATTGCTGGCTTCCCCCGCGTCCAGGGTGCAATCGACTGCACACATGTGGTCATCAAGGCACCAGCAGGTGAGCCCGGTGCCTTCTTCAACAGGAAGGGCTTCCATTCCATGAACGTGCAGATAGTGTGTGACCACAGGATGCAGATTCTACAAGTCTGTGTGAGGTACCCAGGGAGCTCCCACGACGCTTAAACACTCAGACACTCCCACGTGCCGGGGCTCTTCAGTGCTCCAGCACAGCTGAATGGATGGCTGCTGGGTGACAAGGGCTATCCCATCAAAAGGTGGCTCATGACGCCTCTCCGCCACCCAAGAACTGAGGCTGAGCAGTGATACAATAGGAGCCACGCCTCCACAAGGTCTGTGGTGAAGAGAACCTACTCAAGATGCGCTTCCAATGCCTGGATCGTTCAGGGGTCGCGCTCCAGTACCCCCCAGATCGTGTGTTGCTGAAAGTGGTTACATGCTGCGCTCTCCACAATCTGGCGCTAGATTGGGGGCCGCTGTGGATGAGAAAGACGTAGATGCAGTTGCTCCGGATACGGATACACGATGAGTCCAACAGTGAGTCCGAGGATGAGCACGCACAGGGAAATGCTGAGGGGATAGACGCTGACCCGGGCATACTCCAGGGAGGCAGGGACACCAGGGAGGCTTTAATCCGACGAACCTTTGGCTAGCCTACTTGAGATGGACCTTCAACACACACCAGGGTGGCAGGCTCCACACTTGATACCTGACTGCTAAATCAGCCTGGATAATAACATTGAGCTTTATTGACAAGGGTCTTAGTTAATGTCAGACAACTCACTCATAACATCATGGTTTCCCGTCCACCTGCAGAAGTAGGGAATCACCCTGAGGCATGGCAACATATTAAAATTTATTGAGATAACAAACGTAACTTCATAAACCAAAAAAAATGTGTTGCACATCACACCAAGTCTTCAATGAACTACAATGGGCCAACATAAAAGCACCAGTGAGAAACCCATGGTGGGCCTAAGGTGCCTTAAATTTATGCTTTTGGGTGCCATGTCTACGTGCTGTCCCCTCGCTGGCACTGGCATCTGAGACAGCCTGCTCACTGTGCTGTCCTGTTGGCCTCGATGACCTTGGCGGCCATCCTCTGGCCTGTGGAGCCTTTGGCCCTGCCTGGGAGGGAGCGGCTAATTCCACAGCTGGCTTCTCCCCAGTCGCTGCAGCCTCTTCAGATACCATGGTCACTGGCAGAGGGGCGGAGCAGCTGCTGCCCTTATCCGGAGTGCCCTGAGAGGAGTCTGCAGAGACGACAGGCAGCTGCTGCGCTGACGTGATGTCGCTTTGGAACTCGCTGCTCACCGTAGATGGATGGGCACTGAGCTGTGAAACTTGGTGCCCAAATCATCTCCCAAATGGGCAATGACCAGCTGAGGTCAATACCACTGTGTGTGCTTGCAGGTACGAGCGCAATCCCAGGAGGCCCTGATCTCCTGGAGGAACCTCTCCACGAGAGTCGCCACTCTCTCCATGGAGGAAGCATGGCGCTCGGCCATGAGGGTCATTGCATTGGTGATGGTCTGCATGGGCTCCTGAAGCACGGGCACCATGCAACGCATAGCCTCATGTATCTCCGCAGATCCTCCCGCACACCCTGCTACATGTCCAGCGTTTGCTGCCTCACAGATGACTCCAGAGACACATCATCAGCCACCGACCAGCATGTGCCTGGTCCCCAGCAGTCCTCTGATTGCCAGTGCCCTGGGCACTCTCTGTTTCTGCCTGCACCTCAAGTGAATGTGAAGTGCCCTCACCGCTGTGCCCTGGGACACTAGTCAAAGATCTAATTCCCACTGCGGTGCTAGTATCTGAGCTGGTGCCTGCCTGGCAGAGATGGTGTGACGCTGGTGAGTCGATTTCCTCTGTGCCCTCAGGTGTGAGAGGTGGCTCCTCTGCCTCCTCCTCCCGGCCCTGCTCCGATGATGTTGAAAGGAAGAACAATGAAATTTGATTAGTTACAGTGCAGTTAGTGTCAATTTCCATGCTGGTCCCCCAGATCATTATGCGCTCATCCTTCCATAACCAATTACACTTGACTGACTAGTCCTGAGAAAATATGGAATGTCACACCTAAAAAAGTGTCAAGGCCTACTTCAGATAGAGACACTTTGAAAGGAAGAGTGTGTTATCACTGCAGGGCTGGAATGTGTTATCACTGCGGGGTTGGAGTGTGTTATCACTGCGGGGCTGGAGTGAGTTATCACTGCGGGGCTGGAGTGTGTGATCACTGCGGGGCTGGAGTGTGTGATCACTGACGGGCTGGAGTGTGTTATCATTTCGGGGCTGGAGTGTGTGATCACTGCGGGGCTGGAGTGTGTGATGCAATCCATGTTGCAAACTTCAATCACTCAGCATTCAGCAATGCCATGGCTTTTGGGACACACATGGTGACCAGAGTGCTCGGCCAACATCCCTCCCTGTGGCACCGCAGCCTCGCAGCCACCGGTGGACCTGGGCGCATGGCGCCTCTCCAGGTCCATGGCCTGCTGCTCAAAAGGTGTCAGGATCGCCAACTGGGCCTTCCCTCTGCCAGTCTGCATCCACTCAGCAGAATTGTGTGCAGTCTTCTCCTGAAAAGGAGAGAAGAGCATTGATTAGTCCAGCCTGCATCTGAATTCCCATCACATCCCTGTCAACCCAGCCAGAGTGGGCTCGAGTTCTTCGTTACCCCACAGCTCCCACACAGTTACGCAAAGAAGCCAGGGCTGACCCTACCCTTGCCCAAATGCTGCCTCCTTCACATGTAGCACCACAAGGTGTAACATTGCTAAGCAAGGAGGCACAATCATGTGGAGCGCAAAGACCAGCAGATGGATTGGTGGCCCGCCACCTGGAAGCTCCCCTCCCAGCACGTTAGCGCCCTGACATGCTTCCCAGCTCCAGCACTGTGCCTAGGTGCAGGTCCTTGAGTTTCACCCACATTTTATACCCTGGGTGTCAGTGTCACACATGCTGTGGGTGCAGAACCCATCCTAGCTCAAACCTCTCAGTGTGAACTGGGCATGGGCAATATCTGCTGGCCCACCCAGTGAGGGATACATGCTGTGAAAGATTCAATGCCGTTACTATACTCAGAGTTGCTGGGTTGGTGGGAGGATGGGGGTGGTGGTTGGGGGTGAAGGGTGTCGGCTGCATTAAGTGACCTCAGCCAACATGGTGGTACTCGCCCTTCCTGAGCGCAGGAGGTCATTGAATCTCTTACGGCACTGGACCAATGTGCGTCACACCACAGCCACTTCCTCCCATGCACATTTGGTCGGGTGGGGAGGCCTCCGCCTCCCGTCCCTTGGAAGCAGGACCTCCCGCCATGCTGCCAGTCCCTCCAGGAGGGCAGCTAGGCATTCATCCAGGAACTGAGGGGCACACTCACCCGCTGCCCTATCCTCCGGCCTGGCCTGCCCCACTAGCCTACCCTCCGGACTTGCGTGCTACACAGTAGCCCTCTGATGTGCTCTTCTGCTGGCCATTGTGAGCAGCCTTGCAAAGGCTGCCAGGCCTTCATTTTAACCAAGTCGCCATTGGACCTGGTGGTCTGTGCACGCCCACCACCGGCTGCCCTCTCCTGCTATCCTCGGGAGTCGAGAAATACGCTGGGCGGGCCTTAATTGGCCCGCGTAAAATGGTGGCGCGGACCCGATTGCGGGTGGTGATTGGGTCTGTGCCCACTTCTGCTCGTCCCACCCGACATGGGGAAAATGTTCCACATTGAACACACTTGCACTGCATATTATTACGGCGAATAAAATTTAGTTTACCCGATATGCTAATTTGATTCATTTGGGATGAGACAGAATATGATAGTTGTAAAGAAATGTATGAGTCTTGATCTAAACTTGATTGACCCTCTTTTTTGCCAGGGTATTGGGCACATATGCAGATTTTGTATTGCGCAATACAGGCACTAATCTGAAGACTCTTGCTGTGTGAATGACACTACAATAATCTTTTTGGTTTCTAGCTGAAGCCCTCGTCACTGGTTGAGATATTCAAGGCTAAGTTAGGCAGACTTTTGATCGGTTACAGAATAAAAGATTATGAGGGACAGGCAGGAAGGTGAAGTTAAGGCCACAATCAGATTAGCCATGATCTTACCAAATGGTGGAACAGGCTTGATGGGCCAAATGGCCTATTCCTGCTCCTATTTCTTATGATCTTATTACTCTTTTTGACCTGCTGCATGGCATTATCCCTTTGCAAGCAATAGTTTTGTAAGGTGCAGTAAGCTACACTAATAATTCACTGTTAAACTTACCCCATTGTTGAAAAGAATTCTGATTAATACTAAACTTTTTATTTTTACCAGTTCTGGATTTGGAAACTTGTTTTAATGTGTGCTGATGACATGAGGCAATTGCAAGGTACTGAGCTTCATGAGATGGAGCTGCATCAGTAAATTCAGTAATTAACATAAAGTACTGATAGGAAAAAGTTATTGAGCATAACAATGTGAGAAAACTTAATTAATATCAGTAGAGGCAGTCATTCACTCAGTCCTGTTCAACAATATTGTAATTTCAATTAAGTGTGTCAACTCAGCTCCATTATCGGTCAGGCTCAGTAACCCATTCCAATGAAGTTTTACTTATGAATGTTATTAGCTCACAAAATTCAAACAAAACATTGTGAATCAAAGATATTGTCATGTCTAATGCTATTGCAGACAAAATCATAGAATCATAAAATCCTGCTGCACGTGCAAATTCAGCCCACATGCCAGTGCCGGGTCTTTGAAAGAGCTGTCCAATTTAGTCCTAGACCCCAGCTTTTTCCCTATTAACCTTACAAATTAGTCCTCTTCAAATACTGTCCATTACCTTTTAAGAGTTCCTATGGAAACTGATTCCACCATCTTTCCAGATAGTGTGTCCTAGATCTTAACAACCCTCTGTGTGAAGTAATTTCTTCTCATTTTTCTTTTGTTCTTTTGCCAATTATATTAAATCTGTGATCCTTGGAGCTTGATTTTCAATTGTTCGTGGGAGGGGAGGTTCAGATGCAGGCGAGCTTTGAAAATAATAGTCCCGGATGGTGTGTCAGTGTCCTGGAGCCTCCGGAGCACGCTGCTATTTTCAAAGTGAGGGTTGTGGGGGGGTGGGGGATGAGGGTATGGGGTGAGCCAGCAACCCACTTGGTCACGTGTCTGCACCATGAGACTGTTGACCCTCTGACATCCTGCCTCCTCTGTTCTATAAGGCAACCATAAGCAAAACCATGGCTGTCATCTGCCTTTGAGAATTGCACTCACACTTCCTGGCAGCGGTCAGTGCCACAAATTGACGCTGAGCTCACCTTCAGCCCAATTAGAGAATCTGCTTTTAAGGTAACAACATCGTGCCAGTAGCATTGACGCAGCAAGGGGTCAGAACCCGGATATGATCAGGGTTGCGGTGGGGGGAGGTCAGTCTCCTGATCTTGGAGTGAAAATCAAGACCAGAATTTTGACATTGGAGTGCGGGGGTGGGCCTAGCACACTGACGGGTAAAATGATGCAAGGTGATGTTGGGCATGCGTCCTGCCATCAGTGCGCGTCATTTAGATCTTTTGTTCGGCGGGCGTGCGCCAGAGGCGGCTGTGCGCCCACCGAACTGTCAAAGGCCTGTTAAGGCCATTAAAGCCCCAATTAAAGTACTGATCGTCCCTGCCTGTCCAACCTTAAGGTTGGCGGGCAGGCAAAGAGCCCAATTGGCCTTCATGTTTTTCAGGAAGCCTCATCCACGGGCGGGATGAGGTTTCCTGAAGGTTTTACTAAATAGATAAATATTTTGCCACAATTCATAAACATGTCCCAGCTCATGTGATACTGTCACATGAGGGGACATGCCTAAATAATTTTTATCTTTCTTTATTTAAAAATTTCAATGTGAACTTAATCTCCCCAAGGCAGCTCCGTGCTTCAGAGAGATTTATGCACGCGAAAGAGCGCAGGCCCCGACTCTCCCTCCTCCCTCCGCCCACACAGGTAGCACTGAGCGCTACCGGCTGTGTGTCATACTGGGCAAGCCTTAACTGGCCCGCCAACGTAAAATGTCGGCATGCAACCGATCGCGGGCGGCGATCAACTCCGTGCCCGCACCCGCCCACTCCCGACCGGCCCACCCGACAAACAGAAAGTTCTCCCCCCAGTCCCTGACTACCGACCCAATTGCCAGAGGAAATAGCTTCTCCCTAACTGCTCTACCAAAATCCCAGATCATTTTGAGTAACTCTATTAGGTCTTCCCTTGACCTTCCCTTCTCTAAGGAGAACAATCCCAGTTTATCCAATCTCTCCACATAACTGAACTCCCTCATCCCAGACATTATCTTGGTAAACCTTCTCTGCATCATTCCAGGGCCTTGACATCCTTCTGAAAGTGTGGAACCCAGAAGTAATTGGAGATTTGTAAAGGATCAGCATTATATTCAATGCCCCTATTTACAAAAACAAGACTTTCTTGACTGGCTTCTCAATTTGCCCTGCCATCTTCAAAGATTTGTGAATGTATACCACACGTCCCTCTGTTTTTCATACCCTCAACATAAACATTATTTAGGTAATCCTGCCTCTCCATGTTGTTTCTCCCAAAGTCAATCATTTCACGCTTATCCGCATTAAATTACACCGACCAATTGCCTGCCCTTTCACCAGTCTGTGGGTGTAATTTTGTAGAGCCCCCCTACCCCTGCTGTGGGTTTAATGGCGGATGGCAGGGTGGGGGGAAATAATGTGGCGGGAGCAGAAAAATTGGATTCCCGCCGGTGTGAAGTGACAGCGGGAAGATGAGCTCCCACCCGTTATGGCGGGTTCCCGCCGGTGTGAAATGACAGCGGGACGTGAGCTCCCACCCGTTATGGTGGGTTGCCGTTTTGTATTCTGTTAATGCGATGCAGATGAAGGCCCGACTGGAATAGACCCCCTGTCTGATGTTTCGCGCCGCCAACGGGATATCACTCCGGTCTGCAACACACCCGGACCAATGTAGCGTGGACATTTGGGACTCAGCTAGAACACCACGTGCAGCAACGGGTGGGTGGAGCATCTACCATGTGGATCTTCTCCCTGCAGCAGCTTCCAGGAGGTGGATCTTAACATTGCTGGAGCTTCAAGAGTGTGGATCTTCATGCTGAACAGGCATTGCGGGGGCTGTCCAGGTGTGAATGGACATGGGGGCATTGTGCAGGTGTGAATGTGCATGGGGTGTGTGTAGGTGTGAACGAGCATGGGGCGTTTGCACATGTGAACGGACCTGGGGGGAGGGGGGGGGTTTGTGCAGGAGTGAACAGGCATGGGGCAAAAAGGGGAGAGGGATTCAGAGCGAGGGGTCTGTGGTGTCAACTGATGAGTCCTGGGGGGCATACTGAGGGAACTGTTGATTGGAAGGGATGATGAGAGTTAAAGGGGGCATTGGGAGCCAGTAGGGTGGGAGGGTGTGGGTCTGGCAATGACGGGTGAAGGGAAGCTTAGGGTTGTTGGAGGCGGATTCTGGAGTCCAGCAGAATACAGGGGGGGGCACATCTACTATCATGGGGTGAGCTCCCTTGGAAAGGTTGGGGACATGGAAATTCACCTGCAGGGGATGGAGGGTAATTGGGGCGGGTTGGAGGGTAACCGTGCGAAGGTCAAATGTTACATCTGGAGGGTCAATGGTTATGGGGCGTAGAGGGTCTGGGTCATGGGGGGAGGGGTAAAGGTATTGGACTGCACGTCGAAGGGTGCAACAACCATGGCTGATCGCAACGGTGCAGAGCCTTGAGATGCTGCATGACAGTTGGTTCGTTGGGGGAGGGCGAAGATGCAGGTCATCTCAACTGGACGACTGAAGGGGAACCCCAGCATGTAGTACTTACAATGCTGGGGCGTTGGAACAGATGAGAGTTTGAAGGGCAAAGGCTGAGTGTGTGCGGGAGGCTCGCAAGGGCCCTGGAAAAGACCTTTGACTCCCTGCACATGCATAATTCTGGGGTCATACACCAAGCCTGCAGTGTCACTCTGAAGATGGTGGGGTTGAGGAGGGTGGGGGAGGCACAGGTTTAAGGACAATGAATCACAAATAAACCCCATCAGACCCCATTAAAATGCAAGTGTAGTCTATTTACAAAAGTGTCACAACATTAACAACCTCAGTGCACCTGTGCAACCACATGTGAAATCAAAACTTCTTAATCCTGCGTTACCTATCACTTCTTCTAGGTGCTCGCCCAGCGTCTGCAGCAGGGGTGGAGGCAGCCTACTGACCAGTTTGTCCTGTTGTCTTGGATGACCTTAGCGGGTGTCGCCTGGAGGGCCCTGGCTTACTTTGGATGCCCTGCTGTGGAGCACTGCTCCTTCTGTGGTCATAGAGGATGAAGTTGGAGGGGTTACAGAGGCAAGGGATATTCCAAAGGGCTGCACACCCTCACAGACCCCTGAGTTGAGGTCCAAGGGGTGTCTAACAGCCGCTTCTCTTACCTTTGAGAGGAAGGGGCACCTGGACGGAGGTGGAGATCCCCTTTTTGCACAGCTACTGCAAAAGCTTACCCATAGCTACAGCGATGGAGTGCAGGTCTGTAAGTATCTCTGGCAGAAACTAGACTTTCCGCTGGACCAGGTTCTCCATGGTGTCTGCCCATGGAGACCTCAATGCACACATATGCTGGCACTACTTCATCAGCCAGCAGGTGGATAGACTCCTGCGCCTCACGTGCCATTCTGTTGAGGGCCTCCAACGCCACTGCCTGATGTTCTTCCGCCTCTTGCAGCGTCCCCAGTATCTCGTGCAGGGCCCATCCCAGAGACTTGTCATCCGACTTGGACGTCGTGGATGTCTCCTCCCCAGCAGTCCTCTGAGTGCTGGTGAGCTTGGCTGACCTTGCCTCCTCCTGCTGTGGACACATGTCTGTGCGGTGACCACCAGAATGTGAGACCCTGCCTGAACTACATCTAGCACACACGGAGGTGTGTGTCTCTGTGACATCTCTACCGGTGCACTTTCTTCCTCCTCCCCAATGTCCTCAGTCCTCTGTGGGCTGGAGGTGCTGCTGGACAAGGCTTCCTTTTCCCACCTTCCCCACATCTTGCTGGCACCTGTAAGTGAGAGAGGAGAGAGTGAGTGACTACATGAGCTGCCTCCAACATGGAGGAACGCATGACCCTTAGGTTTCTAAGTGACTACATTATGCACAGACACTTACTGGATGGAGGCTGCCCACCGACCTCTCCAACTCGCAGGCTCGGACCAGTTCCTCACCTGCCAGCTGGGCTGTCTGCTCCTCAAAGTCAGTGATGTTCTTGAGGTCAGGCCGGCCCCCTCCTGTCTTTTCCCTCTCTCTCCTGTTGTGCCGTAGCTTCTCCTGTGCAGAGAGAGAAGATCGGACTGAGAGCAATTAGGTTTCAGGTACCTTTCCCATGCTTCCAGTCTTACAAATAACCCACTGGATTGTGTGCCATTTGATCGATGCGCTGCAAGTTGCCCACAAGGGCTCTGGGGCAGTGCCCTCCAGAGCAGTGAGACCATGCAGATAGAAGGATAAGGCTCATAAAGGCATGTTATTGTGGTGCTTGCTGATGCCCTCAATGCCTAACTGCTTCCTACCTCTCACCCCTCCCAGACAGATCTGCAGGGCAGACCTCCAGTGGATGCCGTGGACACTGACCACCCTGGAGACTTCCTCTCAGGCAGGGTTGTCTGACGGCTCGGCATCATCCTTCTATCCTTTGGGTAGAGGAGGGCCGTCCCGGCCTCCACTGCATTGAGCAGGATTTCCAGGGATGCAAACCTGGGGGCCAGAGGCCGCAGTGATCAGTGAGCCATGTCCTCCCTCAACGGTGAGTAAGTTGATGCCCGGGTGCCTTTTAAATATGGTTCCCAGATATGGCGGCAGGGTGCTCACTATCCAGCCCATCCCACCGTGCAAAATGTTAGGAAACAGCTGACTGCATAATTAATTAGGCCAGTATCGAGCGATATGGTGTGAATTTCCATCAGCCTCCGTGACGGGAAATGCACCAGGTTGCTGTCCCTGCCACGGGGCTTAGTCCTGGAATGGAAAAGTCTGCCCTGCGTATTCATGAAGTCTGCTACTATCATATTCCTTATTTACAAGGTTGCCAAGTTTTGTATCATCTACAAATTTCAGATCCAGGTCATTTATGTGTAACAAGAAAAGCTGGTGTTCTAATAATGAGTCACGGGGTCTCCACAGCATACGTCGCACCTCCAGAAAAACATCTGTTCACCACTAAGCTCTGCCTGTACCCCTTAGCTACTTTCGTTCCCAAGTTCTCACCATCTCTTTAAAACCATGTGCTTATGTATTCCTAATACCTTTATTATGTGGTACTTTATCAAAAACTCCACTTAATTCTGCAACTGTAAATATACAAACCTCTACTTTTCTATAAAAGAGTCCAGTTAATGGTCCGAAGGACCATTCAGATAATGCATGTTGGTGTATGTACAAGAAGAGATTTATGTTAAGGCCCGACAAATTTGAAGAGTCCTTTGGAGCCTGTTCAGAAATGCTTGGGGGTGAGATCCTGATAAAAAGCATTTGATTCTGCAGGATATCCTCAGAAAGTAAACACTCTTGCCCTGCTTTATTAACCTCAAAGTTTCCCTTTGACACTTAATGCAAAGGATGGATTCCAATCTATTTCTGAGGACTAAGATTGTTTTGGAGAAATTACGTTTACCGTTTCAAGGAGATTTTAAGTACTGAGCCCAGTGCTGAAGGAATTCACCGAGGGATTAAATGGCTCACAGCAGTTTACTGCCTCTTCTCTTTGGCTTTGTATTATTGCCGAAGATTCACACCTACTGCTCATCTGTTGTGAGTCTTCAAGTGGATGAAGAGCTCAATTTGAGCAAGGCATCGTTGATTGCAGTGAGGACATCGAATGAGACCATTTGCTGATGCAGGGTCGAGTGCTGCATGTCCCTGCCTGTGATGGCAGATTTCTGTGGCAATTTGAAGATGTCGTTCTTCAAATTCCTGTGCTCCAAATGCAGTCTTCAGTGCCAAGTGCTCCAGTCCTATGCATACAGTTCCCAATTGCTGAAGTCAATCTGGCATGAAAAGAAGTTTCGCTTGCAAGAATCCTTGTATCTTAGTCTTCGCCGTCCAACAGGTCTACTTGGCACCATCAAGCTCTCCATACAGCGCATCCTTTGGTGGGCAACCATCATCCATTCCAATGCCGAGGCCTAGTCAAAATCGCTTAAGCATTGTCATGATACTTTCTGAATTATAAAGCTGCAGTATTTCTGTGATCCCAGTGGACTCAAGGATTTTTCTCAAGCAACGCATATGAATTGAATTCAGTCTGTGCTCCTGCTTTTGATTTATAGCCCAAGTTTCAGCAGCATACAGCAGCATACTTAGTGTGCAGATATTATAAATTCTTAGTCATATTGTAAGCGTGAGTTTGGGGTTTTTCCTGGCTCTTGCACAAAGTTTTCCAAATGCTGCAGCGGCACTACCAATAGGAGCTGATACCTCCTCGTCAAGCTTCATTTCACTTGAGACAGTTGACCCCAGATAGCAGAATTTCTCTAATTTTTCAATTCAGTGTTGTTTAGTAGTGCTGCTTCAGACTGACCACCTCGAGTCATTGTTACTGTCTTTTGTAGGCTGATCATGACCCAAAATTCCTCTGCAGCAGATGGGAAGGCACTTTGAATTGATTGCAGGGGGATTACAGCTGAATGCACCACTGGGGTTGCATCATCAGCAAACAGGAGTTCATGTATCAGATTATGTCTCACTTTGGTCTTTGCTCTCAATCAACGGACAGGTTGAACAGGATTCCATCTGATCTTGTGCATAGTAATATCTCTTTCTGAAATCTTTAACCTGGAAAGCATACAAGAGAAGTCAGGAGAAGAAGATGCTGCACAAGAGTTGGTGACACAATCCTTTACTCCGCTCAGTATTGAGAATGGGTGAAATGCCTTTCCATTGTAGATGATCCTTCCTTTCATTTCACAATGGAAAGATTTCATAATCTGGAGTAGCTTCGGTGGGCAACCAGTTTTTTGAAATTGGGAGAACAGACCATCTCTGCTAACCAGATAACGGCTTTGGTCAGCTCTACAAAAGCAACATACAGAGGATTTTGCTGTTCTCTGCACTTTTCTTGAAGTTGTCTCAAGGAAACGATCATGTCTATGGCTCAATGACCCACACTGGCTTTCTGGATAGATATCCATGGCAAGATTTTGTAGGCTACCGAGCGCTATCTGAGCAAAGATCTCTCCTGCTATGCTCAACAGTGAAATGCTGCACTAATTGTTCCAATTTGACTTGTCACCTTTGTTCTTGTACATACGGCTGGATTTTCTGGTTGGCGGTGGGGGTGGGGGGTGCGGAGCGGGAGCGGGCGCGGACCCATTTGCCGCCCGCCCGGGTCTGCTCTGCCATTTTATGCCTTTGCAAGGCTACTTACAGTGGCAAGTGGAAGGGCTCACCAGAGGGCTTCCGGTGAGCAGGCCAGTCCAGAGCGTAGGCCTGCGGAGCAGGTGAAGCTGGAGGGTAGGGCTGCAGGACAGGCCAGGCTGCAGGGTAGGGCGGTGGGGGGGGGCCAGTGTGCCCCTCGTTTTTCGGATGACTGCCTTGCTTCCCTCGTCGAGGAGCTGGCAGCACGGTGAGAGGTGCTGGTTCCCCACCGCCCCCAACTCTGAGTGTAGTGACTGCATTGAATCATTGAGGGCATGTGTCCTTCGCTGGGTGGGCCAGCAGATATTGCCCATGCCGAGGTCAGCCTGAGAGGGTGGTGAAGAGATGTGTTTTGCCCCTGCAGCATGTGTTACACTGAGTCCCACATGACTGGTTTGGGGGCAACCTGGAGGAGCTGCACCTAGGCTCTATGTATGAACTGCAGGACATGTCCAAGTCAGGGTGATGACATGCTGGGAGGGGAGCTTCAAGGTGGCGTGGCACTAAACCATCTGCTGCACTTCACGTGCTTGTGCCTCCATGCTATGGAAGGATATACTGTGTGGTGCCTAATGTGATGTAGGCAGTATGTGGCCAAGGTTGGGGGTGCGGTGGCGTGATGGGGGGTTGGGGAAAAGGCCTAGCATATTTGTGTGTGTTTGGAAGCAGCGGGGTGAGGAAACATAGAAACATAGAAAATAGGAGCAGGAGTAGGCCATTCGGCCCTTCGAGCCTGCTCTGCCATTCATTATGATCATGGCTGATCATCCAACTCAATAGCCTGCTCCCGCTTTCTCCCCATATCCTTTGATCCCTTTTGCTCCAAGAGCTACATCTAACTCCTTCTTGAAAACATACAATGTTTTGGCCTCAACTACTTCCTGTGGTAACAAATTCCACAGGCTGACCACTCTCTGGGTGAAGAAATTTCTCCTCATCTCAATCCTAAATGGTCTACTCCATATCCTCAGACTGTGACCCCTGGTTCTGGACTCCCCCACCATCGGGAACATCCTTCCTGCATCTACCCTGTCTAGTCCTGTTAGAATTTTATAGGTTTCTATGAGTTCCCCCCTCATTCTTCTGAACTCCAGCGAATATAATCCAAACCGACTCAATCTCTCCTCATATGTCAGTCCCGCCATCCCAGGAACCGGTCTGGTAAATCTTTGCTGCACTCCTTCTATAGCAAGAACACCCTTCCTCAGATAAGGAGGCCAAAACTGTACACAATATTCCAGGTGTGGTCTCACCAAGACCCTGTATAATTGCAGCAAGACATCCCTGTTCCTGTACTCGAGTCCTTTCGCTATGAAGGCCAACATACCATTTGCCTTCTTTACCGCCTGCCGCACCTGCATGCTTACCTACAGTGACTGGCGTACAAGGACACCCAGGTCTCGTTGTACATTCCCCTCTCTCAATTTATAGCCATTCAGATAATAATCTGCCTTCCTGCTTTGCTACCAAAGTGGATAACCTCACATTTATCCACATTATACTGCATCTGTCATGCATTTGCCCACTCACTCAGCTTGTCCAAATCACACTGAAGCATCTTCTCACCTTCCTCACATTCACCCTCCCACCCAGCTTTGTGTCATTGGCAAATTTGGAGATATTACATTTATTTCCCTCATCTAAATCATTAATAAATATTGTGAATAACTGGGGACCCAGCACCGATCTCTGTGACACACCACTAGTCACTGCCTGCCATTCAGAAAAAGACCCGTTTATTCCTACTCTTTGTTTCCTGTCTTCCAACCAGTTTTCTATCCATCTCAATACACTACTGCCAATCCCATGCGCTTTAATTTTACACGCTAATCTCTTATGTGGGACTTTGTCGAAAGCCTTCTGAAAGTCCAAATAAACCACATCCATTGGCTCCCCCTCATCAACTCTACTAGTTAAATCCTCGCAAAATTCCAGTAGATTTGTCAAGCCTAATCTCCCTTTCGTAAATCCATGCTGACTCTATCCAATTCTGCCACTGTTTTCCAAGTGTTCAGCTATTAAATCTTTTCTAATGGACTCTAGAATTTCCCTCACTACTGACGTCAGGCTGACTGGTCTATAATTCCCTGTTTTCTCTCTACCTCCTTTTTTAAATAGTAGCTACCCTCCAATCTGTAGGAACTGTTCTGGAGTCTACAGAATCTCGGAAGATGACCACCAATGCATCCACTATTTCTAGAGCCACTTCCTTAAGTACTCTGGGATGTAGATTATCAGGCCCTGGGGATTTATCGGCCTTCGATCCCATCAATTTCCCAACTTCATTTCCCTACTAATACTGATTTCTTTCAGTTCCTCCCTCTCACTAAACCCTGTGTTCCCCATTATTTCTGGTATGTTATTTGTGTCCTGCTTTGTGAAGACAGAACCAAAGTATGTATTTAATTGGTCAGCCATATCTTTGTTCCCCATTATAAATTCCCCTTTTTCTAACTGTAAGGGACCTACATTTGCCTTCAACAATCTTTTTCTCTTCACATAACTATAGAAACTTTCACAGTCAGTTTTTATGTTCCCCGCAAGCTTACTCTCGTACATTATTTTCCCCCTCTTAATCAATCCCTTGGTCCTCCTTTGCTGAATTCTAAAGTGCTCCCAATCCTCAGGTCTGTTGTCTTTTCTGGCCAATTTGTATGCCTCTTCCTTGGATCTAATACTAGCTCTAATTTCCCTTGTGAGCCATGATTTGGCCACCTTTCCTGTTTTACTTTTGCGCCAGACAGGAATAAACAATTGTTGCAGTTCGCCCGTGGACTCTTTGAACGTTTGCCATTGCCTATCCACCGTCATCCCTTTAAGTAACGTTTCCCAATCCATCATAGCCAACTCGCGTCTCATACCATCGTAGTTTCCTTTATTAAGATTCAGGACACTAGTCTCAGAATCAACTACGTCACTCTCCATCTTGATGAAGAATTCTATCACATTATGGTTGCTCATCCCCAAGGGGCCTCGCACAACTAGATTGCCAATTATTCCTTTCTCATTACACAATACCCAGTCGAGGATGGTCTGTTCTCTAGTTGGTTCCTCAATGTGTTGGTTCAGAAAACCATCCCGCATACACTCCAGGAATTCCTCCTCTACGGTATTGTTGCTAATTTGATTTGCCCAATCTATATGCAGATTAAAGTCACCCATAAATACAGATGTTCCTTTATTGCATGCATCTCTAATTTCCTGTTTAATGCCATTCCCAACATCACCACTACAGTTTGGGTGTCTATTTACAACCCCCGTAACGTTTTTTGCCCCTTAGTGTTTCTCAGCTCTCCCCATACAGATTCCACATTGTCAGAGCTAATACCTTTCCTCACTATTGCGTTAATTTCCTCTTTAACCCACCGCCTTTTCCTTTTTGTCTATCCTTCCTAAAGACTGAATACCCCGGATGTTCAGTTCCCATCCCTGGTTACCCTACAGCCATGTCTCCGTAATCTCGACTATATCATACCTGTTTATGTTAATTTGCGCGGTTAATTCATCCACTTTATTGTGAATGCTCCTCGCGTTAAGGCACAAAGCCTTAAGGCTTATCTTTTTATCATTACTGGTCCTGTTCCCACTATTTTTCACTGTTTGATTCTTGCCCTTGATTTCTCTGCCTATCAATTTTCTTATTCCCCTTTCTGTCTTTTGTTCTTGTCCTTGATTCCCCCTCCTCTGACTCCTTGCATAGGTTCCCACCCCCAGCCATTTTAGTTTAAACCCTCCCCAACCACTCTAGCAAATATTGCCCCTTGGACATCAGTCCCAGTCCTGCCCAGGTGTAACCCGTCCAGTTTGTACTGGTCCCACCTCCCCCAGAACTGGTCCCAATGTCCCAGGAATCTGAAACCCTCCCCCTCACACCATCTCTTCAGCCACGTATTCATCTGATATATCCTGCTATTTCTACTCTGACCAGCACGTGGCACTGGTAGTAATTCCGAAATCACTACCTTTAAGGTCCTACTTTTCAACTTACTTTCTAACTCCCCATATTCTGCTTTTAGGACCTCATCCCTTTTTTTTTACCTATGTCGTTTGTACCAATGTGTACCACGACCACTGGCTGTTCACCCTCCCCCTTCAGAATGTCCTGTAGCCGCTCTGAGACATCCTTGACCCTAGCACCAGGGACGCAACATACCATCCTGGAGTTTCGTTTTCAGCCACAGAAACACCTATCTTTTCTCCTTAAAATTGAATCCCCTAAAACTATTTCATTCCCACACTTTTTACTCCTCCCCTGTTCAGCAGAGCCAACCGCGGTGCAACAAATTTGGCTTTTGCTGCTTTCCCCTGAGAGGCCATTCACCTCAACAGTATCCAGAGTGGTATATCTGTTTTGCAGGGGAATAGCCACAGGAGATCCCTGCACTGCCTGTTTAGTCCTCTTGCTCTGCCTGGTGGTCACCCATTCCCTTTCTGCCTGTGGACTCTTAGCCTGTGGTGTGACCACCTCTCTATACGTGCTATCCACGATGGTCTCCGCCTCCTGGATGTTCCAGTGTCCCCAGCCGCCGCTCCAGCTCCGAAACCCAGGCTTCCAGGAGCTGCAGCTGGAGACGCTTGCCGCACACATGCTGGCCCCAGGCACTGGAAATGTTGCCGGCTTCCCACATAGAGCAGGAGGAGCACACCTCAGGCACTGGAGCCCCGATATATCCCACTCTGGTTGGGGTGGGCCTTGCGTGAAGAGAGTCCGTGTGCAATTTGCATTAATCAATGCCTGTCTCTCATTTTCAGGAGAAGAATGCTCATAACGTGGCAGAGCGTGTGAGGGCTGGTGGCAGCCAGGCGCAGATCACCATTCTAAGCCGTTTCGAGCAGGAGGCCCTGGATCTGGAGAGGCGCCATGCGCCCAGGTCCACTGGTGTTAGTGAGGCTGGGGTGCCACGGCCAGTTATTTATGCCCAACAGTGAGGTCAGCATTGTTCTCTGACCAGCAAGCCCTCACATCGGTGTTGACCTCAGATGGTCAGTGCCAATGTGGGAGATGGTCTGGGCATCAACTTTCCCAGCTCGGTGTCCATTCATCCACGGTGAGCAGGGAGGTCCAAAGTGACCTCACATCGGCGCAGCAGCTGCCTGGCATCTCTGCGGGCACTCCTCAGGGTGCTCCAGATGAGGGCGGCAACTCCTCTGCCCTTTTCCCAGTGAACGTAGCATCCAGTGAGGCTGCGATGACTGGGGAGCTGCCAGCTGTGGAACTGGCAGTTCCCTCCCAGGCGGGGCCAGCACTGGCTCCATGGGCCAGAGGACGACCGCCAAGGTCATCGAGGCCAACAGGACAGCAGAGTCAGCAGGTTATCTCAGATGCCACTCTGAGCGATGGGGCAGCACCAAGATGTAGCCCCTGGAAAGGAAAACATAAGGTACCTTAGGCACACCACGGGTTTTTCACTGGTGGTTTTATGTTGGCCCGAGTTGAGGTCCTTATGATTTGTTTTGATTTGTAACACAGTTGTATTTTTTTTGGAATAAGTTGGTTTGTTTGACATATTAAATTTAGATATGTCACCATGGCTGAGGGTGCCTCTTCTGCATGCATATGGTTTCCAAAACTGGAATGAGTGCTTTGTTGGACATTCAGCTTTATTAACAAGGCCCTTAGTGACTGTTCCCAACCTGGCAGGTTTTGCACTTAGGGCCAGAAATTTCCCACCATTGTGGGGGTTGTGCGGGGGTAGGCGGGGGCAGGCACGAACCCAATCAGCGCCCTGAACGGGTCCGCGCCGCCATTTTATGCGGGCGGGCCAATTAGGGCCCGCCCGTTGTGACGTGCACCAGGAAGCGCTGAGTGCTCCCTGTGCGGGCGGGGGAATTCCCTGAGTGGTTCCCTGCCCGCAAAAGAGCGCAGAGATCTCCCTGAGGCACCTCCGTGTCTCAGGAAGATTTGTTTAAGTTTTGGAAATTTGAATTAAGGTGGGAAAAAATTTAAGGACATGTCCCCTCATGTGAAACTGTCACATGAGCAGGAACTTGTCCATTATTTATTTCAAAAATTTTTATTTAAATAATAAACTCTTCATGAAACCTCATCTTGCCCATGGATGAGGTTTCATGAAAAATGCGAAGGCCGCCTGGACTCTTTGCCTGCCCGCCAGCCTTAAGGTTGGTAAGCTCAGTTAATTACTTTAATTACTTTTTAACAGGCCTTAATAGGCCTTTGACAGTTTGGCGGGTGTGCAGCTGACTTGGCTGTGTGCCCGCCGAACTGAATATCTGGATGACGTGCGGTGACATTGGGATGTCCGCCCATCGTCACCGCGCGTCATTTTATGTGTCGGCGAGCGGGCCCTGCCCCCAGCTTGCCTATGGGAAAATGCTGCCCTAGGTGTCGAGTATGGAGCCCACAGCCTAGTCTTGTCCTGGTGGTCCACCTGTGGTGTGCTAGCTGAAGGTTCACTGGATTAAAGCCTCCCAAATTTCTTTGCCTCCCTGGAGTATGCCCGGGTCAGTGTCTACCCCCTTAGCATTTCCCTGTGCATGCTCATCCTCAGACCCACTGCTGGTCTCATCGTGTGCCGCCGCTGCCACTGCGTCGACGTCATCATCGTCCACTGTGTCGCCCCTTTCCAGCACAAGATTGTGAAGAGCGCAGCATGCAACCTCTATCACTGACACGCGATTTGCGGGTTACTAGAGTACCCCCCCTGAGGGGTCCAGGATAGCCCTTGTCACCCAGCAGCCATCCATCAAGCCGAGCTGGAGCACTGAAGAGCCTCAGCACCTGGGAGTGTCTGAGGATGTAGACACTGTGGAAGCTGCCTGGGTATCTTGCACAGACTTGTATAATCTGCATCCTGTGATCACACACTATCTGCACGTTCATGGAGTGGAAGCCCTTCCTGTTGACGAAGGCACCGGGCTCTCCTACTGGCGCCTTGATGGCCACATGTGTACAGTCTATTGCACCCTGGACGCGGGGGAAGCCAGCAATGGCCGCGAAGCCTCTGGTTCCCTCTGTCTGGCTTGCCTGGTTCCAACGGTAGTGGATGAAGGTCAATGCACGCCTGAACAAAGCGTCTGTAACCTGCTTGACACAAGTGTGGACAGCTGATTGGGAGACACCACAAAGATCACCCACCGACCTCTGGAAGAAGCCAGAGGCATAGAAGTTGAGGGTTTCTGTGACCTTCAGAGCCACTGGCATGGGGTGTCCACCCACACAGTTAGTGGAGATCTCAGGCCCTATCATCTGGCAGATATAGTTGACTGTCTCCCTTGAGAGATGAAGCCTCTTTTGGCACTGCACCTCAGACATATTGAGGTAGCTACTTAACTGCCTGTATACCCTGGCAGCACGATAGTGGCATTTTCTGCATCACCTGCCGCCCCTTCTGCCTTGGACTACCTCTTGGCCCCGCGCCCCTTGTGCCTGCACCTGTCCTCCCAAAGGTGGCTCCCCTGGAGGCTGAACGTGCATTCCTGGCCTCCTCCCCCTTGTAGCCCTCCCTTCCTCCTCAGAGGAACTGCCTCTAGTGGACAGTTCAGCTCCCATTCCTAGGCTAAGGGAAGGCTTCCTGAAACCTGCAGGCCCAAAAAAGATTACTCACTGCTGAGTGCTGACCTGAGGGTTAAGAGTACAGAAAAAGCAGCTGGTTTGCGTTTTGAAGTATTGCAGGTCACACAGGCAAGTTTCAAAAACTTTCAAAAATAAATACTTGACTATGCACACTCGCGACCCCAGTGAGCCCTCTTATCCCACTTGTGGATGAGGTTAATACAAATGTGTCCTACCCGCCTGCCCATTGTGCCCATGTGCTGACCCGAAGATTGCACGGGCGCTGAAAAATCGGCATTGATTGGTGAGTCAATGGCCTCAAGTGGCCCGTTAATTAATGGTGGGCGCGCGTCATACATCTGTAACACTTTTGTTGGGCGTTTTGGGATTATTCCCTCAGTTGCGTTGCCCAGTGTGTCCTAGTACTGCCCTCTTGCCTTCCTCTTTGATGCAAACATTGGACCTAAGTCAACTTCATAACTTTTGAACCATTTGAGATCATTTCCTTTCCTTACACCAAGGCTTTTTCTTACTGTTGCACACATTATATCCTGAAGTGATGTTCACTCCTCTTCTAGATTCTGAGATTCACTTGGAATGGATTTTTCAGCAAAGGTAGGTAATGCTTGTTGAAGTTCCTCTCTCTTTTTCTTATCCTTGAGGAGTTACACATTTATCCATGGTTTAATGTTTGTGCTTCCCTTTCTTTTTGAATGAAATGGGACATTTACAATAAACAAGAGCTTGATCAGTTCCACGATTGACACTATGCATAGATCTAGAGACCTGGACATCCTCCACATCCCGACATGGATGATAATGGAATCAAGTTAAAGGAAGGTGGTGGCGTAGTGGTGTTGTCACTGGACTAGTACTCCAGGTACCCAGGGTAATGCTCTGGGGGCCTGGGTTTGAATCCCACCACAGCAGATGGTTAAATTTGAATTCAATAAAAAAATTCAATAAAAAAAATCTGGGATTAAAAAGTCTAATGATGACCATGAAACCATTGTCAATTGTTGTAAAAACCCATCTGGTTCGCTCATGACCTTTAGGGAAGGAAATCTGCTTTCCTTACCTGGTCTGGTCTACATGTGACTCCAGACCCACAGCAATATGGTTGTCTCTTAAATGCTGTCTGAAATGGCCTAGAAAGCCACTCCATTCTCAAGGGCAATTAGAGATGGGCATTAAATGCTAGCCCTGCTAGCGATGCCCACATCCCATGAACGAATAAATAAAAAAAGGTTGATGTGAGTTGGGGTGTTGCCATGTAACTTTCTATTGAGTTTCATTAGAAACAATGTGTTTGTGATGACCAAGTTGTGATTGCTGCAGAACTCTACCAACAGCTGACCATTCAAATTCATAGCTCCAGTGTCATTTCACCCATGTTCAGATGACCATGAGTCCAAGTCTTTTCCAACATTTATACTCAAGCCTCCTAAAAGAAATATTTTGTAATTTTCTGGGATATTTGTCAACGATTGGTCAAGTTCATGATGGATGATTTTCTCTAACCCATAGGACATCATTGCAGCATAGGCACTGATGAAAGTACCAAAACCTACTGGGTTTATTATGATGCGTACAGACATGAATCTTTCTGAGTTACCCTTGGGTTCAACAATTGTTTCAACCAATTTGTTTTTGATGGCGAAGCCTACTCCATGCTCATGCCTCATCCTAAGACATTATCCAAACCAGTAGAAGGTGTAGACATTTTCAGGGAATGAACTAGTCTTTGTAAACTGTGTTTCACTCAGTGCTATATCGATGTTCATACAGGACAGCTCATAGATGTGCACCATCTTTCAAGGGAGTGAAGCATCCCTGGTATTGTCAATGAGGATTCGAACCAAGATGTGAATTAATATTTTTTGTCAGCAATCGTAGGAGTTGCTAGGGTGGGTAGTGAGGTGCTTTACAGTGCTCCTTCTGTTGGGTTGTTCCCTGAAAGGGGCAAGCAGACCGTCTCTAAATTTATCAGTTTGCTGATAGCCAGGTTTATTGGATGTATTAAGTTAGGTGTAAGGGAGGGGTAGTGCCTCTCACAGGCAAGCTTGCTGCACTCTTTGGAGTGGCTCAACTTGTATTGGTCCCCACCTTTACCCGGCTCTTACTGGTGGCTCCAAGCAGCTGTTAGCATGTGACAGTGGCCACATCCCCATGAACCGCTTTGACGGGTTGGCCAAACTAGGTGAGGGTAGCCATCAGGTCTCCTACCCTCGATGACTTAGGGATTTGTCTACCCTGGCATGCAAAGACTGATTCTGGCAGACTGGTGCATTAGATCAATCTGAAGTTCAAGAATTTTGAAGGGGAGTCAGTACCATGTTGTGGAATGTTTAGAGCATGACAAGATGTGCCCTTGTCACCTATAGCATCTGGATCTAGCTCCAGCTGCCTAGACTCTTCTTGCCATTGGACCAAGATAGGTCAGGACGAAAGATTAAGGTTGACGATGAGGAACTCTCCCTCACTATAATCCAATTCATGTGTAAAACATGCTATCACCTTTCTTTCATCTGTCACCTGTTATCTATCTGTCACAAGTCCTGTGGCAATGGACGAGTGATGTAACAGCAGGTGTGGATTCACAAGGAGCTGTAGTCGCGAACCTGCACACAGGCAGCTCAGGCCATTGGGTTGTTTTATTCTGGAAGGAAGCAGAAGTGAAACTAGGCAGTCGTCTGAGGACCTAAGCAGCTCTTTTCAGGACCACACTGCTTAACTCCCTAGTACGAGGAATAGACTAGAAAAGGTGCCCTAAACATTGCCTGCTTCACCTCCCTGGCCAGCAGGCCTCAATTGCAGGGCTATCATCACATGTTCGTAAGTGAGTATTGAATAAGAAATTAAAGGTGGCAGTGGTCACCATTGGCACTTGGAATGTGTACAGGGTTGGCACAAGGGTATTTGCCACCCTAGGCGAATCTCCAGCCAGCCATCCCACACATATCGAAAATGAATTACTCATGGGTAGTCGTTATCCATGGCCTGCCCTCCTCCAGTCTCAACCTCCCATTGTTCTGCAGCATCATGTTACCTCAGTGCTGTTCATTATATTCCCACATTCTGCTCCCACACCGGTATCCTTGATTAACCAGTATCACCCATTCCTCACGCACGCTGAATAGAAAAACAGTTTTTAAACAATAAAAAAGACTTTAAAATTAAATTTTTTGCTTTCATATCACACGATGACTTACAATACTGGAAATTTGGGAGAGACATTAATGTACTAAACAATTATGAGATTTACAATCTTTATAATTCATGTGGAATGTTCAAATATACAATTGACAAACATCTGTATCATCACTGAGAAGTTCAAATTAGAGCTGATGTTTATGAAAATATCTGGTCATTTTAAACTAGTGTTTTGAGATATAACCTGAAATACTCCAGGGACGATTTCTTGTGCATCACCTCTTCCTTTACAATCGCAATGAAATCGTGTTGCTAAATGCATCAATCACCCAAGGTGTCCCAATCATTGCTATTAAACATGAAAATGGCTATTACATCTATAATATCTGAAACTACCCCAATATGTTCACTTGTGATTTTTCTTTTTTATAGCCTCACCGTATAGAACATTATCATGCCGTGTGCAGCCATTTCAAAATATTTGCAACACTAAAAATCAATTTCTTTGAGTGTGACGTATTCTGAATTATAATTCGAAGCTATTGATTTTGTGGTTTCAAACGTGGACAATCTTGTCTCCCTTAGAATTCTGGCTGTTTTGCCTTTTCATATTTATATCTTAATCGCACTAATATGACATTGTGCCAGGATTTCAAAACCCCTTTGTGGAACAAAAGATCCAAATGGGAAATCAATAATTGTTCTAGTACAAGTAATAAGTTAAAAAAGACCCCAAAATATTTATAAATTCAAAAATACTTCCGCCTGACTAGATTGTTGGTGCAGAAATTGTGATACCAAAGAATCTTCAACCTAGACAGAAAAATGTATTTCCACAATGCAATGTCCAAATGTTACACTGCATCATCGTCCAGCAAATGAATATCCACTGGCACCTATGCATGCAACAAATTTTAATATGGTGGTTAAGCTGGATTAAGACGCAGAGGGTTTATTGCCATTTAATAGGCAATCTCAAAATGTTGTATCAGACTTGCCAAGTTTTTATTCATTGATGGGATGTGGGCTTCACTGGCTAGGCCAGCATTTATTGCCCATCCCTAGTTGTCCTTGAGAAGGTGGTGGTGAGCTGCCTTCTTGAACTATTGCAGTCCCTGTGGTGTAGGTACACCCATAGTGCTGATAGGGAGGAAGTTCTATGATTTTGACCCAGTGATAGTGAAGGAACGGTGATATATCTCCAAGTCAGGATGGTGTGTGGCTCAGAGGGGAACTTCCTGGCAGTGGTGTTCCCATCTACCTGCTGCCTTTGTCCTTCTAAATGGTAGTGGTCGTGGGTTTGGAAGGTGCTGCTGAAGGAGCCTTGGTGAGTTTCTGCAGTACATCTTGTAGATGGTACACACTGCTGACACTGTTCGGAGATGGTGGAGGGAGTGAATATTTGTAAAAGCAAAATACTGCAGATGCTGGAAATCTGAAACTAAAACAAAAATAACTGGAAAAACTCAGCAGGTCTGACAGCATCTGCGAAGAGGAAAACAGTTATTGTTTCGAGTCCGTATGACTCTTCATCAGAACTAAGGAAAGATAGAAATGAGGTGAAATGTAAGCTGGTTGAGGGGGGTGGGACAGGTAGAGCTGGATAGAGGGCCAGTGATAGGTGGAGGCAAAGAAGAGATGGCCAAAGATGTCATTGACAAGAAGACAAAGGGATGTTGACGGTGGTGATATTAGCTAAGGAATGTGCTAATAGTGACATTAAGGGTAGAAAGCAGGATGAGCAAGTGACAGATAGCCCTAGTAGGGGTGGGGTGGGGGGAAGGGATCGAAATAGGCTCAAAGGTGGAGATAAAACAATGGATGGAAATGAATTTAAAAATAATAGAAGGTGGGAAAAGAAAAATATATATCTATTAAAAAAAAAGCATGAAAAAAATTATAAATTATTGGAAAAAGGGGGATGGGAAAGGGGGTGGGGATGGAGGAGAGAGTTCAGGATCTGAAATTGTTGAACTCAATACTAAGTCCGGAAGGTTGTAAAGTGCCTAGTCGGAAGATGAGGTGCTGTTCCACCAGTTTGCGTTAAGCTTCACTGGAACATTGCAGCAGGCCAAGGACGGACATGTGGGCATGAGAGCAGAGTGGTGTGTTGAAATGGTAAGCGACAGGGAGGTCTGGGTCATGCTTGCGGACAGACCGAAGGTGTTCCTCAAAGCGGTCACCCAGCCTACGTTTGGTCTCTCCAATGTAGAGGAAACTGTATTGGGAGCAGCGAACGCAAGAGACTAAATTGAGGGAAGTGCAAATGAAATGCTGCTTCACTTGAAAGGAGTGTTTGTTTGTGTTTGGGGTGCCAATCAAGTATGCTGTTTTGCTCTGGATGGTGTTCCATAAACATTGCACTAAGACAATAACCACTCAAAATTGCAGACCTGTCTTTAATGTTATAATTTTAAAAATATTGCCATTCAGTTGCTAGACTTTGATTTCTTGTCAAAAACTTAATTTAAAATATTTGCATTTCATTTCTGTGTCATGACAAATTCAATAACATTTGCCGCTATTGTGCTAATTTGTCCCAAATCTCCCCCCATGCTATGGGTGGGATTTTCCGGACTCACCCGCCATGGGACCAGAAATTCCCACTCGAAGTCAACCGACCTTTTGCTGGTCCATCAAATTTTCCAACCCCCTCGCAATGATTCCTGCAGTGGGTGGAACTGGAAAATTCCACCCTACATTCTGGAACAGAAATAAAATACAAACGCTTGATTGCGTTTAACAACAGAGGCACTTAAAAGGCAATTCAGGATGGTTTAAATCTTTATTTATCAGAGTTTTGTATGTAACCTGCATTACACTAACTGCTTTTCAATAGTGCATTGACTATAACTAAACGATGCCAAGATTCGTACCTAATTAAAGGATGGTGGGTGCACTAGTACATTGTCGAAATGACCATGCTAAGTGGCCCTGCCGGCGCCATAACTCATTTGAAAAGGCTATTAAAACAGTGATCAAGATAAAATGTTACCACTATTTCTAAAAGGCAAACACAGCTGGAGTAATGGATATAATCCCTTCCTTTCAGTATGAATAACCTAATCTGCTGAAAGTGAAAACAAATTTACTATTCGCTCTTCAATACAAATCTGGCTAGCATTCAGTTCTGGTTTTTTAAAACAGCTGGCAGATTTTTGCCACTACCCCCAAACTGTGCCGCCCTAGCCAACCACCTAGTTCCCTTAGTCGGCGTGCCAGCCGTGAACGTGCGCACCCTCATGGACAAAGCCACAGCCGACAGGCCTGAGAGATGAACTGCTCTTGTCGGTAGAGAGCAGGCTAGGTACAACGTCTAGATTGCCGGCCTCAGTGATACTTGTCTACCTGAAGAGGGTCAGCTCAAAAAAATCGGTGCAGGTTACACATTCTTTTGGAGTAGCCTTGGAAAAGAAGAATGGTACAAAGCTTGCGTAGGTTTTGTTGTTATGCACCATCTTGGCAGTAACATGACTTGCCTTCTCAAGGGTGTTAATGACTGGTTGATGGTGCTTAAACTCCCCCTGCACAGCAACAGGCAAGCAACTCTCAACAATGTGCGCACCCCTCCCATCACAAACCCTGATGAAGTCAAGGATAAATTCAATGATGTCCTCCACTCCTTGATTACTGCTGTACTAGAGTCGGACAAGCTCTTTGTGACTGCAACATTGGTGCAGATTACCAGGCATGGGAAGGGGTCATTGGAAAAAAATGGGGTTGGTGGTTGTAACATCAATGGCCTCCTCTTGCTGAAGATGTGCACTAAGCATGAGCTCTTAATTACCAACAGTTTTCTGCCTCCCTAATTGTACCAAGACATCTAGGATGCACTCCTGTTCTATGGATTGGGACTAATCGACTCTGTCACCACCAGGCAGAGGGACAGGTAGAATGTGAATGTGACAAAAGTCATGCGTGGCACTGACTGCTGGACTGACCAGCACCTTATTGTTTCAAAGCTAGATATCAAGATCTATCCCCCTAGACACTCCCAGGGCATGAAGGTGCAAAAGCGTTTCAATGTCTCAAGGTTCCACCAGGCAGTCATGAAGGAATCTCTCTCAGAAACTCCTGTGTATAGTGAAAATGGACACTCACTGAATTGAGGATGATTGGATGACCTGCAGGGGTATAGTGTACTCCACTGCTCTAGAAACCCCTGGCCCTATATCTTATAAGCATCAAGACTGATTTGATGAAAATAATGAAGTAATCAAGAAACTACTGGAGGAAATGTACCACCTCTACGTGTTTACCTCAATGAGAAGTCATCACTATCCAATCACAATGCCTGCTGAACTATCCACAGTACTGTCCAATGCAAGAGTAGAGAGTTGCAAGACCTTGGCTGAATCAGAAGTCAGACCAAATCCAGTCATATGCAGACCACAATGACTGGAAGAATTTTACAATGCTCTAAAATCTGTCTATGGGCCTCAGTCTACTAGTTCACCACCAATCCTCGGTGCTGACAGATCAACACTGCTCACATAAAAAGTCCAAATTTTAGAAAGATGAGCAGAGCACCTTAACCACATCCTCAGTTTGCAGCAATCAACAGGCTGCCACAGGTTGTCTGAACTTCTCTCTTGATGACCCTTCAACATTATTAGAAATGACAAATGCAATCAAACTCCTGTCAAGCAGCAAAGCCCCAGCAACTGATGCTAACCCAGCTATAAGGCTGAGGTCAATGCCTGGTCAAGAAGCTTATTGAACTCTTTCAGTCTATATGGGAGCAAGGAATCATCCTGCATGAATACAAAGATGCCTCCACTGTCCACCTGAACCAGGGAATGCTTAATTGGACAGTATAAAGGGATTTTCATCCTGTATTTACCCCCTATCTTATACTTAAACTTGCAAGTGCTTGATACTGACTTTTTGGATGGCAAAAGGTGAAAGTATTTCAATGCTGCTATCCTTCAGCTCAATGAAAACAAAACTTTAAGCTCTCCTGCCCTGGTCACAAAAGGCCGCAGAGCACAAGAAGATTAGAGTGAGAGGCTTTCCTGTGAAACGTTGACCTATCAGAAATGAAAACAGAAAATACTGCAAATTCTCAGCAGGGCCTGTGGGAAACCCATTCGTCAAGGTTTCCTGACCTCCCCATTGCCAACCAGTAGCTGCCCGTCTCTAAGTAAAAATCTAGTTCAAATACCACTAATTAGCAATTTGACAAACAAGAGCACAAAGATATAAGAGAGCACAGGGCTAGCTGCTGTGAGATGCCATTTACTCATGAACCTGATTACATACAGTATGCATTGTATTGAAGCACCTCAGAGTGCAACATGATGTATGTTGATAACCCCATTACTATTGCACTGTCTGACTGTCTGTAATGACCGTATTGAAATGACTGTAATATTCATTGATTGTATTGAAGCACCCCGTGATCCATGTGTAAAAGTTGAATCTGATTGCACTTTTTGTGATGGCAATTTAGAAATGTTTTGTAATGTTCTCTCAGCTATTTTATGAATAAAAAAAAACTTTATCCTTGATCATGCTGTTACTTCCATGAATTGCAAAATGTTATATATGGGTAGACAGCAACTATTCACTCTGTCAAAAAAATAGAAATAATATTTAGTATTAACTATACTATATGGTGTTATACAATACTGCCCATTAATCTGAATAACTGATAATTAATATTTCTGTATCTGGAATTGCAATGGAAAATCACAAAATATTTTCTAATTTTTTTCCACACATAACTTGCTTCTTGACTAACTACAGTTGTTAATTGCTGTTAATTACTGAATATATTTCCCCTATCCTTAATTTATACATCACATCACTGGTGAAAGAATGACACTGTGATTGAATATTACAACATTGCAAATCCCTGGAAGTATAGTTAGAGCAGAACCAACTGTGACAGCTGATCTTGCAGTTGTTCATCTGATGATAGATGTTTCAATATTTCACATTATGATAAGCACAATATTACATCTGACAACAATATCTTTTTTACATCAAAAAATAACCTTGTAATCTAATGCCAATAATAATTTACAAAATGTGTATATATCAAGTTTTCTTTCAAAATAGCCCCAGCCGCAGTAAAGCACTTGGTACAGAAATATCCTGTTATCCTACTGCCCTTTATTGCAGCTGCTCACTATCCAATCTATAACAAGGATTAATTTTACACTCAGCCCAATGCATTTCAAATTAAAAAAAAAATACAGAACTGTTAATACATCAGAAATCTTTCATTTATGCTAAATATATCCTGAAATTACTAAAATAGTTTTCATTAAAAACTACAAGTGCAGTTAATGGAAGGGAAGGAAATCTCTTAGCAGTTAAAAGAAGAATTGTAAGAATGTAAATGTAATCACGATCATTTTGAATTAATTTTCAAAAAGGCTACCGATGCCAAAATGTGTTTTTAGTGGTTTTACAAAGGGTAAGAACAACATGCAATGTTTATGGCATTAAGCTTGTAAAAATAAATTGTTCATAAAATATTATCAAAGTTACATAAGTGGCAATCTTATTGAAAAGAACAGACTACACGGAACAACAATTAATCAAACAGCCCTCTGCCTGCCTTCCGAGGCAAAATTTGTTTCATTTTATGGAAATTGCCTTAAATGATTTTTTAAAATAATATTAGAATACTAGAGTAGACCAAATGAAATTTCTACAGTAGGTGGCGGTGTGTCAATCGATTTCTCTTTCAAACTGCTAGAAATACCCTTCAAAGCAGTGCACACGTATCCGTCTGAAAGCAGAGATTTCTGCAAAATTTGGTAGAGATTTTTGTGGATGGGAAAGTGGCAATGTAAATCCATGACCAAAAAAGTGTCTGAAAACTAAAACTTATGCCAGCATTGTGCCCCTGAGTGACTTGTGCTTGTCACTCCTCTGCATCGCTGAGCTGCCATGATTTGTGGGTTTTGCTCATTTAAATATTTATTGGTGGTTCAGTCACATATATCTCAGGTAAAACTGGATCAGTGTGCTGGAGGGCTTGGAAATTTGATTGCTGCCTTTAGAAAGCCAAGAATGGCAGAAGATTTCAGCAACAAGTTGGGCAACAGTTCAGTGGGAAGGTGTTTGTCTCTGTGAGTTGATTGTTGCATATCTGTAGTGTACAGCACATATGTGATTTTGTGCTAATGTTAAAAAATACCTTTTGTCTGAGGATCTATAAGAGGTCCAAAAGAAGAAGTAGGGGGGCATTGCAAGGAGGCAAAAAAGAAGAGCACTAAATTTTAAAAAGGACAATCTATAACGCCTCCCAGATGAGATGCAATAGAGGAGGTACAAAATGTTGGTCACAATCCTTCTGCCACTGGATTTAGTTTCTCCCTACTTACGCTATCAAACCCTTCAAGGTTTTGAACATCTCTATCAAATCTAATCGGTAATAACCAGGGCTATGGCAAAAGAGTAGGACAGTGGGCCTAATGGATACCTTGCAATAATCCAGCACAGGCAATATAAACTGAATGATCTGTGCTGTATCATTAGTCTTGGAAGCCAAGATAATTCCCAACTTCTTTTCTTCGCTATCGCTATCTCTTGAAAATCTTCTTCCTTGCTGCCTCTACCCTCGCCTCCGACAACCCTAGCCTTGAATCTGTGTAACTCTATAGCTTCCCCTCCGTACCTCTTCGTACTTTCTCTGAACACATCTCATCCCTTTTATCCTTGACCACATTACCAATAAATTGTGAACCACTCAATTTCCCATCCTGGCCCCATGCTCGCTGACTTTGTAAATGGCTGCTGTTCAACAAAACTATGGCCATCATCCGCCTCCTCAAACTATGCATGGCACTTCTTTTCTTTTAAATGTGTCTCTAAAATGTATTTTCTCTCCAATGATCCTTGACTATGTTGTTGCCATCCAAATGTTATACCCATCTCCCCCACAACTAAATTTCCCCAGTTTTCCATTCTGGCCACAGCACCAACCAAAATCATGATTGATATTTTCTATGATTGTGACCATGATGGATTATTCTCCTTATCCTTCTTGACCTCTCCATGGCCTTTGACAGAGTTGACCACAATCCTATTCTAATGCCATCCCTCCATGTCCAGCTTAATGGGCATGGTCTCACTTAGACCCTATCTGAACATCTCCAGCAATGGCATATCTACTTGTAGCTGCTCTATTCCTCTAGAATCCCCCAAGGATCAATCCTTGACTCATTCTACTCCTTCAACTACATGCTTTTCCATGGCGACATAATTCACAGATATGAGTTCAGCTTTCCCATTTATGCTGATGTCATACAGTGTTCTAATTCGCTGCTCATTCACTGAACAAAGGAAGAATCTGGAGCCAGTCTTTCCTTAACCTAGGTTTATTCACATAACCCAAAGAACACAGGCACAGATTCCCTCTTCCTCTCCCCTCAAAGGCAAAAACTAGTTCTTATATATACTTAAAAATAATGCGCTAACCTTTCTGATATTTGTAACAGCTTCTCTCACTTACAACTAGAGCGTGCACTTCATTGTGACAGGATTGCAATATTAACATATAACACTTACCTCACCACCTGTCTCAATTTACATGTAATACTGTGTGTAATTTTGGTTACCATACTACAATAGAGATATTTTGGGTTACCTTTTTGGAAGGATAACTTAACAGGTTAAAGTAATTAAGTGCATATGTGAGGTTAGGCATTGATAGCAGGAGAGGTAATGAGAATTGGAATATTTATGCCTGAGAACAGAAGGCTAAGGGGAAATTCTATTGAAGTATTCAAGTTCTAAGAGGCATGCAGAAAATGAACCATGAAAATGCATTTGATATATCAAGGGGAATTCTTCTCTATGATCCTGCCCTAAATTATGCAAGGCTGCAGTGGAGAATGCCATAATATTTGTATGGGGAGATCTATCACTGCCTCACTGTCCTAAATGGAATGTCCCTCCTCTAATCCTCCTCTTGGACTGTTGCTGAGCAGTCCTCCCACCTCCTGCATGTAAATGGTAGTGGAGGGTCCGCAATGGGTATGATTCAGTTCCTATAGGATTTTCCTTCTTTCTTCCCTAGTTTATTTATTTATCCCTCAATTAACATCACTAAAACAGATCGGTTATTATTATAATGCTGTTTGCTGTGTGCATATTGGTAGCTGCATCTACCTTACAGCAATGGCTACACTTCAAAAGTACTTCATTTGGTTGTAAAGTACTTGGAGCATCCTAATCTTCTGCTTCTTCTAGTTGCCATGGCATCCTGGGGCCACCACTGGAGCAGGTCTGAAGATTTTACCCTCATACTGACAGGTTCATTCTTGACTGTAGGATTCCCACAGGGAACAAACTTTGCATCTGGAATGAACCCCAACTCAGGAAAATAAGCTGGGTCTGGCTGTACTGGGATGGATAAGGAGGGCAGGTGGAAGTACCTGAAGTCCCTGTATTTACTGTCCATTAGCTGCCATCTTATCCTGCACCAACTTGGACTATCATTTGGAAATCAATGTTTAAATGAATACTTCTGGAAACTTCAAAATGACAATTTTAGCTATCTTTCTGCCTGTGTGTTTTTGTCAAAATACTTGTTGAGATATCCTAATTTCTACCAGTTCTACTTGTAGCTTATGGCTGGACTTTCTTTTCAATTGAACCACTTATATTCAGTGCATGCACAACATAAAAACCTAAGCACAACTACTTTTATTAACACATCAATAGTGGCCTGCACAGTGCCAGTAAATAGCACCAGGCAATTAAGTCATTAACTACAAAGCTCTGAGGGAGTGTAATTTTTTCCCCAATTGATTTTTATTGTAAATTTAAAAAATAAGATGAAAAAGAGATTTTGAAGTAGGCGCTGCAGAAATGAATACTGACTAGCTTCATGAAAGTTCTACTTTGTAACTTATAATTTTGGCACTTTTGGTTTTCTAACCTTTAAATCATTGAAGATTGTCTGAGGTACAATGATAGCTCATTATAATTCTAACATGCTGTGACACTAGCTGGTGAGATAGTTCTCACATGTACTTCAATGCACAGTGATTTTCTGATCTCAGATGACCTGCTGTGGGGAGGCACAAAGTAGACACCAGTGGTCCCCTATGAGAGGCTGAGAAAATTCGACCTATCCTTGGGTTACTGCTGTGTGCCTCTTATTGTGACCTCTTAAAAAGCAGTATCAGCAGTTAGCTGGTAGAAGGTTGCTTACCTGCTAGTCAGCCTCAGGATGTTCATGATATTAGTTCAGAATCCCAGAGGTCTACTTACTGATTAAAATTAATTTAATTGAAAATGGAGAACCAGCTATATTGAACCGTGAACTTAATTCCCTCCTGAAATATTGTTTATTTATAGTCTTTAGGTGCTAAAATGATTATTTGTATCGCTTTTATAGGTAATTTTTGTGGTGACATTGAGTCTGCTTATTCTTGCTTATTATTAGTCAATTTTTTAATATAAGATGATTTATTCATGTTACATTTTGTTCACACAGAGCTAATGGTAAATGTTGCATTGTCACTGTAGAAAGGTAAATAGAGCTTGAACAAGCTTTGTGTTTCAATAGATTTTACTTAAAACAGGAAAGCTAAGGCTATGATAGATCTAAAATGTCTGCTGGGGTCCGACATGTCTAATATGTTGAAGATGTCTCTTGTTTTCAACATTCATATTAATGCGTTAATTAAGCCTCAAGGGCAACTAGGGATGGGCAATAAATATTGACCTTGCCAGAGGTGCCCACATCCTGTGAATGAATAAAAAAGGTACAGAGACGCAGAATTTCCTTATTCTGCTGCTGATGAACCACTGTGCATATGGAATAATGTCACTTTTCAGCAAAATATTAGCGTAAGCGACATACCCACTTTTAAGCTGTGTAGTTTTTTTTCGATCTTCATTGCGGGTTCAGTGGAACTTCCAGGCACCCCCCTGTGGATCATTGACTTAGCTCTATTGTCCTTTGCGAAATACTTTCCTGCATTTACACCAGTTCTGAATAGCCTGTAAACTTACATCAAAAATATTGAACACAACAGGGTCCAAAGTCATATCTTTGGTGTTTTATGCCTTTTTAAAAAGTTTTTTTTAAACCTCTTCACTGAGATTGACACTTTATTTTCTGTATTTTTGAATGGTTTTGTGAAGGGTGGGTTTGTATGACTAATTGTTTGAGGAGGACATTAACAAGGTGATCAGGGAGTCTCGATTGATGTTGTCTATATGGCATTTGATTAAGTTTCACACAAGAGATTATTGGCAAAGCACAGCTCATGGAATTGGAGGATGCTCAATCCTCTTCAAGAGCCATGCCATGATTCAGATCCTGCCACACAAGTTGTGGAGAATGACCACTCTCTTGATGATATACCACCGTTGACTCAATCTATTCTAATTAGCAGCGCAGAAATCCAAATTCTGGCTGGGATAGAGAGAGGTTTTCAGAGGGTGAATCACTCACCAGTAGTAAGAAGATGATTTCACCTGCAACTCCCCACCTCACAGGCTGGTGGGAGAACTTTCAATTCATGAACATCAGCAGTTCAAGGCAAAATCCCACCCCCACCATCTTGGGGAAAGGAGGGGTGGGCAAAGTGAAAGTGGTTGAGTTCCTTGGCATTATGTCAAAAACACAAACACCTTCAGTTGAGCTGCCTTTGGAAGCTCTTGAAGATCAGATAGCAGGACAAAATACCAGATACTGAGGTGCTCACCTGAGTTAGCATGGCACATATTTACACCATAATGAGACAGTCAGAGCAGAGTTGGGCTGGTCATGTAACCAGAATGCCTGACACTTGCTTACCAAAGCAAATCTTCCATGGGCAGTCTGGGCTGCACTCTCAAGGTGGTCAAAGGAAGCGCTACAAGGACACTCTGAAGGCTTTGCTTAAGAGTTTTGATATTGATTTTGAGTCCTGGGAGAAGCTTGTGCAGGACTGTGCACCTGGCACAACCAAGTAAAAAAGGATGCGGCCTTCTTTGAAATCAAATGCATATGAAAGGCAGAGAGAAAATGCAAGGAGAGGAAATCCCAAGCCAGCAACTCATGCAAAACTCAATTGTCTGTGGTATCCTGTCCTATTTGCAGCAGAACCTTTTGGGTGCAGATTGACCTTAGCAGTCACCTCTCTGCCCACTGGAACCCTACCAAACTCCCCAGGTGATAAACATGATCACCTTTGCTTCAAAGAACGGACAGCGGGGATGGACAATAAATGCAGACCTTGCCAATGATATTTACATCCCAAGAACTAGGTATAAAAAGCTGCACCTAATATTTAGTGATGGGATGGATTGCTTGTAAACTGTGCACCTGGTGGCAGCTGGCAGGCAGACACACAAAGATTTGTGAAATAAAAACACTGATTGCTAATGATTGGAGACATACAAGACATCAAGTCTAATTATTTAGATGAAGCAAAAGTTGTACATAAATTGAAAAGTTATGTACAATGAAGCTAATTCAAAATGCTATTTTAACAAAGCTACCTATAGAATTAGGAACAAAATGACACTTGTAATTATGTGCATTTATTTCCACATGCAAAATACACTCAAATCTGAGCCGCTGGTTTTGTATAAAATGCCTGAACTAAATAGGTCACTTTTCTTCCGTGGGAGCATTCCATTTCCACCATTCTTCTCAAATAATTATAATCCCCTGTTAATTGTATATTAATTGTATTTAATTGTATGCAGGTGGTTGACACTAATTAGGGTTTCATTTGAGCACATATAAAGAGACACATTGAAACAGTGGAGTTGTTGAGTTAGGAGGTATATGCTTGTAATATTTAGCTCTGTAAATAAATGCAAGATTGAGTAACGATTGGCCCCAGTATAGACAAGCCTAGGCTTTCTTCATGAGTTGCCTGCCTACAGAATATTTTGTGTACTGGAGGCTTCCACCATGCGATTGCCCCTGTTTAATCTCTAAAAAAAAATGATTTCTGAGGGACCAAAATTGGTCAATGTCACACTGCCCATTTGTCTGTGGTCATTTTCAAAGTGAGCTTTCAATTAGGTAGCTAGTGGAGCCACTGAAATCAGCAAATGCCCATTTAAGCTTGCTAATTAGGGTCCTGCACTTGTTTTAGGGCTCAAATGCCTTCTGCGCTGACATCGTCTTCTACTGAAGTTTATCCATCCTTCTCCTCTACTAAAGAAAATAGTTTGTAGCTAGAGGTAATGGTTTATCATTGCAAAACAGTGATTGCTGAGTGTACAATCAGGCAGTGATGTATAATGAGTAACTGCATGGTTATGAAATAAGAGAAATAGATTGTTATAGAGCCATATACCTTATAGCACTCTTCCTCCTGCCTCAGCTCTGAAATCTTCACTAAGATCACTTATTTCCAACACTGCAGCATTGCCTGACTCTGCTCCACGTCAAGCTTACCTGCTGATAAAACTCTCATCCACACTTCTGTTACCTCTGGACTTGACTGTTCCGACACACTCCTGGCCAGCCTCCCACATTCTACCCTCCCTAAATTTGAAGTCATCCAAAACCCTGCAGCTCGTGCCTGAACTAGCAACATGTCTCGTCCACCTATCACCTCAGTGTTCGCTGACCTATATTGGCTCCCAGTAAACCAAAGCTTCATTATAAAAATTCTCATCCTTGATTTCAAATCCCTCCATGGCCTCATCCCTCCTGATCGCTATAATCTTCTCCAGCCCCACAACCCCACAGGATATCGGCACGCATCTCACTTTTGCCTCCTGAACATCTCCAATTTTAATTGCTCCACCTTTGGTGGCCATACCTTCAGCTGCCTAAGCTCTGGAATTCTCTTACCACACCTCTCTGCCTTTCTATTGCTCTTTTCTTCTTTAAGGCGCTCCTTAATATCTTTGACCAAGTTTTGGCCATCTGCTTTAATATCTCCTTATGTGTCTCAATGTCAAGTTTTGCTTTGTAATGTTTCTGAGAAGCACCTCATGATATTTTATTAGGGTAAAGGTATTATATGAATACAGGTGTTGTTGGTAATGTTGAAATTGCTCTGTTTCTCCCTCTGCCCATGATATCCATAACACCTTCTTCAGCAGATAAATTCATACCATTCCCCCTTGCTATGTGGGTTCTCTGCCCTGGCATTGTATGCTAATTTGTCCTGCAAAAGAAAATAATTTGTTTTGAACATCTGTATGTGAGGGTTGAACAGTCTGTTATGGTGTTATGAAGGAGCATCAGTTGTGTCAAGAAAGTGCATTAATTCCAGAAATTGCTGAACACTGGAGGATTGGAGAAAGACCACAACAAACGAAAGGTGGCAAAGGGTTCATTACATTCACCTGAGAAAGCAGCTCAATTTAACCTCTCCAGCTCCAACAATGCAAACCTTCTCAGTACTACACAGAATATCAACCTAGGTTATATGCTGAAATCCTACTCTGCCTATTTGCATCTTCGTGAAATTGGGAGAAGCAGGGTTCAAATACATACATGCAGTGCTGTTCATTGGCCTCCAAGAGATACTGTTGGCAGGGCTTCCCTTTTTTTGTGTCTCTTCCCATAAAATACCAAAATGTATGACTCATTGGTAATGATAACTGGAGAAAATCAGTGGCTTGCATTTCTCACTTGGCGTGCGTGCCAAGTCAGCGGGCCCGGAAGCAGATGCGAAATGCGCTTCTACCCGCAACCGGCCTCTGAATGCAATTTTATGCTGGCTGGCCAATTAATGACTAGCCAGCATGAAAAGTGCACTGAGAAAGCCTCAGCGCTGCTGAGGGAGGTGGGAAGAGGGCGGGCGCCAGCAAAAGTGAGGGTGCGGGTGGGCGGTTCTAGTGAGCTCCCTGAAGGCAGTCAGCTACTGCGGAGCTGCCTCAGGGAGCTGCAGACCTGGACAGATTAAATGAGAAGAAAAAAATGCAGCAAACTGTGTCTATGCAGCACATTCAAGCACCTAACAGCAGAACTCAAAAAAGATCAGTTCCAAGACATAATTTTTTATTGTATTTCATCCTGGACACTTCACCCCGCCCTTGGATGAGGACCGCCTAGTCGTTTTGTCCGTGCGACAAGCGCAAAATTGCACAGGCAACATAAATTCATGGACAATGGGGTCTTTAATGGCTTTAATTGGCCCTTTAATTGTCAATGGACATGGCTCCGACTCCCGTTTGTGCCCGCCAACCTCAATATTCTAGAGTGTGTGACAATGTTGGGGTGCATGTCCAATGTCATTTTGTGCAATTTTGCATGCTTTCGGGTCGGGCGCCCGCCTGCCCAATCAACATAAGATTCTGGCCAGTGTTTTGGAACAGTCACATCAGTTGTAATAGGACAAAAAGCTCAAAATGCAACACAACTGACCATCCTCTTTACCTCATTCATTAGACACAGCTTGACACTTCAAATCGAGTTGTTGTGAGGCACTGTTCAGGTATGCCTGAAACACACTCAACGGACTGAATTTTACTCTTGGCGGGCGGGCGCAATCAGCAGGCCTGCGACCAGTCAGTTAATGGGTTGCCACCCGCGATCGGCCCCTGACTGCGATTTCATGCTGCCTGGCCAATTAAGGCCCGCCCAGCGTGTAACATGCCTCCCCAATGGTTGGGAAGAGCTGGGAGGGGGTGGGGGCCTCTTGCCCGCCGGGTCCAATGGCAACCTGGCGGGTGGTCTAAAAATGGCACAGGCAGCTCTTGGAAAGCTGCCAGGGAGGAACATATCTTCTGCAGTCAAGTTCAAATGAGCAAACTATCTCCTAAACTCCTCACTACTCACATTGGCAAAGCTGCTCACTCTTTTTAACCTACCCTCGGATGAGGTTTTGCAAAGTGTGGGCTGTCCGCCTACCCGTTTTGCCATGCGACAAGTGCAAAATCGCACAGGCAACTTAAAATCGGGTTCAATTGGGTTTTTAATGACCTCAAATGCCCTTTTAATTGATGGCAGGCGTGGCTCCAACACCCGCGCGCGCCTGCCGACCTAAAGATTGCGCGCGTGTGGGATGATGTCAGGACGCTTGCCCGAAGTCTTCTTGCACTATTTTTCGCCCGATCAGGTCGGGTGCGTGTCCGCCCGCAAGGCATAAAATTCTGCCCAACACATTTTATGAGGCAACTCTAGCATGTAGAGGAAAGAATATGGACTTGTTGTAACCCCATATTGAAATATCAGTGAACCGTCCAGGCATAACCCAACCAAGACTTCATGTTAAGCGTTCTGCTCATTTGGGTTCATAGGTTGATTAAATGTGGTGGATTTAGGCACAAGCAAAAAATTTGTATTTTAAGCTTTAAAACATTATTGAAATAAAAGCGTTTTAAACGATGGAGGATTTTCTTGTGTCATCATGAGCCATTTGGTGGTACAGATTTGAGGCATTGGAGGTTGTGGTTTGAATGTGGTTAATGAAAAGATTGCTGTTGATTTACTTATGATGTCTTTGAGAGCTTTTTGAGGATTTTTTTCATATTTAACTTTATTTGTGAAATTCATTGTGAAAGCTTTTTTTAAAGCCTTTCCCAAACTGATGAAGATCGACGGCGTGATATCACATTTCCTCATGTGCCTTGCAATTGTTGCGAAAGGGGAATCATGTAGGCTCATCACAATACTCTTAATGCTACACCCTATAACTCAAATGGATCATGGCTATGTAGTCATTGTGAACACTGGGCGAAGAATTGTGCTCTGCAGCACCCATTTTTTGGCCTCTTAAACTACATAAAGGAGTTAGCACAAGCACCAAATGACCATAGAATTGGAAGATCCTGATATTAATCAGCATGTAATGCTGTTGCCAGAGCTGCCATTTTGGAGCTCCACTCTATAGCCTCCATTCTCTCTGAACACAACATTAAATGATTTGAAGCATAACTCTACCAGTTCTATTTGAAGGGATCAAAGATTTACAGGTTAGGAGCTGAATTATTTCTTCTGGCTATTATATAGTCATTCAGAACTTGAATAGTTTACCGGGAGTGGTCTGGTTGATCCTGAAATACATTTTGGTGACTTAAATGTTTGTGCACAAACCAGTTCTTTCCGTACATTGGTGACCTACAAGAGCTTTCTCTTGGCATTGAACATGACTAGAAGAAGAGCAGGGGTGATGTGGAGCAGGACAAATTGCTAGAAGAGAAAGTAGGAAAGGGAGAATGGCTCTCAGAAATACTTCCTCCCATAATGCTAGCATTGCCTCTTCCAAGGGTATTAAAGCATGCAGGTATGCCTTTCTTCCTCCTGTTAACTTCTTTTGTCTTCTATTGTGCATCGCCTTCTCCTTCAAGAAAGAGGGAAGTGCCTCAGTGAGAATTGTGCAATATGTTTAGGTAATGTGACTGTTATGGTTGAATAGCTGCCAGTGTGTGCAAGCTTTGAGATGTGGGTTTGAAGCTCGTAACAGTGCTAAGTATGTGAGGGCAAAGTAAGTTATATGACTTAGGTATGAATCTTGAATGAGGGAGATTGTTGGTAGGTGCTTGATTCGAGTATAGTAGATTGAGCGGTGGATGAGGCTAATGGTGCATGCACTGAGCTTGACAAGTCAGGCAGAATTTTCAGAGGAGATCAGGGTTGCAATAGGAGGTGGGAAGTCTGCATCCAAATTGGTTCCCCGCTACAATCCTGAGCTCGAACCATTTCAAGAGAGGCTGGCTTGGAGCTGGACCAGCTGCCTATTGGCAAGAGAGGCAAGTGATGGATCAAAGAGGGACCCACACTCCACCAACCTCCCCCACCCATCACCCCCCACTCCCACTGCCCCCTCCCCCCCCACCCCGCCAACCCATCCTGCTCACAGGCTACAGTTGTGGTTGCTGGCCAATTCTGGAGGGTTTGCCCCTCCAAGGTTATGGCCAGGCAACTGTGACATTTGAAAGAAAAACTTCCCTGCCCTTACCCCTCACTGTCTGCATCCTCACATTGGAATCTCCCAGCTCAGCCAGTGGAGCTGCTGATCTCTTCGTGCTGGAGGACCTCTCATTGGCCTTTTAGTGTCAGGAAATCACCCACCATCCCTGATTGGATGGTGAGCCCGCTCCCTGGCCTTTAATTGGGTGAAGTTTTCCAAATCATAGTGGACGTGTCAAAGGCACACTGTTCGGGGTTTGGGAGCCAGAGCCATCTCTCATGTCTGATTCCTGATCCCCAATTAAAATTCCAACTCTCATGTCAGATCATTAAACTTCCTCCTGCACTGCATTCAGGTTACTGAAACTACACCCTTGGCATTAACTTCATCACTTTCTCATGCCACTGTCTGTTGAGCAATTGCCTGGAGGGTCTCTTGACCCTCTGAGGGTGGAGGGCATCTCTCCTTTCCACCTCCTTTACCAAGATCTCCAGTGTAGCGTCTGAAACCCTTGATGCATGCTCATTCCCCCATGGCCAGCCCCTGTGCTGATTCTTCCAAAGTACAATATTCGGAATAATTTCTTCACTACCAACAATGTCACAATGCCCCTCCCCTTGAAGAGGTTAAGGCTAGCTTTAAAGTAATGCCAGGCATTCATGATATTGGTCCCAGTGGAATCTTGCAGCCAATGAACAGTGCAGGGAGTGCTGACAGCACACAGTCAACCATAGAAATAAGCAAGAAGCATGAAGTTAGCATCCTGTCTGCAAATGCCATCAAAGGGTGCAGGTTAGTTGCACCTCAAGGTCCCTGTGCCTGTTTCTGGGGTTATCCAATTTAACCTCCATTGAATTTAGAATTTTATTGTGCCCTCTGCATACCTTTCTGTAGTTATTCCATCACTTCCTGGTGCTAGTGATCAGCATTTTCCTTTGTAATCTGTGCACCATTTTATTAATGAACTTTTCCTGTTCTAGATCCTTCAGGACACATGGTGCAACCTACACGATGAATCGTTCGGATCTGGAATTCTGCAGCAAGTTGTTAGGATGTTGAATTGCTCAGCGAGTCATTAGGGTCTGGAATGCAGTGCCTGTGATTGTGGTGGAGGCGGATTCAATCACGGCTTTCAAAAAGAAATTGGACAATTATCTAAAGAGAAAAGATTTTCAGGGCTACAAGGAAAAGGCTGGGGAGTAGGACTAACTCAGTTGCTGTTGCAGCGAGCTGGCACAGATACGATGGGGCGAATGGCTTCCTTCTGTGCAGTAACCATTCTTAAGATTCAATGATTATTGTGAGGGGCAATCATTTTTCAGATGTCTGCCATTGCTGTTTTAAAATTAGCCACTAAAAGGGCAAATCTATTTAAATGGTACTGTGAAAAGAAATTGGCTATATTGTTCAAAGTTTAGGAATCATACTGGTATTAAGAATAAGCTTCATTCTGGGGAACCATGCCTTCCCTCCTTACATCTGCTCTATTTACTGTATGTGTTCTTGAGACAAAGTATACTAAAAAAATAACGCTGCCCATTTGTCAGCTACTACAACTTGCTTTATGTAGCATCCTTAATACACCCTTAATGTAGAAAGACATCTCAAAACACCATGAATGCTGTGAAAGAAAAAATGGGCACATAGCAAAAAAAGGAGATGGTAGGAGCAGTGACCAAGAACTTTAGTCAGGGGTGGGATTTAAAAAGGAAAGGGAAATGGAGAGGTAGAAAGGTTTGAATGAGAATTCCAGAGGTTGTGGCCTAGACAACTGAAGACATTGTCATTAATGTCTGGGTTGAAGGAAGGAGGAAATACATGATAGACTGGAGTCAGGAACCATGTTTGGAGTATTAGAATGTTGGAGGAAGTTACAGGGATAGGACGATGCAGAGCGGAAAACTTTAATGCATGCCTTCTTGCTCATTGTAGCTTGAAGTTAGGCCAGATATATATTTCTAATGTGTCTTTTGTCACTTTTTGTTCATCCCCAGAGTAATCATTCTCCATCTAAAACTAAAGCTCAATGATTATTTTAGCTTATTGCATTCTTCATGGGATTCGAGCTGTCGGCTGTGTCTGCCTGTGCTTATGCATCATTCCATCTGTCCATAGTAGCAAAACAGATGTTGAGGGAAAGAAGGAACAGGTGGCTCCTTAGATTTGTCATTTTGGATTTGATCAAATTGTTGTCAGATATCTTCAGTAATCTTTGATTTGCCCAAAAGAGGCACTGGAGAAGAATTTCTCTGATGGCTCTATGTAGCAGCATTTTGAATGTTTCAAAAAGAACATTATAATTTCTTTACACATCCAATCAGCTAAAAATTCTAATGAACTTTCTCAATCTATTTCTGTTGATTGTTTTGAATATTTTATATTTCTTTTATTTTAAATAGTTATCGTTAATTGTGTAGTTTAGAGAATTGCTTGGTGAACCCCACTGCACATAACTAGTTACTGAAAATGCTAGGATTATCAGAAGTCTCTGGGTAAAGGCTCTAGGCAATGAAACTTAATCCAGCTCTGTCTGCCCATCTGGCTCAGTAAATGTACCCAATCAGAGCTGAAACACCGAAGTCTTTATACAAGTGACACAGGATGGCAATGTGTATGGTGGACTCTGAGGGCAGGATTTTCAGGTCATCGGACAGGTGTGGCAGGCGGGTCCCGGAGCAGCCGGGTAACAGTCTGCCGCCTGTGACCGGACCCCGACCGTGATTTCATCAATTAATGGCCAGCCAGCGTGAAAGATGCGCTGAGAAGCTCAGTGCTGCCGGGGTGGGGGCGGGAGGAGTGCGAGCAGTAAAGTCTGCGCATGCGTAGGGGAGGGCGCACTGAAAGCTCCCTGAAGGCAAGGGGCTGCCTCAGGGAGCTGAAGAATTTTAAAATCAGAAATAAAGCTTTTGAAAATGTGAGAAACATGTCCCCACATAGGATTCACTCACATGAACAAAGACATAGTAAAAACGCTGTCAAAACATTTTTATTTTTCTTGAATTAATTTTGGAAGCCTCATCCCGCCTGTGGACAAGGGCGCCTAAAAAATCCAAAGGCCACCTGGCTGATTTGCCAACCGTAAGGTTGGACAGGCAGTGAAAAATAGCTTTTAATTAATTGATTCATGCCCTTAATAGGCCTCTTAATTGTCGGCAGGCGCGCTGCCAACTCTCGCGCTCGTGTGCCAACCGAAAAATCACGTGAGTGCGTGGTGACGTCAGGACGCTAGCCTGACGTCATCGTGCGCTATTTTACGCCTGATTGGGTCAGGCGCGCGCCCACCCGCAGGACGTAAAATTCTGCCCAGAGTGATGGGATGGTGTGTGTGTCTGTGTGTGTTAGAATCAATGCATTAGGCAGTGCTGTGTGTTACATAGATATGGTTTCACGTTTGCCACATTCATTTTCCAACACACTGTCACTCTGACCTCTTTGTCACAGCGTCCTATGCTCTTACAGTAAAGCTCAAAGCAGGCTGAAGGAACAACAGTACAGCCTTCACGTTGAACAACTTTAGATTTTGACCACAGCTCCCATTTTTCCTCAGACAGTAAGTGCTGGGAATGTAGGATGTGCTCGCTTGGGCTTTTGGAATGGCAGAAGTGTGAGATGGTTCTTGGGATAGCGGTTCCCTTACAGGGTACATAAGTGGCAGGGTGGTCCCCACCTCTGATTTCTACCTTGCTTTTCCTTCAACTCGAAGACCATTCCCTTAATTTTTTCTCCCATTTTCCATTTTCCTCGGACTGCTCCTCCTTATAAGTTGTTCATTTGTAACATCTTTCCGTTCTGGTGAAAAGTCACCATCCTGAAAGGTTAATCGCACATTCTTCTTTCAACAGGTGTTCACTAAGCTGCTGATTGTTTCTGCCATTGCTTCTATTTCAGGTTTTCAGCATCTACAATATTTTGCTTTGTATTCAAATCAAGAGGAGCAGACCATATGTACATACAGACACTAAGTAAGACTACAAGTGCAAAAACAACAAGTTCTCATGCGAGATTGAAGTTGTTTACAAATGTACCGTCATGGTACGTGGTGAAGACATCACATCAATAAATCCTATCCACAAGTACCACTTTAATACATTCTTCACTAACCTCTCATTAGTTCCTCTGGAATAATGTGCAGGGTTAGATCTGCATCATAGGTGAAATTATAGTTAGATGACATACCTTACTTGCATCTCTGTGGAATCATATTTAATAGAAACTATCACCCAACTAGTCATCATTTGAAAGAGAATCTCCAAAGACCACCAAACCATAGAACATTCCCAAATTACATATAAGTGTACCTGTGCATTATCACCATGCAAAACATGGCCATTTCCTGTACATACACAGCAGCTAGTTTCAAACCCAAAAATCATTTGTCATTTACCAGCTACAACTTAAACATTGTGCTATTAGAAATGTGCATGTAGAGCAATATTGCAAATGTGCAGAAACGAAATATTGTTTAACAAGCAGTCAGAGTCCTACATTTGTACCTACACATCTGTTAATTATCTGGGCTACAAAAGGGAATGGAAATATTATAGGCACTTAACAATATACCTGACATCCTCATTCATGTACACTACTGTCATTGCTCATTTCAAAGTAAAAAAGAATCTTGTTAATTTCAAGAATCTCAGAATGAAATTGGTAACTCGATGTATAATTCTGCAAGAAAATGTCATTTGTTATTAGTCAAACACTAGACAGTGTTCATAAAATAGAATTCAATTTTGTAATGATGTTTGTGCGAAGTGCTCACCCTCCAGGAAGGGTGGTTTTTGTAAGCAGTGAGAGAAAATGAGAAAAGATTGCGCTGAAAGGGAGACACCGTGAATGAATAGGAGATTGAGTGAGTGATAAAAAGCAAGATTGAATGAGGCAGTCTGAAAGAGAACTGAGGGACAGATAAGAGGAGATTGAATAAGCATGTGACCACACAAGGGGCGCAAGACTGAAAGGAAGAAATTTGTAACACCAATATCATAATACAAATCAGGATAAATACCTCAGGAGGTAGAGCTAACATTGTTACTCCGACACAAAAACTGCTTCATGCTGTTCTTTATATTCTGGTATGGAAGCGATTAATGAATGCAGTGGGTTTATGTGCAAGAAACGGCCACCTTCGGTAACAAAGGGAAACCAGCCGCTGAGGTTGTGTGAAGAAGCAAACAGAGCAACCTGGATGTGGTCAGTGATACCCTAAACCTGGGGAATGTAGACACTGAAGCCTTATCCTGGGTGCTTCTGGTCGAAAGGAGAAAGTGATGAAAGATTTTAATCTAGCAAATATGGTTCATTTACTTGCTTAATGCATGCATGACCCATTAATGCACCTTATATCACCTGAGGAAGTAGCGGCAAAGAAAATTAGGGCTGCAGTACCGAGACACAATATACATTACCATCGATGAGTTCGAACACACTGGAACAGGAAGACGACCAGTCATAGGTTTGGCACTTCAATTCCACATAAAATTTTGATTGGAAAGATTTAGAATCATGAAAGGTTCATGCTGTGTTAACCTTTCCTTCTGTAAGAACAGCCGACACCTGTTCCAGGTGTTGACTATATGATATCCTGCAACAACTGCTGCCACTGTGGTAGGCACTGTTGTGAAGGCAACAAAGATAGACCTAATGGATGGAGAATATGCAGCAAAATTCAATCGTAAGCACAAAGGCCTTCTTAAGTTTCCTGTCACTTTATTTGCATCTAAAAATGAGGCAGGAACAGGGCCAAAGTTTTTCGCATCATAGATTGGTTATGGCACAGAAGGAGGACTTTTGGCCTATTGAGTCAGCAACTTGACAAAACAACCAAAAATAACCTGAGGGGAAGGTTTTTTTATGCAGTGAGTGGTTCGAATCTGGAATTCAGTGCCTGAGAGTGGGGTAGAAGCTGGCTCAGTCACGGCTTGCAAAATGGAATTGGATTAGCACCTGAAGAGGACTATGGGGAAAGGGTGGGGAAGAGGGACTAGTTGTGTTGATCTTGCAGAGAGCTGGCATGGGCTCAATAATGTTTTAGAAGGTACTAGCTCAGGATTCTAGCAAGGAGGAGTCGCAGGCATATCAGGGTAGCTACTTATATGCTAGTTTATTTACACTATTTACAGCATGTACATAGTGAGTTATCAGGAAGGCACATCGCCCCTCAGGGCTGCCCATTTGCTTCCTGCAGTACCTAGTGCACGACTGCCTGACATCAGTGCCACATCATCATGTGCCCCATAGATTAGCATACCCATTCTGTTAACCCTTTATACTACACCTCCCTCCAAGTATACTATCTTCTTTTTAACAACAATATGAAACTCTCTCTTTCACTGTTTACATAACCTTTGTTTTTAAAATATTTACATTGCTGTGTCCTTCTCCCCCATCCTAAGTCTCCCAGTTACAAATTGAATCTCCAAGGAACCTTCAACACTCTGCCCAAGTGTGCCCTGGTGACTGCTCCACTGTGTCGGAGGATGAGGAGTGTGTCCTGGGATGAGTCAACATCCTCGGAGCATCTGCAGTGTTGCAGGGGTATCTGGCCACATCTCATGGTAGTTAAAACACTGTGGTATGGTGGGGGTGAGTGCGAGGAGCTGTTCTTCAGTTTCTCTAGATAGTACCAGACAGCATCAGGACCAAATATAAGCATGGGTGTTCCATGCCAGTGAGAATGAGGCCTTCAGTGTTTCCGTCCGGGATCCAGACTCGCTGGTCCAGCATCAAAGGTGGCAAAGCTTCCGTTCTGTATCTGGCATTGTGCCATTGGTGTTCTTTCGCCCAGTGGTTCAACTCCTTTGCCCTCACTGCATTATGGTCAGTGGGGGTGATATGTGGCTGAAGGCTCACAGGCAACAAAGGAACCTGCGTTTTTCAAATGATGGCCCATAAGGAGTTCAGCCAGAGAGAAATTGTTGCCCAGGGGAAAGCCCACTACAGCATGAGAGCTGCATACCAATCCAAATTCTTGAACATCAGGTCCTTACAAGTGTGGACAGCTCACTCACTTCCCCATTGGCTTGTGGATCAAAAGGAGAGCTTGTGGTGTGTGAGATCCCATTATCAACGGTGAACTGCCCGAAGTGCTCATTGGTGAATTGGGGCCCGTTATCTGAAATAATTTCACCCGGGAGCCTGTGGGTGTAAAAAATGGTCTGCAGCACTTTTGTGATGAACTCCGCTGTGGCTGTTTTAAGGCTGATTATCTCTAACCATCGAGAATAATAATCAATAACCAGGAGGTATGTCTTGCCATGAAAGTCAAAGAGGGTGAGGCCTAACTTCGGCCACGGGTAGTGAGGAAAAACAGATTGCATCAGGGGTTCTGTTGATGTCAGAGTGTGAATGCGGCAAGTGTGGCAGGATAGGACAAATCCTGGACCGCTTGTGTGATGCCCGGCCCCACACTGATTGTCGGGCTCTCGCTCTGAATTTAGCGATGCTGAGGTATCCCCCGTGGAGACTGTGAAGAATGTCTTGTCACATGGCATGCAGAATGACCAAACAATGGTCATAAACTAGGAGGTTGTCCATGACAGTCAAGTGGACTCTATGCTCATTGTAATTGCGGATAAGATGATTAGTAGGGTTGGACCACCCTTGGAGACAGAACTCATGCACTTTAACGCATTTGGCATCCTCTTGTTGAGTGTGTCGAAAATCCTGGAACTTCATGGGCAGCAGACTCATGAAGGTGGAGGAAAATGCTTCCACTTCTGACACCAAAGTAGACTTAAGGGCAGCAGTGTGGTCGACCAGGGCTCTGGAGAGATCATCAGCGTAGACGTAGACAGTTGTATGTTGGTACCGCATCAACTGGAGGCGAAATTTTTGAATACAGATAGGCAGCTTAAAAATCTCTGCGGAATTGAGGAGTGTTATGGAGGGTTGGTAGTCTGTTTTTACCCAGAACGGTAGCCTCATCGGGTAATCAGAAAAGTGCTCGGCTGTCCATGTAATTGCCAGTGCCTCTTTCTCAATAGTGGCATACCTTTGTTCAATTTCCATAAGAGCTCTCAAAGCAAAATAGACAGGTTTTCTATCACTGTTCTTTTGCAGCTGTATGAGAACACCACTAAGGCCCTTAGGGGAAATGTCTGCAGTGACAACTGTAGCCAATGTGGGGTCATAGTGAGCCAGGACATCTGAGGACACCAGACGAGTTTTGATGAATTGAAAGGTCTTGATTTGTTCCATGCCCCAGAACCACTGTTGGCCCTTCCACAGCAGATCTCTCAAGGGTGCCGTGAATGTGACCAAGTTGGGAGAAACTTCCCGACCTGGTTTACCATTCCCAGGAAAAGTTGAATATCGGTGTTGGGGAAACTCAGTAATGGCCTTCGTATTCTGAAGATTGACCGTAATACCATGCCACTGGATGATCCTAGGAATTTTATGTTGGTCCTGATGAACTCACACTTGTCGTTTAGCATGAGACCTACTTCCTGGAGCACCCCGAGGACCTCTTGTACCCTATGGTCATGTTTGGCGCTTGTGGAACCATGTTTGAAGATGTCGCCCATATGGCAGACAACCCTTTGTTTCCCGTCAAGGATTGCTGACTTGGCTGTTGGAATATCTCAGGGGCAGGCAAAATGCCAAAAGGGAGGTGGTTGAAACAAAATTGACCAAAGGCCTGATAAAGGTCGTCAGGAGCCTAGATTCCTTCTCAAGGGGTAATTACCAAATTACCAAAAGTTGCTGTTCGCATCAAGCTTCATAAAAAGGACGCTATTGGTGAGCTTGGCCAAACTATCGTCTACCGATGCGATCAGGTAGACTTCCCGCTGTGCTGCTTTATTAAGCTGCGTAAGATCCACACAAAGCTGGAAGTGGTCATTAGGCTTGGGAATTGTGACAAAACCAGAACACCAGCGGATTGGCTCTGTTACTGGGGAAATAACGCCCCTGTGTAACATGCGGTCAAGCTCCTCCTTAACCTTTGGTATTAGGGGGTGTAGTGCCATCCTAGGGGTGAACAGACAGATTGGCATGGCATCTGGGAGTAGATAAATATGATATTTGGCCTTCAGCTTCCCCAGTCCTTGAAAAAGTTGTGGAAATTCTTGACAGAAGATGACCCTGGTGTCGGATGGAAGAATCTCATTGACTTTTTGCATAATACAGGCATCTTAAAGATAGATTGATAATGCACAGTTTTTATAAAGAGTGCTTTTTCTGCTTGCTGTTGAATTTTGCTGCATATTTTTCATGCATTATCTTGCTGCCCCGCTGTCCAGCACAGAGTGGTGGCAGTTGTTTCAGGACATCCTATAGGCAACATCTGGAACTGGGGCTTGCTGTTCCCACAAAAGTAAAGGTTAACACAGTGTAAATTTTTCATGCTACTATGTCCTTCCAATCCATCACAGGGTACATCCACTACTTCAGGAATTCTGCAGTGCACCACTATTTCAAAGTATGGTTGCGTATTTGGTATAATGAAAGAGCATATGCAAAAGAGCAATGGTTCCATACGATGGGTGAAATAGTATCTCCATTTGGCTGCTATAACTCCAAACTTAGATTTGAACTGATTTTACTTAGATTTTACTTCCCCTCTCCTCACCGTCCAAGGGCCCAAACACTCCTTTCAAGTGAAGCAGCATTTCACTTGCACTTCCCTCAATTTAGTCTACTGCATTCATTGCTCCCAATGCGGTTTCCTTTACATTTGGAGAGACCAAACGCATACTGGGTGACCGCTTTGCAGAACACCTTCGGTCTGTCCGCAAGCATTACCCAGACCTCCCTGTCGCTTGCCATTTCAACACTCCACCCTGCTCTCATGCCCACATGTCCGTCCTTGGCTTGCTACATTGTTCCAGTGAAGCTCAACGCAAACTGGAGGAACAGCACCTCATCTTCCGACTAGGCACTTTACAGCCTTCTGGACTGAATATTGAGTTCAACAATTTTAGATCATGAACTCTCTCCTCCATCCCCACCCCCTTTCCAATTCCGCCCCCCTCTTTTTTTTCCAATAATTTATATAGATTTTTCTTTTCCCACCTATTTCCATTATTTTTAAATGTATTTCCATCCATTGTTTTATCTCTACTTTTTAGCCTTTTTTGATTCCTTCACCCCACCCCACCCCCACTAGGGCTATCTGTACCTTGCTTGTCCTGCTTTCTACCCTTAATTAGTACATTCCTCAGGTAATATCACCACCTTCAACACCTCTTTGTCCTTTTGTCTGTGACATCTTTTGGTTATCTCCACCTATCACTGGCCCTTTATCCAGCTCTAACCCCCCTGCCTCCCCTTAAACCAGCTTATATTTCACCTCTTTTCTATTTTTACTTAGTTCTGTTGAAGGGTCATTCGGACTCGAAACGTTAACTGTGTTCCTCTCCGCAGATGCTGCCAGACCTGCTGGGTTTTTCCAGGTATTTTTGTTTTTGTTTTGGATTTCCAGCATCCGCAGTTTTTTGCTTTTATCTTAGATTTGAGCTAATCAGACGCAGAAAAAAAATCTGAGCAAGGAGTTTAATTTTTCCTGATACTGGCATGCTAGACTTAGCAGATGTAACATCTCAAATTACTCTTGTGCTCTATCCCAAAATGTTATTTTCACAAAGAAATGCATCTAATTTGCATCTGAATGGTCAGTACTCTCTGCCTCCATTGTCTCCCTTGGGAGTCTGTTCCAGAGGTTGATCACTCACTCACTGAAATATTGTATTCGGAGATTACTTTTGAATCCAATTGAAATAGCTTGTCATGGTCTACGTTATTCAGCCCCTTTATAATCCTAAAAACAGCAATCATACCACCTCATTACCATAATCCAATCCTTCCATTCTCTCAATTCTTCTGGTTGCTCTCTTTGGTATCGTTTCAGGTAGAGAATTTTATCAATAAATTCAGTGTAACCCTCATAATGTGCTGCTGGCACTAGTGTGATTGCATCAGAGCCAACAAGGTCCCTTTTCTCCCATTATTGGAAAGTTAGAGCTTAAGTTCAAAAAAGTCAAAAACACCACAGCAATTACGATAAGATTCAAGATTTGAAATGTTATCAAGAATTTTCATGAACAAACAAATAACTCTAATCCTCATGAATGATTTATTTCACCTCAGTAAAATCAATATGTGTGTTCAAATCATTGTGCAAGCATAAAGCAACAATGTTACTTAAAACAAATAGACAATGAAAACTAACTAACCTTTTCCTCCTCAGCTTTGTCTTTCTGACTTTTAAGTAATCTAGACATTTGGGACAAAAGAACGAGTACACATCATGAGAGTTAATGCCAGAAAGTCATGAGTAGGCGCTTTTTAGATACTTTTTTTCTCCTTTAATTTACAGCCCACACATACAACCTCACTTAATGTAAGTCACTGACAGCTATTCAGAGTATCAATGTTAGTTACCAATGACCTGTGAATATCTGGTTCTGAAATGGCAGATTAATGGGGCAAGACAGATACATAGCATGTTGTTTTTAGTTTGGAGTTGACTTCAATTTCGCTAGGGCTTCTCGATGCCACACTCGGTTAAATGCTTCCTTGATGTCAAGAACAATCACTGTGGCCTCACCTCTATAATTCAGCTCTTTTGTGCATGCTTGGACCAAGACTGTATTGAGACCTGGAACCAAATAGCCCTGGAGGCACTCAAACTGAGCATCGGCAAGGAGGTTGTTGCTTAGTAATTGCTGTATGATAGCACTGTCAACAGCGCCTCCTCTCACTTTGCTAATAATTGAGAGTAGACTGATTGGATGGTAATTAGCCAGATTGGATTCAACCTGCTTTTTGTGGACTGGACATAATTGGTCAATTTTCCACATTGCTGTGCAGATGCCTTTGTTGCAGCTATACTGGAATGGCTTGGATAAGAATGTGGCTAGTTCTGGAGCACAAGTCTTCAGTCCTACATCTGGAAATCATGACTCACTGGAAATAAATTATCAACTCATTTTCAAAAGATGCTAATTATTTTATTAAAGCAATGTGCCATGATAGCTTTTAATGCAGAAGTGAGATGATTCCATTGTAGGGCACACATCAGAAATTGTTCCTATTGATTTATGTGTGTTTCTTCAACACTATGCGATGATGATAGGTATTGCCGCTGTCTATTATAAAAAGTATAAAACAGCTCTCTTTTCTTTAGATAATAAGTGAGGAAAGCCAGAAAGCCATTTGCCATTTTGACACAGTGACATCAAACACAGGTGATACCATAATTTGGCATATTTGATGCAATTTTCATGTGAACATATGAGATAGGAGCAGAAGTAGGCCATTCGGCCTACCCCCAATAACCTTTGATTCCCTTCCCTAACAAGAATATATCTACCTCTGCCTTAAAATTATTCAATGACCCCATCTCCACTGTCTTCAGAGGCAGAGAGTTCCAAAGTCGCACAACCCTCAGAGAGAAAAAATTCTCCTCATCTCTGTCCTAAAAGGGTGGCCCCTAATTTTAAAACAGTGCCCACTAGTTCTGGAATCACCCACAAGAGGAAACATCCTTTCCATGCCCACCTTTTCAAGACCGTTCAGGATCTTATACACTTCAATCAAATCACTCCTTACTCTTCTAAATTCCAGTGGAAACAAGCCCTGTCTGTTCACCCTTTCCTCATAAGATATCTTGCTCATTCCAGGTATTAATCTCGTAAACGTCCTCTGAACCGTCTCCAACGCATTAACATCCTTCCTTAAACAAGGAGACCAAAGCTGCACACAGTGTTTGAGATGTGGTCTCACTAATGTCCTGTATAACTGAAACATAACATCCTTACTTTTATATTCAATTCCTCTTGTAATAAAGGATAACATTCCATTTGCCTTCTTAATTACTTGCTGTACCTGCATTCTAATCTTTTGTGACACATGCAGTAAAACACCTGGATCCCTGTGCACTTAGGAATTCTTTTATTATTCATTTATGGGATGCAGGCATCGCTGGCCAGACCAGCATTTATTAATTCTGCAGTCATTCTCCATTTAAGTAACAATCTGCCTTTTTATTCTTCATGCCAAAGTGAACAACTTCACATTTTCCCACATTATACTCCATCTGCCAAATTTTCGCCAACTCACTCAACCTATCTATATCAGTCTGCAACCTCCTTATGTCCTATCCACAACATACTTTCCTACCTGTCTTTGTGTCATCTGCAAATTTAGCTACAATGCCTTCACTCCCCTCATCTAAGTCATTGATGTAAATTGTAAAAAGTTGAGGCCTGGCACAGACCCCTATGGGACTCCACTTGTCACATCCTGCCAATCAGAGAAGGACCAATTTAGGCACACTCTCTGTTTTCTGCCAGACAGCCAATCTCCTACCCTTGCTAATACGTTACCCCCACACCATGAACTTTTATTTTCTGCAATAACCTTTGATGTGGCCTTCTGTAAATCCATGTTCAGTACATGTACAGGCTACCCTTTATCCACAGCATGTTACTTCTTCGAAGAACTCCCATAAATTGGTTAAACATGATTTCCCTTTCACAAAACCATGTTGACTTGTCCCGAATATCTTGAGTTTTTCTAAGTGTCCAGCTATAACCCCCTTAATGATTGATTCTAACACCTTCCCCATGACAGATGTAAAGCTAACTGGCCTATAGTTTCCTGTTTTCTTGCTCCCTCCTTTCTTGAATAGAGGGGTTATATTTGCTACTTTCCAGCCTGATGGAACCTTTTCAGAAGATAGGGAATTTGGAAAATTAACACCAACACATCTACTTCTTTGTCAGCCACCTTTTTTAAGACCCTAGGATGAAGTCCATTTGGACCTTTGTCAGCCACAGCTCCATCAGTTTGCTCAGTACCACTTCCCTAGTGATTGTAATTTAACTAAGTTCCTCTCTCCCTTCCACCTCCTGGAAAGTTTTTTTGAATCTTCAATAGTGAAGATAGAAGCAAAATATTTGTTCATTTCATCCGCTATTTCCTTATTATCTACTATTAACTCTCTAGAGGACCAACACTCACTTTACCTACTCTTTTCCTTAATAAATACCTGTGGAAATTCTTGCTATCTGTTTTTACATTTCTAACTAGCTTCCTTTAATACTCTAATTTCTTTCCCCTGATTAACCTTTTAATCATTCTCTGTCATTCTTTAATCATCTGACCCGCCACTCATCTTTGCACAGTTGTATGCTTTTTCCTTAAGTTTGATGCTTTCCTTAACTTCTTGAGTTAACCAAGGATAGTGTGTCCTCCCCTTAGAATTTTTTTTTAGTGGGAATATACTTATTCTGAGTATTCTGAAAAACCCCCTTAAATGTCTGCCACTGCTTATCTATAGGTCTATCCTCTAGCCTAGTATCCCAGTTTACTTCAGCTAGCTCAGCTTTCATGCCCACATAGTTGCCCTTATTTAAGTTTAAAGTACTAGTCTTAGACCTATACTTCTCCCTTTCAAACTGGATGTAAAATTCAATTATATTGTGGTTGCTGCTACCTAGGGGTGCCTTTAACCTTGTCACATTACACAATACCAAGGGCGGAATTGTTCCAGATTTGCCCTAAGTGTGGTAGCCGGTGGGTAAAATGCCATATTGTCCCAAACCCGTTGTACTAATTATGCATTTGGGGAAAGTCGCCATTTCCATGGCCGGTTGGCTTTGATTTGCCCACTACGCCTTCGCCTCACCGCTTCATCAGGCCGGGCGCCACATTTAAAGTCCAGCTGTGTTCACACCTCTCAGTGCTTCAAGCCCAGGACTGCTGCAAATAAGACATGGCCCTGAAAGGCAAGAAGATTGCAGCCCCCAGGTTTAGTGATGCACAATAAAAGGCATTTGATAAAGTGCCACATCAATGGTTATTGCAGAAAATAAAAGCTCATGGTGTAGGGGGCAAAATATTGGCATGGATAGAAGATTGGCTAGCTAACAGGAAGCAGAGAGTTGGCATAAATGGATTTTTTCTGGTTGGTAGGATGTGACGAGTGGTGTGCCACAGGGGTCAGTGTAGGGGCCTCAACTTTTTACAACTCATATAAACGACTTGGATGAAGGGACTGAAGAAATGGTTGCTAAATTTACTGACGGCACAAAGATATGTAGGAAAGTAAATTGTGAAGAGGACATAAGGAGGCTGCATAATGATGTAGATAAGTTAAGTGAGTGGGTAAAGAACTGGCAAATGGAGTATAATGTGGACAAATGTGAAATCATTCATTTTGGCAGGAAGAATTAAAAAGAAGCTTATTTTCGAAATGGTGAGAGATTGCAGAGCTCTGAGATTCAGAGGAATCTGGGTGTCCTAGTGCATGAATCACAAGAAGTTAGTATGCAGGTACATCAAGTAATTAGGAAAGCTAATAGAATGTTATTATTTATTGTGAAGAGAATTGATTACAAAAGTAGGGCAGTTATGCTTCAGTTGTACAGGGCATTAATGAGACCACATCTGGAGTATTGTGTACAGTACTGGTCTCCTTATTTAAAGAAAGATGTAAATATGTTAGAAGCAGTTTAGAGAAGGTTTACTAGACTAATACCAGGAACGGGCGGGTTGTCTTATGAGGAAAGGTTGGACAGCTAAGGCTTGTATCTACTGGAATTTGGACTTAAGCGGTGACTTAATTGAAACCTTTAAGATCCTGAGGGGGTCTTGACCGAGTAGATTTTAAAAATTCATACACGGGGTGTGGGCTTTGCTGGCTGGGCCAACATTTAATGCCCATCACTAGTTGCTCATGAGAAGGTAGTGGTAAGCTGCCTTCTTGAACCGCTGCAGTCCATGAGGTGTAGGTACACCCACAGTGCTGTTAGGTTGTGGAGAGGATGTTTCCCTTTGTGGGAGAATCTAGAACTAGGGGTCACTGTTCAAAAATAAGAGTTCCTCATTTAAGACAGAGATGAGGAGAATTTTTTTCTGCAGAGGGTTGAGAGTCTTTGGAACTCTCTTCCTCAAAAGGCAGTGGAAGCAGAGTCTTTGAATGTTTTTAAGGGAGAGCTAGATAATCAAGAAGGGTGTAAGATCAGAATCCCCTCCAACCAGACTTTATGAAATATAAAAAGCCATGGACACAAGTACTGCAAATAAACAGGCCAGACCTCAACTCGAAAAACACACAGAGGCAGGTTATACTGTCAGCGGTTAATTCTCAAAACATTCCAATAATGAAGCAAAACCGATACTATGAAAGGACATTGGGACATTACCACAACAATGACACAAGATAGCTGCCATTATTTAACTCAATTAAGAAGCTGGAAAGGCCACTGTAAAAAATCACCCCTGACAACTGCTATCATACAAACAACATCAACAACAGCCAAGGAGGAGAGGAATCTGTTACGTGCATATCAGTCTGGGAGCCAGGGTTACTTCACCTGAATGGGGCTCATTGTTTTGGTTGTGGAAACAACACCAGCGATGAATGGGTCTGTATGGACCAAGGCATGTAACAGACTAAAGAGATTAAAGGGTGCTAAGTACTGACCATCTGGCAGGATGTCTTCAGGAAATATGTTCATCATTCAGCAGAATGTCTTCAGGAAATATGTTTTATGTTTTTAATAAGGATCATCATAAAAGGCCAAGGTCAAAGGGTCTGGCACCACAGTCAGCAGTGTGTCACCTTGAATCAAGCCTACTTTCAACACTGGATGGACCAGTGGGGATCCTAAGTTTTTTCAGCCATATCACGGTGATATTGGCTTGAAGGTTTTGAATTGCAGTCAAGGAGGAGGGTCAGGAATGGTCAAACTGACTCGCGGACCTACAACTTTCGCTGGAAGAACCAACTGTATTGGGAGTTGCAAGTTATCAGCCAAATCTGAAGGGCATTGGGACTGAGGTTTAATACGTAGTTTGATGGTAACAGCCAAATCCTGAGGGTGTTGGGTTGAATTGAGGAAGGTTTTGGGTAGAAACATGGGGTTTTGCCTGTGGTTTTCTATAGAGGCTTTTTCATAAGGCATGGTTTCTTTTGTGTCTTTACGGGAAGCTGAGGTTAAATAATGGGGGGATTTAAATCGGGCTAACCAATTAAGTGTTGTGTAGTGTCATTTACACTAGTTTAGAACCCTTGTATCAGGGCAATAGGAGCATTTTGATAAATGAGTTTGTGGTTGAGCCAAGCCCCATGTCTGTAATTTTGTCCTTTATAAAATCCTTGGCAGAATTTTGCCCTTGGTGGGTGGGCTCGGTGGGGCCGGCCGGGGGCAGTTGGGAAGCTGACCACTGCCCGCGATCGGCACCGGTCTGCAATTTCACGCTGGCGGGCCAATTAAGGCCTGCCCAGCGTGAAACACGAGTGGCAGCGCTGAGCACTGCCTGTGCAGGGGATGGGAGGAGGGTGAGTGGGCCGAGCGCAGACTTTGTGTGTGCGCACGAGTGAGGGCTTCATAATCTCCCTGAGACACAGAGCTGCCTCAGGGAGATGAAGCGTTGCTAAAAAAAGAAAATAAAGAAAATGAAAATGTAATAAAACATGTCCCCTCATGTGACTCTGTCACATGAGCAGGGACATGTTATTAATTCAATTGTAAAACTTTTATTTTATTTTTATTTGCTTTTGGAAAGCTCATCTTGCCCGTGGTGGTGCTGTGAATGCTGTCTGAACAAGATAGACAAACAAACCTCAAAGTCCTGAGCGAAGTGCAGCCTGCCAGGTGCACGTCACTTTTGTGCAGTTGTGAAACACGTCAGTGTGACTGAACGCCGACATTGGCGGATGATCCAGCAAGGGAGGATGAGCCTGGCTGGCTAGCCTTTTAATGATATGCAGATGTATTACAATGAGGTTCCTGACATCCGATGGTGCCCCAATTCTAATATAACCTGCTGTCTGGCTGGCTCCAGAAAGTGCTGCGCTAAGAAACTATCGCGAAAGCATTCAATGAACTCTTCATCCAAGCTACTACTGCCAATCTTGATTTTTCCAGTTTATATGAAGATTAAGATCACCCATGTTTATTGCCATCCCTTTATCACAAGCACCCAATATTTCTTCTTGTATACTTTGTCCTAAATTGTAGTTACTGTTAAAGGGCCTGTAGACCACACCCAGTGGTAATTTTTTTCCTCTACTATTCCTCACCTTCACCAAAACCTATTCTACATTCTGATCTGCTGAACCAAGGTCTTCTCTAGCTATTGCACCAATGCCATCCTTGATTTACAGTGCTACCTCTCCACCTTTACCTAGCTCCCTCTTCTTTTTGAATGTCATACACCCCTCAATATTCCGGGCCCAATCCTTGTCATCCTGCAGCCGCATCTCTGTAATGGCTATCAGATCATATTTATTTACTTCATGTGTGCTATCAGTTCATTTACTTTGTTATGAATGCTATGCGCATTCAGATAGAGGGCCTTTAGTTTTGTCTTTTTGTTATCTTCGTAACATCTAGTCTTGACTGTTGATGCGTTCTTAGGTGTTTTCTCTCTGTCCCTTCCTGCCATTCTCTGCCCCTCATTTCCCATATTACAATTTTGCTGTCCTGGCTTGACTTTATCCCTTGATTTGCTACATCTACCCAAGCTTGATCCTTCATGCCCCCTAGTTTAGTTTAAAGCCCTCTCTACTTGCCTAGCTATATGGCTCACTAGCACACTGGTCTCAGCATTGTTCAGGTGTAGACCATCCCAATGGTACAGCCCCCACTTTTCCCAGTATTGATGCCAGTGCCCCACGAACCAGAACCCACTTCTCCCACACCAGTCTTTGAGCCATGCATTCGTCTCTCTAATCTTATTTGCCCTATGCCAATTTGTACATGGCTCAGATAATAATCCAGAGATTATGACATTTGAGGTTCTGCTTTTTAATTTGGTACCTAGCTCCTCATACTGACTTTGCAGAATCTCTTTCCTTGTTCTGCCTATGTTGTTGGTGCCTACATGAACTATGACAACTGGATCCTCCCCCTCGCACTGCAAGTTCCTCTCCAGCCCTGAGCAGATGTCCCGAACCCTGGCACCGGACAGGCAACACAGCCTTCTGGACTTTTGCTCTTTGCTGTAGAGAACAATGTCAATCCCCCTCACTATATTGTCCTCTACTACCACTATGTTCCTGTTTGCTCCCCCTGCTTGAACAGGTTCCTGTACCATGATGCCATGGCCAGCCTTCTCATCCACCTTCCAGACCTCACTTTCGTCCACACAGGTGCTTGACAGTTGCAAAGACTGAGGCTCCTCCACCACTTCCCTTTACCTGCATCATTCACGGTCACATCTTCCTGTCACTCACTGCTGACCAAAAGAGATGACCCTATTCTAAGGAGTGTGACTATATTCTGGAACAAAGTATCCAGGTATTTCTCCCCCTCCCTGATGTTGCACAGTGTCTGCAGTTCAGCTTCCGAATCAATAATCCTGCTCCGGAATTCCTCTTACTGCTTATACTTCTGCAAATGTGTTTGTCATAGGTCGCCTCGGCGTCCAGATACTTCCACATTCTACAGCTGCAAAATTACACCTGTCCTGCCATTGCTACCTAAATTATTTGGTTAATTTAACTACCTTCTTAATTAACTTAGAATAATTCTAATGTAAACTACACCTCTTTCCCCTGTGCACCTAATTCCCATGTGAACCTAATTCGCTACTTGCTAAGTCTCCGTCTCATTCAGGCTTAGTTTCCTGTCTCCTCGCACGCCCCTTACTGGCTGTTGAATTTGTGTTTTTAAATACGAAACTAGCTGCATATTAAATACCTTTTTATTAAAAAGGGCCCTTTTAAAAAGAAGGATTAATTGGCTGTCATGCAGCCATTTTTCACTTTCAGCCTGATATTTTCTATTCTATTTCACTGTGCCAACTCCTGGCATGAAATATGGTCTTAATATAACCCAGCCTGTTCACAAATAACTAGTGAACACCCACAGCTGATTGGTGAGGATATCTGAGGTGCCTGCACATGTGGGAAGCAGATGATGCCAGAGACAGAAGTCAAGCCTTCAAACAATTACTTTTTACATAATCGGCAATCAATGTTGACCTTGTCACTGTATTTAAAAATAGGCATTTCAATATATTGCACAGTAACCATTTATATAATGTTTAGATCTAAAGCCTCTTAAACTAAGTGACCTTGGGAAAGAATTCTTCTCACCATAATGAAACATATGAATTATGCAGTGTATTGAAGCACACACATGCTGCATATTCACACACCCACACACATGCAAGCACACATGCATGCCTGCATACACATGGATGTGGCACAGAAATACATGCAATTAATTTTTGCTTCATTTGGAAGTGGGAACATATTGTTCCTTCAACTAAGGTGGAGGAGTAGGGGTGTTGCCATTAGGACCTTTACTACAAGGTGCTGTGTACAAATGGCCTTTCCTTCCAAGGCTGACCACATATTTACCATGTTTTCCCTCCACACTTGCAGTTGGGGGTTCTGTTACAATTGCTGCCATTTGTCAGCAGCTTCCTGGCAGATCTCTGAAAGATCCCAACATCCTCATATTCAGCAGCTCAGAAAGTATCCTTTTCTTGTTAAATAGAGATCTAGGTCCCTGAGTTACCTATGAAAGGTTTTATCTCCCCCCAGCTGTTTCTGTCTGTGGAGGGCAGTGCATCACCTTCTATACTGCTTTTAAATTGACTATATAAATCATCCAGGCAGAGATGGGTCATGGGTCACCAGTTCTATTGCTGGTCAATGCCTCTCTGGAGGGCCTCATTCCTGAATCCTGAAACACTGCTGAAAATGACAGCAAAAGGATTTGATAGCATGGTAATCCAATGCTGCCCCAGTAGGACATTATATAGCAGTGTTTTGTCAGTTTGCATCACAGTGGTTCTGTGACAATGTTGGATAGATTGTAAACAAAGAATCCATATGAAGGAAACCCCTGTGATAAAGCTCAGTCTCCTGCTTTCCCATGTCTGGTGAGTTCATGCTTACTGTTACCTTAAATATCTAGAGCTTACTTCTGCCACTAGCAAAGAGCAGGGAGTCGTCTAGCTCTGACTTGGCAGGGGGTATTGCATACAGCTTGCCCTCTCTGCAGCCTCTGCTCCATTTCCCTGTCATGCTCCTGACCCAGGGACTCTGCTGCTGCAGCTCCCATACCTGCTGCAGCTTTTGGGCTGGATTTTACACTTTCCACCCAGTGGGTTTGAAGGTGGGGGGCCTGTAAAATCCAGCAGGTGGCCTTCCTGCCACCATCTGCCCCTCCCCAACTTTTCTCAAATTTTACAGGGGCAGTGGAGGCATGGGCGGCCCACCCACCCCTGGACCTGTTGAGGCCTAATTAATGGCCACTTAGCAGCTTCATCTCACCCAATTGCTATTTTACCCTGGCAGGGAAGGCAACACCCAGCGGGTAGCCCAGCAGCTTTAGCTCTTGGGAAAGGCGTCAGGCAAGGGAGGAGAAATACCTTCGTGTGCCTCCCGTGCCCATTGGAGGCATTCCCTCACCACCCACAAGATCACAGTTCCCCCTTTATCATTCCCCTGGCCTCTCAAACCCGGCACCCCACTGTTCTCACCCACCTCACCCTGGCCTGCCAGCCTGACCCCGGCAAAATCCCCTCACTTACCTTGGTGTATGGTTCCAGCAGTAATCTGCATTGGGGACTGCGCGCAGTCCCACCAGTGGCCACCATTCCTGCACTGTTGGGAAACCCGACCTCCTGCCTATTAACAGCCAAATGACAGAGGGGCAGCTGTTTTTCTTGTGGGTGGGCTCTCTACCAAATTATTAGCCGGAGTGCGAGCACAGAAATAGGAGGCTAGCGCAGATGAATACGTGGCTTAAGAGTTGATGCAGGAAGGAGGGTTTTAGATTCCTGGATCACTGGGACCATTTCTGGGTAAGGTGGGACCTGTACAAGCGGGACGGTCTACATCTGAACCAGAGCGGGACTAACATCCTTGCGGGCGGGTTTTCTAGTGCTGTTGGGAAGAGTTTAAACTAATTCGGCAGGGGTAGGGGAACACAGAATGTTAGGAGAATAGGGACACATCATAATACAGTAAAACAATCAAGTCAGAGGGAGTACAGCTGCAATAAGTTTCAAGGGAGTAAGGCAAGTCTGGATGGCCTCTACTTTAATGCCAGGATTATTACAGGTAAAACGGATGAGTTAAAGGTGAGGATTGACACGTGGAAATGTGATATAGTAGCCATCACAGAGACGTGGTTGAGGGAGGGGCAGGGTTGGTAGCTCAACATTCCGGGATATAGCATCTTCAGGCGAGACAGGGGAGGGGGTAAAAGAGGGGGAGGCATTGCATTATCAGTTAAGGAGTCAGTTACTGCAGTAAGGAGAGATGATATCATGGAGGGGGCATCGAATGAAGCTTTGCGGGTAGAGCTTAGGAATAAAAAAGAGGCAGCCACATTGTTAGGTGTTTCTTATAGACCCCCAGCGGGAAATTGAGGAGCAAATATGTGCACAATTCACAGAGATGTGTAAAAACAATAAAAATAGGGTAATTATATTAGGTGATTTCAACTTTCCCAACATTAATTGGGATAGACATAGTCTTAAGGGCTTGGATGGAGTGGATTTCTTGAAATGTGTACAGGAGAACTTTTTAGGTCAATATGTAGAGGGTCCAACAAGGGACGGCGCAGTGCTGGACCTAATTCTGGGGAATGAAGCTGGACAGGTAGCTGAGGTGGTGGTGAGGGAGCATTTTAGTGATAGCGACCACAACTTGGTACAATTTAAGCTTGTTATGGACAAAGAAATAGACAAGTTGCAAAAAAATTTTTTGGGTTGGGAGAGAGCAGATTTTACTATAATAAGGCAGGATCTGGCCAAGGTAGACTGGGAACAGTTACTTGTCGGAAGAGCAGTGGTGGGGGGGTCACTCAAAAAGGAAATGGGGAGGGTACAGGCTCAATATGTTCCCTCTAGGGTGATAGGAAGGAGTAACAAGCCCATAGAACCATGGATGACCAGAGATATTGAGGATACGGAAAAGTGAGGCTTTTAGCAGATACAAGGGGAGCAAATCAGCGGAGGCATTAGTGGAGTACACAAGGTGCAGGATGGAGCTTAAGAAAGCAATTTGGAGAGCAAAGAGGGGATATGAGAAAGCTCTGGCTGGTAAAAGTAGGGAAAATCCCAAGATATTCTATCAGTATATCAATGGGAAGAGGATAAGCAGGGAAAGAGTAGGACCCATTAGGGACCAAGGGGGCAATCTATGGGTGGAGCCAGAGGACATCAGTAGAGTGTTGAACAAATACTTCACATCCATCTTCACCCAAGGGAATGAGGATGAAGATATGGGACTTGGGGAGAGAGACTGCGAGGTTCTTGAGCAAATTGATATAGGGAGTGACAAGGTATTGGAGGTGTTGGCAGGCTTAAAACTGGACAAATCTCCAGGTCCGGATGATTTGTGTCCCAGACTGCTGAGGGAGGCAAGGGAGGAGATCGCAGGGGCTCTGACCCAAATTTTTAATTCCTCTCTGGCCACGAGGGAGGTGCCAGAGGACTGGAGAACAGTTAATGTGGTTCTGCTATTTAAGAAAGGTTGTAGAGATAAACCAGGGAACTACAGGCCAGTGAGTCTCACATCAGTGGTAGGGAAACTATTGGAGAAAATTCTGAAGGAGAGAATCTATCTCCAAATGGAGGGGCAAGGTTGATCAGGGATAGTCAACATGGCTTTGTCAGAGGGAGGTCATGCCTAACAAATTTGATTGAATTTTTTGAGGAGGTGACCAGGTGTGTAGATGAGGGTAGTGTAGTTGATGTAGTTTATATGGATTTCAGCAAAGCCTTTGACAAGGTCCCACATGGGAGACTTATAAAGAAGGCAAATGCACATGGGATACAGGGTAATTTGATAAGGTGGATTCAAAATTGGCTTAGTTGTAGGAGACAGAGGGTGATGACAGAAGGCTGCTTTAGTGACTGGAAGCCAGTGTCCAGTGGCGTATCACAGGGATCTGTTCTGGGTCCCCTATTAGTTGTCATTTATATAAACAACACAGATGACTATGTGGGGAGTAGGATTAGTAAATTTGCGGATGACACAAAGATTGGCCGGGTGGTTAACAGTGAGGTTGAGTCTTGGGCTACAGGAAGGTATAGACGGGATGGTCAAATGGACAGATAAGTGGCAGATGGAATTTAACCCTGAAAAGTGTGAGGTGATACACTTTGGAAGGAGTAATTTGACAAGGAAGTATTCAATGAACGACATGACATTAGGAAGTTCTGAGGAACAAAGGGACCTTGGTATGTGTATCCATAGATCTCTGAAGGCGGAGGGGCATGTTAGTGGGGTGGTGAAAAAGGCATATGGGACACTTGCCTTTATCAATCGAGGCATAGATTACAAAAGTAGGGAGGTCATGTTGGAGTTGTATAGAACCTTGGTGAGGCCACAGCTGGAGTATTGTGTGCGGTTCTGGTCGCCACATTATAGGAAGGATGTGATTGCACTGGAGGGGGTGCAGAGGAGATTCACCAGGATGTTGCTTGGGATGAAACATTTTAAGTTATGAAGAAAGGTTGGATAGACTTGGGTTGTTTTCACTGGAGCAGAAAAGACTGAGGGGCGACCTGATTGAGGTGTACAGGATTATGAGGGGCATGGGCAGGTTGGATAGGGAGCAGCTGTTCCCTTAGTTGAAGGATCAGTCACGAGGGGACACAAGTTCAAGGTGAGCGGCAGGAGGTATAGGGCCGATGTGGTGAATAACTTTTTTATCAGAGGGTGGAGACAGTCTGGAATGCGCTGCCTGGGATGGTGGTGGAGGCGGGTTGCCTCACATCCTTTAAAAAGTACCTGGATGGGCACTTGGCATGTCATGACATTCAAGGCTATGGTCCAAGTGCTGGTAAATGGGATTAGGTTGGTAGGTCAGGTGTTTCTCACGTGTTGGTGCAGACCCGATGGGCCGAAGGGCCTCTTCTGCACGGTGTGATTCTGTGATTCTGTGACCATAGTGCCCCATAAAATCCAGCCCTTTGTGTGGACAGGCCAGCAAATGATCTGCTCCCCTCTGCAAAACACCCGCTGGCAAATCCAGGAACTTGCCACAGCACCTCCAAAACCACTCCACAATACTTACAGAGACTGTGTAATGGCAGAGGCTATTCTGAATTACCTGACCTGCAAGTTGGAAGGCTGGCCCTTTAAAATAACGCGAGTGCTGGGTCCCTCTTGCAGCAGAACACATGTTCTTTAGTGAGTGAGAAACGAAAACATTGAATGCACCTGCATGATCCTCCTTCACAAACCGTGCATCAAATCAGCAGGTAGGGTTGACTGATGTAATGGTATCATTTGGTGAAAGCTTCTGGCACACACTGGGGATGCCCTTCTCAGCATGGGGTGCCACATGGGCCCCAACGGAAGTGGCTGGAGGCGCTGTGGGGCCTACTCAGAGGGTCTCTGGCTTCCACAGCGCCATCTCCAGAAGGGCGCACACAGCTGCCTCAGGGAGCTGAAGAATTGTGGATGCAAAAATAAACATTTTAATAATGAGAGAAACTTGTCCCCACATGTGACTCACTCACTTGAAGAGGGACATGTTTAAAATGACACATCCGAAATATTTGGGAAACTGTTTTCTTAAGCTACACATCTTTATTTGCAGAAAACCTAACTGAAACTCATTGGTGATGCTTTTGGACATTGCAGGATGGATATCCTGGCCTTGGTGGAGTACAGCACAGATTCACCAGAATTATGCCAGGACTTTAATTAAGAGGATAGCTTGGATAAACGTAAGTTGTATTCCATTGACCTTCAAAGGTTAAAGGGTGATCTAATCAAAGTATTTACAATAATAACATGATTCGATAATGTTGATGCAGAGTAATTATTTTCTCTTGTGGATAATCAAGGGTAAGAGGGCAAAAATGGAAAATTAGGCTTAGGCCATGTGGATGTAAACTAATGCAATTCTCTTTCACACGAAGAATAGTAGAAATCTGGAGTTTCCTGTCCAGAAAGACTATGGCCAGGATTTTCAGCTCAGTGTGTGGGCGTGTGCCCAACGCATCTGAGCGTGAAATAACGCGATGACGTCAGGCGAGTGTCCCGACGTCATCGCGCACTCGTGCGATATTTCAGTCGGTGCGTGTGCGCTGATGACTATCGCCCGCCAACAATTAAAAGGACTATTAAGGCCCTTAAGCAGGCAGTAGATTTGTATTTTTCGCTGCCTGTCCAACCGTTCGGTTAGCGGGCTGGCGAATCCACTAGGCAGCCTTTGGATTTTTCATGAATCCTCATCCACCGGGAGGGATGAGGTTTCCATAAGTAATTTAAAAAACAATTTAAAACATCATTTTAAACATGTCCCTCTTCAAGTGAGTGAGTCACATGTGGGGACACGTTTCTCTCATTATTAAAATGTTTATTTTTGCATCCATAATTCTTCAGCTCCCTGAGGCAGCTGTGTGCCCTCAGGGAGCTTTCAGCACGTGCTGCCCTGAGCATGTGCAGACTCTGCGCTTGCACTCCTCCTGCCCCCACCCCGGCAGTGCTGAGCTCCTCAGCACGCATTTCACGCTGACTGGCCGTTAATTAACCAGCCAGTGTGAAATCGTGGTCAGGGGTGGTGGACCGTTTCGTGGTTGCTCCCCAGGCCTGCCCACCGCACCCACCTGATGACCAGAAAATCCTGTCCTATATGAATTCTGGGCCATTTGAACTTTTCAACACTTAGATCAACAAATCGGTAAAGCTATCAAAGGATATAGAGCAAAGGGATTTGAGGTACAAATCAGTCATGATCTAATTGAATAGCGGAACAGGCTTGAAGGACTGAATGTCCTCACTTTTTTTTAATTGTTTCATGGAATGTGGGCATCGCTGGCAAGGCTAGCATTTTTTGCCCATCCCTAATTGCCATTGACCTGACTAGCTTTACCAGGCTAATTTAGAGGGCAGTTAAGAGTCAATTACATTGCTGTGGTTCTGGAATCACATGTACGCCAGACCAGGCAATGATGGCAAATTTCCTTCCCAGAAGGACATTAGTGAACCAGATCGGTTTTTATGACAATCAACAGTAGTTTCATGACTGCCATTACGAGACTAGCTTTCAAATCCAGATTTATTAATGAATTGAATTTAAATTCAATGGTTTACTTTCTCTTTGCCAGCACACTTTTTCTCATCAATGAGATGTTTGTCATCTGTCCCCGTTATATCATGGCCATCTTGTACATCAAGTCTCCCCAGAACAGACTGTTAACACACTGTTAAAGGATTGCTAACCAGTCAACACTCCATGTACCACAGAGTCCCAGACACACAAAACTCTGGTGCACAGCAATTCTGCCTATTGGTTACATGCTGTTCCCACAAGTATTATATTGCAGAGAGTCATATTCCTGCCAGAAATATTTATGGTTACCTTTGACTTCAGGTAAGGTAATTATTCAATGTCCAATTTCCAGCACCACTGCATAAACTGGAATCATATTTTACAGATTGGTTGAATGAAAGTATTTATCTTTGAAAGTAGAAAGTATGAGTTTTAGTGCACTATATGCATAGACTTTCCTGTTTATCGGCAAATGAATCTGCTTTATTGCAAGTTATTTGTAGCAGAAGCCACCTTTAAACTGTGTATGTGTGTGTGTGTGTGCGTGTGCTTTAGTGCTAGTTAGCCACATACTGGACTGTGTTGCCTGCCTGAGGGTTCCTCTTTGGGCCATGGAATTTCCAAGTCCAATGGTCCTCCAGGCTGCCACAGGGAGGCTGCCTCCAGGAATGCCCAATGCGGCTTCCCTTTACTGCCACCTGCCACCAATCACGTCACGCACCAGCTGGTAAAATTGACTTTTGGAGAGGAAAAAGGGATTGGAGAGCAGAGAGATTGAATATCTTTTTAAAAAGTGGAATGAAGGGAAGTTAGGTGATCAGCAATTTAGTGGAAATGGGGTCTTAACAGTTGTTCTCAAGATCACCGAGTATCAGTTGTTCACCTGCAAAAATCTTTGAAGGTGACAGGAAAAGTTGACAAGGCTATTAAAAAACGCAAATGGGATCCTCGATTTTATAAACAGAAGCAGAAAGTACAAAAATAAAGAAGTTATGCTAAACATTTCTAAATCACTGGTTAGGCCTCAGGCAGAGTCCAATACATGACACCAACCCTTAGGAAGGGTGTCAAAGCTTTGAAGAGGGAGCAGCAGCTTTATTAGAATGGCTCCAGGGATGAGGGATTACTGTGTGGACTGAGTAGAGAAGCTGAAATTGTTTATCTTAGAGCAGAGAAAGTCAAGGGAATATTTAATAGAGGTATTCAAGATTATGCAGGGCTTTGATAGAATGGATAGGGAGAAACTCACCCCAATTTTAGTTTTGTGATGCACTGGGAGTGGGGAGGTCCAATAGCTGATATGAAACCGAGAATTTCATGCAGCATGTCAGTCCATGGAGTTTTAACTCAACCACACCATTATAATTTTACTTCTGGTGTTCCCATCCAATCAGTAGCAGTGGGCGTGATGTGGACTCACATGATGCATCTTAACTCCAGTATTTAAAGGGACACTCCAAGTATGCAACTTGGAGGAGTTCAGAGTTGAGAACAAAAGAGAAACAAGAAGCTGATTGGAATCCAGACAGCAAAGGCTGATGCCTCTCTGGATGTGTTCTTGGGGGTTGTGAGGAGTTAGAGGGAGATATTCCTCTCTACCAATGAAAGGAAGGAACATGCAGTGGAGACCAAGAAAGAGTGGTTGAAGGCAGTGGAACAGATCAGCGAGGTGTTTCTGGATTCATGGCAAATGATGCTTTAATAATCTAGGCAAGTAAGGAAAGTTAAGAGAAATGGCACACCACCCGGGACAAGGCAGCCCGTTTGATCAGCACCCTATCCGCCACCTTAAACATTCACTCCCTTCACCATCAAAGTACAATGACAGCAGGGAATGCCATTTACAAAATGCGCTGCAGCAACTCACCAAGGCTCTTTTAACATGACCTTTCAAACCTCCGACTTCTACCACCCAGAAGGACAAGGGCAGCAGATGCATGGGAAGTCCACCACTTGCAAGTTCCCTCCCAAGCCATACACCATCCTGACTGCACTATAAGGGTGTCTGGCATAGCAAGGGTTAATGTGGGACTGGGAAACAGTACCGCTCACAGTGCGATGTAAAGAGACACATGACCTGAGACGAGAGCCAGTTGTGGACTGGACGGAGACCTGTGTAGAAACAAGCATGGAGTTAGCTCATAGTTTGGGCTACCCCTGTATATAAGTACATAGTTATGTGTTAACAATAAACACTCTATGTTCAACCATACAAGACTCAGAACCTTTTCGTGAGACCTATTGAACATAAAACATACAACACTGACTTGGAACTATCTTGCCGTTTCTTCACTGTTGCTGGCTCAAATTCCTGGAACTTCCTTCATAACAACACTGCGGGTGTTCCTGCACCAGGTGGACTTCAGCGGTTCAAAAGATAACTCACCACCATCTTCTGAAGGGCAATTAAGGATGTGCAACAAATGTTGACCTGGACAGTGACATCCACATCCTCCAAAAGAATAGTAAAAAATACAGACTCCTGCATTCTGCTGTGCACATGATCCACCCCCTCCTTCTGTCCTGTCAAGTCTATTCCATCACATTATTCCTCATAGCCACTTACCTTGCAGCCGCACCCTTCCCTCTCTTTCTATGAATTTCCTCACATCTCCATTAATCCATCTATCATTTCCACTCATCCTTATGCAATCTTACTATTATTCCTCATAGTTACCTTCACCAATGCACTCCATACGTTGCGTGAACACATGTATTTATTATCCCTCATGGGTCTGTTCTTTCCCTCACTGCAGGAGAAAGCACAGAAAGGCGGGGAGAGGGATAGAACCAGAGGATACCCTCCAAAAGTCTTGCAGCTGTCAAATGCTGATGTGGAAGCTCTGGAGATCCATGGAGTTTGGCATCCCTGGCTGTTAGAGTTGGAGGGACGAGGACCTCTCAGCTACCTGATAAAATTAAATAAAAGCCATAAATGTCATAGGGCACTCAGTCATGCTGACCTAATTTCAAGTGAAATATGGGGCAGGGTTTTACATTGTGCTGGAGTTCTCATGCCATCAGGCCCCACCACAGAAAAAGTCAATGTTGAACCCTTCCCTGCTCCGGCAGGTTGCCCCGCAGCCATTTTAACGCTCGGAGGCAAGACTTCCATCACCATCTGGGAAAGAAGTCCCACCACCTAGCGTTATCAGCTAATCAAATGGCTGACAGCTCTCTGGTCCCAGCCGCATCACTAATGCTGGGGCTGCATCCAGTCCCCAAAGGATATCTTCACTAGAGCCAGATGGGGAGGTAAGTTGGGAAGGGGGGGGTGGGGATTTCAGCGTGGCCAGACTAGGAGGCCCCATTGAGTGGGGGTGTGTGGGGGGCCAAGTTGTACCAGTGGAGAGGAGAAACCCGGAGATGGGTGGGGCAAATCTTTCAGGAGGGCATCCAAAAAGCCTAGGGAAGCCGGAAGTGAGGAACACCCCACTAACCCCACCCCCTCCCCCACCAAACACCCCTCCCCCCGACCCCACCCCACCCCACATTTTCCCCACCAATACCCGAGGAGTGGGACCTGGCAGGCTTCAAAATTGGCTCCCCCCTCTGTCTGCTGTGGGAAAATTGTGACAGGATGGGAAAAGGCCCTTAAGTGGCCATTAATTAGTTTTGGAAATGCTGTTGGCAAGGCGATAGAGGAAACCTCCAAAGTGTAGAAAGTAACTTCAAATTATACAATAACCTCTCAGCAATAGCACCCTTTTCCACAAACAGGTAAGAAAATGATTGTTGGTACCGAGTATTGATCAGCACCTTTGCCTGATATTGGTTCAGCCCCACAAGAATCAAGTTTCAAGAGGCCTGGGGAACATGAGAACCAGGCATTAAAAGTGGAAACAGTATGTCAATAATACTTCATGTGAGCGCCAAGTATGCAGACAGCCTAATGTGCTGGAGTAAAATGTGGAAATCAGAGGATTAGAGCTAGTTTGCTGATACGCTGTCAATTTAACCCCTCAGCTCTCTTCCACATTAAAATTCAGCCCACTGTTTCTACTGGCAGGAGAGTCAATAACCAGAGAACACATTCTGGATAATGGCAACAAGAGCTGGTGGGTGGGGGAGGTGGGGTTGGGGCATAGAGGCAATGAGGAGAATTTTTTTAATATAATGAATTGTTATGATCTGGAATACAATGCCTGAACGAGTGGTGGAAGCAGGTTGAACTGTAATTTTCAAAAGGGAATTTCATTTATACTTGAAAAGAAAACAGTTGCTGGGATGAGGAAAGCGTTTGGGAGTGAGACTGATTAGCTAGCCCTTTCAAAGAGCTGGCAGAGGCATGATGGGCTATGTGGCCTCCTTCTGCGCTGTAAGATTCCATAATTCGACAAGGACAAGTTCTATTTAGTTTCCTCTCACAAATGAATTTGTTTAAAAACTGACACCCTTGGACTAATCATGCAATAGTGAGAAATTGAAAGCAAAAAGGGTTTTCAACAGGGTATACAAACCAGGTTTTGAAATTTAATTCAAAGCTGAATGTTTTTTACTGCAGTTGTCAAAATGTATGATATGTATTTTAAAGTATTTTAATTTATATATGTTTATATCTGGGCTTGATACTAATGGAATTTTGACTGCACATGACTATTGTAAACTTGAGCTACGCTTATTTGCATAACTTCCTCCAATATGTACAGTACTTTCCACAGATTACAATTACAGTTTCATTTATGAAGTGCTAACACCTATAAAGAAAATAACAATACAAGTGCCAGTCAGCTCTAGTATTTCTGAAAAAAAAAGGACTAATCTCACTTTCACATATATCTGCATAAACCCTAACATTTTTAACACATTAGAACTTCAGATAACAAAGAATATCATTTTCACTGCCACTAACATATGCTTAAATCCTACAGAAAAGTTTCAATAAATGCTGCCTTTTGGCATGAGTTCTGTGAATTTGATACAGTAAGGCTTATTTGCATATAGAAAGAATTTGCTGTGTAGGCGTTTTGTTTAAGAGCTTAACGTTTGGGGAAATGATTGAGCTATGTACTTCCCATTGGTTCAGTCCATGTAGTAGTTAAATGGTTCAATTATTGACCAAGTACAGCAATAGGCACAATTAAAAATAGAAATGCCTTGCTAAGTTTCAGATGATGATATTTCCAACATATGCAAAGGGTTATTGTGCTTGTAAAGAAAATCTTATAGAAATCAACATCACCGATATGAATCAACTTATTGCAAATGCTAATGGTCATAGAGTTAATAACATGAGGGTGTTTTCTGTGTAGCTGTCTCATCAATTCGAAAGTTAGTTTCAATGACCAAAGGACACAGTGGAGGTAAAGTAAGATGTTGTAGGATGCCAGAGATGAAAACTTCTGCTTAGTGATATGAAAACTGAAATGGTTGAATGCATTCTTTCCATTTTTAGGCAAAGCCATTTATCTGTAAGGGTAGATTTTCTGAGCCCTTGCACGTGGCAAAGCACCTGGCATCAGAAAATTCTGGGCTCACAGCCTGTGACTCTCTGATAAGTGCTCATGGTGCTAGGTCTTTAGAACATTTACAGTATTTTGGATATTAAATGGATTAGGGATCTTCCTTTCCTTGCTTAACTTATTTATTCTTTAATTTTCTCACACAATTTGCTGCATATCAATGTAACACGATGCAATTTTTTGTAATGCGCAGTTAAATTTCAAGTATCACAAATTTTGTGAAATATGCTTTTCTACTCCTTCAGGTACCCAGGAGGTAGTCAAGGTGAGTGTATAGCTAAAACTTTGCACTTTACAACACTTGTATCAACAACTCCTATAGTGGCAAGCACATCACAAATATATCTACTTGGGAAAGGCTGTTTATTATAACTTGTAAAAAGCCATTTCATCACTGAAGAATCCTGCTTTGGACACCATGAAGTAGGCTTTGTAGTCTTGATTATATTAACAACTTTATAAACAACTCCTAACTATGTACACATTTACCATAGAGGGTACAAGTAGAGCTGACTCCAGTCTAAGTCTTTACCCAACTCTGTCCATCTCTAGATTGACCCTGGCTCTGGGTGACATGCCTTCTTACATCACTGTGTGGGCGGTACTCTACTTAGTCCTACATTAACCCTTTAAGTACCAGACCCTATGACTACAAACGCTACCCAAGCTTCCTTCAGTTGCAGAACATTTTTTGGAACCAGATTCTCCATAGCTCAGTGGGGTGGTTATACAGCACTGTACAAATGTGGGTTCTAGGTTCCTTTGTGGATGCCCACAAACTGTACAAGCTGCAAACCAATTTCTAAAATTACTTGATGAAGGACCGCTCCAGGGCCATATACAGTGAAAGATTCCTTGGCTGAAGTTTTAAGTTCAAGCTTAGCTTATCTCTTGGAGCATCAGGTTAAGACAGCCATAATGCAGGATTTGATTGCTGTACAGTTGTGTACCATCCTAAAGACTCCTGGCCATGGGAAAGAGTGCCCAGCAGGAGTGAAATAGCAGAGATTGGCTCCGATGTTAGAAATATCACTCAGGATAATTCTACATCTCAACCCCCTCACTCAAATAATTACAATTGAGTTGCTGATCATACAAGGGCCAGCAACCATTTCATGACTATCGTGATGTCTTAAGTTGCAGAGCCATCATTGGAACCAGCAGGAGGGATAAGGTGGCTCTCATCCCTAGAGGAAAGTGCTGCAGTCCAGTAACCTACCATCTCCCTATCCCATCCCACCAGGAAAACAGTTAGAAAGAGAACAAGGTTAAAAAGTAGAAGCCACATACTGTACATTTTGACTGAGGGGAAGCAATGGGACAAAACATATTGAACAGAGAGAAACATCATACAGTGAAATGATTAATGTGAGTTGCTTTAATTGGTACTTGTAGTGATTGTAAGTAAAACTTTTCATACTGTTTTGGGAATCACATGACTGTATAGACGTGGAGCTTTCTAGTCTGGACATGGTTCAAGCATGTAGCTTCATCAGGAGCTCTGTAAATAAGGTTTACTGTTTCCAACAAGAAACCTGTCCAGTATGCCAAGTTTATTACATTACTAGAATGTAACCTGGCAGTTCCTTCAGTATGAGACTGTTTCTGATAGGGAAAATTGAAGTATAATTGGGCCCAAAGGTTAGAATGCATAAATTGAGACAGAGATTGGGCACATGTGGAGAGGTATTAATTGGAAAAGCTATTAATAAGTGGATTGGGAGATCCTATCCCTTCTGATTGCTGCAGCTCCAGAAGGCAATTCTGCCCCTTCACAATCTGCCTTGGCGGCTTGTTCCTTCTGCCTTTGTTTCCGTAACTGCGGTCAACAATAAACTTTTGGCTATCCAGTTGCAATCCTCCTGATTGATTCCAGCAACCGAATCGCTGAAGGCGTCTTCCACGATACCTTGCCTGCAACAATTGTGGACTGATGTTTATTAAGTAAGGAGACACTTGTGTACTTGCCTGCCATTTAAAAGTTCAAAGTATTGGTAAACTTGACAACTGTGACAAATCCTACAGTATCTGTGCTGGATCTGGTCTCAGGTACACAATGGAATTGACAATCACACCACAAACAGTGTTTGCTATATTAAAGGCGAATATAGCATCTCCCCCAGTCCTTGCACACTTCAGCCCACATGTGGAAATGTATGTCACAACAGATCCATCAGGAAATGTGATTGCAGCTGTATTCTCACAGTGCATCGAAGGAAGCAAACTATTACTTATGCGTCATGATCGTTGTCGGAAACTGAATGCAAATACTCAATTGAAGAGCTGGAAGCACTAGTCCGTATCTTTTTTTCATTCATTCACAGGATGTGGGCTTCGCTGGCTGGGCCAGCATTTGTTGCCCATCCCTAGTTCCCCTTGAGAAGGTGGTGGTGAGCTGCCTTCATGAACTGCTGCAACCCATGTGGTGTAGCTACACCCACAGTGCTGTTAGGGAGGGAGTTTCAGGATTTTAACCCAGTGATAATGAAGGAATGGGTATATATTTCCAAGTCAGGATGGTGAGTGACTTGGAGGGGAACTTCCAGGTGGTGGTGTTCCCATCTATCAGCTACTCTTGTCCTTCTAGGTGGTAGTGGTTGTGGGTTTGGAAGGTGCTGTCTAAGGAACCTTGGTGAATTCCTGTAGTGCATCTTGTTGATAGTACATACTGCTGCTACTGTGCGTTGGTGGTAGAGGGAGTGAATGTTTGTGGATCTGGTGGCAATCAGGCGGGCTACTTTGTCTGGATGGTGTCAAGCTTCCTGAGTGTTTGGGAGCTGCACTCATCCAGGCAAGTGTGGAGTATTCCATCACACTCCTGACATGTGCCTTGTAGATGGTGGATTTGGGGATTCAGGAAGTGAGTTACTTCACAGGATTCCTAGTCTCTGACCTGCTCTTGTAGCCATTGTATTTATATGGCTAGTCCAGTTCCGTTTCTGGTCAATGGTAACCCCTAGGATGATGATAGTGGAGGATTCAGTGTTGGTACTGCCATTGAACATCAAGGGACAACGGTTAAATTCTCTCTTGTCGGGGATGGTCATTGCCCGGCACTTGTCTGGCACAAATGTTACTTGCCACTTATCAGCCCAAGCCCGGATATTGTCCAGGTCTTGCTGCATTTGGACATGGACTGATTCAGTATTTGAGGAGTCTCGAATGGTGCTGAACATTGTGCAATCATCAGCGAACATCACCACTTCTGACCTTCTGATGGAAGGGAGGTCATTGATGAAGCAGATGAAAATGGTTGGGCCGAGGACACTACCCTGAGGAACTCCTGCAGTGATGTCCTGGAGCTGAGATGACTGACCTCCAACAACCACAACCATCTACGCATGTGAACATTGGCACATGTATCTCTTGGTAGAAAGCTCACTCTCCGTACTGATCACCAAGCACTGACTACATTAGCTATGTTAGAATCTGGTCATCAACCTTTACACATCTACAGATGGTAAGATCACCTTCATCAGTATAACTTTGAGTTTGAGGATCTCACAGGTTCACGCAATTGAGTAGCTGACATATTTAGCTGTACTACTATCATACACAGTGTTAACGATAGTGAAGCAACTTGCGACATTAAAGAATATGTGATTGCGGTGATTTTGCATGCAGTTGTGAAACTTGTTATGCATGAGGAGAATTGGCAAAAGACAGTGTATTGCAGAAAGTAAGCCAGTACCTAAAACAGGAAATAGAGGAAGAATTGTATTGCACACGGAACTTGAGCAATTATCCTGAAAGCATTGCAGCAACGTGTATTGCATCTTGCCCATGAAGGATATTGGGTGTTGTTAAAATGAAACAACAATCCTGTGAAGCAGTCTGGTGGCTAGCAATAGATCATTGTGTAGAAGAGTCCATTAGAACCTGTGCAGCTTGTACATTCGGTTAAAAACCTGTTAAACCATGTCCTGCCTCTTGACAATAAACCTCATGGCCAACAAAACCATGGCAACAACTCTAAGTTGATATCTTTGGAGAAGTGCAAGCAGCCATTAAGGAATCAACAATTTTTGTTTGTTGTTCATGTTCTACATAGCAAATGGCTGGAAATTGCTACAACAAATTCCATACACATCACTTTGATCAGTGATATTCTAGGCAAGTTGTTTACAAAATGGGATTTGCCAGAGACTATGACTAGAGACAATGGACCAACAGTTTGTTTCCAGTCAGTTCACGAACTTCCTAGCAAGCTACAGAATTCACCACCATCTGACATCGCAATGCAACCTGCAATCAAATGGTGGCTTTGAATGATTCAACGGGATGAAAGGACAGTGTGAGAGCAAATATGTCAGATGGGAAAACATTTGAACAATCAATTCATATCCTAGTTTACACATACTGGTCCACCCATACTCTCTGATCAGAAAGCCACCAGCCAAACCTATGATGGGTTGTAACTCTCACATGCCATTGACCATTCTTAAGCCATCACTGCTATCCAATAAGAATGTCAGAGCGAAAGCAGTAGAAATTGTAAAATGACAGCGTAAAGCAAAAATATACTTTGACAAGCAATCAAGTGCAAGGGAGCAATTCAAAGTTGAGATTGGATTTGCATCAAACAGCCAAATTGTAACCACAAACTTGCATCATCTCTATCTGTACCAAAGCAGATCAGGTGGCTGCTTGTTATCAATGCTTATCTGATAGATGACAACATTATGTGGAATGCGAGACACTTGATAGCAAGCAGACCAGGATATTTCGAGGACAGTGATTATGAGGATCCATTTTATTTTCCGATGAGCTACTGTGATGTTGATTATCTGCCTTATCAAGTTGATCTCACAAAACCACAACCTCAAATTTAGAACTCAGCATAGTCATCAGGGACCTTCATATCTCAAAGACTATTTCTGTACTTAGAGAAAATTGACATGATAAAATCTAAGAAATGACTCAATATTCACGTTTGTAGTTTAGGGTGGTTTAATTTAAAATAAGGCCTTTACTTTTACAAGGGGGTAGATTTTAGCTCCCAGGTAGGGTCACAGAGTCGGGAGAATTCCCGGCACCACAAACCTAACCTTTAAAAATGGCTGCCTGGATGTGGGATTTTGGTCGGTGTAGGGTTGGGGGGTGGTGGGAGTGCAGGCTGGATTAGAAGTCAGGGTGGGCAATCCCAGAAGAACTGAGGAGGCTGCTCAGTGCTGAGGCAGGCTGGGTGAAAGGCTTGCCTTGTGGTGGGGCGGGGTGGGGGGGGGTCCAGCACTGTTTCCAAATTTTGTAAATAAAGAATAAAGCATGAAATACCCCTCTATCTCTCACCTCTCACACCCTCACCCTCCGCACACACTCCCCAAGCCCCATCCAAGCTAACCTGTGCTCCCCACTTAACCCCCTAACCTCTCAATAACATCATGCCAACCTATGCTGCTCTGCCCACCCATTATGGCACCTCATACCTCCATGCCAACCTAAATCCCTCCACCCACTCACTATGGGTCTTTATAGCCCCAATGCCAACTTAGTGCCAACTCATGCCAACCCATTCCCCCCACCGACCACCCTCTGCCCTTACACCTACTATGTCAACCATCCAGTATCCACCATGGGCAGACCTCAGGCCCATGCAGAGATCAAATAAAATAAAGTTCTATAAAAAAAGTTCTAAGTGTCTATTGCAGACTTCACTATATTGAAAAAAAACACTCTCATTCACAAAAACCCATTTACTACATTTATATTCCTTCAACTGCATAAAACCTTATAACAACAAACATTTCATATGGACAGATGGAGTGAAATAGCAAGCAATCATTATTTTTAACGATCTAGACAGTTGCTTGAAAGATTTAAAGGGCAGGACTTATAAATACCTTGACAGCTTGACATCTCCCTTTGACAAGTCCCCTTGACACTTTTGACTTGTCCCTTTGACAGATGCTTTTGACAGTTTTGACAGTTGATTTTGACAGGTCTGTTGACCATTCTAATGAGTTTGACAGTAATGCGTTTATGTACTTTTTATGCATATTTATGCATATTTTTAACAATTCTACAGGGTTAACCTGACCTCCACCAAAAGTGTCCCAGGATCAGATCCAAAGGGGTACCTTACTTCTTTAAAGTGGTACTTTGGCTAGCCAAGCAAATCTACAAGGTTTCGACATGCTACCAGGTCTAATCTGCACACTTCAGGTTTCACACTCCAAGGCTACTAAAATCCCACTTGAGAGGAGATAGCTGATGATTTAAATGGCCAGCAGCCCTTGTAAAACACACATATACAAAAGACGCCCCATCCTCATTCTCACCCCTACCAAAATGGGAATTACTGTTTTCTGGGGCGGGACTAGCGGTTTTCGGCCACTTCTACCATTTTTGCCACAAAGGAGAGGCGAAAATCTGGGACATAGTCAATGGTTCAATTGTTCTGTGTTTGATTATGTGCGCCTGTTAACTATTGATGTTTGATTAGTTAAGCCTAGGTGTTGGACTCAGAGAAAACTAAACAAACTGTAGAAGTTGCAATAAGCAAAAAGCTGTAAGCATGGAACAGACATTGTAAAGCACTGTGAATAAAACCTGTTAAGCACATAGAAACTAGTGTCACCCTGCATAGCCCTGAGATATAAAATATACACCTGTGATTACAGCTCTTCATTAACCTCTTTTCTCATAGACACATGGCAGCAGAGCTTCACCCCTTCCCCAGCACCCTGGATAATTTCCTTTCCTTTAACACTTCCTTTAACACCAACCAAAGGAAGATAAGATCACTCCTCATTTGCAATCCAAGCACATGATCTCCCCTTCCTTGTTCCTTTTACACCAGCCAGTAAAAGCATTTTCCTCTCATATGGTAGCCTTTATGGGATAGAAACATAGAAAAATGGATAATAGGAGCAGGAGTAGGTCATTCAACCCTTCGAGCCTACTCCCCCATTCAATATGATCATAGCTGATCTTCTATCTCAATGCCATACTCCCTCTCTCTCCCCATACTGCTTGATGCCTTTAGAGTCCATAAACCTATCTATTTCCTTCTTAAATATATTCAGTGACTTTGTCTCCTCAGCCCTCTGTGGTAGAGAATTCCACAGGTTCACCACCCTCTGAGTAAAGAGGATTTTCCTCATCTCAGTCCTAAGTGGCCTACTAAGTATCCTGAGATTGTTCTAGACCCTTGTTCTAGACCCCCAGCCAGAGGAAACAGCATCCCTGCATTCAGTCTGTCCATCCTTTTCAGAATTTCATATGTTTCAATGGGATCCCCTCTCGTTCTTCTAAACTCCAGTGAATACAGGCCTAGTTGGCCCAATCTCTCATCAAATGACAATCCTGCCACCCCAGGGATCAGTCTGGTAAACCTTCGCTGCACACCCCCTATGGCAAATCTATCCTTTCTTAGATAAGGAAACAAAAGCTGCACACAATACTCCAGATGTGGTTTCACCAAGGCCCTGTACAGCTGCAGTAAGACATCCTTGCTCCTGTACTCAAGTCCTCTTGCAATGAAGACCTACATACCATTTGCCTTCTTAACTGCTTGCTGCCCTTGCATGCTTGCTTTCAGTGATTAGTGTACAAGGACACCCAGGTCCCTTTGTACATAAACATTTCCCAACCTATCACCATTTAAATAATACTCTGCCATTCTGTTTTTCCTACCAAAGTGGATAACTTCACACTTATCCACATTATACTGCATCTGCCATGTATTTGCTCCCGCACTCAACTTGTCTAAATCGCTTTGAAGCCTCTTAACACCCTCCTCACCGCTTACATTCCCACCAGGTTTTGTGTCATCAGCAAACTTGGAAACATTATATTTGGCTCCCTCATCCAAATCATTGATATATATTGTGAATAGCTGGGGCCCAAGCCCTGATTCGACACTCAGATTCTCTTAGCACTTTTATATTATTATGGACAATTTAAGTCTCATCTCTCCAACAATCTGTGAACTCTACATGTGTTTCTGAAAAGAAAGGTTCCCCTTTGTCAAGAAACTGCAATGAAGCATTTCTTAAAAATAGAGCTTATATAAATAGTAAAATTTGAGTTCACGACAGGAAACAATTATATTTACCACCATTTGTCAAATGGAGTTGGTAGTGTAATTTCTCATGTGGTGGGATATGGAGAAATGTGGCCAGTTGCTTTTGCTCTCTGAATATTACAAATGGTAAAACATGTTGAAAAATAGTCTTACATTTTGAATTAAGAAGTTTCACAAGGGTTTAAATTCACTTCAGTCATTGATCCTAAACTATTAATGGCTATCTTGGGATTCCAACCAACTGTTCATCCTAGTAGCACAAGAGAATTAAGATGTCTGTGGACAACAACAAACATTAAAGCTTCTGTGGAATATCTGGGGCAGAGCAAGGGCAAATGATGTGGTAACAATAGAAATGGTAATGAAGTCCATTCCTCAAATCTATGAGTGACCTCTTAGATTTCCCATGCTAATAAGCCACTAAATTTGTTTAAATTTTGGACTGGACACGGGAGTGTTTGGCAAGCTGCACTATTTTTAATCACTGTCTTTGGTAACCTCCTGCCCCTCATTTCAAAGAGAGTTCTCTACTTCACTCACATCTGCAAGACGTTCTCCAGCTTACTTAGCAGCAGAATGACTGAAGATCATCCTTGCTTCTATTTTTAATTCCTCTTGCAGTATTGTCCTGCTTGAACCTTAAAACTGTTTTAGGAGTTTTAATCCTGCAGTAGCATGAGGTCCACATCCAATACAAGATTACTTTCGAGCATCATTCTGCATAAGTCCAATAACATTTAAAACAGCTCACGCTAGAAAATTGTCCAGGGTCATTGATGTACATGTGGGATGTGTGCATTGTTGTCTCCCTTTCTTTCTAATAATGGGTGTTAGTAGTAGCACTCTCATCTCTGTGTCAAAAGGCCATTTTTCCAAATTCAAATCCAGAGTTATGGGTCCTAAATATCCCCCTTTCAGGTTCCCTGGCCAATTAGAGGAGGTGGGATCACACACCGGATATAGCAAAGGAAGGATTTCTAATTAAAGGGACCCTGACATGGGTTAGAATAATTCACCCAGCACTTGAATTTCTGAAGATGCAGCAACCACAGGAAAGGAGACGAATCCTGGGAAGGCTGCCCTCCAGACCTCTCACTCTTACCTGGAAGTCCCACTGTGTGATCTGAGGGACTGAAATGAGGTGATCTTTCCCAATGCCGGGAGGAAAGGACAACCTCACCAACCAAGCAGGCATGGATGGAAGTGGCTGAGGAAGTAAACCTGGAGACAGTGCACCAAGAGGACCCAGGACCTCAGAAGGATAGGATAGGTGAGTGCCATAATACGGTCAGGTGCCAAGCCCCACACTCTGACTTTCCCAGCATTCCCCTGTAGAACATTTCTCAGAACAACTCGTCTTATAGCTCCATTCATTCTTCTCTCTTCAGGCAATTCCTCTCATCCCCATCCCTTGACAGTTAAGATTCTTCCCTTTATATCAGTGAAGATTTTCTTATTGAATATAGCACTTCCATTCTAGTCACCTTGTGTAAATACTTTGATCTCTTATGAGACACAAACTGAACACACCTCTTGTTTGCAATAATTACAACTCAGAAATCAATTAATTAGCAATTAATTACCTGTCTTCATGCTGCCAATAAAATTATACATGTTAATAGACATCATTTCTTCAGTAAAAACAATTACTGGATACCTATAAATCACATTAGATCTGCATGAGATTAGGAAGAAACAATGGTGATTGACTTAGGTTAAGAAACAGCAGAAATCTTATTCGAATGAACTCTGGTGGAATTCTGGCATCGGGGCATTGATTTAGCTATATAAATAACTATGGTTTGCTTCATTATGTTCCATTGATTAAACACTTTCCTTGTTTGCTCTTTCTATTGATTTCTTCGCAGAAAATGCATCAATTACCTACAATCACATTATGAATAAAATGTCAAGTGCACTGAAATATGCAATATGAACTTAATTCATATTTGCGAACATTCAATATTAGCTTCTCCCATGGCTTGATTGTCTAAAAGAATGATTCAGAAACTCTGTAGAAAGTAATTATCTCAAACAATGCCAGTGGTTCTATGCATTAGAACAAATTCAAATTCCCTGCTAAACTTTGCATTTCATTATGCTCGAAGCAGCTTTATAGAATTTAACAGTGCGTTCAGTGTCTGAAGTTTATGCACGTATAATTATGATTAATGGTTATGGTTTTCTTAAATAAAATAGGATGTAACAAAAATAAGAATGATTTATTTTAGCTGGCTTTTAATAAGCAAAGCTGTTACACTGAAGTGTAAGCATTACACTGAATTAAAGAATGACTATTGAAGGCCTCAGAGGCTTAAATACTTGTCAAACTTTTCATTAAATAGATTAGCCTAGACATTGTTGTTGGCATGCTATTTGGGGGTTAACTGTGGGTTACAAAGCTTTTTCTGAGAGTTCTTACTTGTCATTTATCCCAGATATCACTGTTTTAGCTGCATGTGTAGACATTTGATCTGCCTCTACAGTCGCTGTCAAATGGAGAATTGGCAATGATTAGCAGTCACAGCGGCAGTTGGATGGCTTCAGCAGGTGTCTAAATACCTAAACCTGTACCATAAAATTGTGGCTGGCAGGATGAAAATTGAATGACCAAGAGTTGGAGGTAATGATGAAATGAAATGTAGGAAAGGAGTGCTCTCCTTTATGGGAGAGATAAGTACTCTGCAGTTGCAAACTCTAGTTGAAATGACATTTCTGGCAGGCTTTTTCTGCTCAACTTCATCTGCTGTGTCAAGGACCACTGAAAGCAATCCTCATTGTAGTGAAGTTTCTATACAAAGCTGTATGAGACTGCAGCAATTCTCTGCTGCGATGAAGCCAAGCAGTGAATGAGCATTTACCTTGCAAGCCAGCAACTTTAAAAGTGTTGTTATCTACGATACCGCAAATTTTTTTGTATCATCGGAGTTCTGTTCCTCGTAAGGTGTAACTATGTCTGACATTGATTTTACCTACATGTTTAACATTGAACTTCTTTAGTTAAATATCATTTGCCAGAAGGCAGGCTCATTCCCTCAAAACATCAATATCTGCTTTCAGTTGATTAGCCTCTTCTGCAGTTCTAGCAACAGTGCAAACCTTTGTATAATTTGCAAACTTGCGGATTATTATCCAAAACCCTCACATAGGTAATTAATAAAGATAGTGAACATCTAAGGTCCTAACACCGATACATGTGGGACCTCAATGGTATTTGATGATTCAGTCACTGTGAACAAATATATACAGCCAATTCTTGATTGACTGCAGTAGCTTCATCACTCATTCTACAAGGCTCTAGTTTGTGGTATAACCTATTATGAGGTACCTTATCAAATCCTTTCTGAAAATCCAAATAGACAGAACCTTTCAGGTTACTCTCATCCCCTAGCCTGGTGACTTCCTCAAATATAAAATCAAACATTAAAATTTTGAAATGGGGTCCCATACAATGAGTTGGAAGAATTATATACAGCACCACTGTACCTCCCAGAGGTCAAGTTTTGAAATGAGCCCAAGAAAAGAGGATAAAGATTTTGTGTCACCAACAATTCTTATGAGTCCCAATTACATAAGATTTGACAGAAACAATTCCGACGGGTATTATTCCACAGCATGAATGGTTCCACATATGACACCTACTTCGACCTACACATTTCATATTCAAGAACCAGGGTTTTGACGCACTAGAAACAGAACTTAGTTTTCTCTTTGATTTCCTAACAGTTTACATGTTCCAAGGTTGCATCAAGTCACGCTAAAACAGGAATTGCATTTGCAGTCCTATGTATTGTGTTCATTGATCATAAACACAACATATCATGGCTTGCGGTACATCAATTCAGGTCAGCAGCTTACATCCACATCATGTGTGTACTTTTACCTTAAACGACTACTGTGGTTCTAAACTCATTTATTGATAAAGAAAGTACTTTGTAAAGATGATTGAGGAGGCAAGACAATTTTACAAGCAGTACTTTGCAAGCAGCACACGGACTACACTGGGAGGCCAAAGACTGGCAGCTTTTAAAAGGCGGCAAAGGGGTGGCAGTTGTTGGTGTTGCTGCACTCAGCAGCTGTTCAGTGAGGCGTTTTCCTTTCATTACAAGGAAGGAGAAGGGCAACTATTGTCTGGCCTTGAGACCCCTTGAGCAGTTATTCCCCCGGCATTGGTTTTATTGGAGAGGGGGCTAAGAGGGTGGGTTCACTTGGTGGCATATCAGCAACCATTGGAAGGGTGCCCCAGTATAGTGGCATTCCCCAGGTGAAATGGGCATTGGGCATTTCAGAGGAAGTTCATTCAGCATCAAGGACAACCTGAGAGGGAGGGAGGAGCAGGAAAATCGAACCAGGTAGTACCGACCTCCTGACTATCTGCAGGGATCTGATGGGGAAGTGACAGGAGGCCGTAAAGGGACTGGGTGTAGAGATCGGCAAGGAGATGAGAGTATCCAGTGACCAGGGTGTACAGGCAATGCAAGAGTTATCTCCAGAGGATGGATGGGTAGTGTCGCTGAAGATTGTGCCTGTCCTGAAAGACCGTGGCCGATCTGTGAGTCATGATGGTGGAGGAGGAAGTGAGTTTCCTTGGCATTGGTGGGCATCCAATGCCAGTGGCTCTCAAGGTCGGTGTGGCCCTGAATTTCTATGCCCCATGGCCTGTATGGTTGCCTGAGGCCTGGAGGGTCCTGCCATGCTGAGGAGCTCCCATACAGGTGCAGGACCCTCCTCTGTTATCATGACAACTTGAGGCACTGGTGTTACTGGCAGCGAGGTTATGGAACCACTGTCCACACTCAAAGTGCCTGAGAGGAGCCCCCAGATGTGGAAGGCAGTTCCTCCTTTTGTATTGTAAGGCACACTTGTACCTCCCTGCTAACCTGAGAGAGGCAAGGAGTTGGTGGAGACTCCAGGTGGCTTATTGTCCCTCTTTCACCTTGCCACTTGAGCTCATTTTCAGTGCGATGGTATGCTGGTCGCGCACATCTTCGGTATCCACTGATTGGTCTGCTGGATGTGGCTCTCCCTGACTGTTGCCAATCTCCCAATGGAGGAAACCATACATGCAGTCAAAAGGGAGACTGCAATGCTCATGGCCTGAATGGACTCCTCCAGTGTTCAAGCCAGGGCACAGATACCTCTGGAAGATCTGCCAGATCTTCACGTGCCTCATGCTGAACTTCCAGCATCTGCTGCCTTACAGACAACTCCAGAGGCCTTTCATCAGCCTAGGCCTCAGCATGGTCTGACCTCCCAAACTCCTCCGACTGTCACTGTCCTTGGCTGTCACAACATCCAACAGCTAGTCAGGCATGTGTGTGATATGTGGTGTGTATGGGGTACGTGGTGTGTGTGGGGTGTGTGGGGTATGTGTGAGGTATGTGTGGGGTATGTGTGGGGTATGTGTTGGGTATGTGGTGTGTGTGGGTTTTGTGTGTGTGTGTATGTGTGCACGCGTTCATGTGGTGCTTGAACCGGGTTGTGACCCAAAATCCAATCCTGAGCGCAAACACATGGGGGTGATAGGATCTGAGCTGTTGGATCAAATAAGTGATGCTGTGTCCTCGGAGGTCCCCTCCTCAGAGGTGGGTAAATGTCTTTCGGAGATGGCAGCTCCCTGGTCCTGTGAGTGACTTGCATGCAAAGAACTGAATGATCAGGTCAACTTGAGCCTCCAGAAATTCTTGGACCATTTCTCCTGTAGAAACACAAGAGAATTCATACTAGAGCGAACATTGTGCCAAATTGCTTTGCATGGGCCACACTGGACCATCCTTGCATGTGACGGCAGTGTCAGGCTTACGCTTCCTGACAGATGCAGCCTCAATCCATAGCCACCGTTATGGTTGTCTCTCCCTCTGGAGTGTCAGCTTCCTCACACTTATCCATTTGCTGCTTCCCAAAAGGTGCTGAGGTTTGAAATTCACCCTGGCAGAATGGAGTACGTCGTTGACTCTCTTGCAGCGCTCCAGCGGCTTCACAGGATGACCTCATGGCTGCTGACTTAGCTTCCCTGATCCTTGGTATAAGGCAGAAGGGGGCTGGTCTCAGGCTGAAAGGGGCAGATCTCTGGTTTAAGGGGCCTCGTCTCAGACTGCAGGCTACCTGCTGGCCACAGTTTGATTCAGGACTCGGGTGTTGGTTGCCCATTAATCATAACGCCAGCATCTCCTTCCATGTCGGGTGACGATGCACCCACCACCTTAAGTCCCACTTCCAGAATCAGAGTGGTCGGCGAAACCACCTTCTGGCCATTAATTGCCTGGCCAGCGTGAGATTGATGCATAAACGGAGGTCAGAGGGAGGACTTTCACCACCTGCTTCAGGTTCCACCTCCACGACCCTGCTGGTTCATGAAAAACTTTGGCCATAAAGGTTGTGAAGTTGCTGTACTTGCCTACTAGTTACCCACTAAATACATCAGAAAAATTCAGGGCTTATGTATTCAGGTGTAAGTGACTTAATTGCATAATAAACCTTAATTACTACCAGGAAACCTCACTCATCAAATATTGAAACAAGCCCAAGAAAAGAGGATCAAGATTTTGTGCATAGCATTGGAAACTTACTCTTACAAATGCTGAGTTTCAGTTCTTCACGTTATAATTATACTTGGAGCTATTTTATTAAAAAATAAAGATTAAAATTATTGAAATGAAAACTTTTTCTTTGTTTCAATTATTTCTCTACCATAATTTCATCCTTTTTCTCTTCACTTTATTTTAAGTAGAAGTAAATGCAGCAACTCTGTCAGCCGCTATTTAACTCAGCTACCTCATTATCACTTACTTAACTTCTGGGTTTCCAGTCCTATCAGTGGCTGTGGACATGATGTGGACCCATATGATGTAATCTCAGCTCTAGTATTTATAGGGACACTCCAGACAGGTATATTTGAGCTGGGAACAAATGTTGCAATGGAGTTGAGATAGGCAGAGACTGTGTTGCACTTCACAGACACCTCCCTGCTGCTGTGTGCAGTGAGGACCCACAGGGAGATACTCTTCCCCAGTAACTGGAAGTGTAGCAGTTTGATATAGCTGAGTTGCTTGTTAGGCCATTTAAGAGTCTACAACATTGATGTGGGATCGCATGTAGGCCAGGCCGACAGATTTCCTTTCCTAGATGACATTAGTGAATCAGATGGCTTTTTACAGCAATCCAGTTGGTTTATGGTCATTACTGAGACTAGCTTTTCATTCTCGATTTTATTAATTTCTTTTATTCATTCATGGGATGTGGGCATCACTGGCTAGGCCAGCATTTATTGCCCTTCCCTAATTGCCCTTTGAGAAGGTGGTGATGACCTGCCTTCTTGAACTTCTGCAGTCTATGGCCAGGTTTCTTCACCCCGGTGGGGGAGACGGGTTGTAGGCCCGAACTGAATGGGAGTGAAATTGTGCTCCATGATGTCGGGCGAGTGTCCCGACGTCATCGCACATTCGTGATCTTTCGGTCGGCAGGCGTGTGCGAGAGTTGGCAGCGCGCCCGCTGATAACTAAGAGGCCGATTAAGGACTTTAAGCAATTAATTAAGTTGTATTTTTTGCTACCCGCTCAATCCTTTGGTTGGCAGGTGGGCGAATAGGCCAGGCAGCCTTTGCATTTTTCACAAAACCTCATCCATGGGCGGGATGATGTTTCCAACAGTTACTAAAAAAAAATTAAAATTTTGTAACATCAGCTTTTAACATGTCCCCCTTCACGTGACTGAGTCACATGTGGGGACATGTTTATATAATTTGCAAAATCTTCATTTTTGTATTTAAAATTCATCAGCTCTCTGAGGCAGCTCTGTGCCTTCAGGGAGTTGTCAGTGTGTGCTTCCAAGTGCGTGCGCACACTTCAGCGCTCGCGCTCCTCCCACCCCCACCCCCATCCTGGCAGCGCTGAGGCTCTCAGCATGCGTTTCACGCTGACTGGCTGTTAATTGGCCAGCCAGCGTGAAATTGTGGTCGGAGCCTGATCACGGGCGGCGGTCGGTCTCATGGTCGTCCCTGGTCCCGCCGGCCCGATGAGGGGTAAGTTCTTGTGGTGTAGGTACGCCCACAGTGCTGTGAGGGATGGAGTTCCAGGATTTTGACCCAGCGATAGTGAAGGAATGGCGATATATTTCTAAGTCAGGATGGTGAATGGCTTGTAGGGGAACTTCCAGGTGGCGGTGTCCCCATGGGCAGGATTTTCCACACCCGCCCGCTGCCGCAATCTTCTGGTCCTGCCGCAAGTCAATGGATTCTAGTTGGGGTGCCGCCTTGCCCATGGCGGGTCCCACCTGTGATGGGGCCAGAAAATCCCGGCCCATGTGCCTAATGCCACTGTCCTTCCAGGTGGTAGCGGCTGTGGGCTTGGAAGCTGCTGGTATTTGAATTCGTTTCCCCAGAGTGTTAGATGGGTGTGGCTCGATTACTACTCCAGTAACATTGCCAATACAACACAACCTCTCTTTCTTCCATGGATAGAGTGCCCACACAAGTGCTTGCTGGCCTTCACCAATAGCTTGCACAATATGAATGCCTCCTTACATTGAACAAGTAATGTCTTGGCTTTTCATTATCCCACTGGTCTTCAGCAAAGTACTCTCCAGCACATTGCTCGCAGGGAAGTGTGGCTGTGCCATGAGAGGGATGGTAGTGAAAAGGAACATGGAAGTGAGGACTCGATTAACAGTGCTTCCATTTCTCTCCAGTTGCTCTCGCCCACCCACCTACTTCCCCCTACCTCCAGTCAGTAGCCTACATGCAGACTGGTGCAGAAATGCTGAAATCTGCCCCTGTAGGTAGACCAGTCACAAGATCCAAAGCCCAGAGATGTCAGACAAGAGCAACTCAACATTTAGGGCTGGTACCTGAGCAGCCTGTCTCCATCTCTACTGAAGTCAAAGGGGTTGCACCATGTCGAACCACTAGGAAAAAGAAGAATAAAGATCTGTAGTTGCACAAGGATATGCACATGGGTGCATTACTCATAGATTGCTACAATCCTCTTGTTTATTTGAAGCTTATAAATATTACTATTTAGCGTCACTGACCCATGTTGCTCCATCTTTGTTGTTGGGGAATTAGTGCCCTTTTCAGTTGCTTGATAACGAATGGGAAGACAAGAATTGACAGCGACTAATGGGGAACTGTTAAAGTGGTGTTTCATTGTTTGCAGCACTGCTTTGTGTTAGTGACAGATGGATGGGATGGCTAGAGGAGTGCTGGAGGCTACAAAAGTAACTTTTGCATGTGGCTGTTAGATAGTTGCACTGCTGGATCTGAAGCAAACCATGCAATTATCAAGGCATCCTGAGCAGCAATATGTGCCTCTGGTGGTGCATTGCCTACATCGCAGCCTACCTCCTTGTCCTCCTCCCACTCCTCCCCATCTTCCCTCTCGTCTTCCTCCTCCTCTTTCTCCTTGGAATCTTCCACAGAGGCTCCATGCTGTGTGCCTTGTTCTTCATGCAGGTCCAAACCTCACTGTTCACAATGTTGTGCAGAGTTACGACCATTCTGGAGATCCTGGCTGGTGTGTAGTGAAGGGCAATGCCAGAATTGTCCATGTACCTGAAGCACATCTTCAACCGGCCAACATTCAGTTAAACATCTGGGAGCCATCTGGCATTCATTGTAGCATATCTGGGCCTCATTGCTCAGGTTTCTGAGAGACAGTATCAGTCCTTGTCTTCGCGCAGCCAGTCGTTAAGACTGACACAAGATTAAGGCATTATTATGGCAGCTTCTCTGAAATCTTGCTCACATCTAAGGAAATCTCTTTTTGTGGCTGCACATTGATTCAGTGTGGTTGATGAACACTCCTGAGTGATCTCTGGATGCCTCAATTGTCACACGTGTTCAATCAGTGGTGCCCTGCACCTGTGGAAAGCCAGCCAGAGCCACAAACCGAGGCTTCACTCTCCTTGACTGACATCTTCGCGAATAAATTTGGTATAATTGCAGCTCTGGCAAACAAACCAGCATTGACCTGTCATGCATTTGTGTGTTGTTAACCCTGCAAATATCTCCAGAGTGGGCCCTGGAAGAATCGAGAGGTAAAGAAGTTGACGGCAGTAGTGACTTTGGCAGTAAAGTGTGGCCATCAGGCCCACTTCGTAGCAGGTCTTGTTCCTGCAGATTGCAAATGTCTGCTACAATCTGACATGAGCCCCCTGAACCTATTGAGACACTGGTGTTCCAACATGTTCAGGAAGCATTGCCTCTGCCTATGGATCCTGTGTTCCGGGTATGTCCTCGTGCAAGCTGCACCTCTCTGCTGATCCCCTCTCTCCTGTGGAGTTTAGGTCTGTGAGCATCAGTCTGTTGCCTATTGCTGCTGCTCCTCTTGCTGGTTCTGGTGCTGACGTTGCTGCTGCTTCATCATCATTTGATGGCTAACACGAGGCAATGTAAGTAGCACCACGATCTGATAGATCAGAGCTCCAAAGTGCAGATGACACCTTCGAAGTGTTGAAGAAATCTCTAAAGTTGGTAACTTCTCAGCACAAGTACTGTGAACAAATCCTTTCCCACAAGTAGGTAAGAAAGCAGCTGTGAGTGTTGAGTACTTATTAGCGTATTTCTCTGACATGACTTCAGCTCCCTTGTGTCTTCTCACATTGTCTTCAATGGCAAGATGAATGACAGGAAGCTTGGGAAACTCATGGAGCCAAAGTTAGAGCAGAAATCCCAGGTCAACATCACTCTAATTGAACAATTAACATACCTTAATTGGTGACCTGCCTCTCTTGGGGTAGTGGGCTGGGGGTTGCGGCAGGGGGGCAGTGATGGAATTGCTAACACACATCCTAACTTGCTGCAGTGAAATGCAAATGTGGTGGGTTGGAGCTGGCACCCTGACACTTTGTCCGCTTTAACACCTGCTCCCACCACCACCCCCCCACCCCACCACCCCAACCCCCACCCCAAACAGCTGCCAATCCCACGCACTCTTGCAGATTAAAACTCAGGCCTGCTTGTGTCAGTGAGGATTCTTCAATTCTTCTCTTCTGATTGAAGAGAAACACTGTCATTTGCCCTGCTAACACATGCCACAGACCACCTGGAGAGGATGTCACACTGGAAAGGGCCTCTGGTAACCACAATCTGCTGTTCTAAAGCCCACAAAAAGTCTGGGGATAAGTCTAATGAACAAGGAGTGTAAAACATGGTCCAAACAAAGCAAAGCTCAGTATATCAAATCAAAATTGTCCCTATATTACCAAAGCAAAATTCTTCGGATGCTGATAAGCTGAAATAAAGACAGAAAATGCTGAAAATACTCAGCAGGTCAGGCAACCTCAATTAAGAGAGAAACAAATTTAACATTTCAAAGTTAACATTTCAGTTAAGCATTTTTTGTTTTAGTTGTCTCTATATTGTTATTTTTATTAGGGAGCGATATATGAGACACACTAAAGATCATTGCTGAGGAAGTTTAGATGAATGTTAAAATGCGAGGCTGCAATACTTGAGCTTTGATTTAACAAAACATTTCCAATTTCAAATTTCAAGGGTGCGAATCAGAGTTTTGAAGCAATGATCTAACCAATTACAGTTTTAACTAAGATGACTGTAGAATTGCAAAGGCAATTTTTTGGTCAATTTCATATCTTTGAAAGCAACAAAATCAGTGAGCAGTTAATTGGATCTTGAGGTGATATTGCAGGCAGATTTTTAATTATTTCAATGGATGGAAAATTGGAAGCAGTGAACCCACAATTTTCCAATTTATGTTTGCAATGTTCATGGACTTGAAAAATCTACCCTTAATTTTGATTTTTTACAAATAGGAATAATGTTGATTTGCTATATTGATTTCGAACTTTGCTTTGTTTAGGCAACAGGGAGAGGCAAGGTAAAATATTAAGATGTCAATGTAAAGTATGCAACCAGGAAAGCCCATTCAATCCATCAAGCTTCTTCTTGCCAAAAAAACACATGTACAGTCACAGACTTTTTTCAAATTGGTTTAGTTTCCTCACAGATGCAATTAATATAAGTAAAATTTATAAGAAGAGAAATCTCTCCCTGAAACTAAAGCTATTTGAACAATGAACTCCAGAAGCGTGGGTAGAATTTACTGTTGGTGACGCGGGTCCCACCTGTGGATCTGGAAGTGGGCAGCAATGTCGCTTGGGTTGGAAGCGGTTGGACAAATGCAATCACACAGCAGCTGGCCCAGCGAATGATGTGATTGGGGCGGGCAATAAAGCAGAAATCCTGGCATCAACTGATGACAGAACAGTGGCTGGTGCCATTTTTAAATGGCAGCCAGAGCTGCCTGCAGTGTTTCCAAGGTCGCTGACTGTTTTTCTGACAGCGGCTGAGAGGAGTTGCTGTGAAACTCAGAACTTCAGTTCCAAGCCAGAAGCAGTTGTGAAGGGTGACCTCGATCCATCAGGGGCCACTAGAGCATCCTGCATCTTCAGAGTCTGCAGCCTCTGGTGAAGAAAGCGAAGCAAGAGGCTGATAGCTGGGGAATGGCGCAGGTCTGACAGAGGATGGCCCCACGGTTCAATGATGCCTCCCTGCAGGTTCCTCTCCAGGTGGCAGAGGAATGACGGGAAGTCTTGTTCCCATTGCCTGACCAAGGAAGCCTGGATGGAGGTCAAAATGGAGGTTGCAGCCATGGAGTCCAACAGCACAACTGGGTACAATGCCTGAAGTGGGTCAATGGCCTCCTCTGCAGCACCAGGGTGAGTCTGACTGAAAGCTGTGTGTGCTGTGGCTGCCAGGTGGGGAATACACATTTGGTCTCAATGTGAGGAGGATTGGCTGGGTGGATGAAAGAATAGTATGCCTCAGCAGCAGCTGCCTCATGAGGAATGGCTGCAGGTGGGTGACAGGCATCTGCCTCTCAGTGCCAGCCTTCTCCCAGCTGCACAAATGTGCACGTGTGAGAGAGGGATACGAGAAGGTCCATCTTGCCCCCAAGGGATGCCAGGTGAGGAAGAGGCCAGCTGATCATTACCTAGAGACTCACTTTCCCCTTTTGCCTGCAACAGCAGGGAAAGGGTGAAGATGGGTGCCAGACCTGAGAACCCTGACAGCCGTTGGGGTAGAGGCTCCCAAAATGAAGAACAGGGTGGCCAGGCAATCACTGATGGGAAGTTCAGAGTGATGGTCAATGAGAGATAGGAGGTCTAGAATGTGATGTCCACCTTGGGCAGAAAGGAAGGGCCTGGCACACATGAATGGGAAGAGGGAATGGGAAGGCCAAAGACCGAATTGTTTATCTTCTCCCGTGCAGGTATCTACACTGCCTCAGAGGTTGTTGAGACATTTCTTTTCCCTGCATCCTCCACCAGCACAGATACATTCACCTCAATGGGTCCGTGGTCGTGAATTGGTCTGCGGTCACAAGCTGGTGAGCACCTTACTGAAATGCAGGAGCAACTGATGGAGGTGGTGACAGCCAAGGGCCCTGATAGTTGGAAGTCTGTTGGAGGCCAAGTTCATGCTGAGCCCCAGGCTGATGATGGGTTTCTGGTGTCAACCACATTGAATGCGCTGGAGTTGCATCCTGGAATGGCAGGATTGTCGTATGAGGAGAGATTGGGTCGGCTAAGCCTGTAATCGCTGGAATTTAGAAGAATGAGAGGGGATCTCATTGAAATGTATAAAATTCTGGCAGGCTGGACAGACTGGATGATGTTTCGTCTGGTTGTGGGACTTGAACAAGGGGTCACAATCTCAGGATACAGGGTAGGCCATTTAGGACTGAGATGAAGAGAAGCTTCTTCACTTAGGTGAATCTGTAGAATTTTCTACCATAGAGGGCTGTGGAGGCCTTGTCACTGAATACATTTAAGCAGAAAATAGATAGATTTCTAGACTCTAAAGGTGTCAAGGGGCATGGTGAGAGATCGAGAGTATGGCGTTGGGATAGTGGATCAGCCATCATCATATTGAATGGCAGAGCAGGCTCGATGGGCCGGATGACCTACTCCTGCTCCTATTTTCTATGCTTCTAACAGGGGAAAGTCTGCTGGTGCTACCAGAGGCTATGCACTACCATGCGCAGACAATGGAGGAGTCCATTCAGGCCCTGAGTTCTGCCATGTCTCAGGTGTGTGAGTGCATGGATTCCTCCATGGAGAGCTTGGTGATCATCATGGAGAACCTGTACCACTCAGTGGCTGTGGGGTATGTGCGCAGACATGCATACCATTGCTTTGGCCATGATCTCCAGGCCTCAGTGGCCAGGCGAGCAGGGAATTGTGCACCTGGAGCCCCGTCCTGTTCCCTCTCTATCTCAGGTAGGGAGGGAGATGCCATTGCGCACCAAGGGGGAGGAGGTACTGCAACCTGACACATCTAGGAGCTTGTCTCAGGTGCTTTAAGGGTGGACAAGTGCCCCTCAGCCCCTCTGCCAGTTAACCGACAACCCCCAGTGGAATCAGCCACATAAGCTCCTGCACTGTTGCAGGAGCTCCTCGGCATGCTGGGGCCCCCTAGGCCTCAGGTATCCAGAGGACAGCTGCCAAGGTTACCACAGGCCATAGGACATCACGTCCAGCAGCCTACCTTCACCTGAGCTGCAGATGTCTGGGCCACACCTCCTCGCAGCACATAGAAGCACATTTGATAAAGCACTTCCTTACACATGCCAGGATGGCTCATACCTTTAATGTTAGTTAATGGTTACTGTGTTTCATTAGATTGTGTTTGCGCAATTATTTGTGCTTCCTTTATTCAGTGTCTTATTGCTGCTGTATAACTCTGTCAACCCTTAAACCCTTATCTATCTGTTTGTAAGGGTGAAGGCAGAGTGTGGCCATCTCCATGTATGGGGCATTGGACATGGAGAGGCTGGTTGATGGACCATGGCAAGTAATATGTCTGATGAGATATGAGAGAAACATGACTTGTTGGTAGTGTCTGGCAGCCATTTCAAGGACTCGATGCCTGATGGAAGCAGCTGTGAATACGGTTGTCAGGACCCTCCCTAGCGTGTATCAGCAAGGTCTTGGCTTCAGGTGCAGGTGGCTGATGTTGCTGTCCTACCTCCGCAGCCTCCTACTCCACATCCTCTGTGTCAGAAGAGAGGTGAGTCTCCTCCATGACCTCTGGATGCAAGGCCTCCTCCTTCTGCTGTGCAGCAGATGGTAATAATTCTGGAAACACTCCCCATGGGTTATATTTTAGAGTTCCTTCAGAACGGTCCAGGCAACTGAATCTTATCTTGAGCAAGCCTATTGTCTGTTCGATTGTGGCACAGGTCGACCCTTGCAGACATTGCATCATCCCTCAGCTTCAGTGCGAGCTTCCTCATCAGAGTCAGTAACCATACCTTGTGAGGTTATCTGTCACTGTGGATCCATCCATTGAGGGGTGTGAGGAGCTTGGACGACTGTGGCAGCTGGGAGTGCCAGAGCATAGAGGTATCCTGACTGTTTCCTGGGAAATGGGCACGTACTTGCAGGATTCACTAATGTTTATGGAGTAGAAGCCCTTTTGTTGACGAAGGCTGTTTGCTGGTGAGATGGACCTTTGATGGCTACATGTGTGCAATCCATTAGACACTGCATGCGTGGGAAGCCTGCAATGGCCAAAAAGCCGACAGACCTCTCAGCCTGGCGATCGGGATCAGTGCAGAATCACACAAACTCTGCAGCTCTCTTAAACAGTGCATTGGTCACTTCCCCGATGTAGCCATTTGCGACTGCCTGGGATATCCAGCACACATCCCCAGAGGATCCTTGGAAAGAGCCAGAGGTGTAGGAATTCAGGGCTCTGGTGATTTTTAGTGCCACTGGCATTGAGTGCCCACCCAGTCCCATTGGGCACAGGTTGTCCTGCAGCTTCACATTGGGGGTGGTGACGGGCTCCCTTGAGAGGCACAGTCTTCTTTGGCATTGGTGCTCCAAGACTTGCAGGTAATTATGCGACTTCTGAAGACTCTGTTATGTGGCATGAGTCGGCCCAGCTACCTGCTGCACCTTTTGCTGCTCCTGCTGCCCTAGTAATGGTGCCTCTGGATACTGGTGCAGCCTTCCCCTGTGCTCTCCTCCACCACTCATGGGTCCATGAAAATTAGGTAGGTCAGTCCCATCTGTCGATCATACCCACTTCACTGGCTGCTGTCCTTGGAGGCAGTGTCCAGCTGCTGCCCCTCAGCTTCTCAGATCTTCCCCTCAGTTTCCCAGACCAGCTCCACCCCTTCACAGTTCTGCCCTTCTGCTTCTCAGAGTTGCCCCTCTCTTTCATGTTTTCTTTGACCTCCTTTGTCCTTTTGATGAAAGTTTGCATTCCAATGGAAGGCAGCTGCAGAATGGTTAACCTTCTCCTCGGAGCTTGAGACTTTGCCTTGACACCGCCACCTTTTAACAGTTGGGTATCTGACAGCCTGTGATCCCTGTTCACCACTCGTTAAATTTGGAAAGCAGCATTTAATTCCATTCAGAGGTATGTTAATTTGAGTTAATGACCTTTTATAGTGATCTGAATGACCTTCCTGTAGCTTGCATGCGGCATTGCCGCCTCGCTGCCTCCCCCAACCTGGGTGATTCGGCCCAGAATTCCCAATGCAGGCCTCCGGCCCTCAGTCTCCCGCATGATCCTATGGCTACCCCATCATGGATTCCGCTCCAATGGGCTGCATTACATTGCTCCCGACTAATCTATTGTCACAACCTATATTATGTTAGAAGCTATTATTAAAGATGTTATAGCAGGGCACTTTGAAAAATTCAAGGCAATCAGGCAGAGTCAACATGGTTTTGTGAAAGGGAAATCATGTTTAATCAATTTAATGGAGTTCTTTGAAGGAGTCACATGTGCTGTGGATAAAGCGGAAACAGTGGATGTACTGTACTTAGATTTCCAGAAGGCATTTGATAAAGCGCCACATCAAAGGTTGTTGCACAAAATAAAAGCCCATGGTATAGGGGACAATATATTGGCATGGATAGAAGATTGGCTAGCCAACTGGAAGCAGAATTGGCATAAATCGGTCTTTTTCTGGTTAGCAGCATGTAACAAATGGTGTGCCACAGGGATCAGTGATGGGGCCTCAACTTTTTACAATTTATAGAAATGACTTGGATGAAGGGACATAAGGAATGGTTGCTAAATTTTCGGACAAGACTAAGATATGTAGGAAAGTAAATTGTGAAGAGGACATAAGGAGGCTACAAAGTGACATAAATTGGTTAAGTGAGTGGGCATAGATCTGGCAAATGGAGTATAATGTGGGCAAATGTGAAATTGTCCAGGAAGAATAAAAAAGAAGCATATTATCTCAATGGTGAGAGATTTCAGAACTCTGAGATTCAGACACCTTTTCTCAGCAACAACCTTCAGATTCAACTTATACTACATTGATTCAAATTTAAATTCCATTTTCATATTTCGGATTCATTCACAATCATGGAAAACTACTAAGCACTTTTCAGCCTTCCAGTTTTAACATTAAGTATAATTACTTTAGACCTTAATCACCACTTCCCTTTTCTGGAGAATGGTCGCACCAGAGCAGGTGGGTTTGGAGGAGGTGTAAGCTGGTGCTTAGGTTGGGATCCCTTATATGCCCATGGGGTCGTCCATGCCCCTGGGGTGCACCTGCTTTTCTCTGCCACATCCCCAAGCCACAGGAACCTTCTTGTCAATTGCCAAATGTTTCATGCTCCCCCCACCCGCACCATACCCCTGCTATTCTGCTGTGACAGTTTGCACCTCCTCTGGATCCTCTTTTGTTTCAATACTTGTCTCATTCTCATCTCCTTTTGTCCTGCACCATCATCATCATCATCACTCTTGTCATTTAATCACTCTTGCCCCTTACCCCTATCACAGACCTTTCCTCATGCCGTTTTCCACTTGTTCTGTACATGCTGTTTACCTCGAGTATAGAACATAGAAACATAGATAATAGGAGCAGGGGTAGGTCATTTGGCACTTCGAGCCTGCTCCGCCATTCAATATGATCATGGCTGATCCTCCATCTCAAGGCCATATTCCTGCACTCTTCCCATACCCCTTGACGTCTTTAGAGTCCATAAATTTATCTATTTCCTTCTTAAATATATTCAGTGACCTCACCTCCACCGATTCCATAGGTTCACCACCCTCTGAGTGAAGAGGTTTCTCCTCATCTCAGTCCTAAATGGTTTACCACATATCCTCAGACTGCGGCCCCCTTGTTCAAGATCTTCCAGCCAGAAGAAATATCAGCTGCATCCAGTTGTCCATCCCTGTCACAATTTTATACATTTCAATGAGTTCTCCTCTCATTCTTCTAATCTCCAGTGAATACAGGCCTAGTCAGCCCAATCTCTCCTCATATGAGGATCCTGTCATCCCAGGGATCAGTCTGGTGAACTTTCACTGCACTCCCTCTATGGCAAGTATTTTTTTATTCATGGGAAGTGGGTGTCACTGGCTAGGCCATAGACATGCCCATCCCTAATTGCCCTTGTTCAGAGGGCATTTACGAGCCAACCATGCCTGAGTCACAGGTAGGCCAGACCAGGTAAGGACAGCAGATTTCCTTCCCTAAAGGGCATTAATGAGCCAGATGGGTTTTTAGAACAATTGACAATGGTTTCCTGGTCATCATTAGGCTTTTAATTCCATATTTTTATTGAATTCAAATTCCACCATCTGCCATGGTGGGATTCAAACCCAGGTTCCCAGAGCATTACCCTGGGTCCACTAGTCCAGCGACAGTACCACTATGCCATTGCCTGGCCTACAATACTCCGGGTGTGGTCTCATTAAGGCCCTGTACAGCTGTAGTATGGCATCCTTGCTCCTGTACTAAAGTCCTCTCGCAATGGAGGCCAACATACCATTTGCCTTCTTAACTGCTTGCTGCACCTGCATGCTTGCTCTCAGTGATTGGTGTACAAGGACACCCAGGTCCCTTTGCACATCAACATTTCCCAATCTATCACAATTTAAATAATATTCTGCCATTCTGTTTTTCCTACTGAAGTGGATAACTTCACACTTATTCACATTATACTGCACCTGCCATGTATTTGCCAACTCACTCAATGCGTCTAAATCGCCTTGAAGCCTCTTAACACCCTCCTCATCGTTCATGTTCCCACCAAGTTTCCTGTCATCAGAAAACTTGGAAATATTGCATTTGGTTCCCTTATCCAAATCATTGACATATATTGTGAACAGCTAGGGCCCAAGCACTGCTCCTTGCGGTACCCCACTAGTCACTGCCTGCCACTCTGAAAAATACACATTTATTCTTACTCTCTGTTTCCTGTCTGCTAACCAATTCTCAATCCATGGCAATATATTATCTCTAATCCCATGTACTTTAATTTTACACACTAACCTCTTATGTGGGACATTATCAAAAGCTTTCCGAAAATCCAAATACACCACGTCCGCTGGTTCTCCCTTATCTATTCTTCTAGTTACATCCTCAAAAAACTCCAGTAGGTTTGTCAAACATGATTTCCCTTTCATAAATCCATGTTGACTTTAATATTTTCTAAGTGTCCTGTTATTACATCCTTTATAATAGATGCTAGCATTTTCCCTACTATTGATGTTACGCTAACTGGTCTGTAATTTGCTGTTTTCTTCCTCCCTCCTTTTTTAAATAGTGGGGTTACATTTGCCACTCTCCAGTCTGCCTGGACTGTATCTCCTAGTTCTGATAAAAGGCCATCAACCTGAAACTCAACCTGTTTTCTGTTTTTCATCCAGTTTCCTGGTATCCAAACCATTACGCATTTGGTGGTGTCTTGAAACTTTATGGATTACTGGACCTAAGAGAGGTTTCCTGGGACAAAAGGACTAAATTTGTCTCTGATTGCCTATGGGATTGTGAAGTCCAGTGGGATAATTTACCCCTACTAACAGTAAGAGATACTGTATTGCAATTAAGCATGAATATGAGATTCACAATGACCATTATAATGGGGAAGGAGGAAGAGCAGCAAGTGAGAATAGATGAAAGAGAGTAACACCGTAGTTCAAAATGTTACTTTCCCCTCCCCCAATAAATTCAGAAGCTACACAGGTCCTGTGCAGTCTTTAGGGAGGGGTTCTATTCTAGAAAAGTATCCTTCACCAAAGACAAAATAAAGCAGCTGCACCGGCTACACCATGAAGAAAATAAAACATGAGGATCTGCAGACATTGTTTTCTGCCTGGACAGATTTTGCGGTAGCTTAATTGCCAGTCACAATTACACTCAACTTTTAAGCTACTGGATCATTTCGGGCAGCCATAAGGAATCTCTGCAATATCATTCAGGATTCCATTTAGACATGAACTCATTAGATAATTGGTACTCTTTTCCAGAGAACTCGGGTGTTCATCCATTTTGGCATTGCAGTAAGGCAGCAGGAATTTGCTGGGTTTCCTAAAATGTCAGCTGAGGTGGCATTCACATCGCCACACGGGCTCCCACAATTAATCTCTCCATTCCCTTAACAGAAAGAGCAATCACTCACACAGATTCAATGTGAGAACATGCAGAGAATCCTCCATGTTAATGCAATTTTTGCAAAAAGTTGTCAGGATACGTTCGTCCTTAGAAATTCCATGCTACCTGAGCTCTTCAAGGAAAGTAATCATGGCTTGTTGGTGACTCACTATCATGGAGGATAGCTGCTCTAAGAGTTGTAAGAACAGCAACTGAGGAAAACCCTAAGAAGGCACAAACCTCTGCCAGAGTGGTCATTGAGTGACTATTGGGTGTTAAAGGGGTGTTTCCGCGGGTTGGGTTGTGCGATATACTCCAGATTACGTATCCTGCATTGTTGTAGTGCATGATGCCCTGTACTGCTTTCCCTTTCAAAAGCCTGGATATATCATTCCTGAGGAATAGGCCTCAGCTGCTTTATAGAAAGAACAACATAGAAGGGAACATCAGGAATGTTGCAATTCTAAGGGCTCCTCATTGATTGCTCCAAAGGGCATGAAAGTACAACTTATCAATTAAATGTTTTCACTTATTTAGTATTAGCTTTGTGACAACTCCCCAAAATCCTTCCCTCCACCTTCAAATAAATTGCAAATCTTTCACTCCTCTATTCTCTAATTATCGCATCAAAACTAACTTCTTTGAATCTACATGGCCATCTAACTCACCTGATTGAATAACCAGAGCGTCAAATAGGTGAACCTTCATCTTTATTACAATCAGCTCATGAGTGCAGAAAGGCCATCTTAATATCTTCTGGTGCTGGGGATCCCTTTCTCCTATTTCAGTGCTTCCCGAGGTGAATTTGTAGGTCAGTGCTTCCCGAGGTGAATTTGTAGGTCAGTGCTCTGAGAGGTGAATTTGTAGGTCAGTGCTTCCCGAGGTGAATTTGTAGGTCAGTGCTCTGAGAGGTGAATTTGTAGGTCAGTGCTCTGAGAGGTGAATTTGTAGGTCAGTGCTCTGAGAGGTGAATTTGTAGGTCAGTGCTCTGAGAGGTGAATTTGTAGGTCAGTGCTCTGAGAGGTGAATTTGTAGGTCAGTGCTCTGAGAGGTGAATTTGTAGGCCAGTGCTTCCCGAGGTGAATTTGTAGGTCAGTGCTCTGAGAGGTGAATTTGTAGGTCAGTGCTCTGAGAGGTGAATTTGTAGGTCAGTGCTCTGAGAGGTGAATTTGTAGGTCAGTGCTCTGAGAGGTGAATTTGTAGGTCAGTGCTCTGAGAGGTGAATTTGTAGGTCAGTGCTCTGAGAGGTGAATTTGTAGGTCAGTGCTCTGAGAGGTGAATTTGTAGGTCAGTGCTTCCCGAGGTGAATTTGTAGGTCAGTGCTCTGAGAGGTGAATTTGTAGGTCAGTGCTCTGAGAGGTGAATTTGTAGGTCAGTGCTCTGAGAGGTGAATTTGTAGGTCAGTGCTTCCCGAGGTGAATTTGTAGGTCAGTGCTCTGAGAGGTGAATTTGTAGGTCAGTGCTCTGAGAGGTGAATTTGTAGGTCAGTGCTCTGAGAGGTGGTTGGCTGCTCCAGTGCAGCAGAAGGGCTCATGGAAAATTCCAGTCCTTAATGTCAAGGTGCCTCATTTGGGACCCTGCTTCACTCGAACATTGTGTGCAAGTCTACCCTAACAAGAACAAGCCATTAGGTTTTGACTGGTATTTTGGGATGTCTCTCAGGTGGCATTAGACAACTGAAGTTACATATTTGGTGGTATCACTCTGTCAAAGTGGATGAATGGGTCTTATGGTTCTGCTGTTAGTGGAAATTGCATAGGCTTTAAATTTAAATGTTGATTCCGAGGCTGAAAGGAGAGAGTGACCAGTAGACTTTGCCTACCCTTGTCAGGTCATTGCTCTAATATGCAAACCTGGATGGAACTTGGGCCAATACCATCTCCTTCCACAGAACATAAAAAATTGTTGAGGTTTTCTCTCATGTATGCTCAGAAATCTGTCAGCATCTCATCCAGGAGGGTTTGTAGGTAGTTGCCTGTGAAACTTTGAGCCCTTGATCTATGCTTTGCAATTCTCTGCACTCTTCCTTAATGTCTCTGTCAGGTCTTTCATTTGAAGATGTACTGTGTATGTGATACAGAATCTTACATGAGCCCTTGTACTATATAGTTGCTGATTACCTAGGCCTGAACTTTTCGGTCGTCGGGCTCGTGCAATCAGTGGGCCTGGGAGTGGATGGGAAATGGGCCACCAGCTGCGATCGCACCCCCCCCCCCCACTCCACCCCCCCACCACCGCCATTTCATGCTGGCCAGCCCTGAAAAGCTCAGCGCTGCCGGGGTGGGAGCGGAGAGAGGGTGGGCGCCGACATAACCGAGGATGCAGGTGAGCGCTTGAAGAGAGCTCCCTGAAGGCAGACGGCTACCCCAGGGAGCTGCAGACCTCCACAGACTAAAGGACATGACAAAAGTGCTGCAAACTATGACCATGCAGCACAATCAAACACCTGAAAGCGTACCTCATAAAAAAACCAGTGCCCAGATACCTCTTTTTATTTCATTCCCCCACAGAGATTTCATCCCGCCCTGGATTGAGATTTGAGCAAAAATATAAATGCCGCCTGGGAGAATGGGCCATCCGCCAACCGTAAATGTGGAGGGGGCCATGTAAAGTCGTTGTTGATTGCATCATTAATGGGACTAATTGCCCACTTAATTGTCGGTGGGCTGGTTTCCAACTGCTGCGCGTGCTCGCCGAGCGAAATATTGTACGAGTGCACGATGACATCGGGACGCTCGCCCGACATCACCTCGCGATACTTCACGTCCGTTTGGGCCGGGTGTGCGCCCGCCCGTGGGATGTAAAATTCCGTGGTAAGTAATTTACTGCTCATCTGTTGGTCCTCCAGCTTGCTATCATCTGTCGTGTAGCTATTCTGCTAATTTCCACTTTCCTCCTGTGCAATACTTCAGTGTTGCATGGAATTTAGTCTAATGAAGCACCAAAGGGCTTGCAAGCAATGTCTAATATAGGCTAAAATTACATAGTACTGGTAGACATAAGTCCTGGCTGAGGGCTGTAACACCAACTTAAATGGTAGTAAATGGATTTCAAAGGACTGAACAGATTTTCTGATGAATTGCACTCAACAAATAAGAGCAAAATGGATGAAATTGATTGGACAAGTGGACATCATTCCGAATTTCCTCTCATTTAGTTTCCCATTCAATATAGTGATCAAGTCTTGTACTGATGCCATAGCCTTGCCAGTTTGTAGTTTGTCATATTATCATTTGGCCCTAATGATGTAATTTGGACATCGATGCTAGCACAGTTATCTACAAAATGAGATTTCAGGCTGCTACAGACTTGTTAACAGAAACGGATTGAAAGAGAATTTTAGTTAGATTTCAAGCAACGAATAGAAGCTACTTCTAAATCTTCTTCTTCCTCTTATTTTTATTATTTTCCTGCTTCCACTTAATCAGGAGGTTTCAGGGTAAATTCTATGTTTTCAGTCTGTAGCCATGTTCGAAGATACTTGGGTTAGGGCTACATTACTGTAACACTGACCTGATAGAGCCAAAAGATGCACACTGTGGAGCTAAACCTCCAGAGCATAGAGGGAGACCCACATTTCTTTACCCAACAAAAGTCTTCACAAAGGTTGAAATGCAGCTTGTTACCTATAAGTGGCTGCAAACTTTTAGGTAAACAGGTTAACCCTGCAAAATCAGATAGATCAGGTGGATGGTAATAATGAACTATAATACCTGACTGGAGGCCTGATTTAGTAAATCTGCTTTGACCCAATCTTTGTTCAGCAGTTATATAGCTGCCCAAGCACAATTTGAATCAATGTACCATTCATTAAATATTCTTGCCATGCCATGGCATTCTCAAGAATTAAGTATCACTATTTACTGGAGAATTTAAGATACTGATGGGGTGTCATTTTTTTAAATTTCAGATAACACCCAGGGCAAAAATGGACTAGCACTGCATGAGAAATTAATCTGAATCATGTACATAATCAGTGACAATACTCAGTCAAAGCAGCAGTCACCAATAAGTGAAATTAATATTTTACCTTTACTGCAAAAGGGGCCAGCTTTAGGGGCAGCTTGCAACTTGACAACTTTTCTTTCCCATATATGGTGTCACAAGGCTATGCCTCTCTATTTTTGAAAATATGATTTTTCAACTTCCAACTGATTGGAAATGTTGCAATTTGAAATGAGACAGAACAAACTACTTAAAATCCAAGGTGAAGGCAAAAAACAAACAAATGACCCTCAGGGGAGGGTGAAGAGAGAGGCATCTCCTAGAATTCAAAGGCCCACCAAAACTCATCACTGTCCAAGGAAGAGACATTAAAATGCAAAGTGCTGGATATTGAAACAAGGGCTGCCACAGACAGACACACCCAAACCCTAAGATAAAAACAAAAAGCTAAAAGCTACTGCGGATGCTGGAAATCCAAAACAAAATAAAAACAGAATTACCTGGAAAAACTCAGCAAGTCTGGCAGCATCGGTGGAGAAGAAATCAGTCAACGTTAACCCTCTTGGAAATGCACAATGGATGGAATATTTCAAGGTCAGGCTGCAGCCACTGCAGAGAGATTGCATGAAAACTTTAAGCAGAGGAAACAGTCTGAAAGCTGGGCTCTCTCTCTCCCTCTCTTTTAGAACAAATGTATTACCCAGTTAGGATGCCAACTTTACTAGAAATCTACCAGAGAACCAAGATCTCCTAATAATTGTGACTGCATCCACGAAACAAACTAATCCAAATCAACTGCAAAAATCTACGCCTCAAAGACAATCAAAGGACACTTGACCGTATATTCTTTCAACTTTTTTTTACTTGTCTCCAATTTCCCTTATTTCTGATACCTGTTTGTGTGTGATCTCACATTTGTATTTTTTTCCCCCTCAGGTTTAGCTTTTCATACATTTGCTTGTTCTTTGACTCAAGAAAGCCTTGTCCGATTGGCTCCTTATTGCTCACAGCTTCAATAGTCAAATACATTTGGATTTGGAAAAGGCATATCCTCATGGAAAAGCCACTTAAACCTTTGTTGTGACTAACCAAGGAGGTTGAATAGAGGGGAGCCAGTTCATCTCACCTGGTCATAACAATTTTCTTGACATTGCTTATAAATGTGAATGTGAAGTCTAATCTCTTCATGATGGAGTTTATCATTCATGGTAATAGGTTTTGATTTACAAGGTGCTCCGCACCATGGATTATGGGAATACCCTCCATTATTCTATAGAAACAATTAATGACACTGATACATCTTACTAAGGTGATGCAGTAGTGTTTCTTTTATACAGCATTATGAGCAAGGTACTACTTTTTGCACTGCTCATTCATATGGTGAAGCTTAAAAGATAGACCACATGCGTGAGCATCTAAATTCAGAGAGAGTGATTTAAATTGGGCCATAACTTTTTTAATGACTGGAAAGTGCTAAAGGAATAGATAATGTTACAATTTGTGCAACTTATCAATTCTTTCTGCTGGAACACAGCATCCATATGTAAGCCCATGCTTCATTTGAACAGAAACGTATTATCCAGTCAAGATCTAGGTTGACATTGTTGAAAGAGAAACAATGAACCCTTTCCACAGTAGAAATAATAAAGACTGCATACTATGATCTCCAAATCTAAAACAGCTTGAAAATACCACGCTGTCAAATCATGCAGTTGAATGGAAAATATTAATTTATATTTCTAAAAAAAAATTGCAGAATGGCCACAGCTCAGTGGATAGGCTTAACAAACACTTCACTTGTCTTAACTTTATAACATCTGTTCCAAAATAATAAAATACTTAAAACTTATTAGTTCTCTTCATAACTTTTAACTATGATTCCAGGATGAAAAGCTTTATACGAGCAATGACTTCAAAGAATCCCTCATTAAATCTCTAATCCATTAGTGACACAGCGGAATAGAAACATTGACCGCCATACTGATTATATGGCTCTCTTTTCTTTTGATGTCTGAGCTGGTAGAAAGGGAGATAAAAAAGATATTATTCACAATTAATCAAAACTGTCAGTCAAAGATAGATTTCAAAGATGGCCTCTCAGGTATAGGGTTGTCAATCCAACCCAGCATCAAAGACACCTGTACATGTTACAAGCTGAATTGAATATAGACCCATTCCTCATTTACGTCTTGCATATCCAATTAAAGACCTGACAAGACATAACAGATTAGCTGAGGGGATGGCTGGCTGACCTGTTAAACAAAGCATCTGGGCTGCATCTTGCACACTGTACAATACCGGCATCAACTTGCCAATAAGAAAATGAGAAAGCTTCCATCTAACAAACTTAAAACTCATACAAGTTTCATCACTTTAAATTCAGGTGAGTGAAGAAAATATCACTCTTTCAATGATTACACTATTTGATTGCGCATAAACTGGAGTCCGAACTTAGACAAGATGATATGGTTCCGATATATTGGAGCAGCCTGCCTTCCTTTCTCACTGCCACAATAATTCCTTCTACTGCTTTCGTTGTCTCATCTTTGTTGTGAACCTTCTGTATATTGAGACTAGCCCCCTTGTCCTCGCCAATGCCTGCCCACATCTGCATCTTCACTTTCACTGTGGGCCTTCTATCTATATGCTTACTCCTCCTCCTCCACCAAAATTCAATTGAAACCCAACATCCTCATTCACAGTAGTAACAGACTAAAGGGCGTTGTCTTTGAGCATTCTAGTGCTGCCAAATTTCAGAAACTCCATCATAATTCTGTCAAACACTAGGATCAACGCAAGAACTACCAGAGACCAAGATTGCTCTCATTATTACCAAAATCCAGCAAAACTTTGAATGTATAGTAAACTCCATCTCCTCTCTCCAGTATTCTTAAATATCCAGTACCTACCTCAAACTGGTGCAAGGTGCATGTTACTTTGTTTCTCAGTTTTAAAAATGGTAGTTACAAACAAATAAACAAGAAGTCACTAGAAGTTATGCGTAGATGTTGGCCTTGATTCAGTTGGTAACACTCTTGTTTCTTAACAACAAGGTTCTAGGGTCAAGCCCATTACAAAGGGTTGAGTACATTACTCAAGGCTGACACTCCAGTGCAGTGCTGAGGGAGTGCTGCAATGTCAGAGTTGCCGTCCTTTGGATGAGATGTTACACAGAGACCCCATCTACCTGTTCAGGTGCATTTAAAATATCCCATGGCACTATTTTGAAGAGCAGGGAAGTTATCCCTGATGTCCTGGCCAATATTCATCCCATAACCAATAATGTGAAAACAGATTATGTGGTCATTATGACATTGCTGTTTGTGGAAGTGTGCAAGTTAGCTGCTGTGTTTCCTCCATCACAACAATGACTGCATTTAAATAGCACTTCATTGGTTGTAAAGCGCTTTAAGACATTCAGTGGTAATGAAAAGCATATTATCAATGCACGTCTTTTTTTTAATTTAAGGTTTTCATAGAATGATAGACAGAGTGTGGAATTTTACTCTCAAAGCAATGTTAAAAATCGGAGATAATTGTGTAATACAAATGGAGTTTGATGTGCTCAGCCATCATAAATCAGTGGCCCTGATAAAGCCTGATTTTCGCTTGCCAAATCTAGGGAATGCCAATGCCAGTACTGTCAACAAAATTTGATTTAGCTAAATCAGCATAGATCAAATTAAACCTTGGGCATTTCTAGACTGTATGGCCCAGTTGTTCCCTAACTTAGCATACTACATCACTGGTGGAATACAGGAACTATGATAACTTTTAATAGTCTATGTTTTGAGGAGGAAACAAGTTTTTTGCCCACCTCTAGTGAAATCTGAGCCCACTTCTGCAAGCAACATATAAATAGTCCTTTATTTCTCACAATCTATTAATTGCAAGGTGTTTTTGTATTCAAAGAGTTAAAACTATTTTGGTTAAATTCGCAAAGTCTGTTGTTCCAATTTTTTTTCAATAATAGACATATGAACTCGGATAACCTCTATAAAGACACATAACTCACCGGTATGAAGCTTCCCATGGGGCCTAATTTAATGTAATATACATTTCCTGGAGGTTCATCCAGGCTAATGTAGACAAGAATGGGAAAGATTTTTTTTAAAAAAATGAGCAATTCATTTTTTCTTTTGTTGAACCTCCACTTTGGTCATAGTTGTATAGAGCTGACAGCACAAAACTTTGGCATTGTATGAAAGCAAATAAAAAGAGCTCAGCTATAGAAAACTGTGGGCTGAAAGAATACGCCCAGCACAAATTATGAGGTCCAAATTGTAAACACATCTACACCATTTGAAGCTTGTATGGGGTGTGGAAGTTAATCAGAAATGGTGTAATCATATGTGCATGAAGTCCATAAATAACCTCAGCTCTGATTTAAACAGTGCAAAGAGAGACAAAAGATAGATTTCTGAGCCATTTGCATTCATATGAGGGAGTCCTTGAACCCTAGGAAGGTATCAATAAATTGGAAACAGCATAACAACTAAACAAATGTAGGCAATTTTAGATCTATCAGTCTTACTTCAGTACTGTGTAAAATAATGTCAGAAGTTATTAAGTGTATATTTGAGGATTATATGTATGCCATGTTTCTGGATTTTTTTGACCATTTTTCCACAAATGGAGTTGAAAAATGGAAAAGAAAATGCAATGTTTATTCTAATCAGCAATTGATTCTCCCAGGGACTAAACAATAAGGAATTCGGTAGTTAGTTTAAATATGCAGCCTTGGTCCAAACATGGACAAAAGAGCAGAACTCAAGAGGTGACTTAAGGCAGCGTTTGACCGAGTGTGACATCAAGGAGCCCTCGCAAAACTGCAGGCAATGGGAGTCAGGGGGAATTCATACCTAGCACAAAGGAAGATGGTTGTGGTTGTTGGAGGCCAATCATCTCAGTCTTGGAACATCACTGCAGGAGTTCCTCAGAGTAGTGTCCTAGGCCCAACCATCTTCAACTACTTCATCAATGACCTTCCCTCCAACACAAGGTCAGAAGTAAGGGTGCTTGCTGATGATTGAACAATGTTCAGTACCATTCAAGACTCATCAGATATTGAAGCAGTCCATGTTCATATGCAGCAAGGCCTGGAAAACATTCAGGAACTGGGCCAGCTATACAAGAGTAGGTCAGAGGCTTGGAATTCTGTAAAGAGTAACACATCTCCTGACTCCCCAAAGCCTGTCCACCATCTACAAGGCACAAGTCTGACGGAATACTGTCCACTTGCCTATATAAGTGCAGCTCCAACAACAGTCAATAAGTTTGATACAATCCAGGACAAAGCAGCCTGCTTGATTTGCACCCCATCCACCACCTTCAACATTCATTCCCTCCATCACTGATGAACCATGGCAGCAGTGTGTACCATCTACAAGATGCACTGTTATAACTCACCAAGGTTCCTTTGACAGCAGTTTCCAAACCTGTGACCTCTACAATCTTGAAGAACAAGGGCAGCAGATGCATGGGAACACCACCACCATCCTGACTTGGAACTATCCCTCTTTTTCCGTCACTGGATCAAAATCCTGGAACTCCCTCCCTAACAGTACTGTGGGTGCACTTACAGCACATGGACTGCAGCAGTTCAAGAAGGCAGCTCATCACCACCTTTTCAGGGACGATAAATGCTCGCCTAGCCAGTGAAGCCCACATGCCATGAAAGAATTAAAAAAAACTCAGAAAGGTACCTATCATGATTGTGTTGAAAAACTCTTTGACCTTGGTTGATTTATGATCAGGAGGTTGGACAATAATGGATATTTTACACAGTGACAGAGGCTTTTAAATTGGTGCATATAGGGCAGTTTGAGTCAACTCCCGTTAAAGTAAAATATGCCGACTACTTACAGGATCCTTGAAGGTATCTGTGGCAGACTTATAACAATAAGTTAGTGAACAGTAGTCAACATGATCTCAGAACAGAAAAAACTCTGACTATTATCCATGGCATTCTTGGAAAGTAACATCCTGGAAGTAGGTGCCCTGGTCCTAGCACCTGGTGTGCCTAGATTTTATATAAAGCATTTGCCAAAGTTTCACATGAAAGGCTCAAAGCAACAGGATTTTAGGATAAATTGGCTGAAAGTCCTTGAATGCGTGGTTGCCTCCTAAACCTGTGCCTATCTTTCCCAGAACTCCATCTTTGAATTCCTCCATTCAGATTTCTGCCCACCTGCCTGCCACAGAACCGAAATGGCTCACAAAATGACATCATATGTGACGCGACAAATGTAAACTATCCCTTCTCATCCTTCGCGACCTGTCTGAGGTTCTTGACATGGTTGATCACACCGTCCTCCTCCAACGCCACTCCAGCTGGATGAGACTGCTCTCACCCGGTTCCATTCTTATCTATCTAATTGAAGCCAGGGAATCACTTGCAATGGTTTCTCTAACTTCTCCTGCACCATTAACTCTGCTGTCTGCAACGATCAATCCTTGGCCCCCCCCTCCTGTTTCTCACCCAGCAGCTACCCCTTGATGACATCATTCAGGAGCACAGCATTAGTTTTCACATGTAAGTCGACGACACCCAGTTCTATCTAGTGACCATCTCTCTCGACTCCTCCACTATCACTAAATTATTAGATTACTTACCTGACATCTCGTATTGAATGAGCAGAATTTTTTTCCATTTAAATATTGGGAAGGCTGAAGCCATTGTCTTCAGTCCCCACGATCCCTTAAAGCCACCAACTCCATCCCTCCCCATGGAAACAGTCTGAGGCTGTTTGCAACCTTGGTGTTATATTTGACCTTGCGATGACCACATATCCACACCATCACTAAAGCTACCTACTTCTACCTCCACAGCCTGACTTTGCCTTGCCAGAGCTTGTCTGCTGCTGCAAACCTCAATCATGTCTTTGTTACCTCGAGACTCGACTATTCCAATGCACCCTGGGATGTTTTCCCACATTCTACCCTCTGTAAACTTGAGGTCATCCAAAACTCTGCTGCCCAGCCTTACCCACACTAAGTCCTGTTCATCTACCACTCCTGATCTCATTGACCTACATTGTACTTGTCAAGCAACGCCTTGACTTTAAAATTTTCAATCACCCCAACTTTGCACTAAATGCGGGAGCGGGTGGGTAAAATGATGTTATAACCACCAGCTGCAATGCATATGCCACATCACAAGCCGTATCGTCCGAAATGCGCCGCATTAATTATGCGTTTCCGGGAAACATGCCGTTTCCATGGTGAGCGGGCTGTCATCCGCCCGCCAGGCCATCACCTCGCAGCTTCATCAAGCCGGGCGCCATAGTTAAAGTCAGCCGCGTGCTCACATCTCAGTGCCAACAGACTGCTGCAAAGAAGACATAGCCCATGAAAGGCAAAAACACAGCCCCCAGGTACAATAACGCATCCCTCAAGCACCTTTTAGATGCAGTGGAGGCTCACAGTGATGTCCTCTAACCCTGCTCTGGCTGCAGGATGGGCAGCAACCTCACTAATTCGGCTTAGGAGGCAGTGGTAGAGGTGTTCACCGCCAATGCCCTTCAAAAGAGGACAGCCGCAGACTGTTGGAGAAATGCCTAAAATAAAGGTCCTCACGGACTTTGAAAACAGCCATTCAGCTGGCTGGCGACGATCTGGACCATTCCTTTGATGATGGTGAGGTCGGTGCTGCTCTACCAAGTGAGGATCCAGCAGTGCAACATCCATCAGATAACCATACTTTGAGTGATGTGCCTCGTTTCACAGGCCATTGCCATGCACTGATTATCTCCCCTTGCTCCTGTGGGCACATCTGGGAAACAGCTGACAGAGTTCACAACCCAGGGCCTACAATCAAGCCCCAAAGAAACCTCTGAAGAGGAATCTGGAGGCACCCTCCTTGAAGTCCCGTCACAGCGCTCACCCACACCCTCCACCAGGGCAGAGACACACACTTCAGTGGGACCTAGTTTTAGAGTAGGCCCGAGGTCACAATCTGGTGAGCACATTGCACCGTCTGATCCACTACAGGTGGAGACAGGGACTTCCCAGGTGTCCGGCACTTGGAGGACTGCTGGAGGCCAGAAATTTGCTGAGTCCAAGTTAGATGATGAGTCTCCGGACTTGGTCATGACACAGTTGCTGGAGCTGCAAAGGCAAGTTCGGGAACATCAGGAAGGGATGTCCGCTGCACTCAGATTGCAAGGCACAATGGAGGAGTCTGTCCATCTACAGGCTGAGTTGATAGAGCTGGCATTCCAATGCACTGAGGTCAACACTGGCATGATGGCAGCCCCCATGGAGACCTTGGTCCGGGATGTCGCTCCTGCACTGCTGCCGCCACTGACGCCATAGTTGGCTTCCAACAGTGTATTCGCGAGAGGATGTGCGGGGCAGCTCGATCTCACTCCAGCTACCCCTTCTCTTCAGGGAGTCAGCCTGGGTCTCTTGGGCACCCACAGGGAGGGGGATCAGCAGTTGTACCCCCCAGGTGACTCCGGGATTGTCTAGCGCATCTGAATCCCCTTTTCCTGTGACCTCAGCAGCTCCAGCTCCACAGGCCAAGGAGGGTGTCACTGCTGCACAGCAGGACCCCGAAAGCAGGGCGGGGGCCTCCAGGTCTCGGCCCTCCAGAGGACACCCGCTAAGATCATCACAGATAGGGCGTAGCAGTCAGCAGGCTGCTTCCACCTCCACCATGGATGACAGAGGAGCACCAAGACACAGCAGCAGCATGAGGAAGGTTAAGAAGATGTAGTTGCATGGCCTGGGCAAGGGTGTTAATCACTTGTACATACTGTTCACTATTGTCAATAAACTCCCAACAGTGTTTCCCTACCTATGGCTCCTTGTTCTGATGAGCAGTGTTTGTGTCACTCAGATGTGAAACCTTTCTGCACAAGGTAAAGGCAGGTGTCTCAGCCCATGGCCTCTTCCCTGTGGTTTGTGCAGCCTCCAGTCCAAAGAGATGGTCTGGCCTCACAATCCCTGGAGACATTACTGATACCTGCACTACGACAGTGTTTGTCATTGCTGCCAGAATGTGTTGGGCAGGCGTCATAGGGCTCCATCATTCTCTCTGGGTGCTTTCAGTGCCTTTCGGATGGAACTGGGCCCCCATCTCTTCAGCATCTGTGACCTGTGATGCTGTGCTCCTGAAGGGTTCAGTTGCTGAAGGTGAACAAAGGATCAGATGCTTTTAAAGTTTCATGGCTGCGTCTCCATGATATGACCCTGATCAAAAAGCGCAGCGAGCTGCCCTCAGCCAGACAGGAGTCAGGCATTCTCAAAGGCTATGTGAAGATCAATGGAGTGTACTCACTGCATGTTGTCATCATCCTCCTTCAATTGAGTGACAATTACAGTGACAAGCACAGAGCTGCCTCAGGGAGATTAGTTTGATTATCAAAAATTTTAATAAAGAAAAAGAAAATTTAAGACACGTCCTCTCATGTGACACTGTCACATGAGCTGGGACATGTCAATGAACTTTAATAAAAAAAATTATTTGAGTTACAAATCCTTCATGAAATCTCATCCCGCCTGTGGATGAGGTTTCATGATAAATGTGAAGGCTGCCTGGGCTCTTCGCCTGCCCGCCAGCCTTAAGGTTGGACAGGCAGCTCAGTTAATTACTGTAATTAGTTTTAAAATGGCCTTAATAGGCCTTGATAGTTCAGCAGGCACACAGCCGACTCTGCTGCGCGCCTGCCGAACTGAAGATCGAAATGACGTGCGGTGACGTCAGGACGTACGCCCGACATTACCACGCATCATTTTACCCGTTGGCGAGTGGTGCCTGTTCCCGCATGCCGATCCGAAGATTCTGGCCCAGGTCTAGTATAGCCTGTTCTCTGGTTGGCTCCAGAACATGCTGTTTTAAGAAACATCCCAAAAACATTCTATGAACTCCTCATCTATGATATCTTTGTCCATCCGATTTTTCCATTCTATATATAAATTAAAATCCTCCATGATTATTGCTGTACCTTTCTGGAAAGCTCCCATTATCTCTTCTTTTATACTCTGTCCTACTCTGTAGTTACAATTAGGGGGCCTGTACACCACTCCCACAAGTGACTTCTTGCCTTTATCATTCCTTGTCTCAACCCTAGCTACGTCCTGATATCCTGAATTTAGGCCCTCCGTCCCAAATGTACTAATACCATCATTAATCAACAGAGCCATCTCTCCACCTTTTCCTAACTTCTTGTCCTTCCTAAATGTCACGTACCCTTCAATATTCAGGTCCCAATCTTTGTCATCCTGTAGCCACATATCTATAATGGCTATCAGATCGTACTTATTTATTTCTATTTGCGCTATCAGTTCACCTGTTTTGTTTCAAATTCTATGTACGTTTAGAAACAGAGCTTATAGTTTTGTCCTTTTATTATCTTTGCAGCATCTAGCCTTATCTGCTGATTTACTCTTAGACTTTTACTCTCTGTCCCTCCCTGTCATTGTCTATTTATCATTTCCCATAATAATACCTTTCTCTCTTGCCTCGTCTCTACTCCTTGGTTTACCACATCTGCCCAAATTTGAACCCTTGCCACCACTATTCAGTTTAAAACCCTCTCTACCTCCCTAGTTAGGTAGCTCACGAGGACACCAGCCCAGCATGGTTTCGGTGTAAGACCGACCCAATGGTACAGATCCCACTTTCCCCAGTACTGGTGCCAGTGCCCCACAAACCGAAACCCGCTTCTCCCATGCCAGTCTTTGAGCCACACATTCATTTCGCTAATCTTATTTGTCCTATGCCAATTTGTACATCGCTCAGGTAATAATCCAGAAATGATTACCTTTGAGGTTCTGCTTCTTAATTTGGTGCCTAGCTTGACATACTGACTATGCAGAGCCTCCTTCCTCATCCTGCCAATGTCGTTGGTGCCTACATGGGTCATAACAACTGGATCCTCCCCTTCCCACTGCAAGTTCCTCTCCAGCCCTGAGTAGATATCCCAAACCCTGGCACCAGACAGGTAACAAAGCCATCTGGACTCTCGCTCTTTGCTACAGAGACAGCGTCACTCCCCCTTATTATACTGCCCCCTACTACCACTACATTCCTTTTTGCTCCCCCAGCTCGGATGGTTTCCTGTACCATGGTGCCATGGGCAGTTTGCTCATCCAACCTGCAGCCCCCAATCTCATCCAAACAAACTGAGAGAACCTCAAACCTGATGAACAATTTCAGAGGCTCACAGTCCTGCATGCCTGCCCTCTGGGTCCCCTTACCTGCCTCTCTCACAGTCACACATCCCTGTCCCTGGCCACTGACTAAATCAGGAGATGCTATCCTAAGTGGTGTGACTGCTTCCTGGTATAAAGCATTCAGGTAACTTTGCCCCTCCCTGATGTGTTGCAGAGTCCGCAGCTCAGCCTCCGGCTCAATGACTCTGAGCCAAAGATCCTCGAACCACAAACACTTACTGCGGACATGTTTGCCCTGGATCACAATGTTATCCAGGAGCTCCCACATGCTGCAGCCTTGACACATCACCTGTCCTGCCATCCTTAATGTGTTTTAAACAATTACATAATTATATTAGTCACCTATTTATGTTGCTTTCTTATATTTTTGATTAACTTTACCACCAAATTGTGTACTATTTTAAATGTTCGGGATGGAATAGAACTTACCCACTTACCAGGTACTCACCAAACAGCTAGCTCCTTTCCCTGTAATAGAGCAACAAACAATTTCTGTGGGGTGAGAAAGATAGAAAGAGGAAACGAACAATTCCTCCTCCCTCGAACTCCCCTCTCACCAAACTCCAAGGGCTGAATTTTCCCCCCGTCGGGGGGAAGTTGATGGGCTGGCGCATACAGGCACGCTTCCGATCGGGCGCCCTCAATTGGAGGTGCGCCGCCATTTTACATGGGCGGGCCAATTAAGGCATGCCCAGCGTGACGTCCGCACGGAAGCGCTGTGCGCTACCTGTGCGGGTGGGGGAGAATCCCAAAATCGAGAGTGCGCTTTTTCGCACATGCGCACAAAAGAGCACACTCATCTCCCTGAGGCTAAGTGCAGCCTCAGGGAGATCGGCTGTACATGTAAAAAAGATAAAAATAGGAAAATAAAATTTCCCTTACATGTCCCCTCATGTGACAATGTCACATGAGTTGGAACATGTCCATAATTTTTACAAAACCTTTATTAATTTTTTTTAAGGCTACATGAAACCTCATCCCGCCTATGGGATGAATTCTCCGGTCGGCGAGTGGGGGTGAGGCCCGCTCGCCAATGCATAAAATGATGCGCAGTGATGTCGGGCGGGCATCCCGATGTCACCGCGTGTCATTTAGATTTCCAGTTTGGCGGGCGCGCTGCCAACTCGGCTGCGCACCTGTCGAACTGTCAAAGGCCTATCAAGGCCTGTTAAAAACTGATTAAAGCAATTAAAAGAGTTGCCCGTCCAAAATTAAGGTTGGCGGGCAGGCGAAGAGCCAAGGTTGTCTTCACATTTATCATGAAGCCTCATCCACAGGCGGGATGAGGTTTCATGAAATGTTTTAAAATTCAATAAAAATTTTTAAAATAATTCTTTGACATGTCCCAGCTCATGTGACAGTGTCACATGAGGGGACATGTTTTAAAAGTTTTTCAGTACTTTATTTCAGGTTTTAAATGTCAAGCTGGTCTCCCTGAGGAGATCCCGCACCCGCCAGGCCCTGCACAACTCCCTCGACGAGGGGGAAAGTTTTTCCCCAAGTCTTCACTCAGTTTGTCAGGGCTGCACTAAAGACCCTGAATTTAAAGTAAACTGAACTGCGGCTACAGTAACCAGATTCAACCAATTAGCTAATTAACTAATCAGCTCCTACAACTGAGAGTGAGTTTACCCTGTTTGAACTGCAAGAAAGAAAGAACTTAGCTTGCTTACACGTCACTTTCCAGCTACTGTTAATTACAGATTAGATTAGATTTTAAGAGCAAAATTTAAGAACAAATTTAACATTTAAAACTCCCCTCTCACCAAAATCAAGGGGAGGAATTTTCCCTCATCGGGCCGGCTCAGCGGGTGGGGGCAGTCGGGAAGCCGACCGCTGCCCGCGATTGGGGCTGGATGGCGATTTCACGGCTGGCAGGCCAATTAAGGCCCACCCAGCGTGAAATGCGCGTGGCAGCGCTCAGCGCTGCCTGTGTCGGGGGGAGGAGGGCAAGAGCGCAAGTCCACGTATGCGCGCAGGTGTGCGCTGGAAAAGCTCCCTGAGGCACAGAGCTGCCTCAGGGAGATGAAGAGTTTGGAACATTAAAAATAAAATTTTTTTAAATGTTATAAAACATGTCCCCTCATGTGACTCTAATAACATGTCCCTGCACACTTGACAATGAAATGTTAACATTTATATTTTATTTTTATTTGTTGTTGGAAACCTCATCCCACCCGTGGATGAGGTCTCCTAAAAAATGCAGCTAGGCCTTTTTGCCTGCCCGTCAACTGTATGGTTGGGTGGGCAGTGAAAAATTTCTTTCAATTATAACTTTAATGGCCTTAATAGGCCTTTTAATTGTCGGCGGGCACCCGCCGACAGAAATATTGTGCGAGTGCGCGGTGACGGAATAACGCTCACCCGACATCATCGCGCATCATTTTACACTCGGTTGGGTCGGACGTGCGCCCGCCTGACAAGCCTTATATTCTGGTCCAAGTCTTCACTCAGTTAGTCAGCTGCACTGCTGAAACCTGAGTTTTAGTTTCACTTTAAAAGATGCCCGTATTTTTAATGAGTTTTGTGAATTGGAGAGATGTGTTATCAAGGGGAGTAGTGGTTTACGGGAGTTAAAGCAAAGTAGAAAAAAATGTGCTGTTGCCTAGCAACAGTGATCCAGAGAGGGAGGCCCCCCAACAAACACACAGACAGAGAAACTGAAAGCAGTTTGAGTTCCGTTGGTCAATGTGCTCTAACGTTGAAAGGAGTTGCCAGCAGAAACAGCATAGGAGGAGGGACAGACAGCAAGTCCCAAACTAAAGTTGAAACCAGCCACCGGGAGAAGCGGAACAGGATGGAACTGCAGGAAGCAGGTTTCCCCAAAGAACAGAAGAGGGAAGGCCACAAGAAGACCTCCTAGTCAAAGGGAAAGAACAAGAATCTGGAAAATGCCATGTTAAAAGAAGCTAGAAGCAAGGAGCAGAGAGGAAGACTCCAAGCTTAAAGGGAGAAGCTGCAGGACTCAGATTTAAGGCGATATAAGCTTATGAGTAGCCAGAAAATCCAAGGAGACAGCTGAAGAGCTGTAACTCTTTACTATGGACATGTGAAGCAGTGGTGTTCTGTTGGCATGGCAGAGTCAGTGAGAGTGCCTGGAAGGAAGGTTGAATGCACGATCCAGGAGTGCTTGAAATCCTGGAGGTGAATCCTTGTGGAAGGCATCTGAGAGAAAGCGTGGTTTGGGAGACATTTCCAAGCGAATTCTTCGAGAGTGGAGTTTGGAAACCCTCGTGTGAATGACAGGTCTCTGTGAGAATGGTTAGCTCACGAGGTGACAAGCGTCTGGGGGGAGTTGATGAGGGATCCATAGCATCAGTTTGGGGTGGCATCTGTCACTGGGTTTCAGAGTGTTGTGTGTCTGACCACAGGTCGCCCATTGGTTTACATGGACTGCACTTACTGTGAACATTAGAGCAGAAGATAGCTTTTGTAACTTGTGTTATCCTTGTCTGTATACATCTGTGAAGGTATAGGGCAGCATTTTCCCCCCGTCAGGGGGGATGTGCAGGAGCGGGTGCGAGCGGGCAGGCTCCCGATCGGCGCCCCCAGTCGTGGGTGCGCCGCCATTTTATTTGGGCGGACCAATTAAGGTCTGCCCAGTGTGATGTGCACCCAGAAGCGCTGTGCGCTACCTGTGCGGGCAGGGCAGGGATTCCCTGAGCTGGGAGTGTGCGCTTTTGTGCATGGTGCGTGAAAGAGCGCACAGATCTCCCTGAGACAAAGTGCCGCCTCAGGGAGATCGACTCAAATGTGAAAAACAGGTTAAAAAATAGAAAAATTTTCACTGACATGTCCCCTCGTGTGACACTGTCACATGAGCTAGGACATGTCCATAACCTTTATTTGAAGAGTATGTTAAGATTTTCAAACCCTCATAAAACCTCATCCCGCCCGTGGATACGGTTTTATGTTTTTTCTGAAGGCCACCTGGGTTGGACAGGCAGGTCCATTAAGTGTTTTAATTACCTCACTAAGGGCCTTAAGTGGCCGTTGACAGGTCGGCGGGCGTGTAACCGACTCGGCTGCGTGCCCGCCGAACTGAAAATCTAAATGACACGGGGTGACGTCGGGACACACACCCGACATCACCCGTGTCATTTTACGCGTTGGCAAGCGGGCCCCGCCCCCACTTGCCAACCCAAAAATGCTGGCCATGGTTATGGATGAAGGAGAATTGTAATGTAATTCCTGTGTCTCTGTTCGGTAGCCACTCTCCACGTATCTAAACAAAAAATAAAAGTTAGGATCAATCAATCTGGGTTCCACTCTGGGATCTGACATCAGCCGGGATCATAACAGTCTGAAGATGCCATCATCTTCAGTGAAATCAGCCCTGTCACTTTCCACAGCCTCAGCAATGGTTTTTCTCATAGCAGCCAGCATTATCCACTTCCAGACAGAACATGGAAGCACATCTCTCTTTCTCTGGTTAGTACCTGTTGCCTCCTGTTTTGTATCACCTCCTCCTGCCGGTGAGAGGAAAATGTGAGCGAGTGCTGTGCAATATGTTTATGTGATGTGACTGTCTTGGTTGAATAGTTGGAAGTGTGACCAAACTTTGAGCTGTGGGTGTGAGGCTTGCAGGAGTGCTAATTATATGAGGAAGAGGTGTAGCATGTGAATACTGATTGTTAGAGATTGTTTGTGGGTGAGTGAAGGGGTGTGGTGAATTGAGCAGTGTCTGAGACTAGTGGGGCCATTGATGGCATATGACATTGGAAGGTGCAATCACTGACTTTGAGGTATGAGGTCATTGGATGTCTTGGTGCTAAACTCCTGGGGCAGAATTTTATGGTCTCTCATTGGTGGGTTTGCAGGTGGGAAGGGCCCGTAAAATTCATGGGGTTTCTTTTCTGCCGTCTACCTGTCCACCCCCAACCCTGCCACCCTTGCGCCAATTGAGGCCCTTAGGTTGCTAATTAATGGCCACTTGCTGCCCAGCTGCAATTTCTCAGCTGGCGGGATGAGGTTGTTAACCGGTGGGAAGCCAGCAGGTTTGCCTACTTTGGCCATGGGAAGGAAAGTGGGGCATGCCTCCTGCTCAGGCCCCCTTTTCCAATCTCTGTCCTCTCTGGTCCTCCTGGCCTGTGTATCCCAGCCCCCATTCTCCTTAGCCTCCCCTACCTCCTCTCTCTCCTGGTCTTGCCAAGAACACCCCTAACTTATCTGTCATTTGGCTCCTGATTTTTCCTGGACTGGAGGCAGTCCCAGCAGTAGCCACTGCTCCTAGTGCTGCTGGTGGGACCAGAGAGCTATCAGCAAATCAGATTAGCCGGCAATTGTCAGTGGTGGAACCTCCTGCACAGGTGGGGATGGGGAGAAAGTCTCTCCCTGAGCCACTGAATACTCTTCCAAGTGTTAATGGCTATGGGGCAGACCACTGTAGTGGGGGTGGGGGGGATGGCTTCAGGATGACTTTCAGCAGCAGGGTGGTAAACTCCACCACCCATGGAATTCTGCCCTGCAAATGATCTCTGCTGCTCCCTGTTCCCATTGCCTTCTCATTGTGTGTTTTCAGGTTCCCTTGCCCGCCGCCACCTCGGACTGTCTTCCTTTTCCCCTCCTCCACCAAGACCTCCAATCCTTTCTTCAAAAACCCAGGAGCCTGCTCTCTCCGATTATCAGGCATTCTTCACTTTTTCCCTGGTCAGGTTCAGTTACAGAACAATCCCAGTACCTGCTCCAACCACAATACACCTCCCTTTTAACAGGTCCATGCTAGATTTAAGGAACGTAAGTTACGAAGGACAATGGGCCTCTTGATGATGCATGCAGCCAGCCGACGGCATGGGTAGCGCTAGCTTTTACAGTCGGCGTGCAGGGGCAGGCCTGACTCGCCAGCACATAAAATGATGTGCGATGATGCGGGTTTGCGTCCCCACGTCATCGCGCTGTCTCATGATGTTTCGTTCAGTGGGCGGGGCATGTACGCCCGCCGATAATTGATAGGCCTATTAAGGCACGGTTAGCGGGCAGGCTAAAAGGTCAAGAGGCCTTTACGTTTTTTAGGAAACCTCATCCACGAGCGGGATGAGGTTTCCTAAAGCTTTTACGAATGAAATAAAAAGTTTTTCTGAAAAATAAAAACATGTCCCATCTGATGTGACACAGTCACATGGGGGGACATGTTTCAATAAATTTTTATTACATTTATTTATGTTTTTCAAAAGCGCTTCAATCTCCCTGAGGCATCACCGTGATGAACAGGCTACACGAAATTGGCCTGCTGCCTGCATTACACTGAACGGGGGCAGGTTAATCGAGCATTGCAATTCCTGCCCCCTTCTTCTCATATTAGCCTATTTAACCCCCCCCAGTAATTTCAACATTTATCTTTAGTGCTGTAAATGAGCTCTTTACATTTACCACACTTCCTCATTTCTAGTTTTTCCATTCTAATACGGTAAGGACGGTTAGCTCATTAGCCTGTAGGCTTTTCTGGTCTAAATCTCCCGAGCACATCACACACTGAAATTCCCCACTGAGCCTTCAGGGGATCTCATACAGAAATTCTTGTTCCATTAGCAGGACGCTACATCTTAATTATTAGATGCATCTATGCGTCTTCAGACTCAAGTTACGACACGATAGATGAGAATACCTCTAATCGGGTACTTTCTAGATGCCATATTCATGCTTCAATACATGTATTGAGTATGCAGAAAACATTAAGATAAAGCATTCTTCACAAAGTTGAAGAAAAACATCACAAAATGCAATCACTCTGAATGATCCACTGGGATTGCAATGAAAGTCCCAGGTCAATCTACTATTCTTGGATGTTTCTGTGAGGAATAGTGAGTTTCCCGCTGAGATATCATGAATAATTTTATACAGAAATTTGTTACTACCTTACAGGATAGCCCTGAATGAGCTAGGATTGTTGGATAGTAACATTTTTACACATGAGAATAAGTGGTACAGTTGTACTGCATTAAGATCAGTAGGTGTAGAGCTAAGTCATATTGCCTATTGTCAGTTATGCTCTGTATGCCATGAAGAGTGCTCTGCCCATGAGTATGTAGACAGTTGCACAGACAGTGATCTTTCTTTGTTTTGTTCAGCACAACCACATCAAAGTGTTAAAAAAAAAATTGACTCTGCGGGTAAGTTTATAAAAGTGTCCAAAAAACCAACAGGTAGTTTAAGGATTTTAAAAAATATCTGGCTTCATACTACACTGGAGTTGTTTGGCACATGGTGCCAAGGAAGAGTAATGTAATATCACTTCTTGGATGAGTAACGCACCACTTGTCCATTCCGGGGTAAGGTGGAGATCTGACTCTGCAGCTATGATGGCAGTTTCATATTGACGCACAGCTGAAACTGCAATGCATCAGTGAGAAAGTGACAGCATAGCTATACCCTAAATTTGTTGGAATAAGTAGCTTGCCTGTATTTGAATATAATTGAAATTGTTGGTTTCTTTATTTGAAGTGACGCACAGTTTGATTTATGCCTCTTTTACAAAATATAAACCTTCTATCCTTTCAATTTTATTGGTGGATGTTAGTGTTCATAATGACTGCTAGTGTTGAGCAACAGAATACCTTCCCATTTGAGGCAGCAACAGTTTGCATTCCTGTGAGAGCGTAGATGTGAATTAATACTGGAGTAATATGTGGTGAAAGCATCAGCAAATGATTCCTCTATATTAAATGCTGCCTGAGAATTTGTATTCCTTTGCAAAAAAACGCTGGAGAGAAGTGAGGAATAAGTCTGACGATTGCCTGTTGAGGTTAGTGAAAAATATTTAATGATAACTTTTGCAGCATTTCTTAGCCGCATAGAAGAAGTTTGTATTTTACTAGGTCAGCACTGAAATAATGAACATCATAAAACTGACTTCGAAGTGTCAACATTGCAGTAAAAGGAATGAATAGTGCAGAGGAAAGTACACTGGCCAGGATTTTACAGTTGGCGTGCCGGAGCAGGCCTGACACACCAGCATGTAAAATGACGTGTGATGACATCGGGTGTGCGTCCCTACGTCATCGCGTTGTCTCGTGATGTTTCGTTCAGTGGGCGGGGCATGTACGCCCGCCAATAATTGATAGGCCTATTAAGGCACAGTTGGCGGGTATAAGGTCAAGAGGCCTTTACGTTTTTTAGGAAACCTCATCCACGAGCGGGATGATGTTTCCTAAATCTTTTACGAATTAAATAAAAAGTTTTTCTGAAAAATAAAAGCATGTCCCATCTCACGTGACACAGTCACACGAGGGGCCATGTTTCAATAAATTTTTATTACATTTATTTGTGTTTTTCGAAGGTGCTTCAATCTCCCTGAGGCAGCCCGGTGCCTCAGGGAGATTGAAGTGCTCTTTCACGCACATGCGCGAAAGAGCGCTGGACCCGACTCTAGCTCCTCCCCCCGCCCGCACAGGCGCTACCACTCGCGTATTACGCTGGGCGGGCCTTAAGTGGCCGGCCTGCGTAAAATGGGGGTGTGGAGCCGATTGCAGGCAGCGGTCAGCTCCACGACCGCCCCCACTGAGCCCGTCCGACGTGGGAAAATTTCAGGCCATGACAGACTAATGCAATAGAGCAGGAGAAGAAAGCAGGCTGGGAGAAAAAAGAGCATTGAAAATGTATGTTTTGCACCAGGTACTATGCCAGAAAGCAGCTACCTTGGCTTCATAAAAGAGCACTGACTGAGATGTGACTGATATGAGCCACCTACTCTGCTGAGTCCTGCATGGAGAATCAATTATTTGACATGCATTTGATTACCAGTAATTTCAACATTTGTGCCACAAATATCTACCTAAGCACCCACAGATCATTTATATGCCACCTTCAGTTTGCAGAAATACCCCTCTGCGTTCGCGAGAGAAGATAGGAAAATTTATGTTGGAGAGTTGAGAGGTGATCAAAGACTGAGTTGACAAGATGGGTTTTAATAGGTTTAGGAAGGGAAACAACTGAGAAACAGAAAAGTTAAAGGAGGGAGTTCCAGAGAGTAGGGCCTATATGGCTTATTCGCCAGTGCTGAAGGAAAAAGGGGGTTAAGTGCACAGAAGGCCAGAGTAAGAGGGCTAGAGACCATGGGAAGTGGAGGTAAAGTTAAAGGAGGTTCCTGAGGTAGCAGGGGGTAAGACCCTGGTTTTAAAAAGAGTGTGGAGTGCGAGGAAACTTCAATTTAATAGGAATGGGAGACTTCATTTTAAAAAGAGCACAGAGAGTGTAAAAAGAGTGGAGAGACCAGGGAGACTTCAATTTAAAAAGAGCGCGGAGAGCAGGGAGACATCATGTGAGACCAGTGGCGGGTGATGTTACAAACCACAACATGATACGAGTGCAGGGAAAGCAGCTGATTGGTGAGCAGGATTGGTGAGTATTTCTAGTCTTTAAAGTAAAGGGAACGTCTTTAGTTTGTCTTTAGGTCTCTCGTCTTTTTTTCTCTCTTTTTCTTAAAAATAGCTTGTTAAGTATAAGACCGATACTGGTGTAAAAAAAAATTACGATAAAGTGTAAAGAGCGGGGATACTAGAGTAATTAATTAAAAATTAGATAAAATATGATAGTCATGGCAGGACGGGTAATGTGTTGCTGCTGCAACATATGGGAGCTGCTGGACACCAAGGTGAACCAGAGCGAACACATGTGTACCAAGTGTTTGCAGCTCGAGGAACTTCGGATCCGAGTTGAGGAGCTGGAGTGCGAGCTTCAGACTCTGTGCCACCTCAGGGAGGGGGGATGTTACCTGGACACTTTGCTCCAGGAGGCAGTTACACAGCTCAGATTGGGTAATTCAAATTTGGTCTGTGATCAGGACCAGAGGGTGTGACTGCAGATGAGGCAGGTATGGGGACCCAGAGGGTAGCATTCGAGGAACCTTGGCCCCTGCAATTGTCCAACAGTTACGAGGTTCTTGCAAGCTGCATGGATGAGAGCGGGGACTGCAGAGAGGATGAGCGAACTGACCACATCACTGTGGTACAGGAAACTACTCAAGTGGTGGAAGGAAATAGGAATGTAGCAGTGGCAGGGGACAGTACAATTAGGGGGATAGATACTGTTCTCTGTAGCTGTGAGCATGAGACTTGAAGGCTGAGTTGTCTGCCTGGTGCCAGGGTTAAGGACATCTCCTCAGGGCTGGAGGGGAACTTGGAGTGGGAGGGGAGGAATCCAGTTGTCCACATTCGTACCAATAACATTGATAGGACTAGAAAAGAGGTTCTGCTGAAAGAATTTGAACAGTTAGGAGCTAAATTTAAAAGCAAAACCTCCAAGGTAATAATCTCAGGATTACTACCTGAGCCACGGGCAAACTGGCATAGGGTAAATAAAGTCAAGGAGTTAAATGCGTGGCTCAATGATTGGTGTGGAAGGAATGGGTTTTGGTTCATGGGGCACTGGCATCAGTACTGGGGTAGAAGGGAGCTGTTCCGGTGGTACAGGCTTCACTTGAACCATGCTGGGACCAGTGTCCTGGCGAATCAAATAACTAGGGCTGTAGAGAGGGCTTTAAACTAAATAGAGGGGGTGAGGATTCTGGAGAGGGGATATATAGGCTTACAAAGCAAAAGAATATGGTATCATTGCAGGGCAGCTATTAGGTAATGATACCCAGAGTTTGGCAGTGTATACAAACATAAAGAAACAGCAGCAAAAAGGGTCAAAATGGTAAAAAGGCAAAATTATTGGCACTTTACTTAAATGCACATTTTATTCAGAACAAAATAAATGAACTAACAGAAGAAATAGAGGTTAGTAGGTATAATCCAAAGCCATTATGGAAACATGGTTACAAGGGGATCAAAACTGGGAACTAAGGCAAGGATTTTCCAGCTCTGTCACGGGCAGGACTTACATGGGTGAGGCGACGCCCCAGCCAGAAGTCCATTGACTTGCGGCAGGACCGGAAGATTCCGGCAGCGGGCGGATGCAGAAAATCCTACCCTAAATATTCAGGGGTATGTGACTTTTCGAAAGGACAGGCAGGAAGGAAATGGTGGTGGGGTAGCTTTGTTAATATGAGATGGAATAAGTATGATAGAAAGAAATGATCTTGGATCAGAAGATGTAGAGTCCATATGGGTGGAGGTAAGAAATAACAAGGGGAAGAAGACAGTAGTGGGAGTAGCCTATAGGCACCCTAACAGTAGCTATACTGTAGGACAGAGAATAAATCAGGAGATAATGAGGGCATGTAAAAAAGGCAGTACATTAATCATGGGTGACTTTCATCTTAATGTAGATTGGGAAAGTCAAATTGACAGAGGTAGCCACGAGCAAGAATTCACAGAATGTACTCGGGACAGTTTCCTAGAACAATATGTTGTGCATCAGCCAGAGATGAGGCTATTTTGGATCTGGTAATGTGTAATGAGGCAGGTTTATTAAATGATCTCAGAGTGAAAGATTGCCTAGGAAACAGCAACCATAACATGGTAGAATTTAGCATTCAGTTTGAGAGTGAGAAACTTGGATCAGAAACAACTGTGCTAAACTTAAATAAGGGTAATTACAAAGGAATGAGGACAGAGTTGGATGGAATGGATTGGGAAAGGAGTTTAGCTGAAAAGATAGTTGATGAACAATGGCAGATGCTTAAGAAAATAGTTCATGACTCAACAAATATATAACCCAGTGAGGAAGAAGGATTCTAGGAAGGGAATAAACCAACCACAGTTAACCAAGGAAGTTAAGGATAGTATCAAATTGAAAGAAAAATCATAAAATGTGGCAAAGATTAGTGGTAAGCCAGAGGATTGGGAAAGTTTTAAAAATCAACAAAAGGTGACCAAAAAAAAAATGAGGGAGAAAATAAACTTTGAAGGTGAACTAGCAAATAATATAAAAACGGACAGTAAGAGCTTCTTTAAATATATAAAGAGGAAAAGAGAGGCCAAAGTGAATATTAGACCACACCTAAAATATTGTGAACAGTTTTGGTCCCCTTATCTAAAGAAAGATATACTGGCATTGGAGGCAGTCCAGAGAGGGTTCACTAGGTTATTCCTGGGTATGGAGGGGTTTTCTTATGAGGTGAGGTTGAGTAAGTTGGGACTGTACTCATTGGAGTTTAGAAGAATGAGAGGCGACCTTATTGAAATATATAAGATTCTTAGGGGGCTTGACAGGATAGATGCTAAGAGGTTGTTTCCCCTCGCGGGAGAGTCTAGGATCAGAGGGCATAATCACAGAGTAAGGGGTCGCACATTTAAGAGAGAGAATGTGGGAGAATTTCTTCTCTCAAAAGGTAATAAATCTGTGTAATTCTTTACCACAGAGGGCTGTAGAGGCTGGGTCATCAAGTATATTCAAGGCTGAGATAGACAGATTTTTAATCAGTAAGTAGACTCAAGGGTTATGGGAAAAGTGGAGTTGAGGATTAGCAGATCAGCCATAATCTCATTGAATGGTGGAGCAGACACGATGGGCTGAATGACGTACTTCTGCTCCTATGTCTTATAGTCTTATGGAGTCAATGTAAATGATCAAGCACTAGCATAATAGGCAGGTGGGACTAAATGCACTTTAGGCTGTGGGTGACTGAATTTTGTACAAGTTGTGGTTTACAGAGGGTGGAAGTTAAAGAGGGTATTGGAAGAATCAAAAGCAGAGGTGAAGAAAGTAAAATAGGGATTTAGGTGACTATTTTTTTGAACAAGTGACATTTTATTTTCTGTTCAATATTACACTGCAGCATATATCAGACATGGATAAAGTCATTCAGCTATGCTAAGTGTCATGCCAGTACAGACAGGAAAATATTGCAATTAAAAAAAAACTGTTTCCTTTTAAAATGGACCCTGACGAACTGTTAAGATGGTTGCAAAGAGGGTCAGGTGACCTTTACCAACTTCAACACACTAACAAGCTTCTGAAAAGTTCCAAACTGAACTATAATGGGCGGGGGTCTCCCCTTTGAATGGTCATGCCGAATCAGCCCTCCTCTGTGGAATTTCACACCTGCTGTAGTCAAAGTTTAATATAGAAACAATAGACTCCAAGGGCTGAATAATACAGGGGGTGGGGTGGCAGAGGGCGTGCACTCACCTCAGAAACCACGTCAGCATGAAGCTGACTGACTCCATCCCCGAGCAGCCCTGCAGCCATAAAGTACTGCAGGGCTCATTATCGATTGGCTGGCAGCTCCATCAGTCCCAACAGTGCCAGGAGGGCGTCAGCGGCAGCTGCCGAGAATGCAGCTAAAGAGAGGAGCCAAGGCCGAGGATCCCTGGGCAAGGCAAGTCCGGAGTCTTGTGCTGGGAGGGTTTTGGAGTGTTAGGGACAGGGACAGCGGGGAGAGAGGATGGGTTTAAGAGAAGGAGCTGGTAGGAGAGAAGGCGGCATTCAGTCTAAAAGGGGGCTGCCCCATGAGCAGCAAAGGGCAGCCCTCAAAGAGTGACCTCCTCCCCTTCCTTCCCACCCTTTAACCATTTGAGGTAGAAAATCGGGCTCCTTGCTCATGCCCTGCTGTCAAACGTCTTATGGCATTCTCAGAATATTATTAGATTCAATAGACTTGGTAATAAGACTAATTGACCATTAATTGGTCATTTTAATATGGCGGCTGGGCTGCAAATTCCGGTGCCTGCTGGCACACCCCCCGACCCTTGCCCTTCACCCCCCCACCCCCCCCATACTATGGGGGTGAGCTTGGGAGTGGGCAGGAAGGTGGTGGGGTGGGTGCCCACACCATTCTACATGCCCCCACATGGGAAACACGCCTGCAGGGGGCACGTAAAATTCAGCCCATAGATTTTATGACTCCAGGTTTGTTTATGTAACAAAGGAAAGCTATTGAGACCAGCTATCGACAAGTGAAATACAAAAGACCACCATTTACTGTCTATTGAATGTCAATAGCCTTTGACTATGTGACTAAAACTAATTATTTACGACTGAAAGATCACCATTTGCCTTCTATTATGTATCAGTTGCCATTAATCATGTGATTGAAAATGTTCTCAGATACTGAAAATCCTTTATTCCAAAACCCAGAAGAAACCCGGGCAGTCTGCAAACCAACATCAACAATAGCTGCAGAGAAAGGTTGTGCCATCTTGCCTTTCAAGAACTACGAGGCTTAAAAGTCTTTTAAAAAGTCTTCTCCAGTCTGTTTTTGAAAAGCTTCAAGTTCACCTGTAAATAAATTGGACCTCTGGTTACAACAGCCTGTGTACACGACCTGCTGAACAGTCTAACCTTCAAAGGAGCTGTGCAGTTAATCCGGATCTAACCCCAGCCATCTGAATTTACCTGAACCACAATTTCAGACTGGGAAAATCTCCCTCCCTCACTGGACTCTGAAAGACACATGAACTGCCAACTATCCTGCTTGGTTTTAGTACTTGTAGAAGTGCACAATCTTCTTTAATTGTAACTTTCCTAAAGATGTGTGATGCGTGATTGACGTAGTGTTAGACTTTCCAAGGTGAGCGTGTGAATAAACAATCCTCCTTGTTTAAATCTATGAAAGTCTGTTGCTGGTGACTTTTAAATGGTGACTGCACATTAATGGGGTTTGGGAACACACTGATTATAGGCAGAAGGGAATGGGCATTGGGGGTTTCAGTTTATCTCTCTCCCCTGTCCGTAACAAAAGCTAGAGTGTATGGGATGAATTTTTTTGGCCCCATAGAGACAGGCTTGGAGGCAATAGGGATATATGGATGCTGACCAACTTCTGGGTGACTTTCCCAGGGCTGGGCTGCCATAGGAATCAGCAGCCCGCTCCATGCAGGAGAGTAAGGAATGAAGTCAATTAAGGCCTCTGTCAAGGGCCTTTTCTGTCAGCACTGCAAAAGCTCTGGGCATCTGATAGGCACTGCACTGTGTCGACAGCCTGACAACTCTGTGGAGATGGCATCTCACCATGAGGTTGGCAGGCAATAATCAGCAACAACAGGGAGCCTCAATACATACGAACATACAAACTAGGAGCAGGAGTAGAGCCACTCAGCTCGTTGAGCCTGCTCTGGTATTCAATCAGATCATGGCAGATCTGACTGTAACCTCCTGCCTACCCCTGGTAACCCTTCACCCTCTTGCTTATCAAGAATCTATCTACCTCTGCCTTAAAAACATTCAAAGACTTCACTTCTACTGCCTAGTGAGAAAGGGAGTTCCAAAGACTCACTACCCTCTGAAAGGAAAAAATTCTTCTCATCTCTGGCTTAAATGGATAAGCCCTTATTCTTAATATTGCCCTAGTTCTATATTCTCCTATAAGAGGAAACATCTTCTCCACATCCACCCTGTCAAGACCCCTCAACATCTTATATGTTTTAATCAAGTTGCCTCTTACTAGTCTAAACTCCAGTGGATACAAGCATAGCCTGTACAATCTTTCCTCATAAGATAACCTGCCCATTCCTGGTATTAGTTTAGTAAATCTTCTTTGAACTGCTCCTAACACATTTACATCTTTCCTTAAATAAGGAGACCAATGCTGTACAAAGTTTTCCAGATGTAGTCTCACCAGTGTCCTGTACAACTGAAGCATAATCTTGCAACTTTTGTATTCAATTCCCCCTGCAATAAACAATAACATTCTATTAGCTTTCCTAATTACTTTATTCTTAGTTACTAAATGATAACATTCTATTAGCTTTTCTAATTACTTTATTCTTAATTACTAAATGATAACATTTTATTAGCTTTCCTAATTACTTGCTGTACCTGCATTCTAGCCTTTTGCGATTCATGTGCTAGGATACCCAGATCTCTCTGAATCTCAGAGCTCTGCAATTTTTCACCATTTAGATAATATGCTTCTTTTTTATCCCCCCCTGTCAAAATAGACAATTTCACATTTTCCCACATTAAACTCCATTTGCCAGATTTTTGCCCACTCGCTTAACCTATCTATATCCCTTTGTAGCCTCCTTATGTCCTCTTCATAACTTACTTTCCTACCTACCTTTGTATCATCAGCAAATTTAGCAACCATACCTTCAAACCCTTCATCCAAGTCACTTATATAAGTTGCAAGAAGTTGAGGCCCCAGCACTGATCCCTGTGGCACACCACTTATTACATCCCGCCAACCAGAAAAAGACCCACTTAAGGCTACCCTCTGTTTCCTGTTAGCTAGCCAATCTTCTATCCATGCCAATATGTTACCCCCCTAGACCAGGAACTTTTATTTTCTGCAATGACCTTTGATGTGGCCCCTTATCAAATGCCTCCTGGAAATCTAAGTACAGTACATCTAATGGTTTGCCTTTATCCACAGCACATGTGACTCTTTCAAAGAACTCCAATAAATTGGTTAAACATGATTTCCCCTTCACAGGGGGTATGTATACAGGGGTTCAGGAGCAGCAGCAGACACTTTTCTGGAGACGTTAACCTTCGGTCCTGAGGGCCCTCACAGTGCTTGTCACTTTTTTCACCACTGAAGTGGGAAGCCTTCATGACACCTCCAGTTTGAGGCTCCCCCTAGGTCACCCTCTTGCCTAGCAGTGCTTAGCTCTCCCAGTGAGCTTGCCATCGGGATATTGCTGCAGCACCCACCCACCCCTCTCTATTGGATCACCTGCTTTTCTGGTCTGCCTGCCTTAAACAGATGGTGAATGTGGAGGCGGCCCATTTGCAGGGGTGCTCACATGAAATTGCTCCAGTGGGTGCGCTAAGGCCATGCACGAGCTCAGGATGTGCATATGGTCCCAACTTTGGCGTCTGTACCTGCAGCCGCAAATTTATGGTATGTTTATTCCCATCCATGTCATTGTGCCTCATTATACAATGCTAGTAAATTATTTCCTAGCTAAGGCAGTATCACAGGTGAGTTGCAAAGAACAAAGAAGACCCCAACTTTTATTCAACTAAATCTCGCCAATCTGCATCAGTAGAAGAATCCCCATGCAGGGATTAAAATCAATGGCCGGAATTTTCCAGCCCCATCGTGGTGGATTCCCTTGCAGTGGGACAGGTGAGCCATTGAATTCTCCATTCACACTGAGGGGACCGGAAAATCCCACCAGCATGAGGGGCTGGAAAATTCCGGCCAATATTCTTAAGGAAACATTAAACCAGACTTTGATAAGCATATTATTTTTATTTAAAAATAGGAGACCGTATTAAATAAAACAAAAAGCTGTAGACTTATCTTCCTTTCAAATTCCTTATTAATGATTTTATTTTAGATGAAAAATTCATACTTTATGAAGTGCAGACTCTTATATGTCACTATAATGGGCAACTTCGGCCTTACACAGCACTTCCAAGCATTGGACCTAAGGTTGCAGAATTAAATTTCTATCATGCACCACTATATTTGAAACAAAAACAAAAATAGCTGGAAAAACTCAGCAGGTCCGACCACATCTTTGGAGAGGAACACAGTTGACGTTTCGAGTCCGTTTGACTCTTCATCAGAAGTAAGGAAATAGAGAAATGAGGTGAAATATAAGTTGGTAGAGGGAGGGTGGGGCCGGTAGAGCTGGATAGAGGGCCAGTGATAGGTGGAGGCAAAGAAGAGATTGCCAAAGATGTCATAGGCAAAAGAACAAAGGGGTGTTGATGGTGGTGATGTTAGCTAAGGAATGTGCTAATGGGGACATTAAGGGTGGAAAGCAGGACAAGCTAGTGGCAGATGGCCCTAGTGGGGGTGGGGTGGGGGGAAGGGATCGAAATGGGCTAAAAGGCGGAGATAAAACAATAGATTGAAATAAATTTAAAAACAGGTGGGAAAAGAAAAATATATTTTTTTAAAATTATAAATTATTGGAAAAAGGGGGATCGGAAAGGGGGTGGGGATGGAGGAGAGAGTTCATGATCTGAAGTTGTTGAACTCAATATTAAGTCCGGAAGCTGTAAAGTGCCTAGCCGGAAGATGAGGTGCTGTTCCTCCAGTTTGTGTTGAGCTTCACTGGAGCATTGCAGCAGGCCAAGGACGGACATGTGGGTATGAGAGCAGGGTGGAGTGTTGAAATGGCAAGCGACAGGGAGGTCTGGATCATGCTTGCGCTCACACCGAAGGTGTTCCGCAAAGCGGTCACCCAGCCTATGTTTGGTCTCTCCAATGTAGAGGAGTCCGCATTGGGAGCAGCGAATGCAGTAGACTAAATTGAGGGAAGTACAAGTGAAGTGCTGCTTCACTTGAAAGGAGTGTTTGGGCCCTTGGACGGTGAGGAGGGAGGAAGTAAAGGGGCAGGTGTTGCACCTTCTGCAGTTGCATGGGAAGGTGCCTGGGAGGGGGTTGAGGTGTGGGGGGTGATGGAGGAGTGGACCGGAGTGTCCCAGAGGGTATGATCCCTGCGGAAAGCCGCCGGAGGGGAGGGGGTGAAGGGAAGATGTGTTTGGTGGTAGCATCATGCTGGAGTTGGCGGAAATGGCGGAGGATGATCCTTTGAATGCGGAGGCTGATGGGGTGATAAGTGAGGACAAGGGGATCCTATCATGGTTCTGGGAGGGAGAGGAAGGTGTGAGGGCGGATGCATGGGAGATGGGCCAGACACGGTTGAGGGCCCTGTCAACCACCGTGGGTGGAAAACCTTGGTTAAGGAAGAAGGAAGACATGTCAGAGGAACTGTTTTGGAAAGTGGCATCATCAGAACAGATGCGACGGAGGTGAAGGAACTGAGAGAATGCGATGGAGTCCTTACAGGAAGCAGGGTGTGAGGAGCTGCAGTCAAGGTAGCTGTGGGAGTCGGTAGGCTTGTAACGAATATTGGTGGACAGTCTATCACCAGAAATTGAGACAGAGAGGTCAAGGAAGGGAAGGGAAGTGTCAGTGATGGGCCACATGAAAATGATGGAGGGGTGGAAATTGGAAGTAAATTTAATAAATGTTTCCAGATCCAGACGAGAGCATGAAGTGGCACTGAAGCAATCATTGATGAACCAGAGAATGAGTTGTGGGAGGGGGCCTGAGTAGGACTGGAACAAGGAATGTTCCACATACCCCATGAAGAGACAGGCATATTTGATTTGTTTTCTGAAAGTGAATACATTTTCAAACACATTGGTGGCAATTTTAACTCCCAGGCAGGAAAGCAGCCTAGTAAGAGTCCAGCCGGTTAGGGGTGCCAACTGGAGGCCCTGTCTTTTTGAACAGTTAGGCCTCATTAACATGCTGCTGGCTGCAGCAACAAAAATGGCTGCGACCTAGGCACCCAGGGATAGAAATTCAGACAGCTCTGATGCCAGCCTTTGGGGAATGAGAATTGTAAGGTGGTCAGTCGTTCAGGTAGTGGAAGGGAATCTGGGCAAAGGAGGCCCACTCCGCTTGTGTGATCTGGTGTACCACCCCTGCTCCTCCTGCACCACAAATGGAAGTTTTAAACTCACCTTACAGGGTCTCTTTGTTGTTACCATCAAGCTGTTGCTGTCAAGATAGCAGTTGTAGGGGCTGCTCTTCCCATCAGGTTAACATGTCTTGAGGCCCTATTTATAATAGGAGCCCAATTTGCATGAATGTATGAAGCTCCTGCCTGACTTGGCTGGGCACCTGTTACAGAATCACACAGAATCACAGAATCACAGTCCAGAAGAGGCCCTTCGGCCCATTACACCAGAGAATTCTGGGTAGGTAAAAATCTTGAGCAGGAACAGAGTGGATATTTTATCCATTCCGTTTTAACTGCCTCACCATTTGAGTTCCACTGGATGGACATTTCTCACTGCCAACCATGATTGATGAATTTCTATTAATTCATATTTTTAGCTTGTTTATTGTGCACTGCTTTGTAACTGTCCAGGCCTGTGATATGCTATTATGGTTGCTTTGAGTTGCTGTACTCATGTAAGGTGTCTGATGATGCAGAAAATGATGATCAGTGAAAAAGCCATCATCCCTAGACCAGTCTATGCATGCTAGAATACTGTGTATTGTTGGAAACCCATTGACTCCAAAGAATGCATCCCCTCCTGGAGGAAGATTATAATCTCATAATTGAAGAAATATGTTTATCTTCTGGTTCTTATTTTCATTTTTCTGATAAGTACACTGTGGCCCAAACTTTGCCATACTAATAATGGAAAGACTGTCAGCATTTACCACTATTACTAGGTAAAATGAACAGCAACTTCTGCAGTCCATACATACACAGTTAAACCTGGAAATCCATAAAGTGTTGTCAGTGATACCCTGCTACTCCATAGGCTGCACTGCTGGAGTCTTTATCAATGAAAGTGCAGAGAGATCATTGTCATGCCATGAATTAAGGCATATTACCTACTATTATTGCACTTAAGACAAATGAAAAACTCAAGTCTTGTTCTTTCAGGAATGAGAATTTAGTGGTAGATTAAGTCAGAATTCCTGTTGAACAGTCTTCTGGCCTGAAAAACTAATTTTACCAGTATGGAATCTCATAGAATTTTAAAAAAAAATTGTGATTTCCTCTTTTATGTTTTTTACTTAATTTCATATGTTTGACTCAATCTTCATACAATTATTTAACTGTAATTTACATTTCCTGTTTTTTTTACTTCCTGTGTTGCTGTCTATGAGGATCCTTCAATCTGATTGGTTGAGAAGCTTCCTGCTGTTTGTCCTGCTTGTCAATGTTCCAGATCTCCTGTAGAGGGCGCCAGGTTAAAAAAAAAAACACCAGGAGAGTTGTAGCCTCCACTGATCAGCCCACTAAAAGTCTGTGAGCAGCTGTACATGATCTGGACAGTAAAATCTGTGCCCTTGTTTACGCTGTACTCTTGTACAAGTAAATTTGTGAGTGGATTTTTAAAAAATTCATTTATGGGATGTGGGCATCGCTGGCTAGGCCAGCATTTATTGCCCATCCCTAATTGCCCTTGCGGGCAATTAATTACTTATGTGGTTGAGACACAATTTCTTTTCTTCATAATTTGCAGGGCATCAAGATACAGATTGAAGGAGAATAACATTGGACAATATGATAGGCCAGGGTGTTAAGGGTTAATCAGGAATCTGGTGACTAACTTGAGTAATTTGATAAAACCTGCTCATTTAGTACTGTTATCCTTTCCTTTTGATAAGTTACTGAATAGTGTCAACATTTAATTGATTGATTATGAAGCATGTTGATTATGTAGAGTGTAAGAAATAACTAATCCATGCCCAATTACTTTTCCGCAATTGTGTGAAAGAGGGATATTTGAGCAAATAGCCCTTGGATGGGAAAATGATAAGCGAATGGATAGATTATGTAAAATGTTCTTAACACCAGAGGATGATAAGATTGCTGAGGTTACCTTTACTAATTAAATAAGCATATTAGAATGCACCATCAACATTTGAAATAGATGTACTAAAGCTAAAGTTAGCATGGAGTGGGTGTACGAGAGAGATATGGGATGAGACAGACTGGGTCTGGATTCGGAACACATCTAGAAGTTGAGAGATTCCAAATGATGAGAGTAACCGGAGATAGAAATAACATGTCGGGCGATGAGGTAACTGGTATTTACTGATGCCAATTGCAAGGACACCAGGGAGTTATCTCAGCAGAAGGGCACCATATGGTTAGAGACTCTCTTAATGCGATGAAGCTCATATAAAGCCTGGCAAACAGAGTTGAGTCCAGAGCAGAATGCTAGATGCCACTGAGCAGCAGTAAGAGAGGATACACAAAGGAGATAGTCTGCACCCAGGCAAGGAGCTGCAGTGAATCTCCATAGAAATAGAGATATTAATTGGCTGCGTTCCTAGAATTATTTTTTTATTGTTTCATGGGATGTGGATGTCACTGGAAAGGCCAGAATGGCCTTCTCTGTGCTGTAAACTTCTATGGTTCTATATTTGGTTGGGATCAGAGTTTATTAAAACTCTATTGCTGTACTCTCAATTAATAATGTGAACAAGTTATTTTCCACCAACGCTAGATGATTGATCATCTGATATCTATCATGTACTATTTGGCATACTGCTTGCAATGTCACATATTTTAATCACAATCATTGGGAATATTAGACTTAATCATCCTCATCATAACTTCGTAATGATTACTTTTGTCTCCAACACAAATAAAAACAAATTTATAAATTTATTTTTAAGGTGATAATTAGAGTGTGGGATGAGGAGGAAAGGAAATAATATTGAAAAGAAGCACTTGTTAGGATCAATTACAATAAAAAGCTAAATAATTAAAAACATGTTAGAATTGCTGCACTGTATTTTCATGACTCTCTCCTGGTCTCACTAAGGTTGTGTTTTTTTTTGTCTGTACTGGAGTGCTGCTTTGGGCTGCATTAGAGCACTTCAGTTGGATTTTGGTAAGAGGGGGAATTCAGTGAAGAGGGAAGGACAGATCTTTTCATTTTCTACCTTTTCTCAGTAAGAAGATCGGCGGCCTTGGTATGTAGGATATGGTAAGTATTTCTTCTGTCCTTAATATTCTCTAAACTAGAGGAAGTAAAGGGGATAATTTAAGGGTAAGTCATGACAGGGCAGCTCGGCCAAGTGGAATGCTCCTCGTATGCGGTGCGGGAAGTCATGGACACTTCCAGTGTCCAGGGCGATCATGAATGCAGGAAGTGTCTCCAGCTGCAGCTACCCAAAACCCACACTTTGGAGCTGGAGTTGTGGCTGGAGTCACTGTGGAACATCCGCAAGGATGAGATCTTTGTCGAAAGCACATACAGTGAGGTGGTCATACTGCAGGTAAAGAGTGCACAGGCAGAAAGGGAATGGGTGACCGCTAGACAGAGTAAAAGCACTAGGCAGGTAGTGGAGGAGTCCCCGGATCCATCTTCCTCTCCAACAGATTTTCCATTTTGGGTGCTGTTGGGGGAGATGGTTTCTCAGGAGAATGCAGCAAGAGCCAAGTCCATGGCACCATGAATGGCTCAGCTGCACAGAGTGGAGGAAAAGCTTGGGAGAGTAATAGTGAAAGGGGATTCTATCATAAGGGGAACAGATAGACATTGGGATATCAATGGGATGAGGCAAAGTCAACATGGATTTATGGAAGGGAAATCATGTCTAACAAACCCACTGGAGTTTTTGAGGATGTAACTAGCAGAATAGATAAGGGAGAACCAGTGGATGTGGTATATTTGGATTTTCAGAAAGGTTTTGATAAAGTCCCACATAAGACGTTAGTTTGTAAAATTAAAGCACATGGGATTAGGAGTAATATATTGACATGGATTGAGAATTGGTTAGCAGACAGGAAACAGAGAGTAGGAATAAATGTTTCTTTTTTGGAGTGGAGGCAGTGACTAGTCAGGTACCGCAGGGATCAGTGCTTGGGCCCCAGCTATTCATAATATATATCAATAATTTGGATGAGGGAACCAAATGTAATATTTCTAAGTTTGCTGATGACACAAAACTTGGTGGGAATGTGGGCGATGAGGAGGGTATTAAAAGGCTTCAAGGCAATTTAGACAGGTCGAGTCAGTGGGAAAATACATGGCAGATGCAGTATAACGTGGATAAGTGTGAAGTTATCCACTTCGAAAGAAAAAACAGAATGGCAGAGTATTATTTAAATGGTGATAGATTAGGAAATGTTGATGTACAAAGGGACCTGGGTGTCCTTGTACACCAATCACTGAAAGCAAGCATGCAGGTACAACAAGCAGTTAAGAAGGCAAATGCTATTTTGGCCTTCATTGTGAGAGGACTTGAGTACAGGAGCAAGGATGTCTTACTGCAGCTGTACAGGGCCTTGGTGAGAGCACACCTGGAGTATTGTGTGTGGTTTTGGTCTACTTACCTAAGAAAGGATATACTTGCCATAGAGGGAGTGCAGCAAAGGTTCAAGAGACTGATTGCTGGGATAGCAGGATTGTCGCATGAGAAGAGATTAGACTGGGTAGGCCTGTTCAGAAGAATGAGAGGGGATCTCATTGAAACATATAAAATCCTGACAGGGCTGAACAGGCTGGATGCAGGGATGATGCTTCCTCTGGATGGGAGATCTAGAACAAGGGGTAGCAGTCTCAGGATACGGGGCAGACCAATTAGGACTGAGATGAGGAAAAACCTCTTCACTTAGAGGGTGGTGAACCTGTGGGATTCCCTACCACAGAAGGCGGTGGAGGCCAAGTCACTGAATATATTTAAGAAGGAAATAGATAGATTTCTGGACTCTAAATGTGTTAAAGGGTATGGGGAGAGAGCGGGAGTATGGTGTTGAGATAGAGGATCAGCCATGATCATATTGAATGGCGGAGCAGGCTCGAAGGGCAGAATGACCTACTCTTGTTCCTATTTTCTATGTTCCTATGTGTTTGAATCATGCAGCTAAGAAGGAGGTCATTACTTCCACTGTGCCTGTGCCAGTGCTTTGGTAGAACATTCCAATTAACCCCACTCCCCTGCTCTTGCGCCATAGATCTGAAACATTTCCCTCTTCAAGAATATTTTTTTATTTTTCATGGGATGTTGGGGTCGCTAGCTAGGCCAGGATTTATTGCCTATTCCTAGTTGCCCTTGAGAAGATGGCTGTGAGTGGCTTTTTTGAACTTCTGCAATTCATCTGGTGCAAATAGACCCCAGTGCTATTAGGTAGGGAGTTCCAGGATTTTGGCCCAGTGACAGTAAAGGAATAGCAATATAGTCCCAAGTCAGGATCATATGTGGCTTGAATTGGAAGTTGCAGGTGATGGTGTTCCCATGGCTGTGCTGCCTTTGTCCTTTTAGGTGGTAGAGATCATGGGTTTGAAAGGTGCTGTTGAAGGAGTGTTGATGAGTTGCAATGCATCTTGTATTTGGTGCACACTGTTGCCACTGTGTGTCGGTGGTGGACGACTGAGAGTTTAAGTTGGATGATGACGTACCAATCAAGACAATTGTTTGGTCCTGGATGCCGTTGAGCTTCTTAGGTGTTGTTGTTGGGTGTTGTTAATCAGCCAGGCAAACGGCGAGTATCCCATCACACTCCTGACTTGTGCTTTGCAGATGCTGGACAGGTTTTGGGGAGTCAGGAGGTGAGTTACTTGCCTCAGAATTCACAGCCTCTGACCTGCTCTTGTAGCCACAGTATTTATATGGTTGGTCAAGTTAAGTTACTGGTCAATGGTAGCTCCAGGATATTGATAGTGGAATTCAGTGATGGTAATGCCATTGAATGTCAAGGGGAGATGGTAAGACTGCGTTGGAGATGGCCATTGTCTGGTACTTGTGTGGCGTGAATGTTACTTGCCATTTATCAGCCCAATTCTAAATGTTGTCCAGGTCTTGCTACATATGGACATGGAGTGCTTCAGTATCTGAGGAGTTGCGAATAGTGCTGAACATTATGCAATCATCAGTGACCATCCTCACTTCTGACCTTATGATGGAGGCTGTAATGAGGCCAGGAGGCTGTGAGTGGCCCTGGAAGAACTCAAACTGATCATCAGTGAGTAGGTTATTGCTGTGTAAGTGCCGCTTGATGGCATTGTCAATGATATCTTCCATCACTTTGCTGATGGCCAAGAGCAGGTTAATCGGGCAGTCATGGCTGGGTTGGATTTTTGTGGACAGGATATACTTGGAAAATTCTCCACGTTGTTGGTTAGGTGCTAATGTTGTAGCTATACTGTTAACCATGTACAATAGCTTGTAAGTAAAATTATCTTATAATAGCAGGTTCTCATACTATTAGAATTAATGATGGTGTATAGTTGCATTTGGAATCCTATCACTAAACTTGTAACAAATTTGTAAGGCCTGAATCCAAAATGTTTATTGTGACATTTACTAAATTACAGTTCCCCATTGCTGTATAGAAAATGTTTTTTAAATGGTTGCTGAGTTTTCCCTCAATAACTCTTCCAGAAATTCATTCCAGTTATTGATCACTTTTTGCTTGAATCATCATAACTCCCCGATAGTAGTGCTGCACTTACAGTTCACTCAGTTGACTCTCTGTCTGCTTGACCTATTCCCGCTGATTATTTTAAATTTGTATTCAAGATTAAGCTTTCTGATATCAACATCACTAAAACAAAGTGTTGCATCAAATATCTCATTGCTGTTTATGGGACTTGGTTGCACCCAAATTAGCTGCTGGGTTTCCTTACATTAACATTGACTACACTTTAAAAGTGCTGAATGGGCTGGACAGTTCTTTGGGAAATCCAGAGGTCATGAAGATGCTACGCAAATGCAAGTTCTTTTCTACATTAAGATGCCTAGGTCTCCTTTAACTTCATTCAGAACTAATTCAAAATATTTCTTCAACTATGAAAGCTGCCCATTTTTCCTTCCTCTGCACGATGCTTGTTTGCTATTTTAGGCCAATTCACATGTTGTGCTTAACTACTGAAACGCTAACCATTGCCGCAGGGCATGCAACTTATTACAGGGTGGTAGAGAAAAGTGGATGAGGAGATGAGGAGTACCTACAGTACCTCTGAACGCTTGGCTTCACAACTGTGGATACTTGTTGCCTGTTTAATTGTGCTCTTTGTTTTGGCTAGTTAGGTTGTAAGAAGGGAAAATTAGCTTTACTTTAAGAAAAGAGAACCTCCAACTCCTGAAAAGTTAAAGTCAATGCAGCCTGAATTTTCTTCAGTGCTGCCTGGACTGTTTTAATTTTTGCAACCTCCATCTCATTCAATTAAAATCATTCAACTGCCTCAAATATTTCTGGTGTTTATTCCTTAGGGGATAGCCCACAAAAGTATGTAATTATTTGTAATAAATTATAAATAAGTCATTAACACATTTATAATCTGTGGGGCTATTCCCTGTGCTCTTGCACACCAATATTGTGAAGTCTGCTTAATTTGGGTTCCACTTAATATCCTATTGGGTTTACTTTTGCATTCATGGTACCATCTTTTATCTGCAAGTACCATAATCTCTTTCTTTAATGCTAACAAATTATTAAACGTTACATTTTTTTCCGATAACTATGCTCTGTAAATATTGTAGATGATGGAAATTAAAATAATATTCCCCTCCTTGAACTTGTCAAAGAGGATTAAACATGTTTTAATAGATGATGTTAGAAACTTGTTAAATGTAGTAAATGACTTCTCATGGACCAATGAGGCAACTTTAATATGATTTGAACATCCTGAAAAGTCATTGATCGTGGTGAGGGAGGAGTTGACAAAGTCTGCTCTCAAAGGGTTTGTTTTAGAGCCTTTTTAATATATACATTTTACATCAGATTTCCTGGTTCCTCATTTATTTTGCAATACATGTATTGTAGTTGTGGTGTCACAGTGACTGATTTTTAATTTGGAATGTCATTCTGATGACACAGAGGGGCCTGCAAAATATCATCCATGCTGAGAGCTGCTGTCATTGCAGATATAGCCTCAAGTGAAATGAAACAGTCCCAAAGCATTTATAGTAGATATTTTAAAAATAATTAGAAAGTAAGTACCAATCTCAGAGTTTAGGGCTGTACATTTTGGGGCTTTTACCTGTATGGTCTGTCAGGGAATTATTTTACGTCATGGTTTGATCTTGTTTTGTTAGATTCAGGTTCCAAGGGGTTAGATCCCATGGGAATGCAGTATCCTTTTGACTTATCACTAACTAGCAGTTAATACTAGTGATAGATGGTAGGTAGAACCAACTTGGCCTTTGTGATGTTATTTTAATCCTTCAGTCAGACTGGGTATACTAAGTATAAAAGTATATAAAATATGCTAAGTAAATTGATACTTTACAGTATTGCTTGATTACCTTTTATGAATAGGTGGAAATCTTACAGAACTTTGCCTTTTTTGAAGGATTACCTGAGTTAGTTGCCTCCTTCAGGAGATTAAGTGAACTGCTTAATTCCATGACAGCAGAAACTCTACGGGAGGAATGTTCCATGCCCGCTGGTGTTGGGTGTGTTCAGCAGTGTGAGCAGATAATATGGTGAGAAGGCAAAAAATCGGTTTCATGATGTCATAAAACCAGTTTGCGATCGTCCACTCAGCCCGTCAATGGTGGGCCATGTTTCCCACCATCAGGCATCTGGAACCTCATTGTAATACATCTGCATATTATTAAGAGGCCATCCTCCCACACTGGATCGTCGGAGCACATCGGCGTGATTGCACACCGACGTGTTTCACAACAGCATATATAAGGCATGCATTTGGCAGGCTGCACTTTGAGGGGAACTCGGAGGTGAGTGCACAGTAACATTCTGCAGCACTCATAGGGGCTGCCTGTTGGGCTTCAAGATTGATGCGCGATTGCTGGGGGGCAAGGGCTGCCCTGCGGTTGAAGTGATTTAGGGGAGGGAGCAAGGGCTGCCATGCAGTTGAAGGTAGTGCACAAGCACGTGTGGGTTTGGGGGGAAGGGAAGCGGCCACACATTAGGGAAACCTTGTATAAAGTGACCATTCCTCTGCAGCAGAGACAGTTCAGACGCAGCCACATTGACATGAGCAGAGTCGGGGTTCTAGCTTACCTGCCTACTCAAGCAATTCAGAGGCATGAAAATGCCGCCAGGCGCTCCAGAGATTTTCACCACTTGGGTACAGACTGAAAGCTAATGAGCATTTTAGTGGACTGCAGAACAGTTGGACAACTGGGCAAGTTGTACAATCTCCTTGCTAAAGCTAGCCATGGAGCAGTCACTGGTGGAGGCGCTCACAGCCCCTTGCAATGTCATAGAAACATAGAAGCATAGAAAATAGGAGCAGGAGTAGGCCATTCGGCCCTTCGAGCCTGCTCCGCCATTCATCATGATCATGGCTGATCATCCAACACAATATCCTGCTCCCGCTTTCTCCCCATATCCTTTGATCCCTTTTGCCCCAAGAGCTATATCTAACTCCTTCTTGAAAACATGCAATGTTTTGGCCTCAACTGCTTTCTGTGGTAGCGAATTCCACAGGCTCACCACTCTCTGGGTGAAGAAATTTCTCCTCATCTCAGTCCTAAATGGCCTACCCGGTATCCTCAGACTGTGACCCCTGGTTCTGGACTCCGCCACCATCGGGAACATCCTTCCTGCATCTTCCCTGTCTAGTCCTGTTAGAATTTTATAAGTTTGTTAGAATTTTATAGATTTTTATAGGTCATCATCCCAGTTTGGCCCAGTCTCGCCCATGGTTCAAGCTAACAGTTCAGCCTTGCAGTGCGGGTTAGGAGAATGCCTGCACTTCAGCTGAGAGCACAGCATGCTGCCACCATTTAGTCAGATGCAGTGGGGCGGAGGTGGATGGGGTTTTGGGCAGCCATGCAGTGCGCTAATCTCTGGCCATCTAAGTGGTGGCCAGCACTCTCTGGGATGCGTTAAGGGGTCTTCAGATGTAACCAAGAAAGGTTCTTATACACCCATGATAACACACGTGTCTCCCTCTTTCATCCTACAGGAGGAGTACATCAGGAGCACGGAGCCTGGTGAATTAGCTGTATGTCTCAAGGCATATAGAGATGAAGACAATGGAGAAGACAGTGATGGAGGCACGTGCCTGTGCAGAAGGCGAAGCAGCACCCTTAGGAAGAAGGGGCAGCTGGGGCTCCCACAGAAGCTGCTGAAAAGCCACACGAGACGTTGCTGGATGGTGTCTAGTTAGACCCAGGGTCTATAGATGCTGCCTTTCATTCCTGCAGGTGACCGAGAACCAATGTCACCAAAGACTGCGCATGCCTAGGGAGCTGGTCGGTCATATCTGCCAGTTACTGCAGGATTTAAGTCCTAGCGACATGGAGGACATCCATTGCCCGTGTCTGTAAAAGTGACTGCATCACCCAATTTTTATGCCAGTGGGTCCTTTCAGGGCTCCACAGGTGACCTCTGTGGTATATCGTAAGCCTTCACCCACAAATGCATCCATGAGGTCATGGATGCCATCTTCGTGAGGGCACACAACTTTGTGCATTTCACTCGGGATCAAAACAGCCAGGATGCAAGAGCGCTTGGATTAGACCAGATCTCAGGTTTTCCACAGGTGTAGGGTGCGATCGACTGCACTCACATGGTGCTCAAACTCCCTTAGCAACAAGCAGTCAACTATGTCAACTGCAAGGGCTTCCATTCACTGAATGTGCAGCTGGTGTGTCACTACCACAAACCCATCCTGTAGGTCTGTGCATCGTTTCCAGAGAGTGTCCATGACTCCTACATTCTCAGTCGGTCACAGATCCCTAACGCCTTCCAGGGTCCACAGAGGTGGCAGGGATGGCTCCTGAGGAACAAGGGCTACCCGTAGAGGATATGGCTGATGACACCCGTGCGGCAGCCTCAGACTGCAGCAGAGAGAAGGTACAACGAGGCTGCAACTCTCAAAGTGGTGAAGCAAACCATTGGGATGCTGAAGATGCATTTCCAGTGTCTGGACTGGTCTGGTGGAGCCCTGCAATACAGTCCACAGAGGGTGTCACGCATCATAGGTCACCTGCTGCGCCCTTTACAACCTGGTGCTGCAAAGTGGAGAGGAGCTGGCTGAGGAGGAGATGGAGGAGCTGGAGGTCCCCTCCAATGACAAGGCTGTTGACGGGGATGAGGATGAGGAGGTCCTCGAAGGCGACAATGATGGCGATGAGGCCCCCGCACTGGCCAGATGAGGCAGGCGTGCTCGGGTGGCCCCCATAGCTGCTAGATTCATGGAGGATGATGACGACATGCAGTAAGGAGACACCATGGAGCCTCACATTGCATTTATAAATGTTTGACTCCAGTCTGGCTCATGGCAGCACACATACTCTCCGTCATAATGGTCCTGTCATCGAGATGCAACGGAGGCCCTCATTGTCGCTCATTTGCTGGAGGATGATGACAACATGCAGTGGGGACATTTTGTAGATTCATAGATCTTCACATGGCCTCTGAGAATTTCTGACTCCTGTCTGGCTGAGGGCAGCTCGCTTGTGTTCTGTGATCAGGGTCATATCATAGAGACGCAGCCATGGAAATTTAAAAGAACCTGATCCTTGGTCTGCCTTCAGCACCTGACCCCTTCAGGAGCACAGCATCAACGGTCACAGAAGCTGACAAGATGGGGGCCAGCCTCACCTTAAAGGTGCTGAGAGCACACACAGAGTATAGTGGAACTCTGTGATGCATGGCCACAACATTCCGGCAGCAATGACAATCACCATCGAGGTGCAGGCATCAATAATGTGTCCTGGGAGTGTGAGGCTGGACCATCACTTTGGCCTGAAGGCTGCAGAAGGCTCAGGAAAGAGGCCCTGAGCTGAGACAACTGCCTTTATCTTGTACAGGAACCAAGGTTTCACATCTGAGTGACATGAACACTGCTCATCAGAACAAGGAGCCATTGGCAGGGAGACATTTTTGGGAGTTTATTTACAATAGTGAACATTATGTACAAGTGATTAACACCCGTGCCCAGGTTGTGCAACCACATCTTCTTAATCTTCCCAGCACTGCTGCTATGTCTTGCTGCTTCCCGGACATTCACAGCAGAGGTAGAGGCAGCCTGCTGACTGTTACATCCTGTCTGTGATGACCTTGGTGTTTTTCCTCTGGAGGGCTGAGACCTGGAGGGCCCCGACCTGCTTTTGGGATTTGGATGGGCCGGTCTCTCTCGGAGTCACCCGGCTGGATGACCCCGGAGCGTGCACCTGCTGATCCTCCTCCCTATGGGTACCCAAGGGCCCCTGGCTGACTCCTTGAGGAGAAGGGGAAGCTGGAGTGAGATCGAGCTGCTTCACACTCCTCTTGTGTACACACTGTTGGAGGCCAACAATGGCATCAGCCTGCACAGCAGTGCAGAAGCAACATGCGAGACCAAGGTCTCCATGACGGCCATCATCCTGCCAGTGTTGAGCTCGGTGCATTGGCATGCCAACGCTATCACCTCAGCCTGAAGATGGACGGACTCCTCCATCGTACCTTGCAACTTGAGGAGTGAAGTGGACATCCCGTCCTGATATTCCTGAGCTTGGGTTTGCAGCTCCAGCAACTAAGGTATGACAGAGTCCAGAGGCTTGTTACCTGACAGACTCAGCAAATTCATGGTCTCCAGCAGTTCTTCGAGTGTCCAACACCTGGGAAGTCCCTGCCACTGCCTGCTGTGAATCAGAGAGTGTGATGGGCTCACCAGATTGTGATCTCAAGGCTAAAGCTAGGTCCCACCAAGGTATGTGTCTCGGCGCTGGTGGAAGGTGTGGGTGAGCGCTGTGATGGATCTTCAATGAGGTGCCTTCAGACTCCTCTTCAGAGGTGTCTTCAGAGCTTGATTGGAGGCCTTAGGTCATAGACTCCGTCGGCTGTTTGGCAGATGTGCCTGCGAAAGCAAGGAGAGATACTAAGTGCCTTAGAGTCTGTGGCCTCACCCTCTTATTGTGTGCCAGCTTGTCTTGCATGAATAGAGATGGAGAGAGTGTAAGCAGGACGCCTGCCAGGCCAGATGATAAGTATGTGTGCATATGTGGGTGGTGAGTGGTCCCATGGATGGGATGAGGACAATGATGGTGAGTGTGAGAGAGTGAATGGTGATGCCCCTCGAACTGGCAGTGAGTGAGGCCCCTGTGGATTTGTGATGGGTGTGTGAGTGTATGAGTTGGGAGTGATGAGAAGAGTGACTTACCCTAGCTGAATGGAGGAGGTCATTCGTCCTTTTTCGGCCCTGGGTGGCTGTTCTCTTTTGAAGGGCGTTGGCGCTGACCACGGCTGCCACTGCCTCCCAAGACAGATTGGTGATGTTGCTGCCCATCCTGCGGCCAGAACGGAGGTAGAGTACAAAGCAGTGGGCCTCTACGGCGTCCAAAAGGCACTCGAGGGATGCATCATTAAACCTGGGGCTGCAGTCTTCTTGCCTTTCGGGGCCATGTCTTCTGTGTAGAAGTCCTCGGCTGGAAGCACTGAGAGGTGTGCGTGCAGCTGCACTTTAAAGATGGCGTCCAGCGTGAGGAAGCGGCAAGGCGATGGCGTGGTGAGCGAATGAGAGCCTGCCCACCATGGAAACGGCATGGTTCCTGGGAATGCATAATTAATGTGATGGGATTGAGACAATATGGCGTGAGAAGCAGCCATTGCGATCCGACGGGTAAAATGCTGTTTTTCCTGCCCGCTACTTCACTTAGTGCAAATCCGGGGTGATTCCGCCCCACATTATCTTAAAAGATTTAGTCTTGAGAGGTGAATGGTGTTTTCTCATTACATATTTTATGTTCTAATCATCCAGAACAGCACAAAAAGATCGACGAATTTCAACAGCAAGTTATACCCAGGGGAAAATGAGTTTCTGTGTTGATTTTTAAAAAAAATATTTAAAATTTTTTTTAAAAATATTGCGCTGGAAGCCAGCTCCACCCAGAAAACTGACCACACGTCCAGGATGAATTAATCACCATGGCAAGTTTCTCCTAATTGTGCTCATTTGTGGGCTTTTGAGGGGGCCATTTACATCAAGCGGCTTTTATTTAGCTGCCAGGGCTCTACTCGACACCTCTTATAGGCTTTCAAGTATTAAACGAAATAATTTACTAAGAAACTGACTACTGTACGCCAGTGAAACTAATAAATTGGTCTGTAATTTTAATGTAATTTTCAGCTATTTAAGATCAGGTTATTTATAGATTCTGGATTAGACACTCTTCTTAAAAATTCTCACTTTTTGCTATAAACCAATTTTTAGCTTTCTCCAGAAAGCTGTACCGTGTTATCACTCTTACATATTTATCAGGGAATATTTGTTAATTCAAGAAAGGAGATAATGTTATAAAGCATTGTCCAATTCTGCTGGTTTGTTGAAGATTTTATGTTTGTGATTATGTAAATGTGTTTGAGTGGAAGCTTCCACTGTTGCTTCACTTCGGCAAACGCGTGAAATTTTGAGGACAATTTGTGCTGAGATTGGTGATTGAGCCCATGGCTGAAACATTACTGCATTATGTGGAATGAGTTTTGAGATGTTTCAACCTGATTTCAGGGAATACGTGTTTGCATCACAAAACAACCTGTGATCTAGTACAAGCTTCTGATGTTAGTCAGAGCCTAGAAGGATTCATGATGTGGGAAATGGTGAAGACCTACCAGAGGACTCTTCCTTCTGAGATGTGTTCTTTCTCATTTCAGAGCATGTGGACACACCGTACTTTGGTCACCACCCCTTGCATGAATTTTAAATCTGATCCCCACCTTTCCTGTTTACAACCTCTCCCATCTTCTTGCCTTTACCTTTGACTTTGCTCAACCTTAGACAATGCCTTGCCCTTTGTTTCTTAAATGTCTTTAATTTCTAAGATGTTACTTCCTGTTATTTGTCAAAATCGTATATCACCCACAATCATTATGCCCATATTTCCTCTCTGTAATTTGTTAACTATTTACTTTCTTCTCCGTCTTGCTATGCTTGTTTGTTTCTTCTGAAGAAGAAATGTTGGCTGTTCTTGCACAGCTGCTGCCTGATCTGATGTTTGTTTCCAGTGTTTTCTTGTTGTATTTATTGAAGTAGGGGTTTGGAAAACAGCAAGTAGGACTACCAAAGGCACAAGGACATACGAACTAGGAGCAGGAGTAGGCCACTCGGCCCTTCAAGCCTTCTCCACCATTCAATAATATCATGGCTGATTTGATTGGCACCTCCCACCTACCCCTGATAACCTTCCCCCCATTTGTTAATCAAGAATCTATCTAGGTCTCCCTTAAAAATATCCAAAGACCCTGTTTCCACTGCCTTTTCAGGAAGAGAATTCCAAAGACTCACTCCCCCACAAGAGGAAATATCCTCTCCACATCCAGTCTGTCAAGGCCCCTCAGGATCTTTAAGGTTTCGATCGCATCACCTCTTACTCTTCTAAACTCCAGTGGATACAAGCCTAACCTGTCCAATCTTTCCTCATAAGACAACCCAGCCATTCCTGGTATTAGCCTAGTAAACCTTCACTGAACTGCTTCTAATGCATTTACATCTTTTCTTAAATAAGGAGACCTATAGGGTACACAATACTCCAGATGTAGTCTCACCAGCACCCTGTACAACTGAAGCATAACCTCCCTACTTTTGTATTCAATTCCCCTCATAATAAATTATAACATTCTATTAGCCTTCCTAATTACTTGCTGTACCTGCATAATAGCCTTTGGCGATTCATGTACTGGGATACCCAGATCCCTCTGGATCTCAGAGCTCTGTAATCTCTCAACATTTAGATAATATGCTTTTTTAAATTCTTTATGCCAAAATGGACAATTTCCCATTTTCCCATATTATACTCCATTTGTCACGTCCTTGCCCACTCACTTAACCTATCTATGTCCCTTTGTAGCTTCTTTAGATCCTATTCACAACTCGCTTTCCTACATATCTTTATGTCATCAGCAAATTTAGCAGCCATACCTTCAGTCCATTCATCCAAGCCATTTATATAAATTGTAAAAAGTTGAGGCCCCAGTACTGATCCCTGTGACACACTACTCGTTACATTCCGCCAACCAGAAAAGACCCATTTATGTCTACTCTCTGTTTCCTGTTAGCTAGCCAATCTTCTATCCATGCCAATATGTTAACCCCTACACAATGAGCTTTTATTTTCTGCAATAACTTTCGATGTGGCTTCTTATCAAATGCCTTCTGGAAATCTAAGTACAGTACATCACTGGTTCTCCTTTATCCACAGCACATGTGACTCCGTCAAAGAACTCCAATAAATTGGTTAAAAATGATTTCCCTTTCACCAAAACCATGCTGACTCTGCCTGATTGCCTTAAACTTTTCTAAGTGCCCTGTTATAAAACCTTTAATAATAGCTTCTAACATTTTCCCAATGACAGATGTTAAGCTAACTGGCCTGTAGCTTCCTGCTTTCTGTACCCTTCCCTTTTTGAATAAAGGAGTTATCTTTGATATTTTTCAATCTAGTAGAACCTTCCCCAAATCTAGGGAATCATTCTTTTTGTCATTCTTTGCTGTTCTTTATATTCTGTCCAACCTTCTGACCTGCCACCCATCTTTGCACAATTGCACGTTTATTCTTTAACTTTGACACTGCCTTAAAGATTTTTCATTAACCATGGATAGTGGGTCTTCCCCTTGGAAGTTTTCTTTCTCATTGGAATGTATCTACTCTGTGTGTTCTGGAATATCCTTTTAAAAGTCCACTACTGCATCCTGAAGGAGCTATCCCTTAACCTCATTTGCCAGTTTACTCCAGCTAGTTCTGCTTTCGTGCCCTCATAATTGTCTTTATTTAAAGTTGAAATTCTAGTCCTGGACCCACCCTTCTCTCCCTCAAACTGAAAGTACAATTAAATTATATTATGATCGCTGCTACCTAGGGGTGCTTTCACTATGAGATTATCAATTAATTCCATCTCATTGCACAGTACCAGGTTTAGTATAGCCTGCTCTCTGGTTGGCTCCGGAACATACTGTTCCAGGAAACTATCCCAAAAACATTCTATGAACTCCTCACCTCAGCTACCTTTGCTGATCTGATTTTTCCAGTCTATCTGTAGATTAAAATCCCCCATGATTATCGCTGTACCTTTCTGGCAAGCTCCTATTATCTCTTCCTTTATACTCTGTCCTACCATTGTTAGGAAATAGAGGTAGTTTAAGTAAGTTATATTGGTATTTGTGAGTATTAAGAATGAATTTTAGCTTTAAAGTTTAATTTGATTTGTGTTTCTGCATCTGTGTCTTAAGAAAGGTCAAATGGAGTTTTAGTTTCACTTTAAAAATGTGCTTGCATTTCTAATGAGGAGTTTTATGACCCCCAAAGAGAGGATAAACATACTAGGGTAGAAGAATTGGATTTTGCCTAGCAACAGGGGCCCGGGAGGTAGGTCCCTCCCACAGACACAGAAGAAGGAAAACAGTTGGTTGTTTTGGAAGCTGTTTGAGTTCAGTTGGTTTGAAGACAGCTGTGAAGCAGAGGCAACCTAAAAAGGGACAGATGGCCAGTCCCAAGCTAAAAGAAAATCCCAAAAATCCAGGGGAGTGGAAGAGGGGAAAGCCCAAAGAAGATCTAGTCAGAGGAAGGACAGGAACCTGGGAAAAGGTTCTGTTAAGTGAAGTTAAGAGTGAGGGGCAGAGAGAAAGGCTCCATGCTTCAGATGTAAAGAGACAAAAGCTGCAGAAAGCAGATTCAAAGCAAGAACAGCTTGCAAGAGGCAAGAAGATCTAAAGAGACAATTAAAGGTCTGCAACTCTTTGCCATGGGCATGTGAAGCAGTGGTGTACTGTTGACGGTTGAGTCAGAGAGACAGAGTGTGCGGAAGACAGTTTGAATGCATGTGGTGACCTAGGGAAGAGGAACATCAGAAGGAGAGTTTGAAACCATGGAGGTGAACCCTTACGAAAGGCATCTAAGTGAAAGCGTCAGTTTGGGAGAAGATTCCAAGGTGAGGCCTTGGAGAGTGGAGATTGGAAACCCTCATGCGAAGGATGGAATTCAGTGCAACTGGTTTGTTCAGTGTGTGACAAGCGTCTGGGAGTAGTTGAGGAGAGATCCATAGCATCTAGCTGAGGTGGCATCTGTCACTTGATTTCAGAGTGTGGTACGTCTGACAACAGGGTGCCATAGATTTACATGGACTATGTACTTACTGCGTTCATTAGAGTATAAGCTTTAGTGTTATCCTTACAAATCTGTGTATATCTGTACAGGTATAGTTGTGGATGAAGGAGTATTGTAATATAGTTCACCTTTTGTTGTTGAATAAATGTTTTATCCTTTGTTAAAAGTTCATCAGCTGACCCCTGTGCCTCTGTTCAGTAGCTACTCTCCACGTACCTAAACAAACAAATAAAAATTAGGATCTATCAAGCTGATTTCCACTCTGAGATCAGGCTTGTCCAGGGGTAACCTCAGCTGGGATCGTAGCTACAGTTAGGTGGTCTGTACACGATAGCTAACTATGGTCAATAGAACTTTAGGTTTTATAAATATGGGAATGCAGTAGAAAAGAAAATAATAGGGAGAATTTTCTCCCAGTCGGGAGTGCTGATCGGGAGTGGGCGCAGGTGGCCATGCAGCAGATCGCCGCTCGTGATCGGCTGCGCGCCACCATTTTACATGGACGGGCCAGTTAAGGCCCGTCCAGCGTGACGTGCACCCGGAAGCGCTGAGCGCTCCCTGTGGGGCTGGGGGGAGGAGGGAGAGTCGGGGCCTACACTGTTTCGCACATGCACGAAAGAGCGCAGAAATCTCCCCAAGGCACAGTGCTGCCTCAGGGAGATTACTTTGATTATTAGGAATTGAAATAAAGGAAAAAACATTCAGACGTGTCCCCTCGTGACAGTGTCACACAAGCTGGGACATGCCAATGAATTTTAATAAAAATTTTTATTTACTTTATAAAGCCTTCATGAAACTTCATCCTGCCTGTGGATGAGGTTTCATGATAAATGCAAAGGCTGCCTGGGCTCTTCGCCTGCCCACCAACCTTAAGGTTGGGCAGGCAGCCCTGTTAATTATGTCAATTAGTTTTTAAATGGCTTTAATAGGCCTTTGACAGTTTGGCGAGCAGACAGCCGACTATAGTGCACGCCCGCCGAACTGAAGATCGGAATAACGCGTGGTGACATCGGGACACACGCCCAACATCACCACGCATCATTTTATGCGTTGGCAAGTGGGACCCGCCCCCGCACGCTGGCCGGAAGATTCAGGCCAATGAATAATTTGTACACAACAATGGTTGGCTCACACTTAGAGTGCTGTGTGTAGTTTGGTACCCTGTTATAGAAAGGATGTTAAATCCAAAGAGAGTGTGCAGCATAGATTTGCCACGGATATGCCAGGGATAAGAAACCATAATTACGCGGAGAGACTTTTGAGATCTGAACTGTTTACGCTGGAGCAGAGAATTCCAAAAGTGATTTATTAGGAGCTTTTAAACTTATGAAGGATTTTGATAGAGTGAATGGACAAGGACTATTTCCTAGATTATTCCAGGGTTGGGGATTAACGATAGTGGACTCACAATTTAAAATTATCGCTAAGAGAGCGAAGAGATATATTTGTAGAAATTTATTTTTGCAAAGAATTATTACAACACAGATGCTTTGCCATAGAGTATAACTGAGCAGAGATGATTGCATCTTTTGAGGAGAGAATGGAGAAACATATGTAGCAGAGGAAGATAAGGAACTAAGGGGAGAGAGCAAGGCAGTAAAATTAATTTTGGAATAATGTAGCAAATAGTTGTCCCAGATATTATGAGTTGATTGGCCTCCCTTTGTGCTACAAGTAGCTATAATTTTTTATGACTGTGTTCTGACGTATCTTGTTAATCAAACCGATTGTTTTAGCCAGTCAAGTAAGAGAAAAGTTTAAAAATACATCACAAACATTCCTAAATTCAAATCGTATACTCCTACACATATTAAATCAATTTAGTTTCCAGTCATGCATTTGATGTATTCCAAACATCTGGGACTATACAATTAGGTGTACTTTAAGTTTATATAAATTAGAGTAAGTTTCTTTGGTCAACTTTTCATAGCAACCATATAGAGTTTCCATTTACATTGAAGACTGAAATAGTTAGAGATAATTTTGCCATTGTTGCCAAAATATTATAAAACAAACGTCTATTTGCCCCTGAAATGAACTTCCGACCACATAGCTGCTCCATCACCAAGATCACCTACTCCTGCTTCTGTAACATTGACCATCTCCAACCCTTCCTCAGCTCATCTGCTGCTGAGACCCATACTTTTATCACCTCGAGACTTGACTATTCCAGTGTTCTCCTGGCTGATCTCCCACCTTCCATCTTCGATAAACGATCTCTTCCAGAACTCTGCTGCCGACATCCTACCTAACAGCAAGTCCCATTCACTCATTGGCTGGGAT